>NC_079189.1:65279518-66479518 GCF_029499605.1 Hyla sarda
GGAGAGAGGCTCCTGCGGCAGCCACAATAGTAGGGGGAGAGAGGCTCCTGCGCGGCAGCCACAATAGTAGGGGAGAGAGGCTCCTGCGGCAGCCACAATAGTAGGGGAGGAGGCTCCTGCGGCAGCCACAATAGTAGGGGGAGGAGGCTCCTGCGGCAGCCACAATAGTAGGGGAGGAGGCTCCTGCGGCAGCCACAATAGTAGGGGAGGAGGCTCCTGCGGCAGCCACAATAGTAGGGGAGGAGGCTCCTGCGGCAGCCACAATAGTAGGGGAGGAGGCTCCTGCGGCAGCCACAATAGTAGGGGAGGAGGCTCCTGCGGCAGCCACAATAGTAGGGGAGGAGGCTCCTGCGGCAGCCACAATAGTAGGGGAGGAGGCTCCTGCGGCAGCCACAATAGTAGGGGAGGAGGCTCCTGCGGCAGCCACAATAGTAGGGGAGGAGGCTCCTGCGGCAGCCACAATAGTAGGGGAGGAGGCTCCTGCGGCAGCCACAATAGTAGGGGAGGAGGCTCCTGCGGCAGCCACAATAGTAGGGGAGGAGGCTCCTGCGGCAGCCACAATAGTAGGGGAGGAGGCTCCTGCGGCAGCCACAATAGTAGGGGAGGAGGCTCCTGCGGCAGCCACAATAGTAGGGGAGGAGGCTCCTGCGGCAGCCACAATAGTAGGGGAGGAGGCTCCTGCGGCAGCCACAATAGTAGGGGAGGAGGCTCCTGCGGCAGCCACAATAGTAGGGGAGGAGGCTCCTGCGGCAGCCACAATAGTAGGGGAGGAGGCTCCTGCGGCAGCCACAATAGTAGGGGAGGAGGCTCCTGCGGCAGCCACAATAGTAGGGGAGGAGGCTCCTGCGGCAGCCACAATAGTAGGGGAGAGAGGCTCCTGCGGCAGCCACAATAGTAGGGGAGAGAGGCTCCTGCGGCAGCCACAATAGTAGGGGAGAGAGGCTCCTGCGGCAGCCACAATAGTAGGGGAGAGAGGCTCCTGCGGCAGCCACAATAGTAGGGGAGAGAGGCTCCTGCGGCAGCCACAATAGTAGGGGAGGAGGCTCCTGCGGCAGCCACAATAGTAGGGGAGGAGGCTCCTGCGGCAGCCACAATAGTAGGGGAGGAGGCTCCTGCGGCAGCCACAATAGTAGGGGAGGAGGCTCCTGCGGCAGCCACAATAGTAGGGGAGGAGGCTCCTGCGGCAGCCACAATAGTAGGGGAGGAGGCTCCTGCGGCAGCCACAATAGTAGGGGAGGAGGCTCCTGCGGCAGCCACAATACTAGGGGAGGAGGCTCCTGCGGCAGCCACAATACTAGGGGAGGAGGCTCCTGCGGCAGCCACAATACTAGGGGAGGAGGCTCCTGCGGCAGCCACAATACTAGGGGAGGAGGCTCCTGCAGCAGCCACAATACTAGGGGAGGAGGCTCCTGCTGCAGCCACAACATTGGGGAGAAAAGCTCCTGATGCAGCCAAAATGGTGGGGGGAAATGCTCCATCTTCAGCCACAACAGTGTGGGAGGGGAGAGACTCCTACTGCTGGGACACAAAGAAGATTTCTTTATAAACATCTCAGCTTTGCTTGCAGTAATTGAAAGAATATGATTAAGAGAGAAGGATGTTATGGGGAATTTAAATTTTTTTTTTTTAAGGTTTGAGTTTTTCATGTAGCTTCAGAGTGAAATGTCCTATGCAATTACATGCAGAAGAGGATGAAATGTGCTTTTTGTTCTTTTTCATCAATGTTAGCGTAGCTGTGCAGTAAAATGAATACAGGTTTTGAAGGTTTACGATCACGCTCCTGGCACATAGTATGAACGGCTCAATGTCACCCCTTCCAGATAAGTTAGTCAGACCATTTATTTAAATGCTCAGAAGTAGCATTGTGTAATAATATTGGCAGGCTCATGTCCAGCAGGACATGAATCAAGGGAAACCATTTATTTTGTCAAAGTCAAGGCTGTGACCCCACAAACGTTCTCATCCGAAATAATGCAACCGAGTCTGCGGATAAGAAATATAGCAGTGACAAAGTAATAGACTGGTGAATATTCCATCACCTCATCATAGCGCTAAATACAGATTTACTTTACACTGTCAGGCGTGATCCTTGGAGCCATATTTATACATTACAGACCTGTATTACGATAAATGTTCCAATAGACATCTATAATTCAGTTGCCTCTTATAGATAGGAAGCTTCAGCGGGGAGAACAAATTCCCTTCAGTAGCCATGTACCATAAGCAGCTAACAAGTCTTGAAAAAAGAACTGTGTTGTCCGCTCACTCCCGCCCCGGCTTCATAATTAGAATCCAAAAGGAAGAATGTCCAGCACTGAATATTTATAAGAATCTTTGCTTTATTTCTGCTTTGGCAAGGAGTCACAATACAGAGCAGGAACGTCTGACACCGTTAGGTGCGAAACGCTTCAGACTTTCCTGCTCTGTATTGTGACTCCTTGCCAAAGCAGAAATAAAGCAAAGATTCTTATACATACCCAGTGCTGGACATTCTTCCTTTTGGATCAACAGCTAACAGTGTCCATGTTGTACGACCAGAGAGAGACACACAGCTACAAACCATTCACGACTGGGACTCCTCAGAAGATGGGACCACCCACATGGCTCTTTACAGGTCACACACTACTCATACTGATTTTTTTTTTTTTATGTTGCAAGGGTCATCTAAAAACTTAATACGGCCAAATAAAACGCCACAATGGTGGTTTGGTTTAGGGGATTAAAAGGTGAGGCGGGATTCTCTATAGGTCCAGGATCACAAAATATGTGGCCAATGTTTGTTAAAGGGGTACTCCCGTGAAAAACTTTTTCTTTTTTTAAATCAACTGGTGTCAGAAAATTAAAACAGATTTGTAAATTACTTCTATTAAAAAAAAACGAATCCTTTTTACTTTTTAGCGTCTGTATACTACAGAGGAAATTCTTTTCTTTTTGGATTTCTTTTCCAGTGCTCTCTGCTGACACCTCTGTCCATGTCAGGAACTGACCAGAGCAGGAGAGAATCCCCATAGCAAACATATGCTGTTCTGGACAGTTCCTAAAATGTACAGAGGTGTCAGCAGAGAGAAATGTGGTCGTGACAGAAAAGAAATCTAAAAAGAAAAGAATTTCCTCTGTAGTATACAGACGATAAGTACTGGAAAGATTAAAATTTTTTTTTTTTTTTTTTTATAGAATTTACAAGTCTGGCACCAGTTGATTTAAAAAAAGGTCCCCTTTAAGCAAAGGTCTCGTGCTTGTACTCATGTGACTCATACGATCCAAGTCAAGTGACTATTCTTAAAAGTCTTGCTCTACTGCTCCTCAATGATGTCAATTCCTAATTGCTGCTACTTTTTGTGGTGTCTCATTGAGTCACACATTAGGTTACATCATATCATGTGCAACATCTACTTCCATCTATTAGATGGCAAGAGTCTCCTGATACTAGAAGGCCACACAGAGGGAGACTCGAAGCCATACTGTGCCGTCTGACAGAAGGTATCTCTGAAGGCCTCCAAAACACAACGAAAAGGCATCCAAACCCACCAATTTGGATGGACAACTAACGTTCAAGGGCATTGGGGTCTTTCAATGTTGCTTTAACCCCTTAAGGACTCAGCCCATTTGGGTCTTAAGGACTCAGACAATTAAATTTTCTACGTTTTCGTTTTTTTCCTCCTCGCATTCAAAAAATCCTAACTCTTTCATATTTTCATCCACAGACTAGTATGAGGGCTTGTTTTTTGCAGCGACCAGTTTTCCGTTGTAATGCCATCACTCACTTTACCATAAAATGTATGACGCAACCAAAAAAATACTATTTGTGTAGGGAAATTAAAAAGAAAACCGCAATTTTGCAAGGTTTCGTTTTCACGCCGTACAATTTACGGTAAAAATGACATGTGTTCTCTATTCTTTTGGGTCAATACGATTAAAATGATACCCATGATTATACACTTTTCTATTACTGTTGCGCTTAAAAAAAAACAATCGCAAACTGTTTACCCAAATTAGTACGTTTAAAATCCCCCCTATTTTGAAGACCTATAACTTTTTCATTTTTCCGTATAAGCGGCGGTATGAAGGCTCATTTTTTGCGCCATGATCTGTACTTTTTATTGATACCATATATGCTTATATAAAACTTTTACCGTATATCCCGGCGTATAAGATGACTTTTTAACCCCGAATTTTCTTCTGAAAAGTCGGGGGTCGTCTTATACGCCGGGTACTGGGGGTCCGGCATAGGAATACCTATGATTATCTGCCCGGCCCGGCTCCCGTGTGCGGCTGCAGGCGGGGGCCGGCCAGAGCATGTACAAACTAATAACTGTATACTTAAAAACCAGGGGGCCCTCCAGCTGTTGTGAAACTACAACTCCCAGCATGCCCGGACCGGCAAAGGCTGTCCGGGCATGCTGGGAGTTGTAGTTTCACAACAGCTGGAGGCCCCCTGGTTTTTAGTAGACAGTATTAGTTTTTACATGCTATGGCCAGCCCCCCGCCTGCAGCCGCACACGGGAGCCGGGCCTTTCACATAAAAAGAAGTATTCCTATCCCGAACAGCCCTGTGTCCGCCGGTCACTTAACATTCCCTGGCCAACGCGCGTTCTCCTGCGATGATCCTCCGGTCCTCCGCCTCTATGGTTGTACGTCAGTGATGTCCCGTGTGCACAACCATAGAGACGTAGGAGGACCGCAGGAGAACGCGCGTTGGCCAGGGAATGGTAAGTGACCGGCGGTGCGTTATCTTCTTCAGTGATCCGGTCACCGCTCCCCCCCGGTACTGGCACCTCCTGCTATGGTCCATAGGCCATAGCAGTAGATGGTGACCCAGGCCGGAGGAGCGGTGACCGGGTCACAGTGGGGGCAGTACAGACATACAGCCTCCAGCCATATACTTTATATGGCTGGAGGCTGACGCTGTATGGCCCCGGGGGGAAGGGGGGAGCTGTCTACTATTATGGGGGGGGGAGCTGCCTACTATTATGGGGGGGGGGGGCGCTGCCTACTATTATGGGGGGGGGGGGGCGCTGCCTACTATTATGGGGGGGGGGGGGGCGCTGCCTACAATTATGGGGGGGAGCTGCCTACTATTATGGGGGGGAATTGCCTACTATTGTGGGGGGGGAATTGCCTACTATTGTGGGGGGGAACTGCTACTAATGTGGGGGGGAACTGCCTACTAATGTTGGGGAACTCCCGACCTAATGTTGGGGGAGCTGGCAATCTAATGGGGGAACTGCAACCTAATGTGGGGGAACATGCTGCCTATCTAATGTGGGGGGGGGGAACTATACTGCCTACCTAATGTGGGGGGAACATGCTGCCTACCTAATGTGGGGGGAACTATACTGCCTACCTAGTGTGGGGGGAACTATACTGCCTACCTAATGTGGGGGGGAACTATACTGCCTACCTAATGTGAGGGAACATGCTGCCTACTAATGTGGGGGGGGGGGGGGGGGGAACTACAAGGTTCTGTACATCGCGGTAGGAGGGGTAGTCTTATACGGCAAGTATATCCCAAACTCTACATTTTAACTGTAGAAGTTGGGGGGTCGTCTTATACACCCAGTCGTCTTATACGCCGGCATATACGGTAATACTTTTTTTTGATAAAATATTTTTGGAATAAAATGTTATAAAAAAAAGCAGCTATTTTGGACTTTTTCTTTTTTTTTTTTTTTTAATGTTCACGCCGTTCACCGTACGGTATCATTAACATTTTATTTAAATAGTTGGGATAATTGCGCACACGGCGATACCAAATATGTATGTAAAAAAATAATAATTATATATATATATATATACACACACACACACACACACACACACACATATATAATATATCCATATATATATATACATATACATATACATACACATACATATATACATACACATACACACATACACATACACACATATATACATATATACATACACATATATACATATATACATACACAATATATACATACACATATACACATATACATACATACATACATACATACACATACATACATACACATACATACATACACATACATACACATACATACACATACATACACACACACACACACCGTATTTATCGGCGTATAACACGCACTTTTTAGGCTAAAATTTATGTGCGTGTTATACGCTGATACACCCCCAGGAAAGGCAGGGGGAGAGAGGCCGTCGCTGCCGGCTTCTCTCCCCGCCTTTCCTGGGGTCTAGAGCCCTGCTGCCGCCGCTTTTCTCCCCCCTGGCTATCGGCGCCGACAGCCAGGGGGGAGAGAAGGGGTAGCGCCGGCGCCGCTGCCCCGTTGCACTGACGTCATGCCCCGCGCAGAGCATAGCAACGACGCAGGGGACGCACGCCGGAGGCCTGAAGCAGCGCGGACCCGACCCCGGCAACAGGTAATTATGCCACCGGGGATGGGGGGAGGCAACGGGGCAGCGGCTCCGGCAATGGGTGCTGCTGCCCCTTCTCTCCCCCTGGCTGTCGGCGCCGCTTCTCTCCCCTTGGCTATCGGTGCCGGCAATGGGGCGCCGGCACCGATAGTCAGGGGGACAGAACGGGCAGCGGCGCTGATAGCCAGGGGGGAGAGAAGGGCCGGCAGCAGGGCTCTAGATCCCAGGAAAGGCAGGGGATAGCCAGGGGGAGAGAAGTGGCCGGCAGCAGGGCTCTAGACCCCAGGAAAGGCAGGGGGAGAGAAGCCGGCAGTGACGGCCTCTCTCCCCCTGCCTTTCCTGGGGGGGGGTATCTGGGTATACACACGCACCCTCATTTTACCATGGATATTTGGGTAAAAAACTTTTTTTACCCAAATATCCTTGGTAAAATGAGGGTGCGTGTTATAGGCCGGTGCGTGGTATACCCCGATAAATACGGTATGTATGTATGTATGTAATATATATATATATATATATATATATATATATATATATATATATATTTTACACTTTTTCGGGGTGAAATACGGAAAATGGGACAATTTACGTTTTTATTGGGGGAGGGGGTTTTTCAAATTTCTTTTAATTTTTTTTTTTTACTTTTACACTTTAATAGTCCCCATAGGGGACTATTTATAGCAATCATTAGATTGCTAATACTGTTCAGTGCTATGCATAGGACATAGCACTGATCAGTATTATCGGTCATCTTCTGCTCTGGTCTGCTCGATCGCAGACCTGAGCAGAAGTCTCGTGGAAGGCAGTGGAGGCAGGTGAGGGGACCTCCGGCTGCCATGCTGCATGATCGGATCGCTGCGGCAGTGCTGCAGGCAATCCAATCATCCATTCAAAAGTAGTGATCGACCGATATCGATTTTTTTGGACAGATAATCTGTGACCTTCCAGGCCATTAGCCGATAACTTATACCGATATTCCGGTATAAGTTATCGGCTATTTCATTCCCCCCTACCCGGCCCCACAGAAGCCGCTGCAGATCAATGATTTAAAGCGGGCGCTTTAAATCAATGAACTGCAGCGGCTTTTGCAGGGCCAGAGACTGCCGCCGCCGCCCGCTTCTCTCTCCCTGCCTGTCCTGGGGTCCTCCCTAGTCCAACCACTACCACCGCTACCCGATTCCCGGTTTTATAATTACCTGTTGCCGGGGTCCGCGCTACTTCTGGCTCCGGCGGCGTCCTGCTCTGTCACTGTGCGCACTGACTGTGATGTCCCGTTGAGGACGTCACTCGTCATTGCGCTGTGCAGCGCGCAGGAGCCAGAAGTAGCACGGGGACCCAGGGAACAGGTAATTATAAAACCGGGGATGGGGGGAGGCAATGGGGCAGCGGCGGTGGTCTCTGGCCAGGGAGGCAGGGCATTATCCGAATATCAGAAAGGTAATTGCCGATACCGATAATGTCCAAAATTGTGAATATCGTCCGATAATATCGGCCCCATCCCTAATTCAAAGTATCGCACTGCCGCAGATGCCGTGATCTGTATTGATCACGGCATCTGAGGGGTTAATGGCGGACATCCGTGTGATTGCGGATGTCTGCCATTATGGGCGGGTCCCCTGGCTGCTATCAGCAGCCGGGACCTGCCGCGCATGACGCTCCGATGCTCGTGGTTATGCACAGGATGTAAATGTACGTCCTGGTGCGTTAAGTACCAGCACACCAGGACGTACATTTACGTCCTGTGTCGTTAAGGGGTTAAAAGGGGGTACTTCGGAGAAAATTTATCAAAAACAGATTTGTACATAAATTTTATTAAAAAATGTTAATCCTTCCAGTACATTTTAGCATCTGTATACTACAGAGGAAATGCTTTTCTTTTTGGATTTCTTTTCTGTCATGAGCACAGTGCTCTCTACTGACACATCTGTGCATGTCAGGAACTGATCAGAGCAGGAGAGAATCCTCATATCAAACATATACTCTGGACAGTTCCTAAAAAGGACAGAGGTGTCAGCAGAGAGACCTGTGGTTGTGACAGAAAAGAAATCCCCAAAAAAAAAAGAATTTCCTCTGTAGTATACAGACGCTAATAAGTACTGGAAGGATTAAGATTTTTTAATAGAAGTAATTTACAAATCTGTTTAACTTTCTGGGACCAGTTGATTTAAAAGAAAAAAACAATTTCCACTTGAGTACGCCTTTAACAGAAGAGGTCATTTAAAGCATACCAATCATACTATTGGGCATGCTAAAGTTCAACAACCAATCCTTTTACGCCCTGAAAAACTACTGCCAGCCAATGTTAGAGAGCGACTTATGCCCATCACCCCACTAAAAACACTTATCCAATAGGAATAGCTATCAGCCTACTGATGGTGTATGGGCACCTTTATTCATATTGTATGCTCTAATATCTGGATTAAAGGGGTATTCCAGTGGGGGGAAAAAAATTCATATCAACTGGCTCCAGAAAGTTAAACAGATGTGTAAATAAAATAAAAAAAAATCTTAATCCTTCCAATACTTAACTGCTGAAGTTGAGTTCTTCTTTTCTGTCTGACAACAGTGCTCTCTGCTGACACCTCTGTCTGTCTCAGGAACTGTGCAGAGTAAGAGCAAATCCACATACCAAATCTCTCCTGCTCTGGACAGTTCCTAAGACAGACAGAGGTGTCAGCAGAGAGCACTGTTGTCAGACAGAAAAGACAAACTTCAGCAGCTGATAAGTACTGGAAGGATTAAGATTTGTTTTATTGAAGTAATTTACAAATCTGTTTAACTTTCTGGAGCCAGTTGATATGAAAAACATTTTTTTTTTTTTTTTTACCTGAATACCCTTTTAAGTCTTGTCCATCTACCCAGAGGTTAGAACTTTCGGGCCTCCAGACTTTTGGTAAGAGGCCAAATTGTCAAAAACCACAAGTGACTGATCTGTCCATAGAATTACACTTCAGTAACTTGTGCTACAGTAGCTCTGCTGTAGGATTGGATTACATTTCTCCACCAAGGAGCTTTGGGTGCCTATTACCCTGTTGCACGTTCACAGAATGCCCTTTCATGAACTATTTTAATTTAGTTAGTACTAGCAACTACATAGCAGGAACAGGGTATCTTGTGACCCAGTCATCTAGCCATCAATTTGGTCCTTCTTAAAATCCCTCAGATTATTACATTTCTGGCTGACACCAAAGTATCCGTAAATGTTTCATCAATCTATAGACAAGACCTAATTCCCCACCTGTTAGGGTCTATTCACACGGCGGAATTCCCCCATAAATTAAAGCCCAATACACTTCTATGGGATTCCGCACTCCCGTTGACACTTCGGAATTTCCGCAAGCGGAAATTCCGAAGTGTCAACGGGAGTGCGGAATCCCATAGAAGTGTATTGGGCTTTCATTTGAGGCACTGTGTGAATAGACCCTTAGTTCCATTTCCTTTTTAGATAGGACATAAAATGTATCTGGGAAGAAATGTTATATCTTGGCATTAGGGATCGACCGATTATCGGTTTGGCCGATATTATCGGCCGATATTCACGATTTTGGACATTATTGGCAATTACCTTGCCGATAATGCAACCATCCCTCCCCGGCCCCCCTTCCCGGCCAGAGTCCACTGCCGCCCGCCCCATTGCCTCCCCCATCCCCGGTTTTATAATTACCTGTTCCCAGGGCCCGCGCTACTTATGGCTCCTGCGACGTCAAGCGGTGTCCTGCACGCAGCACGATGCAATGACGAGTGACGTCCTCAACGCGACGTCACCGTCAGTGCGCACAATGACAGAGCAGGACGCCGCCGGAGCCAGAAGTAGCGCGGACCCCGGGAACAGGTAATTATAAAACCGGGGATGGGGGGAGGCAATGGGGCAGCGGCGGTGGTGGTTGGACTCGGGAGGACCCCAGGACTGGCAGGGGGAGAGAAGCGGGCAGCGGCGGTCCCTGGCCCCGCAAAAGCCGCTGCAGTTCATTGATTTAAAGCGCCCGCTTTAAATCATTGATCTACAGTGGCTTCTGCGGGGCCAGGTGGGGGGGGGAAATAGCCGATAACTTATACCAATATTCCCGTATAAGTTATTGGCTATTGGCCTGAAATGTCACAGATTATTGGTATCGGCCCTAAAAAAAAAATTTAATAAATAAAAAAAAATAAAAACAAAAAAATCGATATCGGTCGATCCCTACTTGGCATTACCAGGAATGGCCACTGAGTGATGTGTACAGCTCTTGTCAAGATGATAAGTAAATAGATATGTAGCTAGGTAGACATGAAATTGATGCAAGAGATAGAAAAATGATGTAGCTACATACAAGATGTTCTATAGAGAAGATAATTCTCCTTTAAAGCACTGGGTGACGTTCATAAATATTCTTTGTCACAAATGTTAATAGCAATTAAGCTTTTCCTTACAATATCTCTGCCGCTGCCTCCGGTGAGTACTATAACTTATGACTTTGTGCCTTACATCCAGGCCACAAATACCATACAACCGAGTATTCTGCATAATACAGCATATTCTGACATAGTAAAATATAAAAAAAAAACAAAAAACTATAAATAAAAAGATTTGAAAATATTTTAGTGTTTGAACCCAACTCCTGATTTTGGCTAAAATACTGACCAAATACTATATGTGAACCCATATAAGGGGCCCTATTAGCCAATGTTGTGCTCTCTAAACAAGCGTGAACCTCATAGATCAGTGATCCTTCAGATAGTCAATTACAAGTCTTAAACGTGTTACTCCGGTGGAAAACTATTTATTTTTAAATCAACTGGTGCCAGAAAGTTACACAGATTTGTTCATTAAACAGCCCAGAAGGAAGAAAGAGATGGCACATCGCACGGCAGGTGCAATTTTCATTTACTCTCCAACATCGGCAGGTGTACAGTACAGAGAGGGAGCAAACATTGGAACAACGTACGTTTCGCGGTTAAACGCTGCCTTTTACTGGTTCCTTATAATAATAATATATAATAAGGAACCAGTAGAAGCGGCGTTTAACCGCGAAACGTACGTTGTTCCAATGTCTGCTCCCTCTCTGTACTGTACACCTGCCGATGTTGGAGAGTAAATGAAAATTGCACCTGCCGTGCGATGTGCCATCTCTTTCTTCCTTCTGGGCTGTTTAACTAAGTTCCTGTTGCTACGGGATAGAGCACCGATGTTTGGGGGAATACTACGTGGCCTGGCTTATCCACAACGCACCTCCTGCTGTTTTTGTCCATTTTGGAATTGGTAGTGCCGACCCCCCCACATCTTCGTGTCTGTTTCAGATTTGTTAATGACTTCTATTAAAAAATCTTCCAGTACTTATCAGTTGCTGTAAACTACACAGAAAGTTCTTTTCTTTTTGAATTTCTTTTTTTGTCTGTCCACAATGCTCTGTCCAGAGTAGGAGAAAATCCCCATAGGAAACCTATCCTGCTCTGGAAAGTTCCTGACATGGACAGAGGTGTCAGCAGAGAGCACCATGGACAGATAGAAAATAAATTCAAAAAGAAAAGAACTTTCTATGTAGTATACAGCAGCTGATAAGTACAGGAAGGATTAAGATTTTTTTTTTTTAATAGAAGTAATTTACAAATCTGTTTAACTTTCTGGCACTGATTGATTTAAAATAAATAGTTTTCTACCAAAGTACCCCTTTAATCAGAGTGCAGAAGGGCCGCACAAATGACTGCAAGTAGGCTGCAAATCCCCTAATACATACAAGGACCCGTTCAGCCTATAAACAAGGGTTTGCATTGTTCAGCTAATCAACGATAGCCACCCTATGTATAATGGCCCTATTAGTGCTCTCTCTAGGTGTGTTCATATAGGCAGAGAAAGGCATACTATGCCTGCCAGAGGAAATGGCCACCCATTCTCCCCACCACCAGTTGTCTACTAGACTTCATAGACCCTGAAATAGTTGGGCCCCCAATAATTGAGACCGGGCAATGACAGACAGTCATGGCACTGTATCTAGAATAAAGAATACCAAACCTCGGATTACCTATGATTTTACTGGCAGCGACTACAGCTACAGAGGGGTTGTCACTCAGCTTCTTACTTCCATGCAACTGCACCTTAGGCAAGTCAGACCATAAAGTTGCCTTTGTAAAGTTAGTATGGTTTACTCCAAGATGAACATAACATTAAAGAGATTTCCCAGGACTTAAAGGGGTACTCCGCTGCTCAGCATTTGGAACAAGCTGTTCTGAATGCTGGAGCCGGGAGCTCGTGACATCATAGCCCCGCCCCGTGGGGGCGGGGCTATTACGTCACAAGCTCCCGGCTCCAGCGTTCGGAACAGTAACAGTTTGTTCCAAACACTGAGCAGCGGAGTACCCCCTTAAATACCGATGGTCTACCCTTAGGACCAGGGCTGTGGAGTCGGACAAAATTTTGGGTACCTGAAGTCTGAGTCGGCAAACAATGCACCGACTCCTACTAAATTTAGATTGGAAAAAAAAAAAGCAAGTTTAAATGTCCCAATTCACAAAAAGTTATTATTAATGACTTCTCTACTTTAAGAATAAAGACCAATGCATGCAGTGCCTCATGTAACCGCAAAACGAACAGGTTAAGTGACCATGAAGAAGCTTTTCATGTGCTTTACTATATGGCACACAACGCACAATTAGGAGCGGCAATACATATACTTTCCATAGTGTTGTGTTCTGCTGTTACAGGGAACCCATGGGTAACCTAGCCTCTCACTGATAAGGGTTTAAGTAAATATGGTTTTTGAAGGACTAGAGACACTTGTATAAAATGAAGGGAATGGAGGGTCAATAGCTCAAGACTGAAGCTGTAAACTATTGGAAAAACTGCTGCCATTCAGCTAAGGCTATAAAAACTTGTAAACTCGATTGTTAGCTTAAAGGGGTACTGCGCCCCTAGACGTCTTATCCCCTATCCAAAGGATAGGGGATAAGATGTCATATCGCCGGGGTCCTGCTGCTGGGGACCCCCAGGATTGCCGCTGCGGCACCGCGCTATCATTACTGCACAGAGTGAGTTCACTCTGCACGTAATGACGGGCAATACAGGGGCTGGAGCATACTTACGTCATGGCTCCACCCCTCGTGATGTCACGGCCAGCCCCCTCAATACAAGTCTATGGGAGGGGGCGTGGCAGTCATCACGCCCCCTGCCATAGACTTGCATTAAGGGCGGGCCGTGATGTCACAAGGGGCGGAGCCATGATGTCACACTGCTCCGTCCCCTGCATCGCCCGTCATTACGCACAGAGCGAACTCGCTCTGTAGTAATGAAAGCGCGGTGCCGCAGCGGCCATCCCGGGGGTCCCCAGCAGCGGGACCCCGGCGACCTGACATCTTATCCCCTATCCTTTGGATAGGGGATAAGATGTCTAGGGGCGGAGTACCCCTTTAAACTTTAATCATGACTATGGGATTCTACTAGGGAAATAATGTTTATAATAAATGCCCCTTCCTGGATCCTCCCACTGCCCTATCTTCAGCAGCAGATCAGCACACAAACTGTTCAATACAGTAGACTGTTGGCTTCCCAGCCAGTAGTCCTGTGGTAATGACATGTATGTTGCCTTTCTTTCCTTCAAGAAATGTATAAAATACATTCACATATTAATACAGAGGAGTCGGAACATTTATCTACCGACTCCACAGCCCTGCTTAGGACAGACCGTAAATACTGAATCGGTGGAGGGCCGATACCTGGCACCCCTGCCAATCAAATGATTAAGGGAGCTGCAGTGTTCCAGTGAACAACATGTCCTCTTCATTATTGTTTACCTTGTTACCGGTACTGCAGCTCAGTCCTAGTCAGCTGATTTACACCATACCCTGTGGTTCTTCCATAACATTCTATAAAATGGACATACTCCTTAAAACGGGTACTGTCACGATAACAAGCTTTAGCTATGTCGTAGAGACATGTCAAAAGTTTTGATCGGAAGTCTACGGGGGGGAGATCAAAACCCGTGTAGAGGCAGAGTGGTGCAGTTACCCATAGCAACCAGATTGCTCCTTTCATTTTTCACAGGCCTCTAAAAATGAATGAATCTGATTGGTCGCTATGGGCAACTACACCACTCTTCCTCTACACAGATTTTGATAAATCTCCCCCCTATGTGTTCATACAAGTCCGGTTATGAGAACGAGCAGGGAGTGCTTAGCGCTTTCTCTCCCGACTCTGTCACATGGCCAAGACGGAATCATAATATAGGTCTATGGACTGTCCAGGTCTCGGAGTAGTGAGGGAATCGCACGGCTGACATCGTCTCTCCCTGGTCGCTTTCATCACTCACCCCCAACATTAAAAACTTGACATTTCCTTTGAACATATGAAACATTTTTTTTTCATTGACAAGTTTGCTTTATGCTCCTGAATAGAGCGATTTGTTTTTTTTTTTTGTTTCTTTTACCAACTTGACAGAAAAGTAAAACCATAATAATTACATGTATGGAAGTGTGCCCATAGTCGCCCATGAGGAGAACCTGGTACCTCACACACTATTCCCCTCCCCCCAGCAAGGCAATGTATCTGCCCATCATCCACCTGCTGAGTACTGTAGCACAGTGCCCGCTGCTATATTTGGGGGTGACAGTCTATGTGCCAGGTACTGTTTACTGTTGCTAGCCACAACGAGATACAAGAGCAAAGACAGCTGTTACCGAGAACACAAAACACTATGTCAGTCCAAACATTAGGAAGCACAATTGTGCATGCAGCTCTGGATATTATTGTTACCCAAAGTGAAGGGTTATCATCCAAATCCCTTGACATGTCAAACGTTTTCATCAGTCGGGGTCTTGGCATTGAATTCATTTTATAACTCTCATAGCATGCTCCGCGTCACGTGATCTTCTCCTGGAGGTCAAAGGTGGCGGGCAGACTGGAGCCCTCTGTACTAGCAAACAGTGAGGGTCCCTGTGGGTGGACAGTCCAGCCAATTTTACAGATGAGCGAATTTACAGTAAATTCGATTCGTCACGAACTTCTCGGCTCGGCAGTTGATGTCTTATCCTGCATAAATTAGTTCAGCCTTCAGGTGCTCCGGTGGGCTGGAAAAGGTAGATACAGTCCTAGGAAAGAGTCTCCTAGGACTGTATCCACCTTTTCCAGCCCACCGGAGCACCTGAAAGCTGAACTAATTTATGCAGGAAAAGTCATCAACTGCCGAGCCGAGAAGTTCGTGACGAATCGAATTTACTGCAAGTTCGTTCATCACTAGTAACAAGTGTTACTGTTGGAGTCCCAGTGACTCCGGGTCATTAGCGTTCTCTGGACAATATGCTGAGAATGTAGGATCTATGTACATAGGCAAAAACCGACCGGGGCACAGACAGGGGGCACAGACAGGGGGCACAGACAGGGGGCACAGACAGGGGGCACAGACAGGGGGCACAGACAGGGGGCACAGACAGGGGGCACAGACAGGGGGCACCAAAATTTCGGCCGTCGAAAATGCCCCTTTCGCTTGAGTGAATTTACTGCAGATAATTTCAGTGGGCGTGGCTTAACCCTTTCCCGACCCATGGCATACATGTACGTCAGGGACCGGGTGAGTACATGACGGGGGCCGTGGGTCGGGTCCGGGTCATAACAGGGAGATGCCTGCAGCAATCAGCGGCTGACGTCTGTCTGTAATGACGGACATTGGAGATTGCTCATATGTCCGTCATCTAACTGGTTGCCACAGTGTATGGTGCGGACTCCTGACTCGAGCCCGCGCCATACCCGACGGCTCCCTGCTGATTCTTGTAGCAGGGGGCCGCAGCTAATAGCCGACACGCGGCAATCGCCAAGGCCGGCTATTAACCCTTGAGATCGAAGCAGTCAAAACTGACGGCACGATTATTTGGCTTCTGATCCTGCTGGCGTAAACGCAAAAAAAAATTTTTATGCTAAAGATTCCTGATTTTGGTCACATCACATTCCCCCCAAAAAATAAAAAGGATAAAAGTGTAACAAAAACTTTATTAAAAAAGGGGGTGGGGCAATGCATTTCGGCCAAGCACAGCCTAAATTTTTGGTTTCGGCCCCAAATTTCCCTTTAGGTGCATATGTGTATATTTCTCATTTGGGATGGCGTTACATAGGGCTGCAGGTAAATCTTGACCTGGAGACCGACCTATGACAAGCCCGCCCCACCCCCAAAATATAGTTCTGCTCTGCTACTTCTATATCCTTCAAGATATCTGAACTACAGATACAGCAGAACACAGATTTAACAGGGTCATTTAAATGGTTATCCCTCATCTCAGAGTTTCCCAACCAGGGCGCCCTCCAGCTGTTGCAAAACTGCAACTCCCAGCGTGCCCGGACAGCCAAAGGCTGTCCGGGCATGCTGGGAGTTGTAGTTTTGCAACAGTTGAAGGCTCCCTGGTTGGAAAAAAACTGCCCCATCTGATAAAGCGAATGTATACTGCTAGGAGACACCATCTAGAGATGAGCGAACTTACAGTAAATTCGATTCGTCACGAACTTCTCGGCTCGGCAGTTGATGACTTTTCCTGCATAAATTAGTTCAGCTTTTAGGTGCTCCCGTGGGCTGGAAAAGGTGGATACAGTCCTAGGAGACTCTTTACTAGGACTGTATCCACCTTTTCCAGCCCACCGGAGCACCTGAAGGCTGAACTAATTAATGCAGGATAAGTCATCAACTGCTGAGCCGAGAAGTTCGTGACGAATCAAATTTACTGTAAGTTCGCTCATCTCTAACACCATCACTTCACTGATCCTGTAAATGAAGGGGGCGTAACACCAAATAAGTACTACCTTCCCGGTCTTTTCCTGCACTGTGCCCACCCCGGCTGTGCATAAAAACTATATTGTGCAAGTTAAAAGGGTACTCTAGCAGCAATTTTTTTAATATCTCCCTGCGCTTCCCCGCTGCCTCAGGCGCGCTCCTCTTCAAGGTGCTAGGTGTCCCACCACAGCTAGTGATGGATTGACCCACAGCACCAGATAGAGGAGCGTGCCAGGACCAGTGATATCGGGGCAGGGGGGAGCACTGGGAGGTAAATAGATGTTTATTTGGGAATGATTATGTAAAAAAAGAAAAAAAAAATTACTGCTGGAGTACCTCTTTAAAGGGGGTACTCCCGTGCAAAACTTTTTTTTTTTACATCAACTGGTGCCAGAAAGTTAAACAGATCTGTAAATTACTTCTATTAAAAAATCTTAATCCTTCCAGTACTTATTAGCTGCTGAATACTGCAGAGGAAATGGTTTTCTTTTTGGAACACAGAGCTCTCTGCTGACATCATGACGACAGTGCTCTCTGCTGACATCTCTGTCCATTTTAAGAACTGTCCAGAGTAGGAGAAAATCCCCATAGAAAACATATGCTGCTCTAGACAGTTCCTAAAATGGACAGAGATGTTAGCAGAGAGCACTGTGGTAATGATGTCAGCAGAGAGCACTGTGCTCATGATTCAGCAGAGAGCACTGTGGTCCAAAAAGAAAACCATTTCCTCTGTAGTATACAGACCCTAAAAAGTACTGGAAAGATTAAGATTTTTTAATAAAAGTCATTTACAAATCTGTTTAACTTTCTGGCAAAAGTTGATTTAAAAAAAAGTTTTCCACGGGAGTACCCCTTTAAAGGGGCACTCCGGTGGAAAACAAATGTTTTAAAATCAACTGGTGCCAGAAAGTTAAACAGATTTGTAAATTACTTTTATTTAAAATTTTAATCCTTCCAGTACTTACCAGATGCTGTATACTACAGACAAAGTAGTGGTGTTCTTTCTAGCCTGACCACACTGCTCTCTGCTGCCACCTGTCCAGAGTAAAAGCAAATCTCTATAACAAACCTCTCCTGCTCTGAACAGTTCCTGACATGGACAGAGATGTCAGCAGAGAGCACTGTGGTCAGACTGGAAAGAACTACACAACTTTATCTGGAGATTACAGCAGCTGATTAGTAACTTACAAATCTGTTTAACTTTCTGGCACCAGTTGATTTGTTTTTTTTTTTACTCCACCGGAGTACCCCTTTAAATCATCTAGAGCAGTGGTCTTCAAACTGTGGAGCTCCAGATGCTGCAAAAACAACAACTACCAGCAAGCTGACCGTTGTAATTTTGCAGCATCTGGAGGTCCACAGTTTGGAGGCAGGTGATGTAAGGTGGTGACACCAACCACAGGCTGGGGGTGGGGTACGCTCCTAACATGCTGCTATTAACACTACGTATGATCACATCTTGGTGACAGACATTGGCACAGCTTCAGGGCACAGTACACAAAGGCTGTCCGGCACCCTGGTTGGGAAACACTGGGTTGGGGAATACACGCTGTCCGTGTATGCTGGGAGTTACAGTTTTGCAACAGCTGGAGGCAGCTGGCTGTCCGGGTATATAAGATCACACATTATAGGGGTGTTGGGGGTCTCCCCTTCCATATAGCACAGCAGGCTGGTTAGGACATTCAGAATTCTGGGGTGGGGGTATTAAGGGTCCATATCCACATGCTGCTGTTCATAGGCTCTAGCCCAGTGTTTCCCAACCAGGGTGCCTCCAGCTGTTGCAAAACTACAACTTCCAGCATACCCGGTCAGCCAGCATTCCCCAACCAAGTCTTTCCCAACCAAGGTGCCTCCAGCTGTTGCAAAACTATAAGACCCAGCATGCCTGGACAGCCTTCGGCTGTTCGGGCATACTGAGAGTTGTAGTTTTGCAACAGCTGGAGGCACCCTGGTTGGGAAACATTGGCTGTACGGGTATGCTGGGAGCTGTAGTTTTGCAGCAGCTGGAGGCACCCTGGTTGGGAAACACTGGCTGTACGGGTATGCTTGGAGCTGTAGTTTTGCAGCAGCTGGAGGCACCCTGGTTGGGAAACACTGGCTGTACGGGTATGCTGGGAGCTGTAGTTTTGCAGCAGCTGGAGGCACCCTGGATGGGAAACACTGGCTGTACGGGTATGCTGGGAGCTGTAGTTTTGCAGCAGCTGGCGAGCCACAGGTTGGGAGACACTGGCTGTACGGGTATGCTGGGAGCTGTAGTTTTGCAGCAGCTGGAGGCACCCTGGTTGGGAAACACTGGCTGTACAGGCATGCTGGGAGCTGTAGTTTTGCAGCAGCTGTTGAGCCACAGGTTGGGAGACACTGGCTGTACGGGTATGCTGGGAGCTGTAGTTTTGCAGCAGCTGTTGAGCCACAGGTTGGGAGACACTGGCTGTCAGGACATGCTGGTAACAATTGTTAGTCCAGCAGGGAGTCCATGTGACACGTGCTGTTTTTGTCACCGATATAATGCTACAGTAACACGGATCACGTGCTGGCTCTACAGACATATGGAGCTGTATGTGAGGAGCACAATGCTCAGGACACATGACCCCTGTAAACAATGGTCAGGAGGAGCAGGCAGGTGTGCTCAGCCCCTCCCCTACAAGACTCAAGCTTCTTCTCTACCTACACTGTCCGGTCACTACAGGGTTAACCAAGCTGTCAATCACCCCCCCGCCTGTCAATCATCCAGTGGTCACCTGACAGGTTGCGCTTCTTCCCCCCCGGCCGCCTGCTGCTGTCGCTCTCATAGAAGCCCAGTGTCTCTGCCGGCCCCTCAGCGCTGCTCGTAGTGGTCGTTGTCTTCTTCTTCCCTCCTCCATCCTCCTCCTTGTCTTCTCCACTGACAGCCGCCGCGTCCGCCATCCCCTACCGCGGCGGCCAATAGCCCCGAACTGAGTGCGTCTCACCAAACAGAGCACGTCATCACCGCGCGCCAGCGGGAGTGATGACTGCGCTTATACGAGGGGGCGGGGCCTGGAGGCCGACAACGCCATCTTGGAGGAGGTCACAAGTGCCCTCAGTCGTTTAACCCTCTCCTGGTTATTCTCGTTTTCACCAACTTAACTTCTATGGCTAGGTTCACACAAGTGAATTTCCGCCTGCAATTCCGCTTTGAAATTGAAGACAGGAATTCTGCTTACTAAAATGTACATGTGAGTCAATGGCCTATGATGTAAAGTATTTTCCAATCTGTGAAATGTGCCATACGCATGCGCGAGTCTACGCTATTAGCGTAGACCAAGCATAGGCTACGTTAGTAGCGTAAACCTGCGCATGCGCAGTAGTAAATTTAGCTTATTGGAAAATACTTTAGATCATAGGCTTACCTTAATAGCTTAACTCTTAGCTAATTTCGTAATTTACGCTAAAAACCCTGCACATGCGCGCTAGGTTTTTCCACGGCTACGCTAAGACATAAGCTATTAACGTAAGCCTATGATCTTAAGTATTTTCCAATAAGCTAAATTTACTACTGCACATGCGCAGGTTTACGCTACTAACGTAGCCTACGCTAGGTCTACGCTAATAGCGTAGACTCGCGCATGCGTGTGGCACTTTCACAGATTGGAAAATACTTTACATCACCGGCATTTATCATTGTAGGTGTAAGTGAAGCATTTATCTACACATTTTTTTGTGTGCTGGTAATGTGTAGGAGCAACAAATCTATTAAATGGTCACAGAGCATGTCATAAATTTTGTGCAGGTCACATTTTCTGAAATTTCTCTCTTCACATACACCAAAAAGATATGCTAAGTCTCGGCTGGTGTCGTTTTAGAGACTTTCCAGTGGCTTTGCGCCTTTTTTTTGCGCCTTTTTACAAAAAGGCGCAGTTCATAAAAACCCTTCCATATCATGTGTATTGCTAAAATCAGTGGATTGCAACTCAAAATCAGCAGAAATGTGTAAACCAAAAGGCGCAAAAAATGGGCAAATAAACCCTGCTTGCACCTTTTCATGCGCCTTTTCTAGACACAAAAAACAGTCTAAAGACAATGACAAATGTCGGTCAATGGGTTTTCCGTTCACCAATTCATACTTCATAATTTTTGAAGCAGAATTTGTGAACAGAAAATTTGCTTTCAAATTTCCGCCTGAAGAATGGCGGTGCTCATTCTTCAGGCAGAAATACTCATGGAGCACATTGCAGTGTGATAGCCTGGGGGGTGTAGGGTATGGGGAGTGTAGCTGTGCGGTTATTAAAGGGTGCTTGTTAACCCTTGCTATTCGTGACGCCAGGGTGAGGGCTCCTCAGTAAAGCTTGTCCTACCACCACCCTTCCCAAGAGCGATAGGGAGGTAGATAATAATAGAATGTCCACAACTGGAGAGTTTTCTGAAACAGGTATAACTTTTACTGAAGATTTTCTGCAAGCTTCAATAACGGAACAGTCTCTATGCATACAACTGCTTTCTTTGGAGATTGACAAACGTTGGGACTTTAGCAAGTTAGAGTCTTTAAAGTCTTTTGCGCTCTTCCACTGGATTTAGGGGATTAGTTGCGATGCAGTAGTCATGCTAGCTCTAGCGGGGGTAGTTTAGAACTCACGGTTTTAGTTCTGCTGAGGCCGGTAGGTTTTTAGGCCTAGCGGGTCTTTGCAAGTTGCGCAGATCCGTCCTGCTAGTCCGGCATCCACGAGAGGAGCAACCTAAGAGAGCGAAAACTGGCTACAGCTCCCTTATATGGGCAGGGGCTGGACTAGTGCTAATTGGTCCGTACTTGTGTCAATCACCATTACAAAGATATGTGGGTAACACGTGACCAAAGGACCTCCAAAGGTCCTCCAACATACCATAGAGGTTAACATGGTCACATGACCGAAGGTCCTGCGACACTAAACAAGGTAAGTACTTTACATTATATTAGATAAATATGTTATTATTAAATATATACATCTATTAACATTAGACAATTATACTTGAGAAGAGGCGACCAGGGGCTGTCCACCTGAGGGACCCTACCTGAGCGTACTTACTCTGACTTTGGGGACCTCTACACTAGGTACGGTATGCAATACGGTACCAGGACACCACTACAGCCTATTGGGGACTATAATGTCCGCGCGGTCCTAGCAGGGACTGATTTAGTCAGCGCTGGGCACACCTCGAAATCTGTAGATGTAAACTTTCCTTCTGGAGATTCCGTAGACTGAACCTAGCCAAAGGGTCTATTCACACGCCAGAATTTCCACCTCAAATTAAAGCCCATAGACTTCTATGGGATTCAGCACTCCCATTCACACTTCTGAATGTCCTCTTGCGCTTCCACAAGCGGAAATTCTGCCATGTGAATAGACCCTAAGAGCCATCAGTTGTTTTTTATTTTTAATTTTTTTTAAAGTGCCACATGTATTTAAAACCACTTATTTTAACTAGAGATGAGCGAACCGAAGCTGACGAACCCAAATTCGTTACGAATTTCATGAAGAATTCGATTAGCCCCAAATGCGAATATCGCCGCGATTCGATCTCGCGAATCGCTTCATTAACCCCTTAAGGACCCTTGACGTACGCGTACGTCATGACACCCTGGTACTTAAAGAGGTACTCCGGTGCTTACACATCTTATCCCCTATCCAAAGTATAGGGGATAAGATGCTTGATCGGGGGCGGGGGGGGGGGTTAACTTTCGTTTTCCCCGTCCTGCCCACCCACAATAGTCAGAACAGGACGGGGAAACCCAACAGGGACCAGCGCCGAAGATCTACTTACCGATCCGGAGGGTGCGGGCGACGGAGATCGGCAGGCGGCGACGGAGATCGGCGGGAGGCGACGTCGTGCGGCTAGATAGTGGTCTCTAACTGTAGCCCTCCAGATCTTGCAAAGCTACAACTCCTAGCATGCCCAAACAGCTGTTTGCTGTCCAGGCATGCTGGGATTTGTAGTTTTGCAACAGCTGGAGGACCACAGTTTGGAGATCACTTTGCAGTGGTCTCTAAAACCGTAGCCCTCCAGATGTTGCAAAACTGCAAATCCCAGCATGCCCAAACAGCTGTCTCGGCATGCTGGGAGTTGTAGTTGCGTACCTCCAGCTGTTGCATAACTACATCTCCCAGCCTTCCCTTTAGTGATCAGTACATGCTGGAAGTTGTAGTTTTGCAACAGCTGGAGGCACACTGGTTGGAAAATACTGAGGTAGATAACAGAACCTAACTGAAGGTTTTCCAACCAGTCAACCCACAGCGGTTGCAAAACTACAACTCCCAGAATGCACGGTCTGTCAGTACATGCTGGGAGTTGTAGTTTTGAAACAGCTGAAGGTAGTTTCCAAAATAGGGTCACATGTGGGGGGGTCCACTGTTCTGGCACCACGGGGGGCTTTGTAAACGCACATGGCCCCCAACTTCCTTTCCAAACAATTTTTTCCCCAAAAGCTCAATGGCGCTCCTTCTCTTCTGAGCATTGTAGTGCGCCAGCAGAGCACTTGACGTCCACACATGGTGTATTTTCATACTCAGAAGAGATTGGGTTTCAAATTTTGGGGGGCATTTTGTCCTATTACCCCTTGTAAAAATTTTAAATTTGAGGGAAAACTAGCATTTTAGTGGAAAAAAAAAAAATCATTTACACATCCAACTTTCACGAAAAGTCATCAAACACCTGTGTGGTGTTAAGGCTCACTGGACCCCTTTTTACGTGCCTTGAGAGGTGTAATTTCCAATATAGTATACCATGTGTTTTTTTTTTGCTGTCCTGGCACCACAGGGGCTTCCTAAATGCGACATGCCCACCAAAAACCATTTCAGCAAATTTTGCTTTTCAAAAGCTAAATGTGACTCCTTCTCTTCTGAGCATTGTAGTTTTCCCGCAGAGCATTTTACGTCCTAACATGGGGTATTTCCTTACTCAGAAGAGATGGGGTTACAAATTTTGGGGGTCATTTTGTCCTATTATCTCTTGTAAAAAAATTTAATTTGAGGGAAAACTTGCATTTTAGTGAAAAAAATAAAAATAATTTTCACATCCAACTTTAACGAAAAGTCATCAAACACCTGTGGGGTGTTAAGGCTCACTGGACCCCTTGTTACGTGCCTTGAGGGGTGTAGTTTCCAAAATAGTATGCCATGTAGAACATGCGAAGATTTAGAATTTTCTCCTTCAATTTGCTGCTATTCCTGTGAAACACCTAAAGGGTTAACAAACCTTTTGAATGTCATTTTGAATACTTTGAGGAGTGCAGTTTTTATAATGGGGTCATTTATGGGGTATTTCTAATAAGAAGGCCCTTCAAATCCACTTCAAAACAGAACTGGTCCCTGAAAAATGTCGATTTAAAATTTTTTGTGAAAAATCGGAAAATTGCTGCTATAGTTTGAAGCCCTCTGATGTCTTCAAAAAGTAAAAACATGTCAACTTTATGATGGAAACATAAAGTAGACATATTGTATATGTGAATCAATATATAATTTATTTGGAATATTCATTTTCCTTATAAGCAGAGAGCTTCAAAGTTAAAAAAAATGCAAAATTTTGGAATTTTTCACCAAGAAATGATGCAAGTATCGACAACATTTTACCACTAACATAAAGTAGAATATGTCACGAAAAAACTGTCTCGGAATCAGAATGAAAGGTAAAAGCATCCCAGAGTTATTAATGCTTAAAGTGACAGTGTTCAGATGTGCAAAAAATGGACGTGTCCTACAGTGAGAATTGGCTGGGTCCTTAAGGGGTTAAACTCCATTTTACAGCGTTCCAGGCTATTGGAGACCTAAAATGGAGGATCCACATGTGAGTACATGGGGCAGGGGATTATGGGAGGGCGGGAAACAGCGGCGGGAATGAAGGTAGGCGGGCTGACCCTGAATCACATGCATAGGCGTGCGCAGCCTATTGCATTAGGGTGTGCATCCTAAAGCACAAACTCACGCCGCGCGCGTGCATATATGTGTGTGTGTATATATATATATATATATATATATATATATATATATACGCACACATACACACAATTAGTATAGTTCCCCCACATTAGGTACAGTATAGTTCCCCCACATTAGGTGCAGTATAAGTCCCCCCACATTAGGTGCAGTATAAGTCCTGCCACATTAGCTGCCGTAATTGACCACTGGCCCCTGTTCTGCTTATCAAGCACAGGTAGGATTAGCGTTAGGTCTCGCACCAATTTGAGAAACCTTGGTGTTGGTGTGCGGGCTCTGGTGTGTCCTTCATATAAGGATACACTGGATAATGTATCAATTTTAACATCAGTGTTGAGGGATAAACAATGTCACTGTATACATCTACCACAGTAGTGCACCCATATTCCTGTATTGTATTCCTATTGTTACACATCCACACCGTTTATCTGGTGTAGGATTCTATTGTGGCACTTGTAGTCTGCTGCAGGCATCCTCCATTGTATGCATTTTTATGCTGGGGATCGCCCCTAGCAACGGACTACAAGGGCAGGATCTGCTCCCCCAGTATAAATGCACAACCGCATTTGGGGTTGAGCACCTCCAGCCATTTGAGACCACGTTTTTTGTTGTTTGTATGTATGTATATATATATATATATATATATATATATACGCACACATACACACAATTAGTATAGTTCCCCCACATTAGGTGCAGTATAGTTCCCCCACATTAGGTGCAGTATAAGTCCCCCCACATTAGGTGCAGTATAAGTCCTGCCACATTAGGTGCAGTATAGTTCCCCCACATTAGGTGCAGTATAAGTCCCACCACATTAGGTTGGCAGTACAGTTCCCCCACATTAGGTTGGCAGTACAGTTCCCCCACATTAGGTTGGCAGTACAGTTCCCCCACATTAGGTTGGCAGTACAGTTCCCCCACATTAGGTGCAGTTCAGTTCCCCCACATTAGGTGCCACCTAATGTGGGGGAACTGTACTGCACCTAATGTGGGGGAACTGTACTGCACCTAATGTGGGGGAACTGTACTACACCTAATGAAGGGGAACTGTACTGCACCTAATGCGAGGGAACTGTACTGCACCTAATGCGGGGGAACTGTACTGCACCTAATGTGGGGGAACTGTACTGCACCAGTACAGTTCCCCTACATTAAGTGCAGTACAGTTCCCCTACATTAAGTGCAGTACAGTTCCCCCACATTAGGTGCAGTACAGTTCCCCCACATTAGGTGCAGTATAGTTCCCCCACATTAGGTGCAGTATAGTTCCCCCACATTAGGTGCAGTATAGTTCCCCCACATTAGGTGCAGTATAGTTCCCCCACATTAGGTGCAGTATAGTTCCCCCACATTAGGTGCAGTATAGTTCCCCCACATTAGGTGCAGTATAGTTCCCCCACATTAGGTGCAGTATAGTTCCCCCACATTAGGTTCAGTATAGTTCCCCCACATTAGGTGCAGTATAGTTCCCCCACATTAGGTGCAGTATAGTTCCCCCACATTAGGTGCAGTATAGTTCCCCCACATTAGGTGCAGTATAGTTCCCCCACATTAGGTGCAGTATAGTTCCCCCACATTAGGTGCAGTATAGTTCCCCCACATTAGGTGCAGTATAGTTCCCCCACATTAGGTGCAGTATAGTTCCCCCACATTAGGTGCAGTATAGTTCCCCCACATTAGGTGCAGTATAGTTCCCCCACATTAAGTGCAGTATAGTTCCCCCACATTAGGTGCAGTATAGCTCCCCACAATAGGTGCAGTATAGTTCCCCACATTAGGTGCAGTGTATCTTTCCACATTAGGTGCTGTACAGTTCCCCCACATTAGGTGCAGTATAGTTCCCCCACATTAGGTGCAGTATAGTTCCCCACATTAGGTACAGTATATCTTTCCACATTAGGTGCAGTACAGTTCCCCCACATTAGGTGCAGATAGTTCCCCCACATTTGGTGCAGTATAGTTCCCCCACATTTGGTGCAGTATAGTTCCCCCACATTAGGTGCAGTATAGTTTCCCCCACATTAGGTGCAGTATAAGTCCCCCCACATTAGGTGCAGTATAAGTCCCCCCACATTAGGTGCAGTATAAGTCCTGCCACATTAGGTGCAGTATAGTTCCCCCACATTAGGTGCAGTATAAGTCCCACCACATTAGGTTGGCAGTACAGTTCCCCCACATTAGGTTGGCAGTACAGTTCCCCCACATTAGGTTGGCAGTACAGTTCCCCCACATTAGGTTGGCAGTACAGTTCCCCCACATTAGGTGCAGTTCAGTTCCCCCACATTAGGTGCCACCTAATGTGAGGGAACTGTACTGCACCTAATGTGGGGGAACTGTACTGCACCTAATGTGGGGGAACTGTACTACACCTAATGAAGGGGAACTGTACTGCACCTAATGCGAGGGAACTGTACTGCACCTAATGCGGGGGAACTGTACTGCACCTAATGTGGGGGAACTGTACTGCACCAGTACAGTTCCCCTACATTAAGTGCAGTACAGTTCCCCTACATTAAGTGCAGTACAGTTCCCCCACATTAGGTGCAGTACAGTTCCCCCACATTAGGTGCAGTATAGTTCCCCCACATTAGGTGCAGTATAGTTCCCCCACATTAGGTGCAGTATAGTTCCCCCACATTAGGTGCAGTATAGTTCCCCCACATTAGGTGCAGTATAGTTCCCCCACATTAGGTGCAGTATAGTTCCCCCACATTAGGTGCAGTATAGTTCCCCCACATTAGGTTCAGTATAGTTCCCCCACATTAGGTGCAGTATAGTTCCCCCACATTAGGTGCAGTATAGTTCCCCCACATTAGGTGCAGTATAGTTCCCCCACATTAGGTGCAGTATAGTTCCCCCACATTAGGTGCAGTATAGTTCCCCCACATTAGGTGCAGTATAGTTCCCCCACATTAGGTGCAGTATAGTTCCCCCACATTAGATGCAGTATAGTTCCCCCACATTAGGTGCAGTATAATTCCCCCACATTAGGTGCAGTATAGTTCCCCCACATTAGGTGCAGTATAGTTCCCCCACATTAAGTGCAGTATAGTTCCCCCACATTAGGTGCAGTATAGCTCCCCACAATAGGTGCAGTATAGTTCCCCACATTAGGTGCAGTATATCTTTCCACATTAGGTGCTGTACAGTTCCCCCACATTAGGTGCAGTATAGTTCCCCCACATTAGGTGCAGTATAGTTCCCCACATTAGGTACAGTATATCTTTCCACATTAGGTGCAGTACAGTTCCCCCACATTAGGTGCAGATAGTTCCCCCACATTTGGTGCAGTATAGTTCCCCCACATTAGGTGCAGTATAGTTCCCCCACATTAGGTGCAGTATAGTTTCCCCCACATTAGGTGCAGTATAGTTTCCCCCACATTAGGTGCAGTATAGTTTCCCCCACATTAGGTGCAGTATAGTTTCCCCCACATTAGGTGCAGTATAGTTTCCCCCACATTAGGTGCAGTATAGTTTCCCCCACATTAGGTGCAGTATAGTTTCCCCCACATTAGGTGCAGTATAGTTTCCCCCACATTAGGTGCAGTATAGTTTCCCCCACATAGTTTCCCCCACATTAGATGCAGTATAGTTTCCCCCACATTAGGTGCAGTATAGTTTCCCCCACATTAGGTGCAGTATAGTTTCCCCTACATTAGGTGCAGTATAGTTCCCCCACATTAGGTGCAGTATAGTTTCCCCCACTTTAGGTGCAGTACAGTTCCCCCACATTAGGTGCAGTATAGTTTCCCCCACTTTAGGTGCAGTATAGTTTCCCCCACATTAGGTGCAGTATAGTTTCCCCCACATTAGGTGCAGTATAGTTTCCCCCACATTAGGTGCAGTATAGTTTCCCCCACATTAGGTGCAGTATAGTTTTCCCCACATTAGGTGCAGTATAGTTTCCCCCACATAGTTTCCCCCACACCAGCTCGTGTTGGTCACTTACTATTCCGGCCGGCGCGCGCATCCTCTTCCTGGAATCTCCGCTCCTCTGTTGCTATGGGCGCACGCACGGGACGTCAATGATGTCCCTGCGTGCGCTACTTCCCGGCGGCCCCTGTGTTTTGAAAGTTAACACGGGGGCCGCTGTAGAAAGGTTACTGGGACATCCTTGTGTCCCGAAAAGATCTTTCGGGACACAGGGATGTCCCGAATGTGACGGGGGGGGGGGGTCCTATGCGGGCTGCTCAGTGGTGGCGTCAGATGCCTTCCTGGGCTTGATTAGGGTGTGCCTGGGCACACCCGGCACACCCCGTGCGCACGCCTATGATCACATGTGAGATGCAGCCTATCAGTGTTCACTGATCCCTGTGATGTCACAGCCCCTATATAATCAGCGGCCATCTTGCCTCTCTTCATTTCATCTATGCACTGAGATAGTGTTGAACGGCATAGGCCATATTCAAATTAGCGATATTTCGTGAATATATGGACGAATATTCGTCATATATTCGCTAAATTCGCATATTCGTAATATTCACGATTTATTTTCGCATATGCGAAAATTAGCATATACCAAAATTAGCAAATGCGAAAATTCGCATATAAAAATTAGCATATGCAAATCTTTGCATATGCGAAAATTCCCATATGCAAATTTCCTCATATACGAAAATTTGCACGCCAGTCTCACACAGTAGTATTATGGCCTTCTTTACACCACACAAGCTGGAAGCAGAGAGGGATGATCACTGTGATGTGTACTGTGAAAAAAAAAACCGAATTGCGAATTTTCACGAGCAACACTATTAGTGACGGGTGACAGAAATGTTATTCTCAGAGGAGCTGAGAAAGCCACCTACTAGCAACTACTACAACACGTATTATTTACATTATTTTTATGTACACGTGTACAAGGCTAGTTTTTCTGTGTACAATAACCATTTACATTTAGTTACCTTAACATGAATATTTATTAAACACTCCAAAAGGGTTCAGGTGCATCCACCTGATAAGTGCAATTTTAGCAAAGAATGTCACGTTATTATTGAGCTATATACATGTAAACAGGCATGCAAGGATCACCAGTCCAAATATCACGGCTAGCAGAGTTTATCTGGGCACACACTTACCAATCTCCAACCGCTAGGAGTCTCTTGGTCTAAGGACCAGGCACAAAAGCTTGATGGTTACGGTTTCAACTTGTACAGTCTTAGCATAGTCCTGCTAGGCACACTTCTTAAACGTTGCAGAAAGTCTGTGAAGACAAAAAAAAAACTTTAAGAAAAGACAAGTGCCACAGTTCAGACGAAACTCTTGCGATGACTTCCTGCTCCTCGCCTGGAGCCTCTACCCCTCTCAAGATCACGAGCAGGCAAAGAGTTAATGTGGCTTTCCCACACCACATTAGTGGGGGTAAAGTGTGACACTGTAGGGTTGAGGTTAACAGTTGGTGCTGGTTGATTCGGCCCCACTTCCTTGTCGGGAGTGGGCTGCAGCACTTTCGTTGGTACCTGGTGGGCAAGCCAAACCTCTGTGTCGGGAGTAGGCCTAGGTACAGTGGTTGGTACCCGCTGTGTATTCCAAACCTCCTTAATAGGAGTAGGCCTGGGTATGTTGCTGAAGGTAGAAAGAAGTGGCCAGTGGCATACTAAAGGGGGGGGGGGGGGGCGGCCCACCCCGGGTGCTGCTCACAAGGGGGGTGCCAGGGGCGGACTGACCCGCCGCCGCCGCCACCACTACTGAGGATCCGGGACACTCGTCCCAGATCCCCAGCAGACAGCGCTACATTTTCCTGTATGCGCGATACACGCACATACAGGAGAAGGCATCCCCTCTGTGTGAGCCGCATCTGCAGCTACACAGAGGAGACGTGACCTCCGCCCCCACGCAGCACGCAGTACAGGCGCCGGTGAAGTCACTCATCAGCGCCTGTACTGTAGAGGGGATAAGACGCGTGCCCTGCAGCTGTGGAGATCGCTGCATGGGATACCAGGTGAGCATCCCTTTTTAATTTTTTTTCTCAACTCTGCATACACCTATGGGGAAGGGGAGGGGGGGGTGTTACTCTACATATACCTATGGGGGAGGGGAGGGGGGGTTACTCTACATATACCTATGGGGAAGGGGAGGGGTTACTCTACATATACCTATGGGGAGGGGGGGTTACTCTACATATACCTATGGGGAAGGGAAGGGGAGGGGGGGTTACTCTACATATACCTATGGGGAAGGGGAGGGGTTACTCTACATATACCTATGGGGAAGGGGCGGGGGGGTTACTCTACATATACCTATGGGGGAGGGGTTACTCTACATATACCTATTGGGAAGGGGAGGGGTTACTCTACATATACCTATGGGGAAGAGGGGGGGGGGGTGTAACTGCATATACATGTGGGAAAGAGGGGGGTGTAACTGCATATACACCTATGGGAAAGGGGGGGTGTAACTTCATATACCTATGGGAAAGGGGGGTGTAACTGCATATACCTATGGGAAAGAGGGGGGTGTAACTGCATATACCTATGGGGAAGGGGGGGGGGTGTAACTGCATATACCTATGGGAAAGGGGGGGGTGTAACTGCATATACCTATGGGAAAGAGGGGGGGATGTAACTGCATATACCTATGGGAAAGAGGGGGGATGTAACTGCATATACCTATGGGAAAGAGGGAGGGTTACTCTACATATACCTATGGGGAAGGGGAGGGGGGGGGTTACTCTACATATACCTATGGGGAAGGGGAGGGGTTACTCTACATATACCTATGGGGAAGGGGAGGGGGGTTACTCTACATATACCTATGGGGAAGAGGGGGGGGTGTAACTGCATATACATGTGGGAAAGAGGGGGGTGTAACTGCATATACACCTATGGGAAAGGGGGGGTGTAACTGCATATACCTATGGGAAAGGGGGGGTGTAACTGCATATACCTATGGGAAAGAGGGGGGTGTAACTGCATATACCTATGGGGAAGGGGGGGTGTAACTGCATATACCTATGGGAAAGAGGGGGGGGATGTAACTGCATATACCTATGGGAAAGAGGGGGGGGGATGTAACTGCATATACCTATGGGAAAGAGGGGGGGATGTAACTGCATATACCTATGGGAAAGAGGGGGGGATGTAACTGCATATACCTATGGGAAAGAGGGGGGGATGTAACTGCATATAGCTATGGGAAAGAGGGGGGTGTAACTGCATATACCTATGGGAAAGGGGGGTGTAACTGCATATACCTATGGGAAAGAGGGGGGGTGTAACTGCATATACCTATGGGAAAAAGGGGGGGTGTAACTGCATATACCTATGGGAAAGCGGGGGATGTAACTGCATATACCTATGGGAAAGAGGGGGGGGTGTAACTGCATATACCTATGGGAAAGAGAGGGGGGGTGTAACTGCATACACCTATGGGAATGAGGGGGGGTGTAACTGCATATACCTATGGGAAAGAGGGGAGGGGAAGGGAAGGTAACTCTGCCTATAGCAATGGGGAAGAAGGGGGGGGGTCTGCCTATACCTATGGGAAAAAAGGGGTTTATCTCTGCCTATACCTATGGGAAACAGGGGGAGAGTGGTTTTAACTCTGCCTATACCTACGGGGAAAGGGGGTGGGGGACTCTGCTGCCTATACCTAAGGAGAAAGGGGGGTTAACTCTGTTCCTATACCTATTGGGAAGGGGGTTTAACTCTGCTGCCTATACCTACAGGGAAGGGGGGCTACCTAACTTTATACCTGGATGCCTAACTACTTACCTACATACCCAGCTACCTAACTATGTACATACCTGGCCTTCATACATGGCTGCCTAACTACCTAGCTAGCCCCCTACCTACTTATCTTGTCACCTACCTACATATCTGGCTTCATGATCTACCTACCTACCTACCTGCCCGTTTACTGTGCAGGACACCAAGGAGGGCATTATTACAGTTTGTGGGCCCATAGATGGAAAGATTGTGCAGAGGAGGGCACTGGAAAAATGCAGAGTCTGACATGTTTTTCCTGCAGATGTTAAGAGATCCACATGGCGGTCTTATCCGGACGGAGAAGAAAAGGAAAGAGGACGCCGCTGATCAGAAAAGATGTAATTGTCAGTCCCAAAATGTAACTGTAATCGCTCATATGGTATACACATCCTGTCCACAGCTGATATCTACCGCCATATGGTCCTGTATATAATCACTTCTATGGTATATACATCCTGTGTACAGCTGATATCTACCGCCATATGGTCCTGTATATAATCACTTATACAGATCCTTTATAGTATACTGGTCTGTGTATAATGGTTTTATTCAGTACAGTATGGCGGTATTATCCAGTTATTGTGTGGTATATATTTACCCCTTGTATACCAGTATTATTAGCCATGGAAATTTACCTATGTTAAAGTGTTTCTTATATATATAAATTTTAGTTTATTGTGTGTGGGATTTAGGTGGAATAGGGGCATGGCAGAAGATTGATGAGCTGCAGAGCTTAGTAGGGGCCCTTGCTTTTTTTTGGTCTGTGGGCCCCGAGTGTTGTCAATCCGCTCCTGGGAGGGGGTGTAATTAAGGGGGGGTGCCAAACAAAGCGTCCACCCCGGGGTGCCAAATGCTCTAGGTATGCCCCTGGATGTGGCTGCTGCTTTAGTAATTCCTCCTCAGGATGGTAGGTGGAGGCCTCAAGAGCAGGCCATTTCGGCCTCAGCTGGAAGGGGTCCGCCTCCCAATCAGTAGAAGGAAAGTACTTGAAAGGAAGCTGGGTTTGCGCTGCTGGTCTGGTGACTGCGGCAGCCCACTCTCCTCGCAGGCCCTGGACGGGTGTGTATTCCACTACTTCACCCACTTCCAGGGAATGGAACGTTTTGTGGATGTATGGCCTCTGTACAGCTCGCCGGTTTAAGAGGATGGTATAGCCGGTGTGGCAATCAATGAGGGTACCGTAACCTCTGACCTTGTCAAACTTGGCAACTGTTTCTCTACGACATTCCAAGGGCTTATCCCCTTCTCGGGGATGATCCCACATGCGGATGAAGAGTGCCTCCATTTCTTTGGTGTTCTCTTGGTAGGGGATCCTCTCCTCATGAGGCAGATGAACATGCTTGGGGGCATAAAGTTCTCTGTGTCGGGCCTTTAACTTTTCCATCAAGTTGGCTATTTCGGCGTCCCGACGGGCCCTTTCCCTCTGTGCCTTAGGGACCGGTGGAAGGGACTTCCGAGGCAGGGGTTGGAGAACATCATGCATGTACTGGATCAAATCAGGTTCATCCCCAAAGATCCATTTAGGCAATTTTGGTGAGCACGATCGTGCACTCTGCAAAGCAGACAGGAGTATTTCTGGCTGAGGGCTGGTGCAGGAAGAGAAGGCAGCTTCTGATGGTGTACTTAGAGAAGACTCCTCTGTGGGGATCTCCGCCCACGAACCCCATGTCCGGTGGTGAGAGGACAATCTCACCGGTGAAGGAGCTCCAGGTGTCCCTGCGCTTTCCTCTGGAGGGGTATCCGGTCAGCCGTCGTCATCGTCAGGCAGTGGGGGAAGATGGCAGGCCCCCTCTTCATCCAGCGACAACCGCCGCAGACGGTCGGCAAGGTCGTGGAACAGTTGGGCTGCGACCGCCGCAACTTTCCATTGTTCTGGTGCCATCTTGGGGCGCACGCCACGTGGAGCGCTGCTCTCCGCCATGTCTGTACTTTCCGTCTCTCTCTTGTGCAGACTGAAGAGGTCGCTGTGCAGGGCTCCTTTTATAATGGGCTTCTCCAAAATGGCTGCCGGCCGGAAGGACGTCATCGGTGCAGCCCCGACTTCTGGTCCCCCCGGAAACAACAACTGTGAATTTAAGTTCCCTTTCGGCTGCAATACGTTTACTTGGTAGCCACGCCCAGGGGCGGGTCGTGGCGCAGTGTGGGCTTTCTTCGCGCGCTTTTCCGGCAACGAGTTAACTCTTGCATTGCTGACCGGACCGGAGGATTGGAGCATACATTCACTTCTCACTTTACACATTTCTGCAGCAAATACATTTTCGCCTCCCCCATTACTGTTTGTGTGTGCTCTCTGCTCGCAGCACCATACACAAAATTCCGTACCCTTAGATGGTGCTCCGTAACACATTGATACAGTCTTTTACACAGGGGGAGTACACTTTACTTGGTGGCAACAGCTGGAGGCACACACCCGTATCCTGTTCGTAGGACGCCAAAATGCTATGTGATAGCCTGGGGGAGTAGGGTATATGGGGTGTAGCTGTGCGGTGACTAATGGGTGTCTGGTTAACCCTTGCTATTCCTGACGCCAGGGTGAGGGCTCCTCTGTAATGCTTGTCCTACCGCCAGCCTTACCAAGAGCGATAGGGAGGTAGAGAATAATAGAATGTCCACAACCGGAGAGTTTGCTGAAAACAGTTGTAACTTTTACTGAAGATTTTATGCAAGCTTCATAACCAGAACAGTCTCTATACATGCAACTTCTCTTGGAGATTGACAAAGGTTGGAACCTTAAGCAATTTAGAGTCTTTAGGATAATATGCGCTTTTCCACTGGATTTAGGGGATTTAGTTGCGGTCCAGTAGTCATGCTAGCTTTAGCGGGGATTAGTTTAGAACTCACGGTTTAGTTCAGCTGAGGCCGGCAGGTTTTCTGGCCTAGCGTGTCTTTGAAAGTTGCGCAGATCTGTCCTGCTCGTCCGGCATCCATGAGAGCAGCAACCCAAGAGAGCGATAATTGGCTACAGCTCCCTTATATGGGCAGGGGCTGGACTAGAGCTTATTGGTCCAATACTTCAGTCAATCACCATTACAAAGTTATGGGTAGCATGTGACCTAAGGACCTCCAAAGGTCCTCCAACATACCATAGAGGATTAAACATACTCACATGACCGAAGGTCCTGCAACGAAAACGAGTTAAGTACTCTATATATTATTCAGAGAAATGAAGAGTTCGCAAACGGCACTCACGGTACAGAAGGAAGTTTTTATTCGGGAATGCTGGTACACGCAACAAGAACGCCAGGTAAGTCGCGCTGCACAGAGCGCTTACACGTGACCTCACCTCAGAAAACGCTATGTGGGAAGAATTTTTTTGGGGTCGATTGGAGGGGATTTGGTCCTGAGGAGAGATCTTCAGAGCCTGAGGAGAACATCCTGGATCGTGGTCTCCTCAAACGTTTCCTCAGTCCCAAAAGGAGGAGGGACCAAAGGGGAGGGGTGGTACTGTGACATCTTGTGCTCCAGCGGCACGTCCGGGCCGTGAGCGCATTGTCCCCTATCCTCCTCTGGCCTCCTCTGTTTGCCTTTGTGCCTGAAAGAAAGCTGTATTCCGTGTTTCCTTGCCGTGTAACAGACCTTGCATTCCATGACCTGACTGTGATTCCAGCCACCTGCCTATTGACCTTCTGCTACCCTACTGACTACGCTCCTGTGCCGCCAGCCCTGACCTCCCGCTAGCCTGACTTCTTCTTGCCACATCCCTTCTGTTCCATGCTTCACCTCAGCCGCCTGTGTGGTCGAGTTGTGCCAGGGGTAGCAACCTGGGTGCAGCCAGCTGCAGCAAGTTCATCCCGCTTTGCGGCGGGCTCTGGTGAAACCCAGCGGCACCTTAGACTCTGCTCCCTGGTACGGCCCACGTCATCTGCCACACAGGTCCAGCGGATCCACTACATCTCCAGCTCCAGACCACTGTGGTGTCACGGATCTACTATCTAGTGAATTCCAGTCGACTGCGGTGAGTCTTACATTTACTACTTGTATGGCTAGTCAGCATTATTCCTGACAAGAATTTAAAGAAAGCACAATAAAAGGAGACATTAAAATAAGTACAGTTTAAGACTATCTAGTATACAGAGAAAGGATAGTTATACCGCCTATCCAGAGCCCTTTCCAAAACAACCTTCGCGGCAATGACAAAAAAAAAAATCCAATTTACCAATGAGAAGTGCCTAAAAGTTAAATTTTATTAAGGTCACTGTTAAAAACCACCATAACAAAATAATTGCTCCAAAGAAAAATAATAAATAACAAACTTCACCAGAGCAACGGAGGATAAGTGGTAATATTCAACACCTAACATACAGTTCCACAGTCCAAACGCTCACAAGCGCAATACTGTACAATAATATATGACTCTCAACACGTTTCTACTGAGCGTGGCCTCAGCGTCATCAGGAGAGTACAAATACTTTAATATGTAAAGTTACAAGGGGTAATTGCACATGGTAGGGTTATTTATTGCACAAACAAATGATATTGCACAGGCTCGGGTAAATATTGCACATAATGACAATTGCACATAATAAATTGCACAGCCACAATATTGCACTTACCCTGTTTCTGTACACTGTGATCTCTAGTACAAATAGCAGGCTGTAGTGAATGATCATATGGCACATAAATATACAATGCCCCAGTATATAACATTCAGTGAATTGCACAAGCCCCCACTCTATTGCACAATTGATATTACACACTATCCCCAACCATGCTGCGCCTGAGTAAACTTCCTCCTCTTACTCACAGCACCCCTCAAATACTCTGCAGAGCAGCGCTCAGTAGAGCTATCCTCCGTCCGGTCTCGGCCATGGCAAAGACTATTGCCGAGACCGGACGTAGGATTGCTCCATATTTAACCGAGCCTGTGCAATATAATTTGTTCAATAAATTACCCTACAATGTGCAATTACCCCTTGTAAATTTACATATTAAGATATGTGTACTCTCCTGATGATGCTGAGGCCAAGCTCAGTAGAAACGCGTTGAGAGTCATATATTATTGTACAGTATTGCGCTTGTGAGCATTTGGACTGTGGAACTGTATGTTAGGTGGTGAATATTACCACTTACCCTCCATTGCTCTACAAGTGGTGACGTTTGTTATTTATAATTTCTTCTTTGGAGCACTTATTTTGTTAAGGTGGTTTTTAACAGTGACCTTACTAAAATTTAAGTTTTAGGCACTTCTCATTGGTAAATTGGATTTTTTAAGACTATCTATGTCAGTGGTTCCCAACCTTTTTTTTGGCTCGCGGCACCACTACCCAATAATATTCGATGCATGACAAAAAAAAAATGGCTAAAAAGAAGCAATATACAACACCTATATATCTGTTAGCTATGTAGATTACATATGCAGGACTCACAGATGATATCTTCTCTGATCGTAGTCATTTCTTTTCTTTTTCTTCTCCTTCTGGCCCAGACCGTCTCCATCTGGTCCAGCCACAACTCTTTACCGCAGGACCTGCAAAAAAAAAATATATATTAGGCTCCGTGCTCCGTACTTTTCATGCATCATACTATCTTTTTCCCCCACAAATACCTCTAGTCTTACACACAGTGCCTCCAGCAGCCTCACACAGTGCCTCCAGCCCCATTAACCTCTCGGATCCTTCTCCCATTAACCCCACTGATCCTGCTCCCATTAACCTCCCTGCTCCCATTAACCACCCACTCCCATTAACCCCCCCACCCGTTTCATTAACCCCCCTGCTTCCATTAACCCCACCTGCATCCATTAACCCCCCTGCTTACACTAACCCTCCTGCTTCCATTAACCTCCCATTTCCATTACCCCCCCCAATTCCATTAACCCCCCCACTTCCATTAACCCCCCGGCTTCCATTAACCCTTCCCCCGCTTCCATTACCCCAGCTTCCATTAACCCACCTGCTCCTTCTTCCATTCACCCCATCCTGCCCCTCCTTACATTCACCCCCTCTATTTCCATTCACCCCCCTGCTTCCATTAACCCCCCTGCTCCTTCTTCCATTCACCCCATCCTGCCCCTCTTTCCATTAAACCTCCTGCTTCCATTACCCCCCTGCTTCTATTAACACCTCCCTCTTCCATTAACCCCCCCCTGCTTCCATTAGCCCCCCCTGCTTCCATTAACCCCCCTGCTTCTTCTTCCAATCATCCCCCCTGCCCCTGCTTCCATTCATCCTCCCCCTGTTTCTGCATCCATTCAAATTCCAGATTCCACCCTCCCCCACTTCTGCTCCTGTGTACATTCAACAACCCCCCTGCTTCCATTACCCCCGCTTCCATTAACTTCCTGCTCCTTCTTCCATTCATCCCCCCCGTCCCACGTCGTCATTGCATTGACATGGAGGTCGAGATAGGAGGTCGAGATAGGAGGTCGATACAGGAGGTCGGAATAGGAGGTCGGGATAGGAGGTCGGGATAAGAGGATGGGATATGAGGTCGGGAAAGGAGGTCAGGATAGGAGGTCGGGATAGGAGGTCGGGATAGGAAGTCGGGATAGGAAGTCGGGATATGAAGTCAGGATAGGAGGTCGGGATAGGAGGACGGGATAGGAGGTTGGGATAGGAGGTCGAGATAGGAGGACGGGATAGGAGGACGGGATAGGAGGTTGGGATAGGAGGTCGGGATAGGAGGACGGGATAGGAGGACAGGATAGGAGGATGGGATAGGAGGATGGGATAGGAGGATGGGATAGGAGGACGGGATAGGAGGATGGGATAGGAGGATGGGATAGGAGGTCGGGATAGGAGGATGGGATAGGAGGTCGAGATAGGAGGTCGAGTTAGGAGGTTGGGATAGGAAGTCAGGATACGAGGTCAGGATAGGAGGTCGGGATAGGAGGTCGGGATAGGAGGTCGGGATAGGAGGATGGGATATGAGGTCGGAAAAGGAGGTCGGGATAGGAGGTCGGGATAGGAGGTTGTGATAGGAAGTCGGGATAGGAGGTCGTGATAGGAGGTCGCGATAGAAGGTCGGAATAGGAGGTCGGGATAGGAGGTCGTGATAGGAGGTCGGGATAGGAGGTCAGGATAGGAGGACCGGATAGGAGGTCGAGATAGGAGGTCGAGACAGGAGGTCGGGATAGGAGGTCGGCATAGGAGGTCAGGATAGGAGGTCGGGATAAGAGGATGGGATAGGAGGTCGAGATGGGAGGTCGGGATAGGAGGTCGACATAGGAGGGCGGGATAGGAGGTCGGGATAGGAGGTCCGGATAGGAGTTCAGGATATGAGGATGGGAGAGGAGGTCAGGATAGAAAGTCAGGATAGGAAGTTGGGATAGGAGGTCGGGATAGGAGGTCGGGATAGGAGGTTGATATAGGAGGATAGGATATGAGGATGGGATAGGAGGTCAGGATAGGAAGTTGGAATAGGAGGTCAGGATAGGACATCGAGATAGGAGGTCGAGATAGCAGGTCGGGATAGGAGGTCGGGATAGGAGGTCAGGATAGAAGGTCTAGATAGGAGGTCGGGATAGGAGGTCGGGATAGGAGGATGGGATAGGAGGACGGGATAGGAGGTCGAGATAGGAGGTAGAGACAGGAGGTCGGGATAAGAGGATGGGATATGAGGTCGGGAAAGGAGGAAAGGATAGGAGGTCGGGATAGGAAGTCGGGATAGGAAGTCAGGATATGAAGTCAGGATAGGAGGTCGGGATAGAACGTTGGGATAGGAGGACGGGATAGGAGGTTGGGATAGGAGGTCGATATAGGAGGACGGGATAGGAGCACGGGATAGGAGGTCAGGATAGGAGGTCGGGATAGGAGGTCGGGATAGGAGGACGGGATAGGAGGTTGAGATAGGAGGTCGAGACAGGAGGTCGAGACAGGAGGTCGAGACAGGAGGTCAGGATAGGAAGTCGGGATACGAGGTCAGGATAGGAGGTCGGGATAGGAAGATGGGATATGCGGTTGGGAAAGGAGGTCGGGATAGGAGGTTCGGATAGGAAGTCGGGATAGGAAGTCGGGATAGGAGGTTGGGATAGGAGGATGGGATAGGAGGTTGGGATAGGAAGATGGGATAGGAGGTCGGGATATAAGGACGGGATATGGGGTTGGGATATGACAACAATATATGAGGACGGATAAGAAGTCAAAAGCTTCCTCTGTTCATTTTCCTCCACAACAAGGATTAAGAAGGAAAAACCGGGCAACGCCGGGTACTCCGCTAGTTAAAGATAAATTAAATGTAAAATAGGCAGACGGCCGCAAAGGTAAAGTATACAGAGCACATGGGTCAAACTGCAATAAATATTAAAAATGTCAAAGGTGCAACAAAGCCCGAGCAAAAAGATACCAGACCTACAGGAATACTGTGAAACTCACTATAATGGTGGAAAATGCATTAAATAAACAATCCAAAGGGCAAAGTGTGGTGCAAAAGTATTTATTAACAACTTAAGGACCAAGCCCGTTTTCACCTTAAAGGACAACTGTAGTGGTACACTTTTATATATATAATATATATATATATATTTATAAGGACTCAGCTCTTTTTTGCAAATCTGACCACAGTCACTGTAAGCATTAATAACTCTGGGATGCTTTTACTTTTCATTCTGATTCCGAGAATATATTTTCTTGAGATATTCTACTTTATGTTAGTGGTAAATTGTTGGCTATACTTGCATCATTTCTTGGTGAAAAATTCCCAAATTTGATGAAAAATGTGAAAATGTTAATTTTTTTTTAATTTGAAGCTCTCTGCTTATAAGGAAAATGGATATTCCAAATAAATTATATATTGATTCACATATACAATATGTCTACTTTATGTTGGCATCAAAAAGTTGACATGTTTTTACTTTTGGAAGACATCAGAGGGCTTCAAAGCTCAGCAGAAATTTTCCACAAAAATTTCAAAATCAGAATTTTTCAGGGACCAGTTCAGTTTGAAGTGGATTTGAGGGGCTTTCATGTTAGAAATACCCCATAAATGACCCCATTATAAAAACTGCACCCCTCAAAGTATTCAAAATGACATCCAGAAAGTTTGTTAACCCTTTAGGTGTTTCACAGGAATAGCAGCAAAGTGAAGGAGAAAATTAAAAATCTTAATTTTTTACACTCGCATGTTCTTGTATACTCATTTTTATTTTATTTTTACAAGGGGTAAAAGGAGAAAAAGCCCCCCATAATTTGTAACCCAATTTCTCTGAGTAAGGAAATACCTCATATGTGGACTACATGGACTGCATGTGCACTACATGGCTCAGAAGGGAAGGCGCAACAATGGGATTTTGGAGAGGGATTGCTGAAATGGTTTTTGGGGGGCATGTTGCATTTAGGAATCTCTTATGGTGCCAGAACAGCAAACTACACCCCTTTTGGAAACTACACCCCTCAAGGAACGTAACTAGGGGTACAGTGAGCCTTAACACCCTACAGGTGTTTGACAACTTTTCATTAAAATCGGATGTGTAAATGAAATAATTTTTTTCACTGAAATGCTGTTTTTCCCCAAAATTTTACATTTTTACAAGGGGTAATAGGAGAAAATGCCTCCCAATACTTGTAACACCATCTCTTCTGAGTATGGAAATACCCCATGGATGTAAAGTGCTCTGTGGGCGAACTACAATGCTCAGAAGAGAAGGAGCGACATTGAGCTTTTTTCCTATTTTCCCTTGTGAAAATAAAAAATTTAGGGTAAATTTTTTTTTTCCATTTTCACACCCAACTTTAATGAAAATTCGTCAAACACCTGTGGGGTATTACGGCTCAGTATAGCCCTTGTTACGTTCCGTGAGGGGTGTAGTTTTCAAAATGGGGTCACATGTGGGTATCATGTTAGTGTAAAAAAGTTTATTTATTTTTTCACCAACCAACTGGTGTAGACCCCAACTTTTCCTTTCTATATGGGGTAAAAGGAGAAAAAGCCCCACAAACTTTGTAACACAATTGCTCCCAAGTACGGAAATACCCAATTTGTGACCCTAAACGGTTTCCCATAAATACGACAGGGCTCTGAAGTGACAGAGCGCCATGCACATTTGAGGCCTAAATTAGGGATTTGCATAGGGGTTGACATAGGGGTATTCTACGCCAGTGATTCCCAAATAGGGTGCCTCCAGCTGTTGCTAAACTCCCAGCATGCCTGGACAGTCAGCGGCTGTCCAGCAATGCTGGGAGTTGTTGTTTTGCAACAGCTGGAGGCTCCGTTTTGAAAACACTGCCGTACGAGACGTTTTTAATTTTTATTGGGGGGGGGGAGGGGGAGACAGTGTAAGAGGGTGTACATGTAGTGCTTTACCCTTTAATTTTTTGTTAGTGTAGTGTAGTGTTTTTAGGGTACATTCACACTAGGAGTTTGAGCTGTGGCGGAAAATTTGCCCCAGCTTAAACTTGAAGCAGGAAACTCACTGTAAGCCTGCCTGTGTGAATGTATCCTGACAGACCATGCATGCTGGGAGTTGTAGTTTTGCAGCAGCTGGAGGCACTGGTTGAAAAACCCGAGTTAGGTTCTGATACCTAACTCAGTATTTTCAAACCAGTGTGCCTCCAGCTTTTGCAAAACTAAAACTCCCAGCATGTACTGATCGCCGAAGGGCATGCTGGGAGTTGTAGTTATGTTACAGCTGGAGGCACGCAACTACAACTTCTAGCATGCCAAGACAGTCGTTTGCTGTTTGTGCATGCTGGGAGTTGTAGTTTTGCAAGATCTAGAGGGCCACAGTTTAGAGACCACTGCACAGTGATCTCCAAACTTTAACCCTCTATATCTTGCAAAACTACAAATCCCAGCATACCCAAACAGCAAACAGCTGTCTGGGCATGCTGGTAGTTGTAGTTTTGCAATATCTGGAGGGCTACAGATTAGAGACCACTGTATAGTGGTCTCCAAACTGTGGCCCTCCAGATGTTGCAAGGATCCGTCAGTAGCAGGATCGCCGCCCGCTGCCGCCCGCCACCTGCTTTCGGTAAGGGACCTCCGCCCCACTCCCAGCACAATTCCCCCGCTCTTCGCGGACTACCGTGGGTGGGCAGAGTGTGATCGAACTTTAACCCCCCCCAGATCTGCTATTGGTTGTTCGCTTCTGACCAACCAATAGCAGGTATAGGAGGGGTGGCATCCCTACCACCTCACTCCTATCCCTTCAGGGGGAACGGGGCTGTCTTGTCAGCCCCGATTCTCCTTATTTTCCTGGTCACCAGATCACTGGAGACCCATATGACCCGGAATCATCGCAGATCGCGATTGCTGACATGGGGGGCGGGGAGGGGGGGGGTCTCAGGACTACCCAGGCGTTGGCATGGGATGCCTGCTGAACGATTTCAGCAGGCATCCTGTTCCGTTCAACGCCCTGTTACCGGCGGTGAACAGAAACGCCGAAGTCCCAGGATGCCCTTGGTCCTGGTGGGGTTAACCCCTTAAGGACACAGCCCATTTTCACCTCTAGGACGCAGCCCTTTTTTGCACATCTGACCACTGTCACTTTAAACATTAATAACTCTGGAATGCTTTTACTTATCAATCTGATTCCGAGATTGTTTTTTTGTGACATATTCTACTTTAACATAGTGGTAAATTTTTGTGGTAACTTGCATCCTTTCTTGGTGAAAAATCCCAAAATTTTATGAAAAAATTGAAAATTTTGCATTTTTCTAACTTTGAAGCTCTCTGTTTCTAAGGAAAATGGATATTCCAAATATTTTTTTTTTTGGATTCACATATACAATATGTCTACTTTATATTTTCATCATAAAATTTATGAGTTTTTACTTTTGGAAGATACCAGAGGGCTTCAAAGTTCAGCAGCAATTTTACAATTTTTCACAAAATTTTCAAACTCGCTATTTTTCATGGACCAGTTCAGGTTTGAAGTGGATTTGAAGGGTCTTCATATTAGAAATACCCCATAAAAGACCCCATTATAAAAACTACACCCCCCAAAGTATTCAAAATGACATTCAATAAGCGTTTTAAGCCTTTAGGTGTTTCACAGGAAAAGCAGCAAAGTGAAGGAGAAAATTCTAAATCTTCATTTTTTACACTTGCATGTTCTTGTAGACCCAATTTTTGAATTTTTACAAGGGGTAAAAGGATAAAATTTATACTTGAATTTGTAGCCCAATTTCTCTCGAGTAAGGACATACCTCATATGTCTATGTAAATTGTTCGGCGGGCGCAGTAGAGGGCTCAGAAGCGAAGGAGCGACAAGGGGATTTTGGAGAGTACGTTTTTCTGAAATGGTTTTTTGGGGGCATGTTGCATTTAGGAAGCCCCTATGGTGCCAAAACAGCAAAAAAAAAAAAACATGGCATACCATTTTGGAAACTAGACCCCTTGAGGAACGTAACAAGGAATTAAGTGAGCCTTAATACCCCACAGGTGTTTCATGACTTTTGCATATGTAAAAAAAAATAAAAAATTTTTCACTAAAATGTGTGTTTCCCCCCAAATTTCACATTTTTGCAAGGGTTAATAGCAGAAAATACCCCCCAAAATTTGTAACCCCATCTCTTCTGAGTATGGAGGTACCCCATAAGTTGACCTAAAGTGCATTACGGGCGAACTACAATGCTCAGAAGAGAAGGAGTCATATTTGGCTTTTTGAGAGCAAATTTTGCTCGGGGGGCATGTCGCATTTAGGAAGCCCCTATGGTGCCAGGACAGCAAAAAAAAAACGACATGGCATACCATTTTGGAAACTAGACTCCTTGAGGAACGTAACAAGGGATAAAGTGAGCCTTAATACCCCACAGGTGTTTCACGACTTTTACATATGTAAAAAAAAAAATTTTTTTTTTACCAAAAATGCTTGGTTTAGCAAAAATTTAACATTTTTAAAAAAGGTAATAGCAGAAAATACCCCCAAAATTTGAAGCCCAATTTCTCCCGATTCAGAAAACACCCAATATGGGGATGAAAAGTGCTCTGCTGGCGCACTACAGGTCTCAGAAGAGAAGGAGTCACATTTGGCTTTTTGGAAGCAAATTTTGCTCTGGGGGCATGCCGCATTTAGGAAGCACCTATGGTGCCAGGACAGAAAAAAAAACCCACACGGCATACCATTTTGGAAACTAGACCCCTTGGGGAACGTAACAAGGGGTAAAGTGAACCTTAATACCCCACAGGTGTTTCACGACTTTTGCAGATGTAAAAAAAAAATATTTTTTTTACACTAAAATGCTTGTTTTCCCCCAAATTTTACATTTTTACAAGGGATAATAGCAGAAAATACCCCCCAAAATTTGTAACCCCATCTCTTCTGAGTATGGAAATACCCAATAAGTGGACGTGAAGTGCACTGGGGGCGAACTACAATGCTCAGAAGAGAAGGAGCATCATTGAGCTTTTGGAGAGAGAATTTGGCCATGTGCATTTCCAAAGCCCCCCCGTGGTGCCAGAACAGTGGACCCCCCCAACATGTGACCCCATTTTTAAAACTACACCCCTCACGGAAGGTAATAAGGGGTGCAGGGAGAATTTACACCCCACTGGCATTTGACGGATCTTTGGAACAGTGGGCTGTGCAAATTAAAAATTTTATTTTTCATTTTCACAGACCCCTGTTTCAAAGATCTGTCAGACACCTGTGGGGTGTAACTGCTCACTGTACCCCTTTTTACATTCCGTGAGGGGTGTAGTTTCCAAAATGGGGTCACATGTGGGTATTTATTGTTTTGCACTTATGTCAGAACCGCTGTAAAATCAGCCACCCCTGTGCAAATCACCAATTTAGACCTCAAATTTACATGGTGCACTCTCCCTTCTGAGCCTTGTTGTGCGTCCCCAGAACACTTTGCGCCCACATATGGGGTATCTCCGTCCTCAGGAGAAATTGCGTTACAAATTTTGGAGGCTTTTTTTCTTTTACCGCTTGTGAAATTTTAAAGTATGGGGCAACACCAGTATGTTAGTGTACAAAAATGTTTTTTTTTTTACACTAACATGCTGGTGTAGACCCCAACTTTACCTTTTCATAAGGGGTAAAAGGAGAAAAAGCCCCCCAAAATTTGTTAGGCAATTTCTCCCGAGTACGGCGATACCCCATATGTGGCCCTAAACTGTTGCCTTGAAATACGCCAGGGCTCCGAAGTGAGAGAGCGCCATGTGCATTTGAGGCCTAAATTAGGGATTTGCATAGGGGGTGGACATAGGGGTATTCTACACCAGTGATTCTCAAACAGGGTGCCTCCAGCTGTTTCTAAACTCCCAGCATGCTTGGACAGTCAATGGCTGTCCGGAAATGCTGGGAGTTTTTGTTTTGCAACAGCTGGAGGCTCCGTTTTGGAAACACTGCTGTAGGATACGTTTTTCATTTTTATTGGGGGGGAAGGGGTGGTGGTGGGGGGGGGGCAGTGTACGTGTGTATATGTAGTGTTTTACTCTTTATTTTATGTTAGTGTAGTGTTTTTAGGTTACATTCACACTGACGGCGGATTACACTGAGTCTCCCGCTAGGAGTTTGAGCTGCGGCTGCAGCTCAAACTTGAAGCAGGGAACTCACTGTAATCCGTCGCCAGTGTGAATGTAACCTGTACATTCACATGGGAGGGGGGGGGGGACTACAACTCCCAGCATGCACTGACAGAACGTGCATGCTGGGAGTTGTAGTTTTGCAACAGCTGGAGGCACACTGGTTGGAAAATACTGAGTTAGGTAATAGAACCTATTACCTAACTCGGTATTTCCCAACCAGTGTGCCTCCAGCTGTTGCAGAACTACAACTCTCAGCATGTACTGATTGCCAAAGGGAATGCTGGGAGATGTAGTTATGCAACAGCTGGAGGCACGCAAGTACAACTCCCAGCATGCCGAGACAGCCATTTGCTGTTCCTGAATGCTGGGAGTTGTAGTTTTGCAAGATTTAGAGGGGTTCAGGCTGGAGATCACTGACTGACAGTGGTCTCTAAACTGTAGCCCTCCAGATGTTGCAAAACTACAAATCTCAGCATGCTAAGACAGCAAACTGCTGTCTGGGCATGCTGGGAGTTGTAGTTTTGTAATATCTGGAGGGCTACAGTTTAGAGACCACTGTCAGTGATCTCCAGCCTGAACCCCTCTAAATCTTGCAAAACTACAACTCCCAGCATGCCAACACAGCAAACAGCTGTCAAGGCATGGTGGGAGTTGTAGTTTTGCAACATCTGGAGGGCGACAGTTTAGAGACCACTCTCTAAACTGTCGCCCTGCAGATGTTGCTAGGCAACAGACTCTGGACACGCGGCGTCATACTTACCTCCACCGCCGCCGTAATCACAGCCGCCGCCGGGTAAGTGATCGCCGCCGCCGCCGCTATTACACGGTTCCCCCCGCTGTGCCCGGACACCGATGGGTGGGCATAGCGGGGGGAACCGAACTTTAACCCCCCCGTCCCCAGTCTGCTATTGGTCGGCCGCTCCGCCGATCAATAGCAGGGATAGGAGGGGTAGCAACCCTGCCACCTCATTCCTATCTCTTCAAGGGGGATCGAGGGTGTCTTGGACACCCTCGATCCCCCTTATTTTATCGCGGCGCCGCCGTTGATGGGCAGGGGGAGAGCGCTCCCCCTGCAAACACCGTAGATGCCGTGATCAGAACTGATCACGGCATCTATGGGGTTAATGCTGCCGGGACCGGCGCGATCGCGGCCCCGGCAGCTGCGGTGGGACTCCGGCTGTGATTGACAGCTGAGTCCCACCCGCGATCTCCTGCGCTGCCCGCGGCAGAGCAGGAGATCGCTTGGACGTATGCATTCGTCCATTTGCGCGAACGTGTAATTCGCCTGGACGTATGCATACGTCCAATAGCGGGAAGGGGTTAAAAGGTCAAAAGATTAAAATACACAAACTGAGAAGACACTGTGAAATACGACGATATACACGGCAGGCCTGGAGTAATATTTTTTTTAAAGTTGTTTTTATGTACTTGATGTATTTCTATGTGTATATTAATATAAATATATATATATATGTATATATATGCAAATCAAAAAATCTTGCAGTCTCTTGTAATACCTGTTTTATTGGACTAACAGAATTTTGTAGAGACAAGCTTTCAGGATTCCTCCCTTTATCAAGTCCAATAGTCAAGGACTAATGATCAATGGACTTGATAAATTATCAGGGAGGAATCCCGAAAGCTTTTCTCTACAAAATTCTGTTAGTCCAATAAAAAAGGAATTACAATCTGCATCACTGGACTAATATGGCTACTCTGGCTAATATGGATACACACACATACCTGAAGATGGTTTAGAACCCTGTGATGTCACAGATGCTTGTGATGATGTCACCGTAAGCTGTACAAGGAGGTGCGCGCCGGCTGCAGACTCTTCAGTGTGTTTTGCATTCACAACCTGTGGTGTAAAGTGTTTCTTAGAGAGTTTCTATTTGCGATAGAGAATACAAGATTTTGACCGTTCCTTGTCTGAAGAGAGAACCACAAGGTAAGACTCAGCCTCTTCTATTCATACATACACAGAACATTTCGTTTGTCAGGTTTTTTTTTTTGTTGTTTTTTTTTTTAGCAAAAAAACCAAAAGAAATAACAAAAGTTATATTTCTCATAGCATTGTGATAATACTTGGCTTAGGCATTAAACATAATAAAACGCACAGATAGTATCATGACCAGAGCTTTTTCTTGCAAAAGTCCTAAAATGCAATTATGCCCAAAAAAGCCCCCAGGAAAATGAGTCCTAATTCATGAAGTTCTAAAACATATAAGTCTATGAGAAAGATTTGGTGGTATAGTAAAAGAATGACAGAAAGATTAGGGCAGAAATATAATAGTATATAATAGAATTCTGTGTGTACTAACAATAGAGATACTCCGGGTACTCCGAAAGGGAAAGTTGTTTTCAAATCAACTATTGGCATAAAGTCATATAGGGTACGGATAGATCCCAATGAGGTGGGATAGGTTCATTAATAGTAAATGTATATAGCAGGATAGCCCAATTGTATCTACAGTATGAACTTCCCATGACCATACAGTGACCATACAGCCAAGCCCTTATAATCCGACATTACTAGGACAGATTAAGGGTTATCAGATAATACTAGGACCGGACAGGTTCAGGGTTATCAGATAATACTAGGAACGGACAGGTTCAGGGTTATCAGATATTACTAGGACCGGACAAGTTCGAGGTTATCAGATATTACTAGTACTGGACAGGTTCAGGATTATCAGATATTACTAGGACCGGACAGGTTCAGGGTTATCAGATATTACTAGGACCGGACAGGTTCAGGGTTATCAGATATTACTAGGACCGGACAGGTTCAGGGTTATCAGACATTACTAGGACCGGACAGGTTCAGGGTTATCAGACATTGGAAACCTCAGGGAAGACGTCTCCATATAAAACACTTACAGAGAAGCGTCTTCTTCTGAGGCTGCGATGGTCTTAGTGTTATCTTGTGGTTCTGTGCTGGACATTTCTGCTCTTCTGTATGAAGGATCTATTGTATAATGACAGGAATGATGACATGTTGTCTAATGTGTTCACTTATCTCTCTCTCTCTAGTGTTTTCAGGCTCTGACCTGTGACCATGGCCTCTCCACAAGACCCATTGCTGAAGGAGGAGGAAGAAGCAATGGAGGACCATAGTGATATGGATGTAGAAAATGGCGATATCCCTGAGAGGCAGAACCTGCCATCTCTAAGCGTGATGTCCACCGCACGTTCCATAATCACCGTAGTGATCCTCGCCTTTGTTAATTTGCTCATCTATGCAAATCGCTCCAGTGTGGCGGGGGTGCTGCCTTATATACAGAAAGCATATGACACCAATGCTAGTCTGTCCGGCTTATTGAATACATTGTTCATCGGAAGCTACGTGCTGGTCGCACCAATTGCCGGATATTTGGGCGACCACTGTAATAAGAAATATACTGCTTGCGCAGGAGTCATCATTTGGCTGAGCATGACACTTACCCTGTCATTCATCCCCGACGGGTATTTCCTGCTCTTCCTGCTGACCAGTGGACTGGTTGGAGCCGGAGAGGCGACTTTCTGCACCATCGCCCCCTCCATCATAGCAGACCTTTTTACAAGTGACCAGCGGACCCGCATGCTGAACGTGTTTTACTCCGTCATACCTGTAGGCTGCGGACTAGGATACATCATCGGGCCCAAAGTGACTGATGCAGCTAGGGGCGATTGGCACTGGGCGTTTCGGGTCACCCCTGGCCTGGGCCTCATAGCTGTGGCTTTGATGATTTTGGTCACAAAGGAGCTTCCAAGAGCGACTACAAACGGGAAGAAGAACAACAAATCCCCGAAGTTTGCCAAATGGGCGACAGATCTGAAAAAACTATTTAAAAATCGAAGCTTCATGTTAACCACAATGGGATCGACGGCTGTATCCTTCATAGTGGGAGCCATAGGTGTATGGGGTCCATCATACCTGACCCACGCACGAACACTCCTACAAGAGAAGGACCCTTGCCGCGCTGAATCGTGTGACTATCACGACATCCTAATATTTGGTGTGGTTACAGTCGTCTCTGGCATTCTGGGAGTTGTAGCAGGGTCGGAGATAAGTAAAAGATATCGCAAATCCAACCCACGGGCGGACCCGCTTGTGTGTGGCTGCGCGATGATGCTCTCCGCCCCTTTTCTTCTGTTGGCATTGACTTTTGGCAACATCAGCCTCGTTGCCACCAATATCTTCATCTTCATCGGAGAGACGCTTCTGTCAGTAAATTTCACCCTCATATCTGACATTATACTAAAAGTAGTAACTCCGTGGAGGAGATCTTCAGCCCTGGCCGTGCAGATGACAATCTATCACCTCCTAGGTGACGCCGGCAGCCCGTACCTCATCGGCCTGATATCTGACACCTACGAACGAGGATATGCCAAATCCCCTCTTCTGAAATACCGCAGCCTGGAGTATGCCCTCATGACCTGCACCATAATGGCAGTCATCGGAGGGGCCTTCTTCATGGCCACGGCCCTATATATAGAGAGGGACGAAAAAGAAGCAGAGATGGAATCAGAACCTCCGTCATCCTCCTCCTCCTCACTGCTTCCTGCCGATGAGGACCGCGCTTCAGACTGAGGAAAAGTCATTGCTAACCTTTATCTCGTTTACTTCATTAAAAAAAATAAAAATAATTGCTGCAATTGTTCTATGTTCTAACTTACCCCTTAAAAAAATATTCTCTACCTACCCAACTGTGTCCAAACCCCAAATAGAAAAAAGTAAATCTCCTCCAGAGACATAAAAAATACTATTGATAACAAGAATACTATTGATAACAAGAGGGATATGTATGAGTGTGTGTATGTGTTTGTATATGTGTATATGTGTGTATGTATATGTGTGTATGTGTTTGTGTGTATGTGTGTGTGTGTGTGTGTGTGTTTGTGTGTATATGTGTGTGTGTGTTTGTGTATGTGTTTGTATATGTGTGTATGTGTGTATTAGGGCTGCACGATATGTGTGATTGTGTTTATGGAGGTAAATATTGTGATTTCGATATAATAAACAAATGGTGAAATTCCCCCTATTTAATGTCCAATCCCCCTATTATATGTAGCCAACTCCCCCCAATTTCATGTTCACTGACTGAACATAAAATGGAGGGAATAAGATATGAAATACTCTGCCCCTAGACATGTTTTCTCCTCTCCAAAGAATCGGGGATGTCTGATCAAGGAGTAGCCGGCCCCTAGTACACAGTCATCATGCCTCCTCCCATAGACATGAATGGAGGGGGTGTGGTGGCTGTGATCACTAGTGATCTGGCATGGAGTGGAATTCGCTCTTTCCACCGGATGACTGGGGTGCCGTGGCGGAGATCGCTGGTGTCCCCAGCGGCCAGACCCCCATGATCAGACATGTTATTCCCTATTCTTTGAATAGGAGATAGTGTCTAGCGGCGGAGTACCTGCCTGGTCTAGTATAATCTCCACCCGCTCCAGTGTTGTTGCGTTGCTCTGTGGTGCAGCACAGCCACGTAGGAGGGAGCAGGAAAGGATGAGGGGGTTTCATTTTTATCCTCCTCACCTTCATAGCCGCCCATAACACTTTTATACTTTTTAATGACATCTCTCATTTTAACACCGAAAAAAATCTAAAGTGAAACTAAAAAAAATGTTTTAAAGGGGTAGTCCAGTGGTGAAAAACTTATCCCCTATCCTAAGGATAGGGGATAAGTTTGAGACCGCGGGGGGTCCAACCGCTGGGGCCCCCTGCGATCTCTCTGTATGGGGGCCAGGCTCTCCGGCCAGATAGCGGGTGTCAACCCCCACACGAAGCGGCGGCCGACACGCCCCCTCAATACATCTCTATGGCAGAGCCGGAGATTGCCGAAGGCAGCGCTTCGGCTCTGCCATAGAGTTGTATTGAGGGGGCTAGTCGGCCGCCGCTTCGTGCGGAGGTCGACACGCCCCCTTCCCGCGGGCTGTCGGGGCTCCGTACAGGAGACCGCAGGGGGCCCCAGCGGTCGGACCCCCCGCGATCTGCAACTTATCCTTAGGATAGGGGATAAGTTGTTCACCACTGGGTCACCACTGGACTACTCCTTTAATATAATTTTGGGGAGAAATTGGAAAAAAGCCAATTCAGCAACTTTACTTTCTTTTGGGCGGGGGGGGGGGGGGGGGGGGGGTAGATTCTTGGCAGTGCATTTTTTCTATAAAAAATTACATTATCTTTATTCTTTACTCTGTTTTTATGTACTACCTAAAATGTTATCTTTTCGTAAAAAAAAAAAAAAGAAAAATTGTATGATTAAAATTGTGCTCTTCTGACCCCATAATTCTTATTTTTCTATATCAAGGGATGTATCAGGCTAATTTTTCTGCTCCGTGATCTGCAGTTTTTATCGGTGCCATTTTTGTTTTTATGGGAATATTTTATCACTTTCTAATATTTTTTCTGTTATTTTTGTTTTTTTTACATTTACGCCATTGACCTTGTGGTTTCATTAATGTTATATTTTGACTCCATAATGACACGGGGCGCACCTGTACACCCTGCGCCCGCTCCTCTTACATGACACAGGCTCAGGAGCCGACCCTGTGTCATAGTGGGGTGGTCCTGGCGGCTAACAGCCGTGTCTAATGCCGGACATTAAAGATATAAAAGTAATACAGTCCCGGCAGCTCAGCGGAGCTGAAGTGGTCCATTGGGGTAAAACCGCGGTGTCCCGATCATCTGAGAGGATGGTGGGAGGGCCCTTACCTGCCTCCTTGCCGTCCGATCAATGATCTGATGCTCCAGCCATGGCAGGCGGGAGCAGCAGAGCACAAATAACACTGATCAGTGCTATTCTATGGCATAGCATTGAACGGTATATGCAATCCAAATAGTGTAAAAAAAAAAGTTAATAAAAGTGAATCAACCCCTTACCTAATAAAAGTGTGAATCACCTCCCTTTTTTCATTAAAAAAAATGTAAACAAAATTAAAGGGGTACTCGGAAGGAAAACAATTCTAAATAAACTGGTTCCAGTAAATTAAACAGATTTGTAAATTACTTTTATTAAAAAATCTTAATCCTTCCAGTACTTATAAGCTGCTGTATGCTCCAGAGGAAGTTTAGTTGTTTTTTTCGGTCTGACCACAGTGCTCTCTGCTGATACCTCTGTCCATGTCAGGACCTGTCCAGGGCAGGATAGGTTTTCTATGGGGATTTGCTTCTACTCTGGACAGTTCCTGATATGGACAGAGGTGGCAGAGAGAGCACTGTGGTCAGACAGAAAAGAACTACACAAATTCCTATGGAGCATAGAGCAGCTGATTAGTACTGGAAGGATTAAGATTTTTTAATAGAAGTCATTTACGAATCTGTTTAACTTTCTGGCACCAGTTGATATGGAAAAAATTGATTTCCACCAGAGTTCCTCTTTAAACATAAACATATGTGGTATTGGCGTATACATCAAAAAATATCAAAGTCCAAAATTGCATATTTATACTTTGTATGCCATAAAAAAAATGTATAAAAAGCGATCAAAAAGTCCCATCAAAACATACATTGTACCGATAAAAACAACAGATCACGGCGCAAAAAATGAGCCTTCACCTAGCGCAAATGGAAAAAAGTGGGTGAGTTAAACTTATTTTGAGAGGGGCTTATTAACATTTATTACATGTAATTTTTATTTTTTTTCTTTAGTTTTTTTTGTTTTTTTCAATTTTTCAGTCCCCATAGGACAGTGTTTTCCAAACAGTGTGTCTCCAGTTGCATAACTACAACTCCTAGCATATGCCCAGACAGCCAGAGGCTGTCCGAGCATGCTGGGAGTTGGGGTTTTGCAACAGCTGGAGGCACCCTTGTTGGGAAACACTGCCATGGGGACTACTACTTGCAATCTTGTGATTGCAGACACTGATCAATGCCGTGCCATAGGAGCTCATAGCACAGCACTGATCAGTTTTATAGGTACTCCTTCAAGCAACTAACTACAGCATTAAAAGGGCTATAAGTTCAGTCCGTGTGTCTTGCAACAGCTGGAGGCATCCTGGTTGGGAGGGAACCGCTGGTTAAAAGGGGTACTCCAGTCTAAAACTTAAGTTCCTTCAAGCAACTAACTACAGTATTAAAATGGCTATAAGTTCAGTCCGTGTGTCTTGCAACAGCTGGAAGCACCCTGGTTGGGAGGGGACCGCTGGTTAAAAGGGGTACTCCAGTGTAAAACTTAAGTTCCTTCAAGCAACTAACTACAGTATTAAAAGGGCTATAAGTTCAATCCGTGTGTCTTGCAACAGCTGGAGGCACCCTGGTTGGGAGGGGACCGCTGGTTAAAAGGGGTACTCCAGTGTAAAACTCAAGTTCCTTCAAGCAACTAACTACAGTATTAAAAGGGCTATATGTTCAGTCCGTGTGCCTTGCAACTGCTGGAGGCACCCTGGTTGGGGACCTCTGCTTAAAAGGGGAACTCAGCTAGCAACCTTTTTTGCTCATTGTCACACTAGTGCAAATCACATTTGGTGTGACAGTTGTTCAAATAAAAAATAAAAAAAATACCTTTTTTGGCTGTGAAATAAAACCAGTGCTGCCTAAAGGGGGGCTCTAACTATGTGCTGCCTAATATGGGGGAATCTATGTGCTGCCTAAAGGGGGGGATCTAAATATGTGCTGTCTAAAGGGGGCTCTATGTGCTGCCTAAAGGGAGGCTCTAACTATGTGCTGCCTAATATGGGGGAATCTATGTGCTGCCTAAAGGGGGCTGTATGTGCTGCCTAAAGGGGGGCTCTAACTATGTGCTGCCTAACATGGTTGAATCTATGTGCTGCCTAAAGGGGGATCTAACTATGTGATGCCTAAAGGGGGGATCTAACTATGTGCTGCCTAAAGGGGGCTCTATGTGCTTCCTAAAGGGAGGTTATACCTATGTGCTGCCTAATGGGGGGCTCTAACTATGTGCTGCCTAATATGGGGGAATCTATGTGCTGCCTAAAGGGGGGATCTAACCATGTGATGCCTAAAGGGGGGCTCTATGTGCTGCATAAAGTGGGCTAAAACACGTTATTCCAAAGAATTTAGGAATAATAGGTGATTTATGCCCTTTATGGATTAAAACCAGACTCTGCATCAACTATGTAATTTTCCATGGGAGTTTTGCCATGGATCCCCCTCCAGCACGCCACAGTCCAGGTATTAGTCCCCTTGAAACAACTTTTAAATCACTATTGTGGCCAGAAAGAGTCCCAGTGGATTTTAAAATTTGCCTGCCCATTGAAGTCAATGGCTGTTCGCCCTGTTCGCGAACATTTGCGGAAGTTCGCGTTCGCCGTTTGCGAAAGAAAATGTTATGTTCACGATGTCACTAATCATATATATCCATCTATCATACGTACATCATTCATATACACACACTCATCTATCATACATATGCACATCTATCATATATGCACATCTACCATACATACGTCATATACACACATCTATTATACACACACATCTTGTGCACAGCCATAATTGGACTATAGTGATCAGGTGTGCTGACTGCAAAAAAACAAGACAATCATAAAGCGGAAAAAACAAGCAGTCATGGAATATCACACACAAACCAAGTTACAAAAATAAATTCTTTTTCGGAAACTCAAACAATAAAAATAGAATGTATGGAGTGGAGGCTCACACATCTCCAGCCTGCTAAAATAAAGATATCTTTATAGTTGGTATGATATTCTATGACTGCTTGTTTTTTCCTCTCTATGTACATACATACATCTATCATACATGCACATTGATCACACATCTATCATACATACACACATCTATCAAAAAACACATGTATCATACATACACACGGCTATCATACATATACACGTCTGAAATACATACACACGTCTATCATACACACACATCTTTCATACATACACCAGTCATATACAGATCTGTCATACATACATACATATACTGTACATTAAAGGGATTCTCCATCCCTATACAACTTCTCCCCTATCCAAAGGATAGGGGATAAGATGTCTGATCGCGGGGGGCCCCCCACTGGGGATCCCCGCGATCTCGGCTACGGCACCTCCTGTCATCACTGCACAGAGCAAACTCGCTCTGTGCGTAATGACGGGCGATACAGGGGCCGGAGCAATGTGACATCACGGCTCTGCCCCATCGTGATGTCACGTTCCTCTCCCCAATACAAGTCTGTGGAAGGGGCGTGGCGGCAGAGCCATTATGTCACGATTCTCCGGCCCCTGTATCTCCAGTTATTACGCACAGAGCGAGTTTGCTCAGTGCAGTGATGACAGCAGGGTGCCGTAGCCGAGATCACGGGGGTCCCCAGCAGCGGGACCCCCACGATCAGACATCTTATCCCCTATACTTTTGATAGGGGATAAGATGTCTAGGGGCAGAGTACTCCTTTAATGATTAGCGGTGGGGGGCCAAGGGCGAGGGGGATGCTTGGGTCAGCCAAATGCAGCACAAAACTAAAATTCACCAATAATGAGTTGGGGAATATTGGTCATTTCATTCCCACTTAATCCCCCTGTGCCACTTTATTCCCCATGTGTTGGGTGCCAAATCATCCCTTTTTACCCCTTCCACCACATCACTTTTCCCCTTCCTTTCTTCCCCTGTTGTTCTTCTTACCTTGCCAGCAGGCTCATGTGCAGGAGCTCTTATCAGGCTTGGCTTTCTCCTGACGTCCTGTGCTGACTGTGCTGCACTTACTGAAAGCAGCTGCAGGCACTGACGAGTGACGTTAGGAGCGTCACTTGTCACTACTGGCAGCCACTGCTGCTCACAGCCTTTCAGTGAGTGCAGCGCAGAGAACATCAGGGGAACGTCAAATCTGAGAGTCTCTGCACCTGAGCCAGCAGGCCAGGTAAGAAGAACAACAGGAGGAGGAGGGAAGGGGGAATTGATGTGGCGGAGAGGGTAAGAGAGGATTTGGCACAGGACACAGGGGGATAAAGGGGGAATGAAATGGCATGGGGATAAAGGGGGAATGAAGTGCCAAAGGGGTTGGTAAAGAGAGATTGATGAATTTGCACAGAGGGTAATAAAGAGGGTATGAAATGGCACAGCAGGAGGTCAAGGGGAAAAATGTGGCTCACTGGGTAAGGGGGGAAGATTTGGTACAAGGCACAGGGGGAATAAAGTTGCACAGGGGATTCAAAGGGGGAGGAATGAAGTGGCATTGGAGGGATCAAGAAGGTGAATAAAATAGCAATGGGGTGGAAATGGTACAGGGGGTTATGAGGAGAGATTAAACAGCTATCCTTACATATAAAAGTAAGAATGATCTGCTAGAAGCTGTAATCACTGTCTATGAAGAGGACAGGAGCTTCTTCAGGGTCCTGTACAGTACATACAGTGTCCTAAAAATGTAAAATAGAAGCAGTGTCCAAAGGAGCAGCTAACCCTGGTCCAGGTAAAGAGTAGTATAGAACGTGTAGTACCTCCCTGTATTATAGGGGGGCACTACCAGAGAACCAGTCAGTACATGTGCTTTAGTAATACAGGGGTTTTTAAGGTGAAATGCTAATTCTGATTGGTCGGTTATTCCAGCCATTGACACGTTTCGCAGGTCTGTAGCATTGTATGGTGAGTCTGGTTCTAAGTTACAATGGTCCAGAAAAGACCAATAATATTGTAACCTGGGGCCATTATAAGTTAAGGGAATACTGTGTAAATAAATATATATATATATATATATATATATATATATATATATATATATATATATATATACTCACATATATATATACTCACATACACAGTACGGAGAGCAGGTATTTAAATACACTGCTGATTTTGCAGGTTTTCCTACTTACAAAGCATGTAGAGTTCTCTAAGTTTTATCATTGGTATCTTCAACTGTGATTGTCAATCAGTGTTGCTTCCTGAGTGGACAGTGTGATTTCACAGGAGTGTGATTGACTTGGAGTTACATTGTGTTGTTTAAGTGTTCCCTTTATTTTTTGGAGCGGTATGTATTGCACAGGCTCGGGTAAATATTGCACATAATGACAATTGCACATAATAAATTGCACGTACCCTATTTCTGTACACTGTGATCTCTAGTACAAATAGCAGGCTGTAGTGAAGGATCACATGGCACATAAATATACAATGCCCCAGTATATAACATTCAGTGAATTGCACAAGCCCCCACTCTATTGCACAATTGATATTACACACTATCACCAACCATGCTGCGCCTGAGCATCTAAGCGTTGTAGGAGACAGAGTAAACTTCCTCCTCTTACTCACGGCACCCCTCGAATACTCTGCAGAGCAACGTTCAGTGGAGCTATCCTACCTCTGATCTCGGCCATGGCAGAGGCCATAGCCGAGACTGGACGTAGGATAGCTCCCTATTTACCCGAGCCTGTGCAATATCATTTGTTTGTGCAATAAATAACCCTACCATGTGCAATTACCCCTTGTAAATTTACATATTAAGGTATTTGTACTCTCCTGATGATGCTGAGGCCACGCTCAGTAGAAACACGTTGAGAGTCATATATTATTGTACAGTATTGCGCTTGTGAGCGTTTGGACTGTGGAACTGTATGTTAAGTGGTGAATATTACCACTTACCCTCCATTGCTCTACAAGTGGTGAAGTTTGTTATTTATTATTTCTTCTTTGGAGCACTTATTTTGTTATGGTGTTTTTTTTTTATCAGTGACCTTAATAAAATTAGTTTTATTAGTTTTAGGCACTTCTCATTGGTAAATTGGATTTTTGTAAGACTATCTAGGTCAGTGGTTCCCAACCTTTTTTTCTGCTCAGGGCACCCCTACCGAATAATATTCAATGCGCAACAAAAAGATGGCTAAAAAGAAGCAATATACAACACCTATATATCTGTTATCTATGTAGATTACATATGCAGGACTCACAGATGATATCTTCTCTGATTGGAGTCATTTCTTTTCTTTTTCTTCTCCATCTGGCCCAGGCTGTCATGATTGTTTCTTCCAGCCACAAATCTTTACTGCAGGACCTGCAAAAAAAATAAAAAATAATAATAATAATATTAGGCTCCGTACTTTTCCAGCATCATACTATCTTTTCCCCCCACAAATACCTCCAGTCTCACATAGTGCCTCCAGCAGTCTCACATACACAAATATCTCAAGTCTCACACACAGTGTCTCCAGCAGCCTCACACACACCCACACCCACACACACACACACTTACACACACACAATGCCTCCAGCAGCCTCACACACATGCACACAGTGTCTCCAGCAACCAAATTCATGCACACAGTGCCCCCAGCAACCTCACACAATACCCCCAGTACCCTCACACACACAATGCCTCCAGCAGCCTCAAACACACAATGCCTCCAGCATCCCCCCCACACACACACAATGCTTCCAGCATCCCCCCCCCACACACACACACAATGCCTCCAACAGCCCCCCACACACACAATGCCTACAGCAGCCTCACACACACACAATGCCTCCAGCAGCCTCACACACACACACACACACACACACACACACACATAATGCCTCCAGCAGCCTCACACACACACGCAATGCCTCCAGCAGCCTCACACACAATACCTCCAGCCTCCCTCCAAATGCCTCCAACCTCTCTCTCACACACACACAATTCCTCTAGCATTCCCCCCAAATGACTCCAACCTCTCTCCCCACCCAAACACACACAATACTTCAAGCCTTCCACCAAATGCCTCCAGCCTTCCTCTCACACACAATGCCTCAAGCCTTTCCCACACACAAATACCTCCAACCTTTTTCAAAACCCTCCAGCCTTTCACCCACCCCTATTGCTTCCAGCCTCTCACCCACCCCTATTGCGTCCAGACTCCCATCCACCCACCACTATTGCCTTCATACTCCCTTATTGCCTCCAGACTCCCACCCACCACTATTGCCTCCAGCCAACCACTCACAACTTTTGCCTTCAACCTCCCACCCAAATGCCTCCAGCAACCCATCTGTCTACCAGCACCATAACCTTCACTCACCCCCCCACCATTACTTCCATACACCCCCACCCCTACTTCCATTCACCCCCCATATCCACCCTGCCACTGCTTCAATTCACCCCCCCAGCCACCCACACTTGCCACTGCTTCCATTCACCCTTGCAGACACCCACCCCTGCCACTGATTCCATTTACCTCGCAGCTACCATACACCCACCCCTGCTTCCATTCACCCAGCCCCTGCTTCCATTCACCCTGCCCCTGCTTCCATTCATCCCCCATCGCCCCACGGTGCTTCCTAAAATCCGACCCATCCCCCCACCCTGTTTCCATTCACCCGCCCCATCCCCCCTGCTTCCATTTACCTCATCCATCCCCCCCACCATGCTTCCAATCACCTGCCCCATCCCCCACCCTGCGTTCATTCACCCGCCCCATCCCTCACCACAGCTTCCATTCACCCCCATCCCCCCTGCCACTGCTTTCATTCACGCCACATCCACCAACCCCTGCTTTCATTAACCCCCCTTGCTTCCATTAACCCCCCGTGCATCCATTAACCCCCCCCCGCTTCCATTAACCGCCCGCTTCCGTTACCCCCCTGCTTCTTCTTCCATTCACCCCATCCTGCCCCTCCTTCCATTCACCCCCTGCTTCCATTAACCCCCCTGCTTCCATTAACCCCCCTGCTTCCATTAACCCCCATGCTTCCATTAAACTCCCCTCTTCCATTCCCCCCTGCTTCCATTAACCCCCCTGCTCCTTCTTCCATTCACCCCATCCTGCCCCTGCTTCCATTAACCCCCCCTGCTTCCATTAACCCCTCCTGCTTCCATTAACCCCTCCTGCTTCCATTAAACCCCCTGCTTCCATTACCCCACCTGCTTCTATCAACCCCCTTGCTTCCATTAACCCCCCTGCTTCCATTAACCCCCCCTGCTTCCAGTAACCCCCCCAGCTTCCATTAACCCCCTTGCTTCCATTAACCCCCCTGCTTCCATTAACTCCTCCACTGGCTTTTATTAACCTCCCCTGCTCTTTCTTCCAATCAACCTCCACCCGCCCCTGTTTCCACTCATTCTCCTCCCTGCCCAGCGCTCAAGTCCTGCAGGAATGCATGGGAACGGAGTTGCTGCACTTTTTCCACAGCAGGAACACTGTTCCCATTAGCGGGAGGTCTGTTTTTTTCCAGGACTTGACCACGGTCCCTGCCCCTGCATACATTCAACACCCCCCCTGCTTCCATTAACCCCCCCTGCACCTTCTTCCATTCATCCCCCCCGCCACTGCTTCCATTCAAATTCCCCCACTGCCCCTGCCCCTCCGTACATTATACCCCCCTCACCACTTCTTCCCCTTTCCAGTTGCATTAAAAATCCCTGCTCCCCACCTTCACCTGTGTGCTGTTCTGTACGCGGGCTGCCGGGAAGCGTCCCATTTCATAGCTGCAGTGACGTGGGTGCTTTCCTGCCTAGATGCAGGATCCTTTCTGGCGGAAGCATTCATCGCATGATGCTGACGCTTCCGTCAGGAGGGAATTAAAAATTAAAACTTCGTTTTGGCCGCCGGAGCCCGCGGCACACTGGGCAATGACGAACGGCACACCAGTGTGCCGGGGCACCCGGTTGGAAATCACTGGTTTATAGTGTCGGCTGCAGCACCGGAGGCTCGGGACGTCATGCCCCCTCCCATAGATTGCATTTAGGGGGCATGGCCGTGATGTAACGAGCCTCCGCCCAGCATCGCCAGTCATCTGGCATGGATTGTAGTTCGCTCCGTGCACTGGATGTCTGGGGTGCCACAGCCAAGATTGCCGGAGTCCCCAGCTGAAGGACCCCTGCAATCAGATACTTTATTCCCTATCCTTTGGATAGGGTATAAAATGTCTAGGGGCAGAGTACCCCTTTAAGACTTTAGAGCTGTTTTCATGTGGTAAGGATTCATTTTTGATCATTGAAAATATTTACAAACATGTTAAAAAGTAAATAGGACGTGTACAAGAATAGCTCATTGACTCTTTGTTCCCCAGCTACAACTATTATTTTTTCCAATCAGACCAAAACATTCATGTTGTAAAGATCAGGTATCATCCATACATAAGCCTGTTTGTGGCTACTTCCTCTTTCATGGTCACGCCCATGAGCAACCTAAATTCTTCCAATGGCTCCTAAAAAAAAAAAAATATTAACTCGCCAATATTTGCAACCATAAAACTTCAGGCCTAGATGGAACGTCCTCCATGTAGAGCCCTCAAGGACCATGAACAATGACCTCAACAATCATGGAGGTAGTTAGCCTTCAGGTCTACTGTGTTCTTGCTATGTCCACCAAAGTGTAAGTAGACCCTTTTGGACTTTTTGAATTTATTTTTCATGGATGTTGGAATATTACTTCAGAAGTATAGGACTTAAGAGAGTCCAAAAATTTAATTACTTTAGCCCATCCACCATATTTTAGTATCACGATATGGGAATCAACTTATAGGTCAGAGCCTAACAATACCAGTATCGGAGTCCTCAACCCAGCCATCAATTTCATCATACTGCCAAATGCTAGCATATCTATAATGAATTGTTACTCACACTGCATGTACATTATAACCTACACTTATTTGTATAGTGATTAGGAGAGGGCTCCATCTGACCAATGAAGTTTTTTAATTTTTTAATGCACAATGAGGCATATACCACAGAAATATTTTTGCCCAGAAAATCCCTTCAAATATTACTGTCATACCGTTACTGAACAAAATGTACTATACAAAGAACAATATTATCCATCATACCACAATACCAGGATATAAAGTTACACCATACAGTGATTACAGAGTACCTGTCACCAAATAAAACATTTAATATAGTGTTCCTTGTGTAATTAGCAGACACTTTCCCATTCACTTGCTTTTAAAATTATCAACATAAATAAGTTTAAAATGTAATATAAAAAATGGCCAATATGTGGCTCTGTTCTGTTCCCTTCTGCAATAAATACAGTGACTTTGGTCTCCTCCCAGCCTGGCGCTGTAAATTCTGTAAATTCGCAAGTTTAAGCTTAGGCTTTCTTCCATTCCATATCAGTTCCCTGAACTGGGAATTTATTCGTTGGAACAACGTGGGAGGGAGCCAGATAGGGGAATTCAGTAATATATATATAAAAGCTGTGGCATAAAAATAATTTTTATCAGATTTATTCTCCCCAATGGAGTTAGGGGTAGTTTTTTCCAGGCATTGCTTTTAGTTTTAAATTTGTTTATTAAAGGAGTGACATTCAAGCTGAGAAAATCTTGTACATTTATGGTTACGTCCAGACCTAGATAACTGATCTGTGGAACACATTTAATACTGTTTTGGCCTTGTACCTGCACCTCAGCTACTGACCGATCTAACAACATAAGGAAAGATTTTTGCCAGTTTATTTCAATACCCGACAGCCTCCCATTCCGTGTTAATAATTTCATCGCCTCGTCCAGTGATATTCCTGTATCATTAAGATATAATAGGGCGTCATCCGCATATAAAGAGATCTTGCTACTATAATTACCATATTGGAACCCGGCTATTTTCTGATTAGCACGGACATGCTCAGCCAACGGCTCCATGACGATAGCAAATAGTAAGGGCGATAAAGGGCAGCCCTGCCTTGTTCCACGGAATAACGGGAAGCTGTCGGATAATTCACCGTTAACTTTTATATGGGCCATAGGGGATTTATACATTAGCTGTATCCCCGATATAAACTTAGGGCCAAATCCCATTACCTCGAGAGTCTCCCAGAGAAAGGGTCATTCCACAGAATCAAACGCTTTCTGTGCATCCAATGAGAATATGGCCCTGTCTCTGGGAGAGTCCGGAGGGATCTGTAAACTTAAAAAAAGACGTCTTATATTAATAAGGGTAGACCTAGTAGGAATAAAACCTGTTTGGTCAGGATGTATTAATTTTGATATTATTTTATTTAGTCGGAGGGCAAGTATTTTAATATCGCTGGTTATGAGTGGTATTGGGCGATATGATTCTGGCAGTTGAAATCTTTCCCTTTTTTTTTTTAAATTAATGTTATTATAGCTTCACTCATTGATCTTGGAAGCTCCTGTTTTGCCACAGCTACCTCAAAAAGGTGGAGTAGGTTTGGCAAAAGGACATCTGAATATTATTTTATAAATTTCAGCCGGAAGACCGTCCAACCCCGGTGCTTTGTTGTTAGGTAAGGAGCTAATTGCTTTCTCTAGTTCCTCTATTGTCAATGGGCCTTCCAGAAATTCCCTATCATCCATAGATAGTTTATTTAAAGTTATTTCCTTAAGAATTTTTTTTATTTCATCTTTAGTGGTAACCGTTTTAGAAGTATACAATACTGAATAAAATTCTAACATAGAATTTAGTATTCCCTTTTTGTCCTCTATAATGTCTCCTTGCAAGTTTTTTAGAACAGTAATATTCGAGGAGGTGTGCTGAGCTTTAGTTATATTGGCGAGCATCCGACCTGCAGCTTCCCCCTCTGCAAAGTACTGTTGTTTTTGCATCATAATTATTTACCTCCCTCAGAAGGCGGCATTTTAATATTCTCTGGGCCTCGTAATGGAGTTTGGCATTAATATCAGAAGGATCTTCTACGAATCTTTTTTCAGTAATAGCCACGGCGTCCCTAAGTGCATTAACCTGGGAGATACAATCACGCTTCTCCCAGGCAATGTCCCTAATAAGAATACCACGTAGATATGCCTTCATTGCCTCCCATACAACAATTGTGGATGCTGAGCCATTATTCAATAAAAAATATTCTTCTAATTGTGTTTTGATTTTATTTTCATTTTTTAATATTTCCAGCCAATATGGGTTGAGTCTCCAAAGGGATACCCCCTTGGATTCAGGCCCAAAACAGAAAGAAATTCTTAAAAGGGAGTGATCAGATAATGATCTGGCGTCATAATATATTTTAGCTAGATATGAATTCATAATATTATTGCCTATTGCTAAGTCTATTCTTGACAATGAATGGTAGGAGGCAGAACAGCAAGAGAAATTTCTAGTGTTAGGATACTTATTCTTCCACAAGTCTATTAAACCCACCTCTTTAATTAAATTTCCCAATGAGGTTAACTTGGAATACTGCTCGCGGGTCCGCACCGAACACCTGTTCATATAATTATCTATTACATTATTAAAATCTCCGAGTATCAATAATGGTAGGTTTGGATATTTAGATATCAATAACATCACTTTACAATAAATAACCGACGAGTAAGGTGGTGGAATATAGATATTAACCATGATCATTTTAACCGAGTAATTGTTGCAAACAATTATTAAATATCTTCCCTGGGCGTCTACACGCTTCTCCAGAAGATTGAAAGGAGTTTTCCGATGTATGAAAATGCTTACACCTTACACCTTACACCTTACATAGCCTTAGTTAGTTTAGAAAACTTTATTTGGTGACAAGTACTTTTTAAATATTGCATTGTTACTGAATAAAACAAACCCCTAAAACAACCAATATTACCACTAATAGTGACCGAACAATGCCCCCATACTGTTTCTAAATTAAAAAACACTATAAACAGGTGCCCTTCTGACTGTATAGTTTTGGGCCACTTTATCAGAAATGCATGTATGCATAGGCCACACACATACACCACCTGCCCTCAACCCAAAAGAACAGATCATAAGGCACCCCCAAGCACACACCACCTCCATAAGACACCCTTCCCCTGAAGAAGCACATACCACATCTATAAGACACCCCTCAAAGCACTGACCACCACAAGACACACTCACATGAAGTGCAGACTACCCCGTGACACCATCTGAAGCACAGAACACCAATATAAAACACCTTCCGAAGCACAGACCACTACCATAAGACACCCCCTAAAGTACATACAACCATCATAGCACACCCAGAGCACAGACCTCCACAGGACACCCACAGAAAGCACAGACCACCTCCATAAGACCACCCTCAAGCTCCCCTTCCACCGAATACACAACCACATCACCAGGATTCTGCTTCTGCCTCCACCTCCTTCACAGGGACAATCACCAGCTGTCTGGGCAGAACCCTCAGCAGCTAAACCCTGTATCTTCTGGTTGGCCATTGGCATCTCCACCCTGCGGGTGGGTGATGATGGAGCATACAGCAGACCGCTGTATCCCCAGCTAAGCCTCTAGTGACAGGCTGGATGCTGCCTCGACCTCCTTTCATTGATCTCTCCTTTGTGACCAGTAAACAGCATGGAACACGGCTCATGCAACATTTTTCTTGTAAGTGTGTGAGCCATGTCCCATGTTCTTTACTGGTCACTGAGGAGAGATCAATGAAAGGAGGTCAAGACCACATCCAGCCCATCACTGGAGCCCACAACACCCCGCCTTAGACAATAGACAAACTAATGGCCTTGTTTCCTAATAATGCCGGATAAAAAATCCCTTTTATTCTGTCATTACTTAAATTTGACATAATGACCAATTAGAGATTATTTTTTCACTACTCATTAGTCGCGGGATACAGACATCTGCTGTATGATCCATCACCGCCCACCCGGCGGCCTCACCAACAATTCATCCTGGGGGCCGCAGCTGCCTTCTCCATGGACCGAATGTTGGACAGTCTGGCTATAAGTGATTACAGTGCAATTATTCCGTGTGGGTTTTGAAACCATTAAAAACATAATGAGGGGCATTTACTAATCTTTTACTATGTAGTCTGGTTTTTACCCTGTTTTTTTCTACTTCATTTTTGACTATGTGCGACAAATTTACTAAATTGTTGCACGGCATTAATAAATTTGGCACACATAGGCAAAAGTGGGAAATTTACTTCATGTAGTAGAAAAAAATAGTCTGTTTTTTCTGCTGTCTGAATAGGTTTGGCTGCTGGTTTCCTTCTGGATCTTTTGTTTTTGAGTTTTTTTTTAGCTTTTTCACCACATCTAAATAATTCAATAACTACAGTGGTCCCTCAAGTTACAATATTAATTGGTTCCAGGAAAACCATTGTAAGTTGAAACCATTGTATGTTGAGACCATAACTCTATGGAAACGTGGTAATTGGTTCTAAAGGCACCAAAATGTCATCCAAAATAGGAAAAAGTGACAAAGAAAAATAAGTAGATAACTAATATAGATAAAGCAAATCCTTACATATAAAAGTAAGAAAGATCTGCTGGGAGCTGTAAATCACTGTCTATGTCAGTGTTTCCCAAGCAGGGAGCCTCCAGCTGTTGCAAAACTATAACTCCCAGCATGCCTGGACAGCCAAAGGCTGTCCGGGCATGCTGGGAGTTGTAGTTTTGCAAAAGATGGGGCCACCCTGCTTGGCAAACACTGGTCTATGTAGAGGACAGGAGCTTTTTCAGGGGTCCTGTACAGTACAGGCAATGTCCCAAACAAGTAATGGAGTCACCCTCACCTGGTGTCCAAAAGAGCAGCTAACCCTGATACAGGTAAAGAGTACAGAACATGTAATACCAGACACCAGTCAGTGCATACACTTCAGTAATACAGGGGTTTTACCAGTGAATGCCCATTTTGATTGGTTGGTTCTTCCAGCCATTGACACGTTTTACAGATCTGGACTGTCTGTAGCATTGTATGTTGAGTCTGGTTTCAACTTACGATGGTCCAGAAAAGACCATTGTATGTTGAAACTATTGTATGTTGAGGCCATTGTAAGTTGAGGGATCACTGTAAATTGTAGTCATGGCTCAGAAGTGGTAAACGGCGTTTAGTGTGTGTGTGTGTGTTTATTACATTTTTTTAACACAGTTTTTTTCTCCCTAAATGTACTTACACTTTTTTTTTTTTTTTGGTTACTTCTTCTACAGATCTGTGTATCCTGTGGACTCCTTCGGATTCGGTGGACTACTTCGATGACCAGCGTTTTTCTTTGCTTGATGTTAATAAAATGGTTAACGAGGGCTTGTGGGGGAGTGTTTTTTGTAATACATTTTTTTTTAAACCTGTTGTGTTTTATTTTTATTTTACTTTACTAGACAGGCTTAGCAGTGGAAGCTGTCTTATAGACTGAGTCCATTACTAAGCCGGGCTTAGCGTTAGCCACAAAAACAGCTAGCGCTAACCCCCAATTATTACCCCGGTACCCAACACCACAGGGGTGCCGGGAAGAGCCGGTACCAACAGGCCCGGAGCGTCAAAAATGGCGCTCCTGGGCCTAGGCGGTAACAGGCTGGCGTTATTTAGGTTGGGGAGGGCCAGTAACAATGGTCCTTGCCCACCCTGGTAACGTCAGGCTGTTACTGTTTGGTTGGTATTTGGTTGAGAATAAAAATAGGGGGACCCTATGCGTTTTTTTAATATATTTAATTATTTATTTTAAAAAAAAAACGCATAGGGTCCCCCCTATTTTCATTCTCAGCCAAATACCAACCAAACAGTAACAGCCTGACGTTTCCAGGGTGGGCGAGGACCATTGTTACTGGCCCTCCCCAGCCTAAATAATGCCAGCCTGTTACCGCTTAGGCCCAGGAGCGCCATTTTTGACGCTCCAGGCCTGTTGGTACCGGCTCTTCCCGGCACCCCTGTGGCGTTGGGTACCGGGGTAATAATAGGGGGTTAGCGCTAGCTGTTTTTGTGGCTAGCGCTAAGCCCAGGTTAGTAATGGACTCTGTCTATAAGACAGCTTCCACTACTAAGCCTGTCTAGTAAAGTAAGAAAAAAACACAACAGGTTTTAAAAATTTTTTATTACAAAAAACACTCCCCCACAAGCCCTCGTTAACCATTTTATTAAAATCAAATAAAGAAAAACGCTGGTCATCGAAGTAGTCCACCGAATCCGAAGGAGTCCACAGGATACACGGATCTGAAATGAGAAGAAAACAAAAAAAATGGGTTAGTACATTTATTATCACCTGCTCACACATCTCCCGCCCCGCACGACTACAACTGCCAGCATGCCCTTACAGTAAGGACATGCTGGGAGTTGTAGTTGTGTGGTGCAGGAGATGTGTGGGCAAGTGACAAGCTTGTCCCCTGCCCCCAGCTGCAGGACTACAACTCCCAGCATGCCCTTACAGTAAGGTGGGGCGGAGGCCGGGCACAGTATTTCCCAACCTGGGACTTGTAGTTTTGCAACATCTGGAGGCAACCTGGCTGGGAAACACTGGCCTAAAACAGTGTTTCCCAACCAGGGTGCCTCCAGATGTTGCAAAACTACAAGCCCCAGCATGCCTGGACAGTCAAAGGCTGTCCAGGCATGCTGGGAGTTGTAGTCTTGCAACATCTGGAGGCACCCTGGTTGGGAAACACTGGCCTAAAACAGTGTTTCCCAACCAGGGTGACTGTTTTAGGCCAGTGTTTCCCAACTGTTTTAGGCCAGTGTTTCCCAACCAGGGTGCCTCCAGCTGTTGCTAAACTACAACTCCCAGCATGCCTGGACAGCCAAAGGCTGTCCAGGCATGCTGGGAGTTGTAGTCTTGCAACAACTGGAGGCACCCTGGTTGGGAAGCCTGCGCAACTTACCGGCTTCCGTAGGATCCAGCGCTGCACGACACTGCCGCGCGACACTGCCGCGCGACACTGCCGCGCGACGATCTCCGACAGCGATCGTCGCTGGAGCCTCGGAAGGGTAAGTGAACTTCTTCGCCGGTCCCCTTCAGCTGTTTAGTTTTGCAACAGCTGGAGGACTACAGTTTACAGACCACAAACCAGTGGTCTGCAAACTGTGGCCCTCCAGCTGTTGCAAAACTACAACTCCCAGCATGCCTGGACAGCCAATGGCTGTCCAGGCATGCTGGGAGTTGTAGTCTTGCAACATCTGGAGGCACCCTGGTTGGGAAACACTGTTTTAGGCCAGTGTTTCCCAACAAGGGTGCCTCCAGCTGTTGCAAAACTACAACTCCCAGCATGCCCGGACAGCCAAAGGGTGTCCAGGCATGCTGGGAGTTGTAGTCTTGCAACATCTGGAGGCACCCTGGTTGGGAAACACTGTTTTAGGCCAGTGTTTCCCAACAAGGGTGCCTCCAGCTGTTGCAAAACTACAACTCCCAGCATGCCCGGACAGCCAAAGGGTGTCCAGGCATGCTGGGAGTTGTAGTCTTGCAACATTTGGAGGCACCCTGGTTGGGAAGCTTGCGCAACTTACCGGCTTCCGTAGGATCCAGCGCTGCACGACACTGCCGCGCGACACTGCCGTGCGACAGTGCCGCGCGACGATCTCCGTCACCGATCGTCGCTGGAGCCTCGGAAGGGTAAGTGAACTTCTTCGCCGGTCCCCTTCAGCTGTTTAGTTTTGCAACAGCTGGAGGACTACAGTTTACAGACCACACACCAGTGGTCTGCAAACTGTGGCCCTCCAGCTGTTGCAAAACTACAACACCCAGCATGCCCTGACAGCCAAAGCCTATGGCTCTCAGGGCAGGAGCCCGGGCTGACATTACAGTGCAGCCGCCCGGGCTCCTCATACGGTCTCCCCGCTACCCCCCTTGTCTCCCGCCCGGGCTCCTCATACGGCCTCCCCGCTACCCCCCCCCTTGTCTCCCGCCCGGGCTCCTCATACGGCCTCCCCGCTACCCCCCCTCCCCTTGTCTCCCGCCCGCGCCGCTCAGCTCCCGCTGCTACAAGACTACAACTCCCAGCATGTCCTCACTGTAAGGGCATGCTGGGACTTGTAGTCTTGCAACAGCAGACAGATGGGAGCTGTGTGGCGCTGGCAGGTGAGAGGGGGGGATATAAATCACTGTAGTGTCCCGGTAGCGCAGTGAGGGCAGCGGGGAGAAAGTATGTCGGAGCCCGGGCGGCAGTAGCTTTTCCTGCTCCATGTTGGAGCTGGAGTAAATTTAGTCAATTTTTATGGCCGTTGCGACAGTTTATTGCGCAACTGCGACTGTCTCAGTTAATAAATTCCTGACCACTGCAAGTAAAAACTGAAAACTTGCGTAAATTAAGCGGGAATTTTTTTTTTGACTTTCTAGCTCTTGCTAGGGAAAGTCGCACAATTTATAGGGTAGGCGCAATTGCGACAATTTTGCGCCAAAAATAGTCAGAAAAAAATGACTAAACCCCTTAGTAAATGCCTGTCATTGACACTCTGCACTCCCCTCATAGCATAGTGGTTAGGTACCACACATGGAATGCCCAGTGTTTAGTCTCCACATATGTCTGTGGTGGTGGGAAACAGGCTTGGAAACAAAGTGAAATAATTGATCTTCAGAGGGTTATGATGGGGTAGAGAAGGTGCCTAAAGTACCAAATTGCCTTAATCCTGATCTTTCATTTGGGTATCATTACACAATGGATTTTTCCATCAGAAAAGTCCACTGAGGTAATAACAACAGGAATCCAAAATATCTACCTGAATTCCTGCCATGGATTTGTAGCATGTATTCTGTATTCTGGCTGTGGCTTTGGCAGCGGGTTTGCCCTATTGAATTGTACCAACTCCCATCCAGGCTACCCAATTGTGTCAATAAAGTGACAAGTTTCTTCTATTTTTCATGATACAGATTTCAAATCCACAATTCCTATTGCAAAAAACCAAAATGCTGAAATAAACTCCATAAACAAGGCCTTCATGTCTGGTAGTTGGTCTTTTTGCCCTCTAGTTTGGGGCTTTGTATGATGCCAATCTGGTGTATCAAAGTCTAGGATATATGATAGTACCCGAGGAGCTCGTATGGTTAACCCCTTAAATGGGCACTGTCACCAACTTTATTTTTTGATATGTTGTAGTACTTATGTTCTACAACATATCTCTAATATACTTTTATAAATTTTTTTTTTCATTAAAAAGGTTTAATTTACATTTAAAAACCGGCTACTGAAAAAGGACTGATTTTGGAGTGGCAATCAGTCCTTTTTCAGTTAGGCTGCACTCGCAGCCTAATCAGACAGGCGGGAGCGAGTGCATTGGCTCCCCGGCCACTGGCTGGGAGGCCACTCCTCCCGCACATCGCCGCCGCTGCCCCTGCACGCCCGCTGCCGGACTCTGCAGTAACTGCAAGTGTAATGAGGGAATGGGGTATGCGGGGCGGGGTGGGGGGTGGAGGAGGGAACGGGCTAGTGCCGTAGCGGGTGGGGGGGGGGGTTTAACGGGCTAGCAAAAAAAAAAAATAGGATGGTGGGAGCTACTGAGCGATTTCACGTTTTTGCATTTTTGTTTTTTCCTCCTTGCCTTTAAAAAATCATAACCCTTTCAATTTTGCACATAAAAATCTGTAATATGGCTTATTTTTTGTGCCACCAATTGTACTTTACAGTAACATTAGTCATTTTACCGAAAAATCCACAGCGAAACGGAAAGAAAAATTATTGTGCGACAAACATGAAGAAAAAATGCCATTTAGTAAATTTTGGGGGTTTCCGTTTCTACGCAGTACATTTTTCGGTAAAAATGACACCTTATCTTTATTCTGTAGGTCCATACGGTTAAAATAATACTCTACTTGTATAAGTTTGATTTTGTATCACTTCAGAAAAAAATCATAAATGCATGCAGGAAAATTTATATGTTTAAAATCATCATTTTCTGAGCCCTATAACTTTTTTATTTTTCTGTGTTCAGGTTGCTATGAGAGCTAATTTTTTGCGCACTGATCTGAAGTTTTTAGTGGTACAATTTTTGTTCTGATCAGACTTTTTGATCACTTTTTATTTTTTTATTTTTTGCGCGTACGCCATTGAACGTGTGGTTTTAAAAGTGGTAAATTTTTATAACTCAGACATTTCCGCACGTGGTGATACCACATATGTTTATTTTTATTTTTATTTACACTGTTTCATTTTGTTACTAGGAAATGCCGGGTGATTTAAACTTTTAATTCAGAAGGGAATACCTGAAAGGGTTAACTTTTTTCACTATTTTTGCGAGCTCATAGCTCCTATAGGGACCTATGAGCTTGCAATGGCTGATTGCATACACAGATTGTTGCCTTGCCGTTGCATGGCAACAAGCTGTGTAATCGGCGGTTGATTGCTCCAGCCTGTAACTCAGGCATGGAGCAATCAATCAGAGCCGGGACGCCTACGGAAGAAGGTAGGGACCTTCTTCTCTCCGGGTAGCTGATCGGGCATTGCGATTTTATCGCGATGACCCCGATCAGCCCGACTGAGCAGCCGCGAAGCATTTACTTTCACTTTCGATGCGGCGCTCAGCTTTGAGCGCTGCATCTGAAGGGTTAATAGCGCGTGGCCGAACGATCGTGGCCGCGCGCTATTAGCCGTTGGTCCCGGCTGTGAACAGGCGCTGGGACCATCCCACTATGATGCGGGGTCCTGCCGGGACCCCGCTTTATAGACAGGGATTGGATTTAGGACGTACTCATACGTCCTTAGTCCTTAAGGGGTTAAAGAGAATCTGTCATCAAACCATATTTTCATAACTAACTCAGATTATATTCTCTAACTACTCCTAACACCCCATTCTGCCCTTAATTTTTTTTTTTAAGAGCTCTGTATCATACCTTTCCCCTTGCTCACATTGTGTGGGCTCCCTTCAGGAGAAAGTGGGTGTTCCCCAGCAGGCATGACGTCACTGAAGCCTGTGAGAGCTGTGCCTCCCCATGCCCCACACCCACTTCCTGAGTTTGGTCTCCTGCCAGGCCGGGTGGAGACCAAGCTAACTGTTTCACTTGCACAGAGAACAGAACAGAGCCACCTAGTGGCCATTTTTTCAATCACATTAAAAACATAGAAAGGATGAGAATTTTAACAGCAAGTAAATAGCAAAATGTCTTATAATTACATAAGGAACAATATATTAAAAGTTTAGTTTAGCCGGCACCGGGAGCTCGGGACGTAATAACCACACCCTCTCATGATGTAACGCCCCGCCCCCTCAATAATGCAAGTCTATGGGAGGGGGCGTGATGGAGGGGGTGGGGCATGATGTTGTCAAGAGCTCCCGATGCGGCTCTAAACCTTTACCCCCCAGTAGGCAGTTAGTCTACCGCAGATTAGCCTCCCATCCCGCCCCCGTGGGACCCCCCCAAGTAGGCAGATAGCTCCCCTAATAATCTTCCCCATAACCATAGTCCCCTCAGAAGATCCCCCCCCCCCCTCTGCCCATTAGGCAAATAGTCACCTTCATTTACCCAGCATGAGGAGTGAGCTGCAGCTGCAGGGCAAAGGCCGCTCCTCCAGAAGATGATGCTGCCCAACAGATATGGTGGCCTCGCTCCCCCAGGCCGGCTTGCATTAGGCAGAGGCTCCTCCTGCAGATAACGAGTGATGCAGCTGCCGCACAGATACAGCAGCAGCGTAATGATGTAGAACCTAGTGACAACGGCACTTTTATTCTGGTAATGTCATTACACGGCCATCGTATCTGTACACAATGTTCGTTATCCGGTGGAGGGGCCTCTGCCCAGCAGCTAAAGGTATCTGTGATAAGGTTACTGCCTGGCGTTTTAATAAATGAGAGCAGAAGGTGGAGCGGCTTTAGCCTCTGCCTCCGGCTCCTCTGCCTCCGGCCCTGCTTCTCAGTGGTGCTAAACAGGGTGGTGGACCAGCATCTTCTGCCGTGCCTCGTTCAGGCATGCCATGAGACGACGGCCTGCCCCGCTCTTAAAGCAGCGGTTGCAATAATTAAAAAAATATTATACCTGGATGAGACCTGGAGCTATTGGCCCCCTTAGCCCCCCCTTTCGACGTCCCTGCTTGGCGTTCCAGTATAGCAGGATGGAGGAAGTGGAAAGGTACCTACTGGGACCCTTCAGTAACAGTGCCTCACTCCTCCAGGTTTAACGTGTAGCAAAAAAGAGGCCCCTTCATCTGCAGGTCAGCTCAGAGGACGGGGAGTGACTGTCGGGGATTGGAGACTAGGAGGAGAATGTTGTCTGCAAAAGCACCTATCCTGACATGCCAATTTTAACCTTAAAGGGGTACTCTGCTCCTAAACCTTTGATCCCCTATCAAAAGGATAGGTGATAAGATGTCTGATGGCGGGGGTCTGGCCACTGGGACCCTCTGTGATCTCTGGCGGGGCACCCTGGAAATCTGGTGCACAGAGCAAACTCTGCTCCGTGGCGGATTACGGGTGACCACAGCCGTCACACCCCTCCATTTATGTCTATGCCAGGAGGCGTGATTGCTATGTACTAGCCATCATGCCCCCACCCATAGACATGAATAGAGGGGGTGTGGAGTGACGTCACGAAAACGCAAACTCCAAGCTTCCATGTTCTGAATGCCGCAGTCACTGGCCCGGAGATCGTGGAGGTCCCAGCGGCCAGGCCCCCGCGGTCAGACATCTTATCCCCTAACCTTTGCATAATGGATAAGATGTTTAGGAGCGGAGTATCCCTTTAAGTGGGGGTAAATTAAGAAAAAATGTATTGTTACTCAGACCAAAAATTGTACCTTCTGTGTTCCAAATAAAATGTCTCTAATACATCTTGCATGTATGTGAGCTGCGTCTACATCTGGAATATATTCAGTCTTTTTCCTAATACTTTGATCCCATAATTTTATTTCTCAAATCCAATTGCATAAAAAGATGCAGCTATTCCATTATTATTAGAATGGATTATTGTTACCTGTGTAAATCCCCAACATATATGTCCTGTATGGGATTCATCTTATAACCTATCCTCCATATTTTAAAAAGGAAAAAAGAAAAAATAGTAGTAGTGAATGACGCTCCCTATTAGAGATGAGCGAACTTACAGTAAATTCAATTTGTCACGAACTTCTTGGCTCTGAAGTTGATGACTTTTCCTGCATAAATTAGTTCAGCTTTCAGGTGCTCCGATGGGCTGGAAAAGGTGGCTACAGTCCTAGGAGACTCTTTCCTAGGAATGTATCCACCTTTTCCAGCCCACCGGAGCACCTGAAGGCTGAACTAATTTACGCAGGATAAGTCATCAACTGCCGAGCCGAGAAGTTCCTGACGAATCAAATTTACTGTAAGTTCGCTCATCTCTACTCCCTATGTCTGAGCATACAAAGGTGACCATCTTGCAATTCCTCTGATGAACACTAGGGGCTGCAACATTTTTCTCTTGAAAAGCGGTGAAGAAGTCCTCTCCTAAAAAGTTCTCCACATGCCAGAAGGTCTAATGTTGTGTTTTCCAAACAGTGTGTCTCCAGCTGTTGCAAACCTAAAATTCCCAGCATGCCCGGCTGGAGACACACTGGTCTAATTTGAATTTTTAAGGGGGAGGAGGAAACATAAGAAATATAGTATAACTCAGCTATCTGTCTTCGTCCCAATCAAGGGTTAACAATGTACCAGGAAAGAAGACAGATAGCTGGCACTGTGCTGAGGGATGATTTGCAGTACACTACTAAAGATGGCATATAGGGGGGAGATGGGGGTTTCTGGTAAACAATCAATTTGCAAGGTGCCACATGAGCAGAAATAAAGGCTGTCCGGGCATGCTGGAAGTTGTAAGTTAGAAACAGCTGGAGGAACCCTGGTTGAGAAACACTGATTTAAAGACACAGTGCAAATCCTCTGAAGGAAACAGTCAGGCTCACAGATTGCAGGTATTCGTTAATTTCTAACGATAATTTGTTTTCCCTTAGTCCTAACAGTAGCACAGATGGGGTATTCCACCCCCCCGAGAACTGGTTAGGACAGATAGAAGTTTTATTGACCCTAATTAAACAATCAGTGAAAACACACCCACAACACCCTGTATAAGTAAGAGGGTCACCCTCTGTCCCTTTGTGTAGTAACAAGAAGAACTAAAAACTAAGAATAGAAAAAAATAACTTAACTAGGGAGGGAAAGTTGTGCTACTGTTAGGACTAAGGGAAAACAAATTATCGTTAGAAATTAACGATTCCCTTACGTCCTAACCAGTAGCACAGATGGGGAAATGGCAATCAGTAGAGTAACAACGTGAGACACCTGCAATCCTGCAGGGAGCCGGAGATTACCGGCTCACTCGCGGGTTCCAGCGAGGAGACGCCGTCTCCTCGCTGGAACCCGCGAGTGAGCCGTTAATCTCCGGCTCCCTGCAGGATTGCAGGTGTCTCACGTAGTTACTCTACTGATCCGTTGAAACCGTGGATCGCAGGATTCTGAATATAGACAGTGGATCTGCATATTTCTTTTCATTACAGGCGGTGATACTGACCATAAGCTACCTGGGGCAATATGCTACATGCCTTATTCCACTGTCTTTATATAAAATCGTTATTATGCTTTCCTTTTTAGGTTTCTTTGGCATATACATTAATTGATTTTTATATATTTTGTGGTACCTATCTGGATAATAGAAAGATAGTTATATATTCCTCCCTGATGACGCCACCATAAACGGTGGCAGAAACGCGTTGGTGGAAATTCTATCATAATATCAAGTTATTGTTATGTACCTTGTCCAGTGATTGCGCTGGCTGTCTATTTATCTTACGTTTTAACAGTGATTGTGCAATAGGGATGTTGGCTGGGCTCAGCAACTATCCATAAAACAGCACTCTTCTCTGTTTAATTTTGCCATTTGGCTATTTCAATAACCAACACCTATAATAGTTTAATAATTTTAATTGCTACTAGTAAAAGTTATATTTTAAGCACATCCGGAGAACCTCATGTTCTCACTTTTTTGATGTGATTGCCAGTAAAAAAGTTATTTTAATGGTAACAAATGTCATGTCCACCTCCTCCAAGGGCTCAAAGGGGGAAGATGCCAACCCCTTGAGCACCACCGATAAGTCCCATGCTGGGACAGGTTGTATAATTGTAGGTTTTAACCTTGAGGATCCCCTCAAGAATGTTTTGACTAGTGGGTCTTGAGACAATGGTTTATTGAGAAAGGCAGAGATGGCTGATACCTGAACTCTGAGTGTGGAAGGAGATAGATTCTTGTCTAATCCCTCCTGGAGAAAGTTGAGGATTGTGGCAACAGCTGGATTCTGTCCAGGTAGTTGTTTCTTGGAGCACCAAGACTGAAAAGTTGTCCAAATTCTTTTATAGGCTCTGTTAGTGGACTCCGCTCTGGAATGCGAGAGGGTATTCAAGACCGCACTAGAAAGCCCTTCTAGATGTGGAAGGGACTGGTCAACCTCCAGGCTGGCAGGTTGAACATTTGAAGATTTGAGCAGCTGAGAGTGTCCCCCGACACTAGTGCTTGCTCTGGGAGAAGCCTCCAGAATTGTCCCCGACTCATTTGCAAGAGTTGGGTAAACCAAGCTCTCTTGGGCCAAAATGGAATTATGGCTATGACAGAGGCTTGGTCCTGCCTGATTTTCATCAATACCCTTGGGATCAAGGAAATTGGAGGGAAGATGTAGGCCAGCCTGAACCTCCATGGGATTGAGAGAGCATGGATTGCTACTGGGTTGTCTTCCCTGTACAGGGAGCAAAATCTCACCACTTTGGTGTTGAACCTCGTTGCTAAAAGATCTATTTCCGGCATACCCCACCTGAGTGTTATTTGTTTGAATATCTCTGGATGGAGAGACTATTCTCCAGTTAAAAGTCCTCTGCTCAGGCGGTCGGCGATCACATTGAGAGATCCCCGAATGTGAACTGCCGACAGATGGGTTAGGTTCCTCTCTGCCCAATCCAAGATCAGACCCACCTCTCTGAGGAGGCTTTGTGATCGAGTGCCTCCCTGCTTGTTGATGTACAATACAGCCGTCATGCTGTCGGATTGGATGTTTACTGCTTTCCCTTGAAGAAGAGAAGCAAAATGGAGGAGTGCTAATCTGATGGCTCGAATCTCGAGGAGATTGGAGGTTAACCCTCTCTCCTGTGGAGACCAAGATCCCCGCACTGTCAGATCCAAGAGATGCGCTCCCCAACCTACAAGGGACGCGTCGGTGGTAAGTATGATCCAAGAGGGTTGGATCATTGACTTGCCGTCCTCGAGGTGAGACCACCATCTGAGAGAGGACCGGACTCGATAAGACAGGGAGTGGCACTTGTTTAGGCCCGAGGGCCTGAGATTCCATGTGGCGATCACCTCTGATTGAAGAGGGCATAGATGCCAAAGAGCCCAAGGAACCGCATCCACGGTAGCGGACATAAGTCTCAACATCCGCATGAGAATGCGAATGGATACTCTCCGGGGTACAGAGAGAAAAAGGGCCGATTCTTGAACCCGAGATTTCCTCTCGGGAGAGAGGTAAAGTGTCATGGAGATTGAGTCGACTCTGAAGCCGAGGAACCTCACTGAGGTCGTTGGGAGGAAATTGGATTTGGCCCAATTGACTATCCACCCTAACTGGTGAAGGAAGGATACTGCTAGTTGCAGATGTTGGGACAGGATCGCAGAAGAAGGAGCTCTGAGGAGCCAATCGTCTAGGTAGGGAACAATGCTGAGTCCCTGGAGCCTTAGAGCGGCAACTACCGCTACCACCACTTTGGTAAATGTGTGTGGGGCCGAAGAAATTCCAAACGGGAGGGCTACAAACTGGAGGTGTTTTAGAACTCCCCCTACCTGAACTGCGATCCTAAATACTTTCTGGATACCGGATGAATAGGAATATGAAGGTAAGCATCCTTTAGATCCAGAGTAGCCAGGTAATCCCCTGGCGAGATGAGGTTGACCACAGATTGAATAGTTTCCATACGAAAGCGTTTGTGCTTTACGTACTGATTGAGATATCTCAGATCTATAATCATCCGCCAGTCTCCTGTTACCTTGGGAACTAGAAAGACTGGAGAATAAATTCCTGACCCCCGCTCTGCAAGAAGGACTTCCTCTAAGGCATTCTTCTGGATGTATTCCAGAATGTAAGTTTCTAGCGCCCCCTGTTTGATTGGTGAAAGAACTCTTGTCTCCACATAATTGGATGAGGGAATTGATTCGAGGTCTATCGAATAACCATCCGAGATTAATCTCAGGACCCAAGGGTCTTGAATGTGGAGGGACCAGGCGCTTAAAAAATGGTGAAGACGACCACCAACTGGAATCTGGGGGGCAGGATGGGAAACTGGAAAGGTCACCTCGGCAAGGAACCCAGAGCTTCGTAGAAGCCCGCAGTCAGAGCTTTCTGTTGTCTTTGGGGCCACGGGAGCGTTTTCCGCCCCGGCGTTGATTATCCCAGTCTCTCTGAGGCTTAGGCTGGGGGGCTGATCCGCCCCCAGAACGCTGCCCCCGACCACGAAAGGAGGAATAAGGAAGGGACTTGCCTTTCTTGTCAGAAAGTCCCTCCATAATGCGGTCCAACTCAGCTCCGAAAAGAATGCCGGGTTCGTAAGGCATAGCCATAGCACATAAGGTGTTCTTGGAAGAATTGTCGACCTTCCAAGGTTTTAACCACAGAGGACGTCGTCCAGCGGAAGCCAGGGCCATAGACTTGGAGGCCAACTTAAGATGCTGGGTGGAAACATCGCACAAAAAATCAACGGCCAGATTGGTCGTCTTGAAGGATGAAAGAATTTCATCCCTAGGAACCCCCTGGTCCAAATCCGACTGGATGTTAGAAAGGCGGGTCTTTAAAAAGTTTGCTACCTCTGAGCAAGCTATCGCCACTGATGCAGACGCAGAAGCAGTGGAGTAGGAGCGCCTCATGGCACAGTCAGCCTTCCGATCCATTGGATCCTGCAAGGAAGACCCATCCTCAGCAGGGACTACTGTCCTCTTGGATAGTTTGGCAATTGCCATGTCAACCTTAGGGACCGGGCCCCAGGAGGAAAGCTGAGATTCCTGTATAGGAAACATGGTCTTAAATCTTTTGGTTAAGACCGGACCCTTTTCTGTTTTTTTCCATTCCGTTCTAAGTACGGACAGAAGGGTATCATCCGCTTTAAAGACCCTAGGTCCCTTAGAGGCGGAGGAAGAGGCTTCCCCGGGATCAACATCCTGGTCCCCCGACCGGATGGATCTCAGAAGACGCTAGGTCTTTTCCAGCGAAAATAAATAGGAGGCAGCGACCTCCTCATCCGAAGAGGAGGACTTGGAATCTTCTCTCTCTTGATCCACAGACGTCTCCATTCTGGGAGGTGAAGAAGGTCTGGCGCGTTTCTGAGAGACAACGCGTTTCAGCTCCTCAATAGAGGCTTGCATGGCCGACATGTTAGAGGAGACCCACACATACATATCTTGGACTGTAGGCTCAGTGTGGTGGGAAGGTAGAGACTTAGCCCTACAAGGAGGGCACCTGGAAAATTCATAATTATCCTCAAGGGGAATATTGCAGTCATGGCAAGAAAGGTGCTTGCGCTTGGCGGATCTTTTTGCCAAGCCTTCACGATCCCCTGAGCCCTCGGTCGACATATCTAGATAAATATGAGAGGAGGATTAGATAATGTAGCGGCAAGAAAAAAATTGCGGCTAGCTAAAATATAATTTAAAATACCCAAAGTTCTCAGCAAGAGACCAGGAAAGTGATAGAGATAGGGAAACAGTAGTATCCGCAAGGATGCACTACTAAACTCAAAAAAACAGGACTGTCGCTCTAGGAGGCTGAATGACAGCCTAGGGGGAGTTTAAATATCCCCCTAGCTGGCGCCAAAACAAGACTCCACCCACAAGGCGGATTAACAGGAGACATAAAGAAATTTTGCGTAAAACAGGAAATAAAAGGAACCCTAAGTTAGAGGGTTATAGAAAGAGGCTCCCCGCTCGGTTTCGCCGCATTATGGATAGTAAAACTGCGCAAAAACCGAGCCGGGGAGTGAAGAGAGAATCAGGAAGTGACGTCAGACGCCGCTGACGCACTTCCGGCCGGGGCCGCGGTTGGAGTCGCGGCTCCGGGAGTACAGAAGCAGATGGGCGCAAAACATGCCCAACTTTGCAAGTAAGAAAGAACCCCCCCCCCCCCTACTCATATAACAGAAGTAAGGGGGTCACCATCTGTCCCACTGTCCGGGAGGACAGAAAATAACACAATGGGACAGAGGGTGACCCTCTTACTTATACAGGGTGTTGTGGGTGTGTTTTCACTGATTGTTTAATTAGGTTCAATAAAACTTCCATCTGTCCTAACCAGTTCGCGGGGGGTGGAATACCCCATCTGTGCTACTGGTTAGGACGTAAGGGAAACAGCCTTGTCACTCTCCTGCAGAAGCTACGCCCCACCCCCACTTCCTGTGTTCCATAAAAGTTTTTCTGTTACTAGAGACGGACTAAGCCCAACAACAAGCAGTAAACAGCAGGTTCCTGTGAAGAAAGACACCTAGGGGTTAAAGGGGTACTCCACCCCTAGACATCTTATACCTTATCCAAAGGATAGGGGATAAGATTTCTAATCGCGAGGGTCCCGCCGCTGGGGACCCTCGCGATTTCCCTGCTGCACCCGCCATTCTTTTACAGCAGTGGTTCTTAAAGGGATTATCCAGGGAAAAAACTTGTATTTTATATATCAACTGACTCCAGAAAGTTAAACAGATTTGTGAATTATATAAAAAGAGTTGGAGAGGCTCTTGTCTAACTATCTGCCAAATAAACCCGGGCTACCCAATTTAACACCTATACCCAAGGTGTCATAAAGTAGTTTATCTATAAAATATATATAATTAGGGCTCAGGGTTTAGGACAAACGGACAAGAAGTTAGATTAAAATTTTTTATTGATATATCATGACCATGTATAAAATAATTGAAATAAAATAGTGGCGTCTGCGTTTCAGAGGGCCCTTGTGAAGGCGCAGCACCAGCTACGGTATAATTACTACACAATGCATATAATAATGTATTTATAAAAGATATATTAAGACTAGTGTTGCTCGCGAATATTCGCAATTCAAATTTTATTAGTGAACATTGCATATTCGTGAATTTGCGAATATTGCGAATATAGCACTATATATTCGTAATTCCAAATATTCGTTTTTTTCGCATATTTGAAAATATATGCGCATATTCGCGAATATTGAATCCTCCCTTATTTAATGGTATAGGGAACTGTGACTAGTGCATTAACTCTGTGATTTTTTTTTCCATTGTAACCAATAGGCATATTGTGGGCTATGGGGATCTACCAGCGTGTAAAACAGTAAGCTAAGCAGGACTGTCTTGGTGGCACAGTGGATGGGAGACCACCATTGGTTCAAGTCCCAGGCTGGGGCAGAGTTTTACAGTGTTGTGGTTTAACTTTACTTTCCTGGAAAAGCTTCTGAGTTGACCATAGCAACCAGATTGCTTCCTCCATTTTTCAGAGGCCTTTTCAAACATGAAGGAGAAATCTGATTGGTTGCTATGGGCAACTGCACAACTCTTCCTCTACACTGGTTTTGATGAATCTCCCCCATAGAGGGAGAATCATCAAAACCTGTCCAGAGGAAAAGTTTCTGAGTTGCCCATAGCAACTAATCAGATCTCTTCTTTAATTTTTCACAAGGCCTCTGCAAAATGAAAGAAGCGATCTGATTGGTTGCTATGGGCAACTCAGCAGCTTTTCCTGGAAGTTTCTGAGTTGCCCATAGCAACCAGATTGCTTCCTTCATTTTTCAGAGGCCTGTTCAAAAATGAAAGAAGCAATCTGATTGGTTGCTATGGGCAACTGCACAACTCTTCCTCTACACTGGTTTTGATGAATCTCCCTCATAGAGGGAGATTCATCAAAACCTCTCCAGAGGAAACGTTTCTGAGCTGCCCATGGCAACCAATCAGATCGCTTCCTTCATTTTGCAGAGGCCTTGTGAAAAATGAAAGAAGCGATCTGATTGGTTGCTATGGGCAACTTTTCCAGGAAAGTAAAGTTAAACCACAACACTGTGAAACTCTGTCCCACCCCGGGACTAGAACCAGCGGTGGTCTCCCATCCACTATGTTGCCAAGACAGTCCTGCTTACCTTACATGCCATGAGAGCCCCATAGCCCACAATGGGCCTATTGGTTTCAATGGGCAAAAAATCACAGAGTTAATGCACTGGTCACAGTTCTCCATACCATTAAAGAAGGGAGGGCTCAATATTCGCGAATATGCACATATGCGGAAAACCAGTGTAGAGGAAGAGTTGTGCAGTTGCCCATAGCAACCAATCAGATTGCTTACTTCAGTTTTGAAAAGGCCTCTAAAAATGAAAGAAGCGATCTGATTGGTTGCTATGGGCAACTCAGAAACTTTTCCTCTGGACAGGTTTTGATAAATCTCCCTCTATGGGGGATATTCATCAAAACCAGTGTAGAGGAAGAGTTGTGCAGTTGCCCATAGCAACCAACCAGATTGCTTCCTTCATTTTTGAAAAGGCCTCTGAAAAATGAAGGAAGCAATCTGGTTGCTATGGGCAACTAGAAACTTTTCCAGGAAAAGTTTCTAGTTGCCCATAGCAACCAATCAGATTGCTTCTTTCATTTTGCAGAGGCCTTGGGAAAAATGAAAGAAGCAATCTGGTTTGTTGCTATGGGCAACTCAGCAGCGTTTCCAGGAAAATAAAGTTAAACCACAACACTGTAAAACTCAGTCCCACCCCGGGACTTGAACCCGTGGTTGTCTCCCATCCACACTGCTGCCGAGACAGTCTAGCTTAGCTTACTGTTTTACATGCCATGAGATCCCCAAAGACCACAATGGGCCTATTGGTTTCAAAAGGCGAAAAATCACAGAGTTAATGCACTAGTCACAGTTCCCTATACCACTAAAGAAGGGAGGGCTCAATATTCACAAATATGCGAATATATTTTCGCATATGCGAAAAAAAACCGAGTATAATGAATATGCGAATTTCGCGAATATATGACGAATATTCGTCCATATATTCGCGAAATATCGCAAATTCGAATATGGTCTATGTCGCTCATCACTATTTAATGACTGGTTCTCTGGTAGCGCCCCCTATAATACAGGGAGGTACTACACGTTCTATACTACTCTTTACCTAGGCCAGGGTTAGCTGCTCCTTTGGACACCAGGTGAGGGCGGCTCTATTTTACATTTTTAGGACACTGTGTGTACTGTACAGGACCCTGAAGAAGCTCCTGTCCTCTACATAGACAGTGATAATAGCTTTCAGCAGCTCTTTCTTACTTTTATATGTAAGGATAGCCATTTAATCTCTCCTTACCAACCCCCATGTACCATTTCATCATCCCATTGCTATTTAATTCCCCTTCTTGATCGCTCCAATGCCACTTCATTCCTCCAACATTGAATCCCCTGTGCAACTTTATTCCCCCTGTGCCTTGTATCAAACCTTCCCCCCTTACCCACTGTGCCACATTTTTCCCCTTGACATCCCCCTTCATTCCCCCATTATCCCCCGTGCTGTTTCATCCCCCTTTATCCATCTGTGCCCCTTTATTCCCTGTGTCCTGTGCCAAATCCTCTCTTACCCCTCCCGCCACATCAATTTCCCCCTTCAATCCTCCTCCTGTTGTTCTTCTTACCTGGCCTGCTGGCTCCAGTACAGGGGTTCACAGAAGGTTTGACGTTTCCCTGACTTTCTCTGCACTGCACTCACTGAAAGGCTGTGAGCAGCAGTGGCTGGCAGTAGTGACGAGTGACGCTCCTAACGTCACTCGTCAGTGCCCGCAGCTGCTCTCAGTAAGTGCAGCACAGTCAGCACAGGACGTCAGGAGAACGCCAAACCTGCTAAGAGCTCCTGCACCTGAGCCTGCTGACAAGGTAAGAAGAACAACAGGGGAAGAAACGAAGGGGAAAAGTGATGTGGTGGAAGGGGTAAAAGGGGATGATTAGGCACAGGACACATGGGAATAAAGTGGCACAGGGGGATTAAGTGGGAATGAAATGGCCAATATTCCCCAACTCATTAGTGGGGAATTTTAGTATTGTGCTGCATTCTGCTGACCCTTACATCACCGTCCCCCAGGCACCCCACCACTCCGCATTAAAGGGGTACTCTGCCCCTAGACATCTTATCCCCTATCCAAAGGTTAGGGGATAAGATGTCTGAACTCGGGGGTTCTGCCGCTGGGAACCCCTGCGATCTTGGCTATGGCACCCTGCTGTCATCACTGCACAGAGCAAACTCGCTCTGTGCATAATGACTGGCGATACAGGGGCTGGGGCATCGTGATGTCAAGGCTCCACCCCCTCGTGACATCACTGCCCTCCCCTTAATGCAAGCCTATGGGAGGGGGCGTGACGGCTGCCACACCCCCTACCACAGATTTGTATTGGGGGAGGAACATGACGTCACGAGGGGGCGGAGCCACAAAGTCACGATGCTCCGGCCCCTGTATCGCACAGAGCGAGTTTGCTTTGTGCAGTGATGACAGGGGTTGCCGTAGCCGAGATCGCGGGGGTCCCCAGTGGCGGGCCCCCCGGGATAAGATGTCTAGGGGTGGAGTACCCCTTTAATGTACAGTATATGTATGTATGATAGTTCTGTATATGACTGGTGTATGTATGATAGATGTGTGCGTATGATAGATGTGTGTATGTATTTTAGATGTGTATATGTATGATAGATGTGTGTATGTATGATACATGTGTGTATGATATATATGTATATGTATGATAGATGTGTGATAAATGTGCATGTATGATAGATGTTTATATGTACATAAAGAAGAAAAAACAAGCAGTCATAGAATATCACACCAGCTAGGTTACAGAAATTAAGAAATCTTTATTTTACACAGGAAAAACTGAAACATTTAAAATAGAATGTACAATTTGGAGGCTCACACAACTGTAGCCTGCTACACTCACCACTGTGGGATAGATGACAACTGAGGATCCCCAATATCCCCACGGCAGTGAGTGTAGCAGGCTGGAGATGTGTGAGCCTCCACTGCATACATTCTATTTTAAATGTTTGTGTTCCTGTGTAAAATAAAGATTTTTTTTATTTTTGTAACTTGGTTGGTGTGGGACATTCTATGACTACTTGTTTTTTCTTCTTTATGATTGTCTTGTTTTTTTGCAGTCAACACACATGATCACTATAGTCCAATTATGGCTGTGCACAAGATGTGTGTGTATGATAGACGTGTGTATATGACGTATGTATGGTAGATGTGTGTATGTATGATAGATGAGTGTGTGTATATGAATGATGTATGTATGATAAATGGATGTATATGATAGATGAGTGTTATAGATGTGCGTGTGTATGATAGATGTGTGTATGTATGATAAATGTGTGTATGTATAAAAGATGTACATGTATGATAAATGTGTGTATGTATAATAGATGTACATGTGTGATAGATGTGTGTATGTGTATAATAGATGTGTGTGTATGTATGATAAATGTGAGTATGTATGATAGATGTGTATGACAGATGTGTGTGTATATGATATGTGTGTATGATGTATATACGATAGCTGTGTGTCTGCATGATAGATATGTGTATGTATAATTGATGTATGTGTATGTATGACATGTGCGTATGTAGGATAAATGTTAGACATGTGCAATTCGGTTCGGCACGAATGTCTAATTTACCGAATTTTACCGTTTTTGGGCATTCGGACCGATCCAAATGCACGAAAACATATTTTGAACATTCCCGAATAGCCACAATAATACGAATAGCAAAGTAACGAATGCATTCGTTATTTCCCGACCACATGCTGTAAATAACGAATGCATTCGTTATCCGTAAACGAACGTAAAGAATTCATTCTGATAACAAAGATAATAAAAAGGATACAGATACAGTTTGATTTTTCGGATACATTCGGTATTCGGGTACATTCGGTAAATCTTTTAATTTTTTTGGGACTGTAGCGATCCTAAAAAATTATGGAGATACCTTTTTTATTAAAATTTCGTAGGGTACCATTAAAAAATCATAATAAAAAAGATACAGTAGTGATGGAAAAAATTGTATCTAACAAAATGTATCTTTTTTATTATGAAATGTTTATTCATTTTTAAACAGGGATCAATTTATGTGAGCGGGTAAAGCACTAAAAATGTAGACGACAATAATAAAAATGTAGTGTGTGCGTGTTTTTCACTTTTTTTTAAAACATTTTTTAGGTAGTACTACTACTCCCAGCATGGAACACACTCTTCCATGATAGGAGTAGTAGTTACCTGTACTAATTGACAGATTGCAGGGGTCCCTTGCAATGTATGGATGCGGCGGCCGCTCTTCTATGGTCCCCTTCACTCACGTATATATACACATATTCATATTTCCCGCAGAGCTGTGATTGGCCAGATGGTTCCAGCCAATCACAGCTCTCTGTGAGAAATAGAAATATGTGTATATATACGGCTGTGCAGGGGACCATAGGAGAGTGGCTGCCACATCCATACATTATACTGGAGGATCGCAGCGGGTGTCAGGAGTGATACCCGCAGTGATCTTTCCTTTACTACAAGTACTACTGGGCATGCTGGGAGTTGTAGTTTTGCACCAATTGGTGGCTCCCTGATTGGGTAGACATTGCATCATGGGTGCTCTCCCCAGCGGACAGCGCCAGAAATGTCATAACCAATTTTTTGTGTTTTTTTTCTTCTTGTTTCAGATTCGTGTATGCAGAGGATTACTGCGGCTATGATGGATTACGGCGGATTATTTTTTTTTCTTTTAATAAAATGGTTAACGAGGGCTGTGGGGGAGTGTTTTTTTAAATAAAATAATTTTTCCAATGTGTTGTGGTTTTTTTTATTGAATTTTCAGGGTTAGTAGTGGAAGCTGTCTTATTGACTGAATCCATTACTACGCCAGGGCTTAGTGCTAGCCCCAAAAACAGCTAGCGCTAACCCCCGGTACCCACCGCCACAGGGGTGCTGGGAAGAGCCGGTACCAACAGGCCCGGAGCATCAAAAATGGCGCTCCTGGGCCTAGGCGGTAACAGGCTGGCGTTATTTAGGCTGGGGAGGGCCAGTAACAATGGTCCTCACCCACCCTGGTAACGTCAGGCTGTTGCTGTTTGGTTGGTATCTGGCTGAGAATGAAAATACGGGGAACAGGGACGTGCACACATAGGAGTGAAAGGGGGCTGGAGCCCCTGCCCTTTTCCTCACCTGCCCCTCTAGTGCCCTCACAAAAGGAGCTGCAGACTCAGGGTGACAGGTGAAGTAAAAAGGATCCGTTGCTGGGGAGATTTGTATGTGGTTTAATGGAGAGTGCTGTGCCCTCCCTGCAGCAAGGGGGCGCCACTCACCCTGTCATTATCTGCCATTTCTCTGCTTCTCTCCACACGGAGGAGACAGGAGGAGAGGAGGCAGAGAGAAGCCCCGCCCACAGCATGTCCGCCACAAACTCCAGCCTGTGCAGCCCTTACTGTAAGTAACTGTAAATATATGTGAGTGATTGTATGTCAGTGTGTGTGTATGTATATATGTGAGTGATTGTATGTCAGTGTGTGTGTATGTATACATATATATGTGTGTGTGTGCAGGGACGTGCACACATAGGAGTGAAAGGGGGCTGGAGCCCCTGCCCTTTTCCTCACCTGCCCCTCTAGTGCCCTCACAAAAGGAGCTGCAGACTCAGGGTGATGCAGTAAAAAGGATCCGTTGCTGGGGAGATTTGTATGTGGTTTAATGGAGGGTGCTGTGCCCTCCCTGCAGCAAGGGGGCGCCACTCACCCTGTCATTATCTGCCATTTCGCTGCTTCTCTCACACGGAGGAGACAGGAGCAGAGGAGGCAGAGAGAAGCCCCGCCCACAGCATGTCCTGGCCAGAAACTCCAGCCTGTGCAGAGGGGGGTGGTGCCCTTACTTACTGTAAGTAACTGAAAATATAAGTGAGTGACTGTCAATGTGTGTGTGTGTATGTATGTATAGATGTGTGTGTGTGTGTGTGTATATATGTGTGTGTATCTCTATGTATGTGCTTGTGCAGAGAGGGGTGACGGGGGCCTTAGTGTGACTGTATGTCAGTGTGAGGTGTATATATGTGTATATATGTATCTCTATGTATGTGCCTATATATGTGAGCAAGTGAATCTATGTGTGTGTGTGTATGTATGTGTGTGTGTGTGTATGTATATATGTGTGTGTGTATATGTGTATGTATGTGTGTATATATATATGAGCAAGTGAATCTATCTATCTATGTGTGTGTTTGTGTGTGTGTGTATATATATGAGCAAGTGAATCTATGTATGTGTGTATATATCTGTAAGTGATTGTATGTGTGTACCTGTATGTATGATGTGCTTATTGGCTATATCTGTTTGTATATATTCCATGTTATATGTGTGTCTGTGTATTTATGTTTCTTAATGTATATTTGGGCCTGTATGTATGTGTCAAAGTGTCTCTTTGTATGTGTGGATATTACCTATGTACTGTATATGCCTTTATGTTATGTGCTTGTATGTATTGTATGAAGCACATTATTAGGGAATTGTTGGAGGAATGTAAGCACAGTATATAGGGAATTTATGGAAGCACAGTATACATTTCATTATATTGGAACATTATATTTTTTATGTATGCTGGCACTGTGTATAGATCCTTAGGGTGCGTTCACATGTGCCTATTTTTGCTGCAGATCTGCTGCAGATTTTGCTTTCCATTGACAATGGGAAGAGAAATCTGCTAAAGCAAATCTGCAGCAGAAAATACGCACGTGTGAACGTACCCTTAGTGGTGGCACAGTATAGTTAAATAATAGTGGCACGGTATATAGTTCATTAATGGTGGCACAGTATATAGTTCATTAATGGTGGCACAGTATATAGGGAATTAATAGATGAATGGTGGCACAGTATTTAGTTCATTAATGGTGGCACAGTATATAGGGAATTAATAGATGAATGGTGGCACAGTATATAGTTCATTAATGGTGGCACAGTATATAGGGAATTAATAGATGAATGGTGGCACAGTATATAGTTCATTAATGGTGGCACAGTATATAGTTCATTAATGGTGGCACAGTATATAGTTCATTAATGGTGGCACAGTATATAGTTCATTAATGGTGGCACAGTATATAGGGAATTAATAGATGAATGGTGGCACAGTATATAGTTCATTAATGGTGGCACAGTATATAGGGAATTAATAGATGAATGGTGGCACAGTATATAGGGAATTAATAGATGAATGGTGGCACAGTATATAGGGAATTAATGGTGGCACAGTATATAGAGAATTAATAGATGAATGGTGGCACAGTATATAGTTCATAAAGGGGGGTACGGTATATAATTAAAGGGAAACTAACAGGCTGTTTACTCGCACTAAACCCAATACACTAGGTTACAATGCATGTATACAAAAATTGGTCTTTCCATTTTCTAGGTATTTCCCCACATTGCTAGTATGCGAAGTCAGTCTTGTGCGCAATGGAGGTGGAGCTTCCCTGCCTCCATCCTGTATGCTGTGCTATGCCTGGCCGGCTTTGTATATTTGTAATTCTTTTTTTTGCCGACTTGTATATTGCAGCATGTAAGCATATATTAGTGTGGTGTCCATCTCTTCAGTGTAAGAACAAGAGCTGTGTGGAGATTCCTGCATAAGGTGGGTGATGGGTGATTGGTGCTGGGTGATTGGGAATGGGGGGATTGGGGATGGGTGCTGGGTGATTGGTGCTGGGTGATGGGGGGATTGATGATGGGTGATTGGTGATGGGTGATTGGTGATGGGTGCTCGGTGATGGGTGCTGGGTGATGGGTGCTGGGTGATGGGTGCTGGGGGATTGGGGATGGGTGATTGGGGATGGGTGAAGGGTGCTGGGTGATTGGGGATAGGTGAGGCCGGGTACAGTGCACGTTCTCTCATATAGAGCTCAGGTGGGGGCATATAGGGGGAGATTTATTAAAACCTTTGCAGAGGAAAAGCCTTCTGCAAAACAATCTGATTGGTTGCTATGGGTGACTGCACCGCTCTTTCTCTGCACAGGTTTTGATGAATCTCCTCTATAATACAGTATATTATAGGGCAGCTGTCACATGTTTTCTGTAAATAAGACTGACAGCACAGCCAAAGTGTATATACACATGGCAGACCTCAGAGAAACTGTTCTTGACTTTATTTTACAAAAGCACCAACTTTTATGGGGGATAGGAATGTAGAGGAGGCCTGGCGGGAGTCCACTGTGTCCCTGGGCCGCAGCACATCTGCCCATAAAGTCTGGCAGACGTTTTTTTAATTATGAGAAGTGCCCTCTTTTTTACTTGAGCCCCTGCCCTCCAAAATGTCTGTGCACGTCCCTGTGTGTGTGTGTCTCTCTCTATGTATGTGCAGAGAGGGATGGCTGGGGCCTTAGTGTAAGTGACTGTGTATATATGTGAGTGATTGTATGTCAGTGTGTGTATATATATATATATATATATATGTGTGTTTGTGTGTGTGTGTCTGTGTCTATCTCTATGTACATGTCTATATATGTGAGCAAGTGAATCTATGTATGTGTGTGTGTATGTATAAGCAAGTGAATCTATGTATATGTGACATGGTCAATGGCGTAAATGATAAAAAATGGCGTAAATGATAAAAAAATATATATTAAAAAGTGGTTTAAAAAAAAGTCCCATAAAAACAATAATGGCACCGATGAAAAGTGCAGATCACGAAGCAAAAAATGAGCCACATACATCCCTTGATGTCGAAAAATAAGAATTATGGGGTCAGAAGAGCACAATTTTAATCATACAATTTTTTTTTCACAAAAAGATAACATTTTTAGGTAGTACATAAAAACAGAATAAAGAATAAAGATAATGTCATTTTTATCAAAAAGTGCACTGCCTAGAATCTACCCCCCCCCCCCAAAACAAAAAAGTTGCTAAATTGCTTTTTTTCCAATTTCTCCCCAAAATTATATTGTAAAAAATTATTTTTTGTTCCACTTTAGATTTATTTGGTGTTAAAATGAGAGATGTCATTAAAAAGTATAAAAGTGTTATGGCTATGAGAAGGTGAGGAGGATAAAAACTACACCCCTCCTCCCTTCCTGCTCCCTCCTACGTGGCTGTGCTGCACCATAGAGCAACTCAACAACACCGGAGCCGGTGGAGACTACACTAGACCAGGCAGGTACTCCACCGCTTGACATTATCTCCTATTCAAAGGATAGGGAATAACATGTCTGATCATGGTGGTCCAGCTGCTGGGGACACCTGTGATCTCCGCCGCGACACCCCAGTCATCCGGTGGACAGAGCTAATTCCACTCCATGCCAGATCACTAGTGATCACAGCCACCACACACCCTCCATTCATGTCTATGGGAGGAGGCATGATGACTGTGTACTAGGGGCCGGCTACTCCTAGATCAGACATCCCCGATTCTTTGGAGAGGAGATAACATGTCTAGGGGCACAGTTCCCCTTTAACCCCTTAACCCCTTAAGGACGCAGGACGTAAATGTACGTCCTGGTGCGGTGGTACTTAACGCACCAGGACGTACATTTACATCCTAACCATAACCGCGGGCATCGGAGCGATGCCCGTGTCATGCGCAGCTGATCCCGGCTGCTGATTAACCCCTCAGGTGCCGGGATCAATACAGATCCCGGCATCTGTGGCAGTGCGCGATTTGAATGAATGATCGGATCACCCGCAGCGCTGCTGCGGGGATCCGATCATTCATAACGCCACACGGAGGTCCCCTCTCCTTCCTCCGTGCGGCTCCCGGCGTCTCCTGCTCTGGTCTGTGATCGAGCAGACCAGAGCAGGAGATGACCGAAAACACTGATCTGTTCTATGTCCTATACATAGAACAGATCAGTATTAGCAATCATGGTATTGCTATGAATAGTCCCCTATGGGGACTATTCAAGTGTAAAAAAAAAGTGAAAAATCCCCTCCCCCAATAAAAAAGTAAAACGTCCGTTTTTTCCTATTTTACCCCCAAAAAGCGTAAATTTTTTTTTATGGACATGTTTGGTATCGCCGCATGCGTAAATGTCCGAACTATTAAAATAAAATGTTAATGATCCCGTACGGTTAACGGTGTGAACGAAAAAAAAAAAAAGTCCAAAATTCCTACTTTTTTAATACATTTTATAAAAAAAAAATTATAAAAAATGTATTAAAAGTTTTTTATATGCAAATGTGGTATCAAAAAAAAGTACAGATCATGGCGCAAAAAAATGAGCCCCCATACCGCCGCTTATACGGAAAAATAAAAAAGTTAGGGGTCATCAAAATAAAGGGATTATAAACGTACTAATTTGGTTAAAAAGTTTGTGATTTTTTTTAAGCGCAACAATAATATAAAAGTATAAAATAATGGGTATCATTTTAATCGTATTGACCCACAGAATAAAGAACACACGTCATTTTTACCATAAATTGTACGGCGTGAAAACGAAACCTTCCAAAATTAGCAAAATTGCGTTTTTCGTTTTAATTTCCCCACAAAAATAGTGTTTTTTGGTTGCGCCATACATTTTATGATATAATGAGTGATGTCATTACAAAGGACAACTGGTCGCGCAAAAAACAAGCCCTCATACTAGTCTGTGGATGAAAATATAAAAGAGTTATGATTTTTAGAAGGCGAGGAGGAAAAAATGAAAACGTAAAAATTAAATTGTCTGAGTCCTTAAGGCCAAAATGGGCTGAGTCCTTAAGGGGTTAAGGACTCAGCCCATTTGGGCATTAAGGACTCAGACAATTTTATTTTAACGTTTTCGTTTTTTCCTCTTCGCATTCAAAAAATCCTAACTCTTTTATATTTTCATCCGAAGACTAGTATGAGGGCTTGTTTTTTGCACGACCAGTTGTCCGTTGTAATGCCATCACTCACTTTACCATAAAATGTATGGCGCAACCCAAAAAATACTATTTGTGTGTGTAAACTAAAAAGAAAACTGCAATTTTGCTAATTTTGAAAGGTTTCGTTTTCACGCCGTACAATTAACGTTAAAAATTACATGTGTTCTTTATTCTTTGGGTCAATACGATTAAAATTATACCTATGATAACATACTTTTCTATTACACTTGCGCTTAAAAAAACTTGCAAACCTTTTAACCAAATTAGTACGTTTAAAATCCCCCTATTTTGAAGACCTATAACTTTTTCATTTTTCCATATAAGCGGTGGTATGAGGGCTCATTTTTTGTGCCGGGATCTGTACCTTTTATTAATACCATATTTGCTTATATTAAACTTTTAATCCATTTATTATTTATTTTTTTGGAATAAAATGTTATAAAAAAGCAGCTATTTTGGACTTTTTTTTTTTACATGTACGCCGTTCACCGTATGATATCACTAACATTATATTTTAATAGTTCAGATATTTGCACACGCGGTGATACCAAATATGTATATAAAATATATTTTTTTTACATTTTTTGGGGGTGAAATAGGGAAAATGGGACAATTTACATTTTTATTGGGGGAGGGGGTTTTCCACTTTAATTTATTACCGTATTTATCGGGGTATACCACGCACCGGCCTATAACACGCACCCTCATTTTACAAAGGATATTTGGGTAAAAAAAGTTTTTTACCCAAATATCCATGGTAAAATGAGGGTGCATGTGTGCGCGTGTATACCCCGATACACCCCCAGGAAAGGCAGGGGGAGAGAGGCCGTCGCTGCCCGCTTCTCTCCCCCTGCCTTTCCTGGGGTCTAGAGCCCTGCTGCCGGCCCTTCTCTCCCCCTGGCTATCGGCGCCGCTGCCCGTTCTGTCCCCCTGACTATCGGTGCCGGCGCCCCACTGCCGGCGCCGATAGCCAGGGGGAGAGAAGCGGCGCCGACAGCCAGGAGGACAGAAGTGGCAGCGGCACCCATTGCCGGCGCCGCTGCCCCGTTGCCTCCCCCCATCCCCGGAGGCATAATTACCTGTTGCCGGGGTCGGGTCCGCGCTGCTGCAGGCCTCCGGCGTGCGTCCCCTGCGTCGTTGCTATGCGCTGCACGGCGCATGACGTCAGTGCGCCGCGCCGTGCATAGCAACGACGCAGGGGACGCACGCCGGAGGCCTGCAGCAGTGCGGACCCGACCCCGGCAACAGGTAATTATGCCACCGGGGATGGGGGGAGGCAACGGGGCAGCGGCGCGGGCAATGGGTGCCGCTGCCCCTTCTCTCCCCCTGGCTGTCGGCGCCGCTTCTCTCCCCCTGGCTATCGGCGCCGGCAGTGGGGCGTCGGCACCGATAGTCAGGGGGGACAGAACGGGCAGCGGTGCCGATAGCCAGGGGGAGAGAAGGGCCGGCAGCAGGGCTCTAGACCCCAGGAAATGCAGGGGGAGAGAAGCGGGCAGCGACGGCCTCTCTCCCCCTGCCTTTCCTAGGGGTGTATCGGCGTATAACACGCACATAGACTTTAGGCTAAAAATTTTAGCCTAAAAAGTGTGTGTTATAAGCCGATAAATACGGTACTTTATTTTTTTTACTTTTTTTTACTTTTATTTTTACACTTTAATAGTCCCCATAGGGGACTATTTATAGCAATCATTTGATTGCTAACACTGTTCAGTGCTATGTATAGGACATAGCACTGATCAGTGTTATCGGTCATCTTCTGCTCTGGTCTGCGGGAAGGCAGATCAGAGCAGAAGACGCCGGGAGACGGCTGGAGCAAGGTGAGGGGACCTCCGTCTGCCGTGCTGGATGATTGGATTGCCGCGACAGCGCTGCGGGCGATCCATTTTAGTGACTGCAATGATACAGATGCTGTGATCTGTATTGATCACGGCATCTGAGGGGTTAATGACGGACATCCGCGGGATTGTTGATGTCCATCATTACCGGTGGGTCCCTGGCTGCGATCAGCAGCCAGGACCTGCCGTGCATGATCCGGGCATCGCTCTGATGCTCGCGGCTATGCTTAGGATGTAAATGTACGTCCTGCGTCCTTAAGGGGTAAAGCTAATTTCTCCCCATTTCATATCCAATTCCCTCCATTTTATGTTTAGTCAGTGAACATGAAATTGGGGGGAGATGGCTATATAAAATAGGGGGATTGGAAATTAAAAAGGGGGAATTTCACCGTTTGTTTGTAATATCGAAATCACAATATTTACCTCCATAAACACAATGACACATGTCGTGCAGCCCTAATATACACATACACACATATACAAACACATACACACAAACACATACACACTCATATATATCCCTCTAGTTATTAATAGTCTTTTTTAGGTCTTGGGAGGAGGTTTACATTTTTCTATTTGGGGTTTGGACATAGTTGGGTAGGTAGAGAATATTTTTTAAGGGGTAAAGTGGAACATAGAACAAATGCAGCTATTTTTTTCTTAATTTTTTTAATGAAGTAAACGAGATAAAGGTTAGCAATGACTTTTCCTCAGTCTGAAGCGCGGTCCTCATCGGCAGGAAGCAGTGAGGAGGAGGAGGATGACGGAGGTTCTGATTCCATCTCTGCTTCTTTTTCGTCCCTCTCTATAAATAGGGCCGTGGCCATGAAGAAGGCCCCTCCGATGACTGCCATGATGGTGCAGGTCATGAGGGCATACTCCAGGCTGCGGTATTTCAGAAGAGGGGATTTGGCATATCCTCGTTCGTAGGTGTCAGATATCAGGCCGATGAGGTACGGGCTGCCGGCGTCACCTAGGAGGTGATAGATTGTCATCTGCACGGCCAGGGCTGAAGATCTCCTCCACGGAGTTACTACTTTTAGTATAATGTCAGATATGAGGGTGAAATTTACTGACAGAAGCGTCTCTCCGATGAAGATGAAGATGTTGGTGGCAACGAGGCTGATGTTGCCGAAAGTCAATGCCAACAGAAGAAAAGGGGCGGAGAGCATCATCGCGCAGCCACACACAAGCGGGTCCGCCCGTGGGTTGGATTTGCGATATCTTTTACTTATCTCCGTCCCTGCTACAACTCCCAGAATGCCAGAGACTACTGTGACCACACCAAATATTAGGATGTCGTGATAGTCACACGATTCAGCGCGGCAAGGGTCCTTCTCTTGTAGGAGTGTTCGTGCGTGGGTCAGGTATGATGGACCCCATACACCTATGGCTCCCACTATGAAGGATACAGCCGTTGATCCCAGGGTGGTTAACATGAAGCTTCGATTTTTAAATAGTTTTTTCAGATCTGTCATCCATTTGGCAAACTTCGGGGATTTGTTGTTCTTCTTCCCGTTTGTAGTCACTCTTGGAAGCTCCTTTGTGACCAAAATCATCAAAGCCACAGCTATGAGGCCCAGGCCAGGGGTGACCCGAAACGCCCAGTGCCAATCGCCCCTTGCTGCATCAGTAACTTTGGGCCCGATGATGTATCCTAGTCCGCAGCCTACAGGTATGACGGAGTAAAACACGTTCAGCATGCGGGTCCGCTGGTCACTTGTAAAAAGATCTGCAATGATGGAGGGGGCGATGGTGCAGAAAGTCGCCTCTCCGGCTCCAACCAGTCCACTGGTCAGCAGGAAGAGCAGGAAATACCCGTCGGGGATGAATGACAGGGTAAGTGTCATGCTCAGCCAAATGATGACTCCTGCGCAAACAGTATATTTCTTATTACAGTGGTCGCCCAAATATCCGGCAATTGGTGCAACCAGCACATAGCTTCCAATGAACAATGTATTCAATAAGCCGGACAGACTAGCATTGGTGTCATAAGCTTTCTGTATATAAGGCAGCACCCCCGCCACGCTGGAGCGATTTGCATAGATCAGCAAATTAACAAAGGCGAGGATCACTACGGTGATGATGGAACGTGCGGTGGACATCACGCTTAGAGATGGCAGGTTCTGCCTCTCAGGGATATCGCCATTTTCTACATCCATATCACTATAGTCCTCCATTGCTTCTTCCTCCTCCTTCAGCAATGGGTCTTGTGGAGAGGCCATGGTCACAGGTCAGAGCCTGAAAACACTAGAGAGAGAGATAAGTGAACACATTAGACAACATGTCATCATTCCTGTCATTATACAATAGATCCTTCATACAGAGCAGAAATGTCCAGCACAGAACCACAAGATAACACTAAGACCATCGCAGCCTCAGAAGAAGACGCTTCTCTATAAGTGTTTTATATGGAGACGTCTTCCCTGAGGTTTCCAATGTCTGATAACCCTGAACCTGTCCGGTCCTAGTAATATCTGATAACCCTGAACCTGTCCGGTCCTAGTAATATCTGATAACCCTGAACCTGTCCGGTCCTAGTATTATCTGATAACCCTGAACCTGTCCGGTCCTAGTAATATCTGATAACCCTGAACCTGTCCGGTCCTAGTAATATCTGATCACCCTGAACCTGTCCGGTCCTAGTAATATCTGATAACCCTGAACCTGTCCGGTCCTAGTATTATCTGATAACCCTGAACCTGTCCGGTCCTAGTAATGGCGGATTATAAGGGCTTGGCTGTATGGTCACTGGGTCATGGGAAGTTTATACTGTAGATACAATTGGGCTATCCTGCTATATACATTTACTATTAATGAACCTACCCCCACCTCATTGGGATCTATCCGTACCCTATATGACTTTCTGCCACTAGTTGATTTGAAAAATGTTTTCCCTTTCGGAGTACTCGGAGTATTTCTATTATTAATACACACAGAATACTATTATATACTCTTATATTTCTGCCCTAATCTTTCTGTCATTCTTTTACTACACCACCAAATCTTTCTCATAGACTTATATCTTTTAGAACTTCATGAATTAGGACTCATTTTCTTGGGGCCTTTTTTGGGCATAATTGCATTTTAGCACTTTTGCAAGAAAAAGCTCTGGTCATGATACTATCTGTGCGTTTTATTATGTTTAATGCCTAAGCCAAGTATTATCACAATGCTATGAGAAATATAACTTTTGTTATGTATATATGAATAGAAGAGGCTGAGACTTACCTTGTGGTTCTCTCTTCAGACAAGGAACGGTCAAAATCTCGAATTCTCTATTGCAAATAGAAACTCTCTAACAATACTTTGCACCACAGGTTGTGAATGCAAAACACACTGAAGAGACTGCAGCCGGCGCGCACCTCCTTGTACAGCTTACGGTGACATCATCACAAGCATGTGTGACATCACAGGGTTCTAAACCATCTTCAGGTATGTGTGTGTATGTATATATATATATATATATATATATATATATATATATGTGTATATATATATATATATATATATATATATATATATATATATATAGTAAATGTGAGTGCAGAGTGTAATACCTTTTTTATTGGACTAACAGAATTTTGTAGATACAAGCTTTCGGGATTCCTCCCTGATAATTTAGCAAGTCCATTGATCATTAGTCCTTGACTATTGGACTTGATAAAGGGAGGAATCCTGAAAGCTTGTCTCTACAAAATTCTGTTAGTCCAATAAAACAGGTATTACAAGATACTGTAAAATTTTTTGATTTGTGTGTATATATATATATATATATATATATATATATATATATATATATATTAATATACACCTAGAAATACATCAAGTGCATAAAAACATTTTAGAAAAATATTACTCCAGGCCTGCCGTGTATATCGCCGTACTTCACAGTGTCTTCTTAGTTTATGTATTTTAATCTTTTGACCTTTTAACCCCACCAGGGCCGGACTGGGGATGAAAAACAGCCCTAGAAATAATTGCAGACCAGCCCCACAGCCTAGATGTATCCCTTTACAGTACACTAATATTTATATATATATTTTTTATTTATTTATTTATTTCCTCGATATATATTTTGAGGAAATAAATTGCTTCTGTATTTCACTATGCTGGAGCAATTTATATATGTGTCAATTTTCCATGCATTATAATACTGTATATGTCTATATCAGTCATACATTTACCAAGTAACAATAGTATGGGAGGAAAGGAAATATTACCATCACACTGTAACTGACCAAGTCCTCTATACTTAGACTGATATTAACAATAATGAGGAATATTATCGCCATACATATTACCATCATACGGTTACTGGCCAAATCCTGTATACTGACCAATATTACCAATAATACCAGTATACAGGGAGGAATATTATCACCATTTATATTACCTTCATACTGTTGCTGACCAAATCCTGTGTACTAGTGTTTCCCAACCTTTTTCGGCTCGGGGCACCCCTCCGAAATTTTTTTTTTTTGCGGGGCACCCTGACCGAAGTTGACGAGCAAAAAAATAATAATAATAATAATAACAAAAAAAAGCTGCAATCCACACAAATGCCAATATCTATTTATTAGTGGGTATGTAGTTTAAAGTGCTGCTTTATACAACAACTCACATGTGACCTCTTCTCTGATCAGCATCGTTCGTCTGGTCCAGACCGCCCTGACCATTTCTTCCAGCCAAAACTCTTCACTGTTAAACCTGCAAAACAAATCTATTAGGCTCTATGGAGTATGGGGGGTGAACATGGGTGACATGTGGATGGACAGGGATGACAGAGGGGTGGACAAGGGTGACAAAGAAGGGTGTGGGAGGGGGATGGGCATGGGTGAGGGAGAGGGGGTGGACATGGGTGAGGGAGAGGGGGTGGACATGGGTGAGGGAGGGGGGGATGGACATGGGTGAGGGAGGGGGGGATGGACATGGGTGAGGGAGGGGGGGGGGGGTGGACATGGGTGAGGGAGGGGGGGGATGGACATGGGTGAGGGAGGGGGGGGATGGACATGGGTGAGGGAGGGGGGGGGATGGACATGGGTGAGGGAGGGGGGGATGGACATGGGTGAGGGAGGGGGGGGATGGACATGGGTGAGGGATGGGGGGGATGGACTGATCACATGATGGTAACATCATCGCAGGTCCTGTTACAGCCTTACAGCGCACACTAACTTCCCTTCCCCCTGTGGCGCCGGGGAGGGAAATTTAAAAAAAAATCACGGTTGGGAATCACTGCGCTCTGGATGCGCAGGTACTAGGTTTAGTGGCGGGGCTGGGAGCCTACAGCTCATTGCTCCGCCTCTCTCTTAGAGTCAGCACCTTGTGTGAGTGAGCAGCCACTGTGTAGCCGCACACAGGCCGGCCCCTGCCGGCCCTCTGTGCGGTCGGCCTAGCGGGAATTTTCCCGGTATCCCGTTAGGCCAGTTCGGCCCTGAACCCAACTAGGACCAAGGGCATCCTAGGACTTAAGGGCCCTCAGCGTTTCTGTTCACCACCGGTAACAGGGCGATGAACGGAATGGGATGCCTGCTGAAATTGTTCAGCAGGCATCCCATGTCAACGCCTGGGGTGGTCCTGAGACCCCCCTCCCCCTCATGTCAACGATCGCGATCTGCGACGATTCCGGGTAAAACGGGTCTCCAGTGACCCGGTGACCAGGAAAATAAGGAGGATCGGGGCTGACAAGACTGCCCTGTTCCCCCTGAACGGATAGGAGTGAGGTGGTAGTCCGGGAAGAGCGGGGGAACTGTGCTGGGAAGTTTTGCAAGATTTAGAGGGGTACAGTTTGGAGATCACTGTGCAGTGGTCTATAAACTGTGGCCCTCTAGATCTTGCAAAACTACAACTCCCAGCATGCACGAACAGCAAACGGCTGTCTCGGCATGCTAAGAGATGTAGTTGTGTGCCTCCAGCTGTTGCATAACTACTACTCCCAGCATGCTCTTCGGCGATCAGTACATGCTGAGGGTTGTAGTTTTGCAAAAGCTGGAGGCACACTGGTTGGAAAATACTGAGTTAGGTAGTCTGTCTGTCAGGGTACATTCATGTCTGTCAGGGTACATTAACACAGGTGGGTTTACAGTGAGTTTCCTGCTTCAAGTTTAAGCTGCAGCAAATTTTCCGTTACAGCTCAAACTTCTAGCGTCCTAGCGGGAAACTCACCATAAACCCCCGCCCGTGTGAATGTACCCTAAAAACACTACACTAACAAAAAATTAAGGGTAAAACACTACATGTACACCCCCTTACACTGTCCCCTCCTTCCCCAGCAATAAAAATTAAAAACATCTCGTACGGCAGTGTTTCCAAAACTGACTGTCCAGGGATGCTTTGAGTATAGCAACAGCTGGAGGCACCCTGTTTGGGAATCACTGGCGTAGAATACCCCTATGTCCACCCCTATGCAAATCCCTAACTTAGGCCTCAAATGCGCATGGCGCTCTCTCACTTCAGAGCCCTGTCGTATTTCAAGGAAACAATTTAGGGTCACATATGGGATATTTCCATACTTGGGAGCAACTGTGTTGCAACGTTTGGGGGGCTTTTTCTCCTTTTACCCCATATAGAAAGGAAAAGTTGGGTTCTACACCAGCCTGTTGGTGTAACAAAAAATTTTTTTTACACTAACATGCTGGTGTAGCCCCATACTTTTCATTTTCACAAGAGGTAAAAGGAAAAAAAAGACCCCCAAAATTTGTAAAACAATTTCTCATGAGTACGGAAATACCCCATATGTGGACGTAAAATGCTCTGCGGGTGCACAACAGGGCTCAGAAGTGAGAGAGCGCCATGTACATTTGAGGCCTAAATTGGTGACTGCACAGGGGTGTCTGATTTTACAGCGGTTCTGACATAAATGCAAAAAAATTAATACCCACATGTGACCCTTTTTTGGAAACTACACACCTCACGGAACGTAACAAGGGGTATAGTGAGCCGTAACACCCCACAGGGGTTTGACAAATTTTTATTAAAGTTGGATGTGAAAAAAAATATATATATTTCACTACAATGCCGGTGTTAACCTAAATTTTTCATTTTCACAGGGAAAATAGGAAAAAAGCTGAATGTTGCTCCTTCTCTTCTGAACATTGTAGTTTGCCCGCAGAGCACTTTACATCCACGTATGGGGTATTTCTATACTCCTCAAGAAATGGTGTTACAAATTTTATAGGAGAAACTATTACCCCTTGTAAAAATGTAAAATTTGGGGGGAAAAAACAGCATTTCAGTGGAAAAATAATTTAATTTACACATCCGATTTTAATGAAAAGTTGTCAAACAACTGTAGGGTGTTATGGCTCACTGTACCCCTTGTTACTTTCCTTGAGGGGTGTAGTTTCCAAACTAGTATGCCATGTTTTTTTTTTTTTTTGCTGTTCTGGCACCATAGGGGATTCCTAAATGTGACATGCCCTTCAAAAACCATTTCAACAAAATTCTCTCTCCAAAAGCTCAATGGTGCTCCTTCTCTTCTGAGCATTGTAGTTCGCCCGCAGAACACTTTACATCCACATATTGGGTATTTCCATACTGACTTAAACAAAAAGTCTTCAAACACCTGTGGGGTGTTAAGGATCACTGTACCCCGTGTTACGTTCCTTGAGGGGTGTAGTTTCCAAAATAGAATGCCTTGTGGGTAATTTTTTTTTGCTGTTCTGGCACCATGGGGTCTGCCTAAATGCGACATGCCCCCCAAAAACCATTTCAGGAATCCCTCTCCAAAATCCCATTGTTGCTCCTTCCCTTCTGAGCCTTGTAGTGCACATGCAGAGCCCTTTACCTCCACATATGAGGTATTTCCTTACTCGAGAGAAATTGGGTTACAAATTATGGGGGGCTTTTTCTCCTTTTACCCCTTGTAAAAATAAAAAAATGAGTATACAAGAACAAGTGTAAAAAATTAAGATTTTGAATTTTCTCATTCACTTTAATGCTATTCCTGTGAAACACCTAAAGGGTTAACAAACTTTCTGGATGTCATTTTGAATATTTTGTGGGGGGCAGTTTTTATAATGGAGTCATTTATGGGGTATTTCTAACATGAAAGCTCCTCAAATCCACTTCAACTGAACTGGTCCCTGAAAAATTCCGATTTTAAAATTGTTGTGAAAAATTGGAAAAATGCTGCTGAGCGTTGAAGCCCTCTGATGTCTTCTAAAAGTAAAAACATGTCAACTTTATGATGCCAACTCAAAGTAGATATGCTGTAGATGTGAATCAATATATAATTTATTTGGAATATCCATTTTTCTTATAAGCAGAGAATTTCAAAGTTTAAAAAAAATGCAACATTTTAAACTTTTCATCAAGTTTTGGAATTTTTCACCAAGAAATGATGCAAGTATCGCTGAAAATTTTGCGAATAAAATTCGTATTGCGAATATTCGCGAGCAACACTAGTAGTAAATAGTACACTACTTGGTTTTATGTATGCCCTTTGCAATGATGAGCGCACTGTTAAGCATATTTATACGCAGAAAAAAACTCTTTTTTTTGTTGTATACACCAGCAGGTGTATACTAATGTGTGGAATAGCACTGAATTTAGCACAGAGACAGAAATACAGATACTAAATAGTACACTACTTGGTTGTATGTATGCCCTTTGCAATGATGAGCGCACTGTTAAGCGTATTTGTACGTAGGAAAAACTTTTTTTTTTCTTTAATACACCGGCAGGTGTCTAACATGTGGTATAACACTGAATTTAGCACAGAGACAGAAACAAAGGGAGTATATGTGTTACGCCGAGCGCTCCGGGTCCCCGCTCCTCCCCGGAGCGCTCCCGGCGTTTACCTGCTCGCAGCGCCCCGGTCAGACCCACTGACCGGGAGCGCTGCTAAAGTGTGCCTAGCAGGGATGCGATCCGCGATGCGGGACGCGCCCGCTCGCGGTTCGCATCCCAGCCCGCTTACCAGACCCGTCTGTACGGTCCCGGCACGCGCGGCCCCGCTCTCTAGGGCGCGTGCGCGCCGGCTCTCTGCGATTTAATGGGCCAGTGCGCCGCTAATTGGCGCCTGGTCCAAATAAGTGTAATCACCTGTGCACCTCTCTATATAACCTCACTTCCCCTTCCCTTCCTTGCCGGATCTTGTTGCCATTGTGCCAGTGAAAGCGTTCCTTGTATGTCCCAAGCCAGTGTTCCAGACCTCCTGCCGTTGCCCCTGACTACAATCCTTGCTGCCTGCCCTGACCTTCTGCTACGTCCGACCTTGCTCTTGCCTAATCCCTTGTACCGCGCCTATCTCAGCAGTCAGTCGGGGTTGAGTCGCTATCGGGTGGAACGACCTGGGGGTTATCTGCCGCAGCAAGTCCATCCCGCTTTGCGGCGGGCTCTGGTGAATACCAGTAACCCCTTAGACTCCGTTCCCCTGTTACGGCCCACGTCATCACCCCACTGACACAGAGGATCCACCACCAGTATCCTCACAGTACCCGGATCCTGACAGCAGATCCGGCCATGGATCCCGCTGAGGTCCCGCTGACAGTTGTCGCTGACCTTACCATGGTGGTCGCCCAGCAGTCGCAACAGATAGCGCAACAAGGCCATCAGCTGTCTCAACTGACTGTCATGCTACAACAGCTTATACCACAGCTACAGCAATCATCTACTCCGCCAGCTCCTGCACCTCCTCCGCAGCGAGTGGCCTCTTCCAGCCTCCACTTATCTTTGCCGGACAAATTTGATGGGGACTCTAAACTTTGCCGTGGCTTTCTCTCGCAATGTTCCCTGCATTTGGAGATGATGTCGGACCAATTTCCAACTGAACGGTCGAAGGTGGCTTTCGTGGTTAGTCTCCTGTCTGGGAAGGTCCTGTCATGGGCCACACCGCTCTGGGACCGCAATGATCCTGTCACTGCCACTGTACAGTCCTTCTAGGCTGAGGTTCATAGTGTCTTCGAGGAACCAGCCCGAGCTTCTTCTGCCGAGACTGCCTTGCTGAACCTGGTCCAGGGTAATTCTTCTGTAGGCGAATACGCCATCCAATTTCGTACCCTCGCCTCTGAATTATCTTGGAACAACGAGGCCCTCTGCTTGACCTTTAAAAAAGGCCTATCCAGTAACATCAAAGATGTGCTGGCCGCACGAGAAATTCCTGCCAACCTGCATGAACTTATCCATTTGGCCACCCGCATTGACATGCGCTTTTCCGAAAGACGCCAGGAGCTCCGTCAGGATATGGACTTTGTTCGCACTAGGCGATTTCTCTCCCCGGCTCCTCTCTTCTCTGGTCCGCTGCAATCTGTTCCTGTGCCTTCTGCCGTGGAGGCTATGCAAGTAGACCGGTCTCGCCTGACACCACAAGAGAGGACACGCCGCCGCAATGAGAACCTATACCTGTACTGTGCCAGTACCGAACACTTCCTGAAGGATTGTCCTATCCGTCCTCCACGTCAGGAAAGACGCACTCCAATTCCGCACAAAGGTGAGACAGCTCTAGGTGTGAACTCTGCTTCTCCACGTCTTACTGTGCCTGTGTGGATTTCTTCTTCTAACTCCTCCTTCTCAGCTGTGGCCTTCTTGGATTCAGGCTCTGCAGGAAATTTTATTTTGGCCTCTTTCGTTAACAGGTTCAACATCCCAGTGACCAGTCTTGCCAGACCTCTCTACATCGCTTCAGTTAATGGAGAAAGATTGGACTGTACTGTGCGTTACCGCACAGAACCCCTGTTAATGTGCATTGGACCTCATCACGAAAAAATTGAATCTCTGGTCCTCCCTAACTGCACTTCTGAAATTCTTCTCGGACTGTCTTGGCTCCAAAGCCATTCTCCTACCCTTGACTGGACCACCGGGGAGATCAAGAACTGGGGTGCTTCTTGCCACAAAAAATGCCTCACGTCTGCTCCCAGTCCCGCCAGTCAAACCCCTGTGGCTCCTCCTATACCAGGTCTCCCCAAGGCCTATTTGGACTATGCCGATGTTTTTTGCAAAAAACAAGCAGAGACTTTGCCTCCTCACAGGCCTTATGACTGCCCTATTGATCTCCTTCCTGGTACTACTCCACCCCAGGGCAGGATCTATCCTCTGTCAGCTCCTGAGACACAAGCCATGTCGGATTACATCCAAGAAAATTTAAAGAGGGGATTCATCCGCAAGTCTTCATCCCCTGCTGGAGCGGGGTTCTTCTTTGTCTCCAAAAAAGACGGTTCCTTACGGCCATGCATCGATTACCGCTGTCTTAATAAGATCACTATAAAAAACCGCTATCCCCTGCCTCTTATCTCGGAACTCTTTGACCGCCTATGTGGCACTAACATCTTCACCAAATTGGATTTAAGAGGTGCATATAATCTCATCCGCATCAGGAAAGGGGATGAGTGGAAGACCGCATTTAATACCAGAGACGGACATTTTGAATATCTGGTTATGCCCTTTGGGCTCTGCAACGCCCCTTCTGTCTTCCAGGACTTTGTGAATGACATTTTTCGTGATCTGTTATATACCTGTGTTGTGGTTTACCTGGACGACATTTAGATTTTTTCTTCTAACCTCGAAGAACACCGCCGTCATGTCCGTCTTGTGCTCCAGAGACTCCGTGACAATCAATTATATGCCAAGATGGAGAAATGTCTCTTTAAATATCCTAGAAAGGGAAGAGATTGGCATTCAGTCTCTGGCCAGCGACTTCAAATGGACCCAGACAAACTGTCAGCCGTGTTAGATTGGCCACGCCCCTCCGAACTCCGAGCTATCCAACGCTTCTTGGGGTTTGCCAATTACTACCGACAATTTATTCCGCATTTTTCCACCATTGTGGCCCCAATTGTGGCCCTAACCAAGAAAAACGCCAACCCTAAGTCCTGGCCTCCCCAAGCGGACGAGGCATTCAACCGTCTCAAAACTGCCTTTTCTTCCGCTCCTGTACTCTCCAGACCTGATCCATCTAAACCCTTCTTGCTGGAGGTAGACGCCTCCTCGGTGGGAGCCGGAGCTGTACTCCTACAAAAAAAACTCTTCTGGACATAACATTACTTGTGGTTTCTTTTCTAAGACCTTCTCTCCGGCGGAGAAAAATTACTCCAATGGTGATCGAGAATTGCTGGCCATTAAACTAGCCCTCGAGGAATGGAGGCACCTGCTGGAGGGTTCCAAATACCCAATTATCATCTACACGGATCACAAGAACCTCTCTTATTTTCAGTCTGCCCAACGGCTGAACCCACGCCAGGCTAGGTGGTCGTTTTTTTTTGCCCGTTTTAACTTTGAGATTCATTTTCGCCCTGCTGACAAAAACATCAGGGCTGACGCCCTCTCTCATTCCTCTGATGTCTCTGAAACGGAAGCCCCCCTGCAACACATTGTTCCTCCTGAGTGTCTGATCTCCTCTTCCCCAGCTTCCATCAGACAAACACCTCCTGGAAAGACTTTCGTCCCCCCATGCCAGCGCCTCAAGATCCTCAGGTGGGGACATTCCTTGCAGCTCTCCGGCCATGCTGGCGTCAAGAAGTCCATCCAACTCATCTCTCGATTTTATTGGTGGCCTACACTGGAAGCAGATGTTGCTGATTTCGTTCGGGCCTGTACAGTTTGTGCCCGGGACAAGACTCCTCGCCAGAAGCCTGCCGGCCTCCTTCATCCTCTGCCTGTCCCTGAGCTACCATGGTCTCAGATTGCCATGGACTTTATAACGGACCTGCCTTTATCCCATGGCAACACAGTCATTTGGGTGGTCGTTGATCGTTTCTCCAAGATGGCACATTTTATTCCACTTCCAGGCCTTCCTTCTGCGCCACAGTTGGCGAAACAATTTTTTGTGCACATTTTTTGCCTTCACGGGCTTCCCACGCATATCGTCTCCGATAGAGGCATTCAATTTGTGTCGAAGTTCTGGAGAGCTCTCTGTAATCAACTAAAAATCAAATTACATTTCTCGTCTTCCTATCATCCCCAATCCAATGGGCAAGTAGAGAGAGTTAACCAGGTTCTTGGTGACTATTTGCAACATTTTGTTTCCTCCCGCCAGGATGATTGGGCCGATCTTCTACCCTGTGTTGAATTCTCGTATAATTTCAAAGACTCTGAATCCTCCGCCAAATCCCCGTTCTTTGTGGTGTACGGCCGTCACCCTCTGCCCCCTCTCCCCACTCCCACGCCTTCTGGTTTGCCCGCTGTTGACGAAGTTACCCGGGACTTCTCCACCATCTGGAAGGAGACTCAAAAATCCCTCCTACAGGCCTCATCCCGGATGAAGAAGCATGCCGACAAAAAAGAAGAACTCCTCCTGTCTTTGCTCCTGGAGACAAAGTGTTGCTCTCTGCCAAGTATATCCGCTTCCGTGTCCCCAGTTATAAACTGGGACCACGTTATCTTGGACCCTTCAAAATCAAGTGCCAAATCAATCCTGTCTCCTACAAACTCCTTCTTCCCCCTTCTCTCCGTATTCCTAACGCTTTTCATGTTTCTCTCATTAAACCGCTTATCCATAACCGCTTCTCTCCCAAGGTTGTCGCTCCAACTCCTGTCTCCGGGTCCTCCGATGTCTTCTCGGTTAAAGAAATTCTCGCGTCTAAGACTGTCAGAGGTAAAGAAAAAAAAATTCTCGTAGATTGGGAGAATTGCGGTCCTGAAGAGAGGTCGTGGGAACCCGAGGATAACATCCTCGACAAGGACCTCATTCACAAATTTTCGGGTTCCAAAAAGAAGGGGAGACCCAAGGGGGGGGGGGTACTGTTACACCGAGCGCTCCGGGTCCCCACTCCTCCCCGGAGCGCTCGCGGCGTTTACCTGCTCGCAGCGCCCCGGTCAGACCCGCTCAGACCGGGAGCGCTGCGATAGTGTCCCTAGCAGGGATGCGATCCGCGATGCGGGACGCGCCTGCTCGCGGTTCGCATCCCAGCCCACTTACCAGACCCGTTCCCCATCAGTACGGTCTCGGCGTGCGCCGCCCCGCTCCCTTGGGCGCGTGCGCGCCGGCTCTCTGCGATTTAAAGGGCCAGTTTTTAAAGGGCCAGTCGACCACGTTTTTGCCTGCGGTCGGGAAACCGCATACGGCCGAAAACGAAGCTGACCGCAGGCTGTGGTTCACTCCGGTCGGCTCATAGACATACATTAAATACGGTTCCCGAATACGGCTGAGTGCGGGCGCCGCAATTAAGCCCCGCCCCCCTCCTCCCAACCGTATACGGGAGCCGTATTTAACAAAACCCAGCCTAAAGTGTGGTATAACACTGAATTTAGCACAGAGACAGAAAAAAAGGTGGTATATGGTACGCTATTTGCTTGTATGTAGGCCCTTTGCAATGATAAGGCCACTGTTAAGCGTATTTGTACGCAGGAAAAACTTTTATTTTTCTTTAATACACCGGCAGGTGTATAACGTGTGGTATAACACTGAATTTAGCATAAAGACAGAAAAAAAGGTAGTATATGGCACGCTATTTGCTTGTATGTAGGCCCTTTGCAATGATAAGGCCACTGAAAAAGCATATTTGTACACAGGAAAACCTTTTTTTTTTTCATACACTGGCAGGTATATAACGTGTGGTATAACACCGAATTTAGCACAGAGACAGAGTAACTGGTGAAAAATGGTAAAAAGGCACTAAAGTCCACACTAATTTGACTTATTTCTGAACAGCAGCAGGACCCAACTGGGCAGCACCACAGAATTTTTTTTTTTACAGGGATTAAACCCTAAATTGCACTCTGTCACACAATTGTGAGAATCAGATTTGTGGAGCAACAGAAAAAACTCAATTGGGCTGAAAAAAGAGGAGATTAGATGCTCCATACAGGTAAAACAGCTGTGAGATCTATGACGCAGGTGACTGCTATGCAGCACCTCTATGCCTGCTATATGGAGTAAGGAGAATACGAGGTTTTGCTAGAATCGTTCTTGGTCAGAACTGCAGCAGCACTGTGCCCTGTGTCTTTCCCTAATGCTGATGTCACCGCTGCATATATGCTGTATAACGCCGTTGTATGCGTTCAGCACGCAGACGTGCAGTCACTTCCTTTCCCTATCCTGTGCATAGTTTAATGAAGCAATTCGCGCGATAGAATTGAGGCGATATTCGTATTCGTTGCGAATCGAATTTTTCATGAAATTCGTTACGAATTCAGGTTCGTCAACTTCGATTCGCTCATCTCTAATTAGTAGATCAGACAGAAATGTAAATTCAGAAGTCTCCCCAACGCCTGTCACCACCAAACAGTGCATTGTGGGAGTTCACATGGCACATGGCACTCATATGTTGGGCCATGTGCTACGCAGTAAAATGAGCTAGACAGGGCAGACGTATTTCCTTTGCCTGATAGAACAGTGGCTTTGCTTTGCATATTTTATTAGGTAAAGGCACAAATCATTACCAGCTCTCTGAATTGCCAAGGTAGTCCTCGTATGTCAGTTTTACAGCTTCCATGGGCACAAAATGAGGTGAGGAGTGTAAGGCTCTGTTGATATTACAAACAGCAACAAAGAAAGGATTTCCAGCTTCCCCAACATATGTAGTTAAATCGTAGACTTTTAATTAGATCATCTTAAAACATGGAAAGCAAAAATAGAGATGAGCGAATCGAAGTTGAATCGAAGTTGAAAACCCTAATTCGTTACGAATTTCATGAAAAATTTGATTCGCAACGAATATGAATATCGCCGCGATTCTATTGCACGAATCACTTCATTAAACTCCATTTTACAGCGTTCCAGGCTATTGTAGAGCTAAGATGGCGGATCCACATGTGAGTACATGGGGCAGGGGATTATGGGAGGGTGGGAAACAGCGGCGGGAATGAAGGTAGGCGGGCTGACCCTGAATCACATGTGAGATGCAGCCTATCAGTGTTCACTGACCCCTGTGATGTCACAGCCCCTATATAATCGGTGGCTATCTTGCCTCTCTTCATTTCATCTATGCACTCAGATGGAGAGGACGGGACTGCGTGTGTGTGAATAGCTCATACCACGGCGTTACACTGCAACTGCTAGTCACATCAGCATTGGGGAAAGGCAGGAGTGCAGAGAGCTGTGCTGTTACACTGAGAAGGATCATTGATAGCTAAACCTCCTATTCACGTTATTGAGCATTGCAGCAGAGAGGGGCAGATAGCTGTCAGCTGCCTCATACAGATCTCCAAGCTGCCTCATACAGATCTCCAAGCTGCCTGAACTTTCTGAAGCATCTTATCTCCTCATTTGTCAGCTCTATTGAGTTTTTTTGCTCCACAAATCTTCTGCTTCTCAGAATTGTGTGACAGAGTGCAATTTAGGGTTTAATCCCTGGATTTTTTTTGGGTGGTGCTGCACTGTTGGGTCCTGCTGCTGTTCAGAAATAAGTCATATCAGTGTGGACTTTAGTGCCTTTTTACCATTTTTCACCTGTTACTCCTGTCTCTGTGCTAAATTCAGTGTTATACCACACGTTATACACCTGCCGGTGTATTAAATAAATTTTTTTTTTCCCTGAGTACAAATACACTTTTTCAGTGGCCTTATCATTGCAAAGGGCCTACATACAAGCAAATAGCGTACCATATACTACCTTTTTTCTGTCTCTGTGCTAAATTCAGTGTTATACCACACGTTATACACCTGCTGGTGTATTAAAGGATTTTTTTTTTTTCCTGAGTACAAATAAGCTTAACAGTGGCCTTATCATTGCAAAGGGCCTAAACACAAAGCAAATAGTGTACCATATACTACCTTTTTTTCTGTCTCTGTGCTAAATTAAGTGTTATACCACACGTTATACACCTGCCGGTGTATTAAAGAAAAAAAAAAGGGCATACATACAACCAAGTAGTGTACTATTTCGTACCTGTATTTCTGTCTTGGTGCTAAATTCAGTGCTTTTCCACACATTAGTATACACCTGCTGGTGTATACACTTAACAGTGCGCTCATCATTGCAAAGGGCATACATACAACAAAGGAGTGTACTATTTAGTAACTGTTATTCTGTCTAGTGCCTATATACTTTGAAAGGACAGCAGTAAGTAATCGCCTGCTGCTGTTCTATACCCTCATAAACGCACTAAGTATGTCAGGCAGGGAAGTGCCAGGACGTGCACAGAGAAGGGGCAGAGGCCTACATACGTCAGGCAGAGTTGGCAGCAGACTTGGGGCGAGTGGCAGGAGGAGTCGCAGCAATAGGCCTGAGCTCCCGTTAACACCCAGCGGTCGTGTCGTCGACCCATCTCTCTTCGTCAATTGTTTTGCACACTCATCCCCATCATCACAAGCGACATCTGACAACCCCAGTCAAGAGTCGGTGGGTTCCTCAGACACAACCCTGAGTTGGCATGGCCAGGGAGCAGTCCCGTAATCCCATTGCCTTTGTCCTATGCTGTTCCCTCTCCCAAAGAAGTATCTCATGCTTTGGGTTCAGCTCCATTATTTAGTCAGGACGATGTAATAGAGGACAGTCAGCATCTAATGGGCAGCCAAGAATGTGAGGAGACATGCGTCCCTTGCTCCGCAAGGCGGCCAAGTAGTGATGCGGAGAGTGACGTGGGAGGCGGTGTTTCAATTGTTCAGGGTCCTGAGGCAGACACTGTTGTGGAACACGAGGAGGACATCAGTGACGTGCACACATCTTTTGATGATGATGAAGCCGATCGCAATTGGGAGCCGGGTGCAGAAGCCGGGGTTTCATCATCATCAGGAGAAGAGATTTGCTCTTTGTCTATGAGGCAGCAAGGCGGTAGCATGATTTGCAATCAGCGTGGTGGTGGCAGTAGTGGAAATTCAGGAGCCAAACATGCCAGGGGGAGACCACCTGCTTCGCTGCAAGCTACCATTCAGGGAGGTAGTGGAACAGGGGTTTCTGAAGACGGCGCCAATAGCGGTGAAATAGTGCGGACTGCGGATGGGAAAATCAGCTACTCTGCGGTGTGGTTGTTCTTCATAAAGAATCCGGAGGACCTTAGCGTAGTCACATGCAAAATCTGTGGGCAGAAAGTGAAGCGTGGCCAGGGTCCCAATCTCGGCACCACGGCTCTGCGTCAACACATGATTTGCCACCATAAAGCGGCCTGGGATAACCATGGCTCCGAGGTAGTGGTCCAGCCTGCCGCATCACCCAGTGGCCATCCACTCCCTCCGTCATCCAGCCAAGGCTCCACCACCTCAGCCGAAGGGAGCATTGTGTCAAACCCTCCTTCTTGCGCACATGCTTCCTCCGCTCGCAGTCAGCCATTCTACCAACAATCGATCGGCGAAGCCATGTCCAAGAGACAACAGTATGCGCCCACTCATCCAACGGCGCAGAAGTTGAATGTGCTCCTGTCCAAGTTGCTGGTGTTGCAGTCCCTCCCTTTCCAACTGGTGGACTCTGCAGCTTTCAGGGAATTGATGGCTTGTGCCGAGCCGAGGTGGAGAGTCCCAAGCCGTCATTTCTTTGCGAAGAAGGCAGTACCAGCCCTGCATAAGTTTGTACAAGAGAAGGTGGGCCAGTCCTTGAGCCTGTCGGTGTGTTCAAAAGTGCACGGCAGCACCGACGTGTGGAGCTGTAACTACGGGCAGGGACAATACATGTCTTTTACGGCCCACTGGGTAAATGTTGTTCCTGCACAGCCACAACAGCAACTTGGACAGGTCACACCGCTTCCTCCTCCACTCTCTCGCTCCCAGGCAGTTGGCCCTTTTACAGTGTGCGCCTCCTCCTCCTCCCCCGTGTCCTCGGCCTCCACTGCACATCCAAATCTCGGTGGCCCTTCATCGTACCACGTGTGTAGGGCACAGCGGTGTCAAGCCGTCCTGCACATGGTTTGCCTTGGCGAACGGAGTCACACAGGGGAGGAACTGCTGAAGTTCATCAGGGAAGAAATCCGAGTATGGCTTACTCCACGAAATCTGGAACTGGGAACCATGGTGACCGACAATGGGAAGAACATTGTGGCCGTGCTGCGACAAGGAAGTGTGAACCATTTGCCCTGCATGGCACACGTGTTTAATCTGGTTGCCAAGAAATTTATCAAGTCTTCACCCCATTTGCAAGACGTCCTGACAATGGCAAGGAAACTGTGCATGCACTTCAGCCACTCAGACACCGCCAAGCACACTTTGCTTGAGCTGCAGCGTCAGAACGGTATCCCACAACATAGTCTCATTTGTGACGTTGCCACACGTTGGAATTCCACCCTTCATATGTTGGACAGACTATACGAACAAAGAAAAGCCATCACGGATTTTTTGATGATACTCCCCTGTGTAACTTCAATGTGAACGAGTGGCAGCTCATACGTGACACCTGCCGTTTGCTGAGGCCCTTTGAGGAAGCCACATTTTTTGTTAGTCGCTCGAATTACGCCATGAACGACGTAATTCCACTCCTAGATTTACTCCAAAAAATGATTGAAAACATGGCTGGTCACGGCAATGGAGATGTTGCGCCTACATCAGAAGGCTACATGAGTCCTGTGGGGGATGAACTGGAGGAGGATGATGAGGGGCAGAGCGGAGCACAGTTTACGGTGGATGAGATGGCCGGTGTTTCTGGTCATTGGACAGGAGAGGAGGAGCAGGAGCAGCCAGAGGAGCTGGAGGGTTATTACGAGGGAGGCGAGACAGAGGACCCAGACACACCGTGGCAGTATGCAGTGGAGATGGAGGCAGGTAGTCCCAGCGAGTCACTGTCACAAATGGCACAATGCATGCTGAGTTGCTTGCGTAGTGACCCCCGAATTGTCAAAATTCGTCAGCGCGATGACTTCTGGATCTCTACCTTATTAGACCCTCACTACAGGCCCAGAATGGGGGCCTTTTTTACACCCACTGAGAGGGAGGACAAACTGACCTACTTCAGGGAGCTTCAACGTAGTCGGTTGGCCGATGCCTATCGGCCACATGGTCCATCCACTCGCAGGTCTGACTCGGGGGGCCCTCTGCGCTCACCTTCCACTGCCACGGCTACTGGGGAGGGGAGGGGTGGCAGGAGCAGTACCGGCTCAATCAGCAGCAGCCTGAGTCTACAGTCACTGATGAGTAGCTTCCTTCAGCCACATAGTGAAGCTACTCATCAGCAGCAGGTGGACATGGAGCAGGACCTGAACCAGCAGGTGGTGGCTTACCTCGACATGACCCTGCCAACAACCGTTGAAGATCCGCTGGACTTCTGGGCAGCCAAACTCGATTTATGGCCGCAACTAGCGGAGTTTGCCATGGAAAAGCTGTCCTGCCCGGCCAGTAGTGTGCCATCAGAGTGGGTGTTTAGTGCAGCAGGGTCCATAGTCACCCCAAGGTGAACTCGTCTGTCCACTAAAAATGTGGAGAGACTGACGTTTGTCAAGGTGAATCAGGGATGGATCAGCCAGGATTTCCAGCCACCAATGACAGATGGGTCTGAGTAGATTGACCATACTCCTACAACAACATTTTCTCTATTGTGGTCTGGGGCAGACCTGGGGATTGTATGGCCCGCTTGACACATACGGCCCTTTAATTGGCTGTGACCGGCCCGCGCTGCTTGGGGGACAACTATGCTGCCTAATCTGGGGGACATCTATGCTGCCTAATCTGGTGGACAAGTATGCTGCCTAATCTGGGTGACATCTATGCTGCCTAATCTGGGTGACATCTATGCTGCCTACTCTGGGGGACAAGTATGCTCCTAATCTGGGGGACATCTTTGCTGCCTAATCTGGGGGACAAGTATGCTCCTAATCTGGGTGACATCTATGCTGCCTAATCTGGGGGACAAGTATGCTCCTAATCTGGGTGACATCTATGCTGCCTACTCTGGGGGACAAGTATGCTCCTAATCTGGGTGACATCTATGCTGCCTAATCTGGGGGGCAACTATGCTCCTAATCTGGGTGACATCTATGCTGCCTAATCTGGGGGACAACTATGGTCCTAATCTGGGGGACATCTTTGCTGCCTAATCTGGGGGACAACTATGCTCCTAATATGGGGAAAACTGAAGCTTCTGGCCTTGGGCCTATAATTTTTTGAAGTTTAGCAGTAGCTAAATACATGCTTAATGCAAATGTCAACATTGATCTTTAAATGTAAGGGGTTGGGAAACCCTCTTGGGTACTGCGAATGACTGATCCAGACTCATTCTGTGTCTTTCACAAACTACTTGCCTCCCTGGTGCCTCAGGCCTTGGGCCTATAATTTTTTGAAGTTTAGCAGTAGCTAAATACATGCTTAATGCAAATGTAAACATTGATCTTTATATGTAAGGGGTTAAGAAAACCTCTTGGGTACTGCAAATGCATGCTCCAGACTCATTCTGTGTCTTTCAGGAACTACTTGCCTCCCTGGTGTCTCTGGCCTTGGGCCTTACATTTTTGGATGTTTAGCAGTAGCTAAATACATGCTTAATGCAAATTTCGACAATGATCGTTAAATTCTCGGCGCTCTGCCAGGGCCTTCTCCTACCCCTCCTGGGCCGATCCGAGGACCTCACTAACCAACTCACTAACTAATTCAATCGCTTATAGAGACGGGCGGTGTGTACAAAGGGCAAGGACTTAATAAACGCCAGCTTATGACCCTCACTTACTGGTAATTCCTCGTTTTAAGATTAAATAATTGCAATCACAGATCCCTATCACAAACTGGTTTCAGCGTGCAACACGCACCTGTCCTTGAAAGATAGAGACACGCTAATCCATTCAGTGGAGCGCTAGTGCGGCCCAGGACATCTGAGGCCATAACACACCTGTTATTGCTCGATCTCGCAATTGATCGGGCAAGGTAAGGGGTTATTAAAGCCTCTTGGGTACTGCTGATGCCTACTCCTGACTGCTCCTGGTGCAATGTATGGGGTAATTAAACACTCTTGGGTAGTGTTATTGTTAAATTTACTGGTAATTTTATCAGTAATAAAATAGAATTTTGCAGAATGCTAACCGTTACACAACGGAACGCTTGTTGCGTGTGATTTTTTAATGAAAAAAAAAATAGATGGAGAGGGATTAACTCTGCTTAATCATTTTTGGCGAATAGAATCCTTTTGCCATCTGATTTTTTGGAGACAGATGCACTTACACACATGCAGTAATTTTTTTAACCAAATTTCAAACATTGTGTGGTTTATTACTTTTGAGAAGAATGTCTTCGGGTGGTCCACCATCCTGCATTATAGAGTCTTCTGAACTGCTGTATATGCGCTTGTTTTAACAAAAAGGTATTTTGTCAGACAATTTCAAAAAAAAAATTGTGTTTTTTTTGGGGTGGATTGTGAAGCCTGAGTGACGGGTGTGTAGTGTGTATTCGTGCATCAATCAACTCCAGTCTGTGTCCGTTAGGCAATATATGGGTTACTGATGCAGCAGAGGTGGGGCCTTCGTCTTGGAATTTCAATTATTTAAAATTTTTTTACATATTGTGTGGTTTATTATATTATAGAAGAATGTCTTTGGGTGGTCCACCGTCCTGCATTATAGAGTCTTCTGAACTGCTGTATAAGCGCTTGTTTTAACAAAAAGGTATTTTGTCAGACAATTTCAAAAAAATTTGCGTTTATTTGGGGTGGATTGTGAAGCCCGGGTGTGTACTCGTGCATCAGCCAACTCCAGGCTGTCTTTCAGGCAATCTATGGGTTACTGATGCAGCTGAGGTGGGGCCTGGGTCTAGGAATTTCAATAAAAAAAAAAAATTCAACAATTGTGTGGTTCATTATTTTTGTGAAGAAAGTCTTTGGGTGGTCCACCGTCCTGCCTTATAGAGTCTTCTGAAATGTTGGATATGCGCTTGTGCTTACACAAAGTTGTAAATAAATAAAAAATGTATACAATTTTGTTGATTTTGGGGCGGATTGTGAAGCCCTGTGTGTACTGGTGCATCAGCCAACTCCAGGCTGTGTCCTTCAGGCAATAAATGGGTTCCTGATGCCGCAGAGGTGGGGCCTGGGTGTGGGAATTAAAAATTTTTGGATTGCGGGTGCTACAAAAAAAGATGGACACACCCTAATCCGTTCAGGGGAGCGCGCCTGCGGCCCCGGACATCTGGGGGCATAACAAACCTGTTATTTCTCGATCTCAGGAGAAGGGGGGTTCATCATCGGGAGAAGAGAGTTGCAGGTTGCCCTTGAGTCAGCAAGGCGGTAGCACGATTGGCAGTCAGCGTGGTGTGGCAGTAGTGGAAATTCTGGAGCCAAACGTGCCCGGGGGAGACCACCTGCTTCGCGGCAGCTTACCTTTACGGGAGTTAGCGGATTACCAGCACCGGTCGATGAAAGTTAGAGACACGCCAATCCGTTCAGTGGAGCGCGCCTGCGGCCCCGGAAATCAGAGGGCATAACACACCTGGTATTGCTCGATCTCGCAATTCATCGGGCAATGGTAGGATATTATTAAAGCCTCTTGGGTACTGCTGAGGCCTACTCTTGACTGCTCCTGGTGCAATGTATGGGGTAATTAAACACTCTTGGGTAGTGTTTTTTTTTTTATTTACTGATAATTTTATCAGTAATAAAATAGAATTTTCCAGAATGCTAATCGTAACACAATGGAACGCTTGTTGCGTGTGATTTTTTTATGAAAAAAAAAAAAATACGGACAGGGATTAACTCTGCTTCATCATTTTGGGCGAAAAAAGTCCTTTGGTGATCTGATCTTTTGGAGACAGATGCGCTTACACACATATTGAATTAGTTTTTGTAAAAAAAATTCAAACATTGTGTGGTTTTTTATCTTTGAGAAGAATGTCTTTGGGTGGTTCACCGTCCTGCATTATAGAGTCTTGTGAACTGTTGGATATGCGCTTTTTCTTACACAAAGGTATTTCTTTAAAAAATTTCAAAATTTTTGGGAGGGGATTGTGAAGCCCGGGTGTGTACTGGTGCATCAGCCAACTCCAGGATGTGTCCTTCAGGCAATATATGGGTTCCTGATGCTGCAGAGGTGGTGCCTGGGTCTGGAAATTTCAAATTTTTGGATAGCGGGTGCTATCAATGAGAAATCTTTGACAAAAATGTCATATATTGTGTTGTTTTTTTGGGGGGGGATTGTGAAGCCCTGGTGTGTACTCTTGCATCAGCCAACTCCAGGCTGTGTCATGCAGGCAATATATGGGTTACTGATGCCGCAGGCATGGGGCCTGGTTCTGGAAATTTCAAATTTTTGGATAGCGGGTGCTACCAATGAGAAATCTTTGACAAAAATTTCTCATTGTGTTGATTTTGGAAGGGGGATTGTGAAGCCCTGGTGTGTACTGTTGCATCAGCCAACTCCAGGATGTGTCCTTCAGGCAATATATGGGTTACTGATGCCGCAGAGGTGGGGCCTGGGTCTGTTAATTTCAAATTTTTGGATAGCGGGTGCTACCAATGAGAAATCTTTGTCAAAAATTTCATATATTGGATTGTTTTTTTGGGGGGGATTGTGAAGCCCTGGTGTGTAGTGTACTAGTGCATCAGCCAACTCCACGCTGTGCCATTCAGCCACTAAATGCTCTCCTCTTGCTGCCAACATGTCCACGCTATGTCATTCAGTCACTATATGGTCTCCTGACACTGATGCCACCACCAGGCTCTGTCATTGTGCTGCGGTGCGGCAGTTATTCTAAGAGCAATGCCGGCAATCTGCATGCTATTCTGAATAACAGTATTATTTCACTACCCCAGCACACTCCATATGCATTTTAGGACACAGCAAAGTGTTCTATACCCCTATAGAGGCTGTATGTAGGCTAGAAATAGCCTTTTTTACATCGATTCGCCGCGAATAAATTCGGATTGAAACAAACTTTTCGGGAAAATTCGGCGAATCGGCCGAATCGAATTTTTGAAAAGTTTGCTCATCTCTAATTAAAAACAAAAAAAACACCAACGTGTTTCAAGATTTTAGAGCTCTTACTCATAGTACAAGATACAATACAAAAGAGAGCATGCTTATATTAGTTACAGCAGGGCATGAGACTGACTCCAGATGAGGCAACCCCCCATCAGTGCAATAGAAAGTATACGCCCATTGTGATGTGTGTTATCACATGACAACTAGATCCACGGGTTAATCAAAATGAGATTGAATTAAAGCAATTGCATGAAAGAAAAATAATCTGCTATAAGGGTGTGAGGAGCAGGGCAGATGTAATTACCCTAGGGGCAGATGGCATTAACCCCTTGTGTTTGTGACACCAGGGCATGGTTTATCCTTAACCACCCGAAGGTATACCGCTGGATCCTGGGCTAGGCACGGGGGCAATGAAGACACTGATGCCAAGTTACGGACAACGGTAGCTTTACTGAGGGTAGACAGTTGTTACAGTCTATGCAGTACAGCCAAGGACCAATGAGGTGACCAGTGACACAGAGACCTTGCAGGTTTGTTGAGACTTGTAGTTGGACTGGAGAATTTAGTGCAGGTCATACTGGGTAGACGGATGACTTGACTGACTTGTGACTGACAGGATGGTGACTTTATCTTACTTGCACTTGACTTGTGGCGGCAGGACTTGACTTGAGGCCTCCACTACTCTGGACACACACTCTAGGCACCACTTGACTGGACCTCAGCAGGAAGCAAGAGAGAAGCTAGCTCCACCCAGGGCTTATATGGGGGAGACTAGCAGAGAGCCCATAGGTCACTCTGGGAGTCAGCTGGTCACTGGTACCTCCTGGTTAACAATCACATGGTACATTTTATTAAAGGTACAACACATCTTTTAATATCCAACATATATACAAATCAGAAAAAAACTACAGGGGGCCCTGGAGACACTTAGGGGCACTGCCTGACAGGGCAGGAAAGGTACGGGGCAACACCATCCCATATTGGGCTACCACAATTACTTAAACCATAATGCAATATCTATGTTTGTAACTTGTAATGCATGTGATGTTTTAGATGTGGTGCTTGCGGTGTGAATGATGTAATGCACAGTTCGTGATGCCAGGGTAACATTAACAACCACATTCCAAGGTTTAGACAGTTCTCCTGGGCCAAGCGCTAAGAACAATACCACAGATGCAGGGTTACGGAAAACTATTTTACTGAGGCTGGAATGTTGGTTAAATCCTTTACAGTACAGATCAGAACAGGGGAGATGCAGAGTAACCCAAGGGAGCGTATTGCCTTGCTGGGACTTGTAGTTACCCTCACTTGACTATATTATGGTTACTGTAGACTTCATACTTTAGCTTTAGGCTTGTGACAACCCACGCTGACTTTAGAGTGACTAAAGAATATTCCCCCAGAGCTTCTAGCTTATCATCAAGCTTGAGACTGTACGTGTGCGATGGGGTTCTTGAAAAATTGCAAGGCTGTAGATTTTAGACTTCTTCTCAGGCCTTCTAAGGATAAAGGCGGGGGTATCCCATTCAAGATCACCTGGTTTACTCTGCATGACTTCTCTGACTTCTCTTAAAGGGGTATTCCGGTGGAAAACTTTTTTTTTTTTTTTTTAAATCAACTGGTGCCAGAAATTTAAACAGATTTGTAAATTACTTCTATTAAAAAATCTTAATCCTTTCAGTACTTATTAGCTGCTGAATACTACAGAGTAAACTATTTTCTTCTTGGAACACAGTGCTCTCTGCTGACATCACGATCACAGTGCTCTCTGCTGACATCTCTGTCCATCTGGAATGCTATCCCTCAATCCCTCAGACTCAACAACAACATCCATAGTTTCAAACGTGGCCTGAAAACACATCTCTTCAGACAGGCCTATAACAGTCTCTAATTGGCCTCAACATATCCTCAACATATCCCCAACATATCCTCAATATATCCCCAACATATCCCCAACATATCCCCAACATATCCCCAACATATCCCCAACATATCCTCAACATATCCTCAACATATCCTCAACATATCCCCAACATATCCCCAACATATCCCCAACATATCCTCAATATATCCCCAACATATCCCCAACATATCCCCAACATATCCCCAACATATCCCCAATATATCCCCAACATATCCCCAACATATCCTCAACATATCCTCAATATATCCCCAACATATCCCCAACATATCCCCAACATATCCTCAATATATCCCCAACATATCCCCAACATATCCTCAACATATCCTCAATATATCCCCAACATATCCCCAACATATCCCCAACATATCCCCAACATATCCCCAACATATCCTCAACATATCCTCAACATATCCTCAACATATCCCCAACATATCCCCAACATATCCCCAACATATCCCCAACATATCCTCAATATATCCCCAACATATCCCCAACATATCCCCAACATATCCCCAACATATCCCCAATATATCCTCAACATATCCTCAACATATCCCCAACATATCCCCAACATATCCCCAACATATCCCCAACATATCCTCAATATATCCCCAACATATCCTCAATATATCCCCACACCTCTTGTTTGAATAGTTATTGTGTAATATTATGTCTGATACTTGTCTTTGTTTGTACCCCATAATTGTAAGCGCTGCGGAATCTGTAGGCGCTAAATAAATAAATAAATTTTAGGAACTGTCCAGAGAAACATATGTTTGCTATAGGGATTTTCTCCTACTCTGGAAAATTCTTAAAATGGACAGAGATGTCAGCAGAGAGCACTGTGCTCGTGATTCAGTAGAGAGCTCTGTGTTCCAAAAAGAAAAGATTTTCGTCTTTAGTATTCAGCAGCTAATAAGTACTGGAAGGATTAAGATTTTTTAATAGAAGTAATTTACAAATCTGTTTAACTTTCTGGCACCAGTTGATTTAAGAAAAAGTTTTCCACTGGAATTACCCTTTAAAGGGGTACTCCGCTGCTCAGCGTTTGAAACAAACTCGTGACATTATAGCCCCACCCCCTCATGATGTCACATCCCGCCCCCTCAATGCACGTCTATGGGAAGGGGTGTGACTGCTGTAGACTTGCATTGAGGGGGTGTGGCGTGACATCATGATGGGGCGGGCTATTACATTTCGAGCCACCTGCTGCCGATACCAGCAATCAGAACAGTTTGTTCCAAGCACTGAGCAGCAGAGTACCCCCTTAAGGTTACATTAACACTGATAAACATATGCATAACACAAAATAAACAGCAGCATAACAAAATAACATTTACCCTAGAGCAGGGGGCCCAGAACAGTGACACTGGAGGTTCCTGAGGGAACATTTACTGGACAGGACAAGATCCTGTATTGGGTCACCACAAACTCCCCCTCTTGAAACAAGCCATCCTCGGCATACAGTCCTGGAGTGTAAAGGTTGCTGAAGGTATTAGAATGCAAAAACATAGCATTAGTGCAAATATTATCTCCTGAGTCCTGAGATAAGGAACAAGACATAAGTTCTTTTTGAAAAAAGGTTGATCTGGAAAGTTGGTGTCTTTGATGTATACCACATTTGATTATTTCCAAGTGCCATGAATTACACTGTAGAGTAGCATCACATTTTTTCTTTAGAATACCTTTTCACATTGTAAAAGTGAATTTTGGATATAGGGACACACAAACATTTAGAACATACAGACACTTAAACATGCACCAACATACACACTGAGAACAAGACTCACATAGAACAAACTCACTGCCCTTCCTCCAGTTGTGTGCATTTTTTCACTTACAAGGCACCTTGATATATGTCGGGCCGAAGCTGCCAGAGGCTTTCTACTCCAAATTCCTGTGCTACGGGGCCCATTGGCTTATAGCTTCTTCTTCCTGAAATTCAGAAAGATGAGTACAGCTATGGCCACACCAAAGGGTACAACAAGTGACAAACAGACTCCTCCTGTGCACAAATTTATTATACAAGGTACACCTTAACCCCTTAAGGACTGAGCCCTTTTTCACCTTAAGGACTGAGCCCTTTTTCCACAATTCTGACCACCGTCACTTTAAGCGTTAATAACTGTAAAACGCTTTTACCGAATATTCTGATTCTGAGATAGTTTTTTTGTGACATATTCTACTTCATTTTGGTGGTAAATTTTTGGCGTTAATTGCATCCTTCCTTGGTGAAAAATCCCCAAATTTCATGAAAATTTTGAAAATTTTGCATTTTTCTAACTTTGAAGCTCTCTACTTGTAAGGAAAATGATATTCCAAATAAATGTTATTTTTATTCACAAATACAATATATCCACTTTATGTTGGCATCATAAAATGGACATGTTTTTACTTTTTGAAAAAATTAGAGGGCTTCAAAGTAGAGCAGCAATTTTCAAAAATGTCATGAAAATTGCAAAATATGAAGGGACAGGTGTTACAGAACTACAACTCCCAGCATGCCTGGGTGGTCTAGGCATGCTGAGTGTTGTAGTTTGGCAACATCTGGAGGGCTACCATTTGGGCACCACTGTAACAGTGGTCACCAAACTGTGACCCTCCAGATTTTGCAAAACTGCAACTCAAAGCATGCCCAGACAGCCTTTGGCTGTCTGGGCATGCTGGGAGTTGCAGTCCGGCCTTCCTAGTGGTTGCCACAGTAAAGATCACATTACTTTCACTTTCATTTCTCCCCCCCCACTGTCGATTCCCTACCTGAGCCGTGATCTCCGCTGGATGTCTGCGATGATCGCCAGGCCCCACACATCTTCTCCTAAGTTACAGGCCTCCATCTTCTCCTCCCGTTCTGCCCGACATCCAGGGGTGGGCGGAATGGGGGGTTTCCATGGCAACCCCCTGTCCTGCGCTGCCATTGGTCAGAACTCAGTTCTGACTAATGGCAGGGGATAGGAGGATTTCACAGCACTGCGACCTCACTCCTATCCCTTAGGCTGTTCGGGGCTGTCACTGACAACTCCGATCATCCCTATTTTCCGGGTGATCGGGTCACCAGAGACCCGATCAGCCTGGAATTGGAGAAAATCGCATGTCTGAGTTGACATGCGATTTTCTCCGATCACCGACATGGGTGGGGGGGTGGGGGGTCCTGGGTGATGTGCCGGGGTGCCTGCTGAATGACTTCAGCAGGCATCCCGATCCGGTCCCCAACCGGCTAGCAGCGGGGACCGGAATTCCCAAGGGCGTATCCATACGCCCTGCATCCTTAAGGACTTTAATACTGGGGCGTATGGATACGCCCTGCGTCCTTAACAGGTTAAATCTCGGGTGCACAACAATAGACATTTATCAAATACAACATTTTCCAGATGCCTCCTGACACTGCATTATATTACTAAGACATTTCTAACTACTGCATTGCTGACTGAAAATACATTTTCTGACTAAAAAAACATTACATTTCTTGAGACATTGTGCGTTGATTACATCACATTTTGCTGGTTCTTGACTGAAAACATTTTTACTGTCTGGCATGAAGCCTTTTTCACTAAGAAAAATGCTGAATTTTGACATTATTGATTAAATAACAGGACTGTCTAGATTATACATTTCCTATCATTAGGCAATCCTGACTAAATACACTTTATACCTGAGTAACATTTTTAAGGTGGATAGGCTTTGTTTGAAAATTTCAGGAAGACTTCTTGGTAAGATGCCAGGCATATCTCTTGAATGTTGCAAGGTAATTTATAAACAAAATTAGGAATATATGTTTTTAGTGCAAACAGTAACAGTAGCGTAAGCAGTCCTGGGGCATCGTACATAATGTCTTTCACAGGCTGAAGAGAGGAAAAAGGGTATAAGAGAGTTCATGCGGCATGGGCAAGGCCCTTGAATACTCTGAGGGTATTTTTGTTTTCTGGGACAATGGGTAAACCACCGTATGTACACACTATAAATAAGTCTCTGGACAAGGAGGACCCTCGTGATGGTGGGGTAGGCCTAATCACCAGCTCCTTAAACCGCCTTAGTCAGTTCTGCTAGGTCCTGCTTCATACTTTTGGATCTCAGTGGTAGAAGGGGAAGTTTGTACCTCCTGAACTGGGGGCGGAGCAGGAGAAAAGGGTTGGACAGGCGTGGTAACAACCCCTATGGGTTCCTGACTTGGGGTAGAAACAGCAGTGACACCCTCTGACGCAGTCTCTGATTGATCACTTGAACAGCAAGTCTTTGAAACGCAGGGAAGAATTTTTTTTTTTGAGTTGGGCCTTATCCCATTTGGCATAGACAGCTTCTTTGAATCTGTCCATTAACACTTTGTTCCCCCTGTCTGGGGGAGGTATCTCATCTAACTTTTGGACAATGTCAAAAGCATTCTGGAGGACCACTGCATAATCCCTCTCTCACCTGGCTTCTGTCGACAATCACCTTGTCCTCTGCAGGCTAGGTATGGACTTCCTCTAGTACTGATTCCTGTAGCTGTCCCATCAGCAACCGCACCTGTTAAACTTTTCTTCTCCCCCTCTTTTCATTTTCTGCACCCGCTGGAATGCAGGGTTATGGAAAATCTTTTACTGAGGCAGGTATGTTGATAAAATCCTTCACAATACCGATCAGAACAGAGGAGATGCAGAGTAACCCTTGGGAGCCTGTTGCCTTTCTGGGACTTGTAGTTACTTTTGCTTGACTATATTATAGTTATCACATGCCATCTATGTGCTGTTTCAATCGTCAGCCCAGCAAAGTGCAAGCCTGTTCAGTCCACAGCGCTTTTCCCATCACTATGACATAAACTGCTAAAAAAAAATGAAGGGAACATGTCCACTCAGGAAGCAAAACTAATTGAGAATCAATTTCACATGCTGCTGTGCAAATGGAACAGACAACAGGTGGAAATTATAGGCAATTAGCAAGACACCCCCAATAAAGGAGTGGTTCTGCAGGTGGTGACCACATACCACTTCTCAGTTCCTATGCTTCCTGGCTGATGTTTTGGTCACTTTTGAATGCTGGCGGTGCTTTCACTCTAGTGGTAGCATGAGATGGAGTCTACAACCCACACAAGTGGCTCCGGTAGTGCAGCTCATCCAGGATGGCACATCAATGCGAGCTGTGGCAAGAAGGTTTGCTGTGTTTGTCAGCGTAGTGTCCAAAGCATGGATGCACTACCAGGAGACAGGCCAGTACCTCAGGAGATGTGGAGGAGGCCATAAGAGGGCAACAACCCAGCAGCAGGACCGCTACCTCCGCCTTTGTGCAAGGAAGAGCAGAATGAGCACAGCCAGAGCCCTGCAAAATGACCTCCAACAGGCCACAAATGTGTCCACTCAAATGGTCAGAAACAGACTCCATGAGGGTGGTATGAGGGCCTGATGTTCACAGGTGGGGGTTGTGCTTACAGCCCAACACAGTGCAGGACGTTTGGCATTTGCCAGAGAACACCAAAGATTATCAAATTTGCCACTGGCACCCTGTGCTCTTCACAGATGAAAGCAGGTTCACCCTGAGCACATGTGACAGACATAACAGAGTCTGGAGACGCCATGGAGAATGTTCTGCTGCTTGCAACATCCTCCAGCATGACCGGTTTGACGGTGGGTCAGTAATGGTGTGGAGTGGCATTTCTTTCGGGGGCCGCACAGCCCTCCATGTGCTTGCAGAGGTAGCCTGACTGCCATTAGGTACCGAGATCCTTAGACCCCTTGTGAGACCATATGCTGGTGCAGTTGGCCCTGGGTTCCTCATGATGCAAGACAATGCTAGACCTCATGTGGCTGGAGTGTCAGCAGTTCCTGCAAGGGGAAGGCATTGATGCTATGGACTGGCCCGCCCATTTCCCAGACCTGAATCCGATTAAGCACATCTGGGATATCATGTCTTGCTCCATCCACCAATGCCACTTTGCACCAGAGACTGTCCAGGAGTTGGTGGATGCTTTAGTCCAGGTCTGGGAGGACATCCCTCAGGGGACCATTCACCACCTCATCAGGATCATGCCCAGGAATTGTAGGGAGATCATACGGGCACGTGGAGGCCACACACTACTGAGCCTCGTTTTGACTTGTTTTAGGCTGCATTCACACCTCGTTTTTGCAATACGGTTGCCGTATTTGTTTCCTTGTGAGGGTGTTTTCCCCATCAGCTTTTTCAAAAAGAGACAGGAAGATTAGTGGGAAGCTGCATCTCACAGGACACACTACAGAATCTTTACACAAAAGAGACAAGTAGTAGCCAATAGAGGTGTATAACTTTGCATCTGTCCATTGTATGAACTCACCTACTATATCACTGTACTCCTGGTCACTATGACAAGGTAGAAGTGCCGTATTTTCAGCAGAAATCTATGCATGGCAGACATACAGATAAAGCTTGGTGGGGAAACAAGGGATCTGACCTGCTAGGTGGGATCTGATAGGTGATGATGAAGGTTTGTAGTGCACAGGAAGTTAGCCACAGAGGCAAAACCTGATCTGTATACACAGGATTGCATGTAGTTGGTGGTCTGACTTATCTTGTGCCCATAGGCAAATCTGTTTTGCCTCATGGGGTTTTGGCTCTAAACAAAAAGAAATATAATATAGCTAGCAATTGCCTATGTATTATGTATAGTAAAGAATGCACAATACTGGATCATTTGCACTTACTTTGCAGCAGAAAAAGGTATACCTAACGAAAGGCAAAAAGGACACTCTTCTGGTCTATTTTTGGTAAATGCGGACCTATGGATATGTATGTGCCAGATGATTTCTCAGCACATACAGCAAACAGATTCTGCAACGCATTCTGTAAAGATCCAGCCCAACATGAACCCTTTCTTTTCTGAGCACTAGATGGCAGTATTAATCCATTGCTTCGTAACAAAAGACTGATTTTATTTTTCAACTAAAGCTCATTGCGGTTGCTTCAAGGCTATCGCTGTTTTGTGTCCAAAATAGAAATTAAAAATGAACACAGACTGGGGAATGAGAGTTGTCAGTCATCCTTGCATGTTATTTTTAAGCTGTAGAAAGGGAATCTCATACTTTTTCTTCTTTTCTTTCCTTTTTTTTTTTTAATGCTTAAATGAACAGGCGGCTATTGGGTATGAATAATATTAATGTTCTCTCTTTAGATTAATAAGGTATGTCTATCCATTGTAGTGGTATTGGAATAGAAAATATTTAATTGCATTACTAGGATTGTAAAAATAAGATTATTATTATTTTACATAACAGAAATGTGGTCGAATTGTTAAAGGGTTTGTGTGAGTTAAAAAATATGTCTGCTTCGTTCTAGAAACAGCACAGTTGGAGTAAATGGGTTTGTGTCTGGTACTGGAAACTCAGCCCCCATTGATTTGAATCAGACACAAAGGCTCAGATTTACTAAAACAGTTTAATATTTGCCATATCACATATATGAGGCTGATTGATTAATCTGGCACATTTGAAGACTGTCCAGATTAAGTTTAGACTACTAGTATCAATATTTGTGCCAGATATTGGTGCATTTTTGGTGCATCTAAAGTCAAGCCCTTTCCTCTGAAGCCGTGAGCAGGAGCTGCGCTCGCTTCATAGACAAGGACCTTATCATTAATAATGCACTTCAGCGGTCAAGTTGATGTTAACCCATTAAATGCTGTGATCAATGCTGATCATGGCATCTAAAGCAGTTCCGGGGCTTTGTAGAAACTCATCAAACCACCCACAGCGTGATTGCAGGGGTCAGATGAGTGAAGATGGTGGCCTGAAGTTTCTTACCCCCCTACATGCTGCTCTTCTGGGATCCTCTTCTGTTGTCTGCAATCCGACAGGCTGTATAAGTAAATTGCCAATATTACTGATCAGAGCTATGCCATTGCATAGCACTAAACAGTAATAGCAATTGAAAGATTGCTAATATTTAAAAATATAAAAAATTGTAACCCCCCCTTTCACATTTTACAAATAAAAGAATATTTAAAAATAAATAAATAAACAAATTTGGTATCACCCCATGAGGAAATGTCTGAACTATTAAAATATAATGTTAATGATCCCTTACTGTAAATGGCTTAAACATAAAAAAAATACCATAGTCCAAAATTAGTGATTTTTGGCCACATCACATCTCAGAAAAAAAATGAATAAAAAGTGATCAAAGAGTCACTTACACACAAAAGTGGTCCCGTTAAAGACTACAGATTACGGTGCAAAAAATTAGCCCCCATTGAGTCCAATATATGGAAAAATAAGAAAGTTATAGGGTTCAGAATATGGCAATTTTAAGCACACTCATTTTGTGGAAAAAAAAGTTTTTTATTTATTTTTTAATTTTTAAAGCAGTATAGTAATAGAAAAAAAATGCAAATATGGGTATTGTTTTAGTCATATTGACCCACAGAAAAAAATAAAACTTTGAAAAATGAATTTTTTTGGCAATTTCCCCCACAAATAAAAATGCAAACATTTTTTATTGGGAGTGTCCCCAAGGCCATCAAGGGGTAAACCTAGGCCATGACCCTTTTGTGGAGTAAATATAGGAGAAAATAAAGACAGAGATGGTGCTGATAGTGCCATTACCGGGTGGTTACAGAACCCCTAAGGAAAGATGAAACTGCTCACCTTTATGTGTTGCACATGCAGGCGCAACACTGTTAAGAACTTTTTTTTTGGTTGGTCCTCGACCTGATGAAGGAGGGGGAACCCTCAGAAATGCATTGTCCACTACACTTCTGTATATATCTTTATTGAAATAAATGGTTTCTATAGAATTACATATAAACCTATGTACCGTTCATATATATATATATATATATATATATATATATATATATATATATATATATATATCGGTGAAGTGCTACGGCCACAAATCAGGTAGAAACTTTGGCCAGGAATACAGCTTCAGCTCATCGGGGCGGTCCACAGGCCCAGATTGACAGATCTCTCCCTATTGGCGTATAGAGAAAGATATCCAACAATAATGGCCGGTTGACCTTCCTGGATAAAGTTGCAACTCTGGTTTCACTGAAACAGAGTAAATCATAGATTACTGTGATAAGGTAGCTGGCAGAGTTTCACGCTACCCCTGTTTCAGGTTTCTTTTAAGCATTACACATGCCTATGTGTGAATTACCTGTGCAATGAAGGATAGGTCCTCCATAGTGTTTTTTCTTCTTCCGCTGTCTCCTTTAGAATGTTGAACAGAGAAATCCGCTCTAAAGTAACCCAAAGGTCCTTAATAAAGTATCCCAAGAAACAGGAAACTTTAAATGAGTTGTGTTTGATAGATGTTATTTTAGTATTGCCTGTAATGTTGATATACCGTATTTTTCACCGTATAAGATGCACTTTTTCTTCCCCAAAACTCGGGGGGAAAAGTTGGTGCATCTTATACGGCAAATACACATTAAAACCTGTCCTATCGCGGCGGTCCCTGCGGCCATCAATGGCCAGGACCCGCAGCTAATACAGGACATCACCGATCGCAGTGATGCCCTGTATTAACCCTTCAGACATGGCGATCAAAGCTGACCGCCGCGTCTGAAGCGAAAGTGACACTAACCCGACTGCTCAGTCTGGCTGTTTGGGACCGCCACGGTGAAATCGCGGCATCCCGAACAGCTTACAGGACAACGGGAGGGACCTTACCTGCCTCCTCGGTGTCTGCTCTATGCCGGTGCTCTCCTTCATCGTCATCACGAGTGAAGCGGCGTGATGGCGGCGTCGGAGAGCGAGGATACCCGGAAGCAGAGATGTTCCGGAGCGACGGGGACACCCCGGGGACGCGGCGACAGCGATGGAGGGCGACATCCAGGGCAGCGGTGACGGGTCCGGAGCGGCGGGGACACATGAGTATTACCTCCTATACCAGTGGTCTTCAACCTGCGGACCTCAAGATGTTGCAAAACTACAACTCCTGGCATGGTTGAAGGTTCAGAATCTTTTTTTTCCTAGATTTTCACCCTTTAAAATTGGGTGCGTCTTATATGGTGAAAAATACGGTAAACTAATTAACTTTCTGGTCTATTTACATTAAACGTTCTCCTTTCTTTATGATCATTAAACCCTCTTTACAGCCCTGTCTAAGTCCATACATTGCCTTCTTTTCTACCTGTACATGATATATTTCACAGTTAAGAGTAATCGATCTGACTTTGTACAAATACTGCAATAGATCAATAGAAATGAAGTGGTCACATGACAAGGTTACATGGCGGCTGTTTGGAACCGTGCTTAATGTAATGTATGGTTAAAAGGAGGCTATTAAAAAATGTATCTTTAAAAACAGGTATGTGTTAGGTTGTTCCTCGACTGTTTCACGCAAGATTCTAGTATTGGTCAATTACGTTCTAGTTGTCTAGTCATTGAATTTTTTTATCTACTTTCATGCTTTCAAATATTTGCAAACAACCAATGTCACCCCCTTAGACATTGTACTTGTTATGCTGATAAAGTTATTGGACAATAGATTGATGCTTATACTTTGTCAGCCCAACAGATTATCAGGGTAATTCGCTGTACAGCTAAAATCCTTATGGCTCAGTGGCATTGCTGTCTTACTGGGTTTGAATCCAACCGAGGCTTACATTTGCTGAGTTTGTACGTTTTCTTTGTGTTTGGATGGGTTTCCTTCCACACTCTTTGGGGACAGGGATCAATGTAAGTGACAATCTCTGCACAGCACTATGGAATATGTTGGCGGGATATATAAAAAATAAAAATAAAAATAATAAAAATGAATTAAACAAAACACTTTCTTTGGTTGGTACTCCATTATAAGTGTGGTTGGCTAATATATATAAGTGGTTAAATTTAATGTAGATGACTACCAGCTCAGAATGAAAACATGGAAGAAACATTAAAATGATAAAAAGTGAACATAAAATATCTAAATTCCCCCTAGATTTTTACCCATATATTGCCTCTCTAGTGTTCTAAAATAATGGTCTGAATGTCAAAACTGCCAACTTGAAACATTTTTCACAGTGTGATACATGGACCATGGAGCTGGGTATGTTAAAAAAGCAACACCGTGGCATGCTGTGCACAGAACAGTTTGTGCAGGCCATAAAAGAAAAACAGCTTGCTGTGTGCAGAACCATCCATTGTAGGCTGAAAAATAAACCACTTAACATGAAGGAGTGAAATCCTTTATATAGTTAGTGAAGCGTGCATCTAATACAAGCCTATACCAATAAATAGGAAGAATAATGTAAAATAGATAAATAACAATTCACAAGAAATAACCGAAAAGAATTCCCACCTTGCCTTATTCATGCATCACTGTTATACTTTATATATCTGCAGCCAGATTAAGAAACCAATGGACTTTGTGCAGGGTGGACAAATTATTGTAGATTTTAAGAGGCATCAATCCAAGTACTGGTTTGCCTTTAGTAGTGGTTCCATAGTGTCTTCCATAGACATCAACAAAAAACAACTCAAATTTGTAAACAATTGGCCTCATTCACGTGACAAATTTTCCAAGTGGAATCAGGCAAAAAAAAATATTGTTTTCAATGGGATTCTGCTGCACTGTGCACATGGCAGAATTTCCATGCAGAAACACCTTCTGTGGAAATTCTATTTCCGGCTTTCGCAGGAAGAATTGATATATGAATTCTTCCTGCGCAATCCTTTCAGAAATGCATTGCCGTCTAAGGAGATGGCACATTTCTGAGTGGTCCTAGTGCAGGCATGTTCTGCCATAGCCTGCAGCCTGCGGAATGCCAGAGTGGAATTTTTCTGACAGACATTACACCATGTGAACATAGCCATTGGCTACCTGGCTTAGTGGGTAGAACAATTGCCATCAGTTTCAGGGTCCTTGTTCCTTTTCAGGTCCTGTGGTTTCCCACCCCTGTTCCAAAAACATACTCATGGGTTAAATTGCTTTCCTTACATTTTTCCAAAACATATGTATGAGATATAAGAATTAGGTTGTAACAGGAAAAGATACAAGTGATTACAATCTATGTATAGCACTAAGCAATATTTTTTTTATATAAAGGAGACCCAGATTAACCATCATTCATACTAGGCACTTGGCACTTGCCCAGAGGGCCAAGCCGTCCACTAAGGGTATGTTCTCATTGGGTAATTTAAGAGGAATCTCCGCTTGTGGACTGTGCGGCTGCTGAAATTCCACAGTGTGAACGGGTCCATGGAAGACCCTTTGACACTAATATTAGTGGTTCACACCGTGGAATTCCGCGACAATTCATTTGTGTGAACATACCCTTACACTCGCTAACAGGATGGAGCAGAAAAAACAAATTGTTACAGCAAAGCTCATCCTTGGATAAAGGTATTGTATTACAACAGTATTACAGACTTCTTGCTTGGTTATTTCCATAATTCTTATTGACTTTAATTGAAAGGGCTGCACTAAAGCAAATCTGTGGGGGACAGAGGCTACAAAGCATTGCTGAATAATGGGTACAGGACCCCTGTTCTCCTGATATGTATGTACAAAGCTCTCTCTACCCCAAACCAAGAGGTGTCCAGCATATGAGTGCTGACTCATTTTGGGTGCAGCAATGTGTAATTTTGTATACTCTGAACTAGATGCTGAGGCTGCACACCAAACATCTAGCTTGTTGGACTCCAAAAGGGAACTTATTCTAACAGTCTCAGCAGCTGCTTAGCTAAAACGATTCTTACTTAATGCTTGCATCTTTTGTTGCTTCCCTGTGCCCTATGGTGCTAAATGAGCCATGTATGCAGCTGATTGGCACTATGGGGCAGATGCAAGTGGCAAAGGATGATAGATACAAACATTAACTCACAATGATTTTAGCCATTTCTAAATCTACAAAAAAAGTAATAGTTTGTGGTCCCTACCTGCATACTGTAAGTCATTACTGTGCAAAAGAAATCTACATAATAAACAATGTGAGGCAGAACCATTATCTTGTCAGAGAAACCCTGCTCCACTCTATCTGTAAAGTATTTTATTTGTGTCAGGATCCGGACTGGTATGCGGAGAGGGCACGGGTGGTGGATCCTCTGTGTCAGTGAGGTGATGGCGTGGGCCGTACCAGGGGAACAGAATCTAAGGGGTTACTGGTTTTCACCAGAGCCCGCTGCAAAGTGGGATGGACTTGCAGCGGCAGGTAACCCCCAGGTCGTTCCACCCCATAGCGACTCAACCTCACTGACTGCTTCTTCAAGGCATATGATATGGTAGCCTCTTTCTTTGAAGCTGTCCGATAATTCGACTGCTTCTCTATGGAATTCCTCATCCGAGGAACAATTCCTCCATAATCGTAGGAATTGGACTTTCGGTATCCCTCACTGTAGTGGTTATGGATGTGAACTTTCCCATCTCAGGAGTGTGTCCCCAGCTGTTGGTTTCCAATAGAGATAGGTCATTATCCTCCTATTCATGCCTCTTTTGATGGTACCCTCTAAGAAGGGAAGAACATCTTTCTGAATCTCTGAGGTGAAGTATAGGCCAATACTGCTGTTGTTTTAAGAGACAAAGTTTCTGAAATCACTTTTAGAGCTCGACCAGCCAATAAAAATGTAGTTGATGAAACGTACTCATAAAATAATAGACTTAGTCCATTGACTGTATTCTTCAGTGAATACCCTGCTGTCCTCCCACCAGCCCAGAGTAAGGTTGGCATAGCTGTGGGCACAGGGGCTCCCCATAGCTGTTCCTTTGAGCTGGTGGTAAAAGTGGGAATTAAATACAAAAAAAGTTGTAAGTATATACTCCAAGAGGTCTATAACAAATTGATTATGTTGTTGTAGATAACTGCTTTGTGTATCAAGGAAATGCGCGGTAGCTTGTAGGCCGACTCTATGTGGAATAGAGGTATATAAGGCTTCTACGTCAATCAAAGCCATATACCAAGTTTCTTCCAATGTTAGTCCTTTCAATTTGAGCAGTAGGTCAGTCGTATCACGTAGGTAAGAGGGAAGAGCTGTCACAAAGGATCTTAAGATCCGATCCACATATATGTCTACATTCTGGCATATAGAATTGACCACTGAGACAATGGGTCTATATTTGAGCAGATGTAAACCTTTGTGGACCTTGAGCAGGCCATAGAAAGTAGCTATATTTGGGCAATTCGGATAAAGAAAAAGACATTAGTTTTCATCAATTAAATTAGCAGTTTTTGCCCCTTGCAGGACTCTATACAGCTCTCCCTGATATTTGGTTGTCGGGTCCATTTTCAGTTTCTCGTAATTGCTTGTATCCTCAACTATAGTCAAACAAATATCTTTGTATTGTGTTGCTGTAAGGATAACGATGTTTCCCTTTGTCTGCGGGTTTTATAATGATGTCTTTATCTCTTTGTAAATTTAATAATGCTTCCATCCCTTGTATAATTCTGGTGTTTTTTATTTTTCCGTTAGCCTCTAGCTTTTCAAGATCTTGTGACATTAGTTGGTAAAAAATTTCGATGTTCGTTGTATTACCTTCCGGGGGGAATCTTCGATTTTCGAGTCTAAGGTTGGTGAACAGGACCTTTAGAACTATTTCTATCATTTTCAGATAATAAGGAGAATAGAGTTTGTGTTCCAGCAAGATCTTCAATCTCTATGCCTAGATCCATACATGTCCTCCGGTCAACAAGTTTAAAGAACTTGTGCCAGCTGAGTTTTCGACAAGAGATTGAGGTCCTTGATCCATGGAAATTTGTCAAAAAGGGTAGTAGGCACAAAGCTAAGTACTTTCTTGATTAACGTTAATTCTGCTGAGTTAAAAGATCTATTAGTAAGGTTGATAATTGTAGATACAGCTCCTTCAAGGCTCTGTCTTTCATGTATTATGTTTTCCGTGCTGCCATCAGCTGGTCCTGTAGGCTGTATGCAGCGGCTGGTTGTGTTTGCTGTAAAAAAAGTGATGATGCAGAAGAAAATGATGAGGATCCCTGAAAGTTGGAATAGGTTTCCAATGTTTGGCCGGATTTCCTGCCTGTCCCTTGATTTGAGGTGAGTACTTGTCCAGTTGTACCAGAGGTCAGGGAGGCACTGCTTGCGGCTCTTCCTCTTTCTATTCCTTCCATATGGATTGATCCTCCTCCTCTTGTTGGGGCTCTGGTGGGTGCTCCTCTCTTTTTATAGGCAAAACATCCTTGTTGACCCTGTCCACTGCCTCTGCCTCTTGTCCATACTTCTCTCTAAGGGTTTCCTTCTTCTCTCCGTTCTGTGTCTGAGCCTTCGATTTCTGACCCAGACTGTTTGGTGTCCGAGTTTCTTACGTTGGTATCAAGATGTGTGTAGGCCCTTTTTCACAGAATTCGATAAGATCACAGCGATACTGTTTATGGTTACGTTCTTTTATTATATTCTTATACTTTTCCACATTTTGTTGTAATTCAATCTCCTTTCTAGTAAATTCCGGGTGATCTTTGAAGTTTAGGACTGTGTTTGTTAGTTCACCCAATTTAGTTTCGATGGCTGATAATGTGAGTATTTCCTCTTCAACTAACAGTTGCATAAATAATATAGAGCTTTCAGTGGCCAACATTTCCCACTTCTCGAGTAAGGTAGTACTCCTTACCCTTGGTGCTGGTCTTGTCACGATTCGGCTTACAGGTTGTGGATCCACTGTGTCAGCAAGGGATTGGCGTGGACCGTGCCGGTGGACCGGTTCTAAGTGGCTACTGGTGTTCACCAGAGCCCGCCGCAAAGCGGGATGGTCTTGCTGCGGTGGTAGCAACCAGGTCGTATCCACTAGCAACGGCTCAACCTCGCTGACTGCTGAGAAGGAGTGGGACAGAAGGACTAGGCAGAGGCAAGGTCAGACGTAGCAGAAGGTCGGGGCAGGCGGCAAGGTTCGTAGTCAATATGGATAGCAGGAGATCAGGTAACACAGGCTTGGACAACACTAAACGCTTTCACTGGCACAAGGCAACAAGATCCGGCAAAGGAGTGCAGGGGAAGTGATGTGATATAGCCAGGGAGCAGGTGGAAGCTAATCAGGCTAATTGGGCCAGGCACCAATCATTGGTGCACTGGCCCTTTAAGTCTCAGAGAGCTGGCTCGCACGCGCCCTAGAGAGCGGAGCCGCGCGCGCCAGCACATGACAGCCGGGGACCGGGACGGGTAAGTGACTTGGGATGCGATTCGCGAGCGGGCGCGTCCCGCTATGCGAATCGCATCCCCGCCGGCAATGTCAGTGCAGCGCTCCCGGTCAGCGGGTCTGACCGGGGCGCTGTAGGGAGAGAAACGCGTGAGCGCTCTGGAGAGGAGCGGGGACCCGGAGCGCTCGGCGTAACAGGTCTAATATTAATTTGTAGACCTTTCGGGACAATTCTATTTGTAATATAGTTATTGAGTTATTGTAGTTCCCACCAGGATTTAATCTGTTCTTTATGGAATTTATATAGTTAGTTAAAGGAGCTTTTTAAAGAAGTTGGTTGTTGTGAGGTAAGTAGTAATTCACTTTCTGAGAAAATTTTTTGTGCCTCGGTAATCCAGGACTCTTTGTTGCAGTAGGTGCTCAAAAAGCCAGGAATTTAAATTACATATTTTTACTCAAGAGAGGGGAATTAATACATTAATAGGTCAGTATCAAAAAATATTAGACCTGTGTGTCACTTATAGTATAATAGGGAAGAAACACTAGGTCTTAAAAATTAGGTTTTATTGGTATACTTAAAAATGTTAATATGTACAAAAACCTTACACAGTTAAATAAATTGGTAACAAGATAATGTAGTCAATCACAGCTGGTCAATGATAGTCGATCTATCACCAATGGCCCCTATACTCTGACCCTGCTGGTCCATGTAGACCGTTAGTGGTCAAATAGCTGGCTGTCAATAACCTCCAGAAACGAACTCAGTGAGTGTAGTAAATGCAATAAACACACACACACATACACACACACACACACACACACACATATAATCAGTACAGTGATTACATTCAATACTAGTCACAATATAACAACATCCAACGCATTTCATTTTGTTGCATGACCAAGCGGCAAAACTCATCAGGGACTAGTGCGGAGGGAGCAGGAGTAGTAGCCACTGATATTAACTCCTGTCACTCTTCTCACAAATAGTGAATGTCACTATATGGAACAAGGAGGCGATGATGAATATCAGGTACACTTGCAATGAAAAGACCCCATATACATATCCGTAATGTTGCACAGGTAGTCCGAGTGATGTCTGTCTGTATCGCACTGATAGATAGCCAGTGATAATACTGTACTATGTAGTCCTGTGAATTAATAAGAGAATGGTGTAGGTTCAGAGAAAGTGAGGATTAGAAAAGGAGACATTGATCTAATAGTGACTCAAAAGGAAACTAGATGGGTCTTCCCACTTGACACGGTACATCCAAACGGACTTAACAATGCCAACTTCCTATAGGCTTTCCCTCAGTGGATCATTAGTAGTATCAATTTACCTTATTGGCATCTCCTCTCTACTGTATTATTTCTTCAGGTAGTCCTATAACCTTTAATAGTTCACATTCCCCCAGTTTATCATAGGTAGTCTGTTTTTATATGAGTACATTATTATCCCTACCATTATTTCAGTATACCTCCTTTGTCAACACAACTTTACTTTTTATCAAATTTTTACTCTCCATTCTAGGCCACCAGGGGTGTAGTGTAACTTACAGTATTTTATTCCTCCTATCCTTATCCAGGTTGCTACCATACATTCACTGGGCCTCTCTATATGCCTCATAATCTGGCATGCCTACTTCTACTATATTCTTATTGATGCAATCTTAGTTTCACCCATTTTGCGACTCAGCATGGACCGCATCTATACTGCGTTCCATGGTGGAGCGCAGTCCATTGCAACTCACGTGTTGGAGGTGGCCTCACTTCCTGTGTGTGCGCTCCCACATGATTCACACATATACTGCGCTCCATAGTGGAGCACAGTCCTTGGTGCCTCTCGTGCCGGAAGTGATCTCACTTCCGCCACTGCGTGCCCTCCGGTTGTATGACTAAGAGCGCTTATAGCGCTTGAAACGCGTTACTTGTTCCTTCCTTGTCCTATGGATTTAACCTGATTTTACCTGCATTGAGCTGGATCCGATCTCTTTCATTTCCTCCGGCGCGAATGCACCAGTGACACATAAAAACCACTGGCCGATGCAGAGAGGCTGTTGTGTCAGTGAGGAGCCGATCATTACCAGAATTACACAAGACTATCATAAGTAAGTAACTTGCCTGTTATTTTCTCTCTATGTACACACTGGGCTGGCATTTCCACCCATGTATCTTTATCTGTCCATCTACCCAGGCAGTTATCCGCTCTGGTCACGCTACCTATGGGCTCCTATCATACACTGGATATGATAATTTACCCTCTTAGGTAGGCACCGTCTTTATCGTATCTATGGTTGCCCATAATGTTTCAGATAAAAGACATTATATGTCCTTTACATGTGTATATACTTATTTTTAGATACTTGCACTTTACATAGGGACCCCTGGTGAATCCCAAAGGGAAGGTATTCTTCCCCCTCTGATTTAGAGATATATCACTATATACGGTACTTTAGAGATATATCACCTATTTTGAGTCCTGATATACTCAAACATTGCCTGTATTAACTTTATTAGGCTCTACTCATGTGTTCCTTCTTCGCTCATATTCTGTTCAGCTGAATCAAAGCTTACACTAAGAGGTAGGTGCTTAACTGACAATCAGGTATACCTACCCTTTATAACAGCCCTATATTCCTGGGAACCTACACCATTCTTTTATTCATTCACAGAACTACATAGTACAGTATTATCACTGGCTATCTATCAGTGCGATACAGACAGACATCACTCGGACTACCTGTGCAACATTACGGATATGTATATGGGGTCTTTTCATTGCAAGTGTACCTGATATTCATCATCACCTCCTTGTTCTATATCGTGACATTCACTATTTATGAGAAGAGTGACAGAAATTAATATCAGTGGCTACTATTCCTGCTCCCTCTGCACTGGTTCCTGAAGAGTTGAGCCACTTGGTCATGCGACACAATGAAACGCGTTTGATGTTGGTATATTGTGACTAGCATTGAATGTGATCACTGTACTGATTGTATATATATCTGTGTATTGCATCTACTACACTCACTGAGTCTGCTTCTGGAGGTTATTGTCAGCCAGCTATTTGACCACTAATGGTCTCTGTATTTGTACTGCATCTGTTATCCTCCCCATTCCTTCCTAAATAGGAAGAGGTAGGAGGCTCCGGATGCGGGCAGGCACTCTCTAGGAGGCCTCCCTGCATTAACAGGAAGGGGGTCTACAGGACCATCAGGGTCAGAGTATAGGGGCCATTGGTGATAGGTCCACTATCATTGACCAGCTACATTATCTTGTTACCAATTTATTTAACTGTGTAAGGTTTTTGTACATATTAACATTTTTAAGTATACCAATAAAAGCAAATTTTTAAGACCTAGTGTTTCTTCCCTATTATACTATAAGTGACACACAGGTATAATATTTACACAGCACACTCCCTATGCGTGTTATGGCAAGGCAAAGTGTTCTACACCCCTATTGAGGCTCTCTGTAGGCCAGAAATAGCAGTTTTTAATAGCGATTCACTGCAAATAAATTCGGACAAAACCAATTTTTTTCGGTAAATTTGGTGAATCGGCTGATTCAAATTTTTCAGAAATTCGCTCATCTCTAGCTGGGAGTTACAGTTTTGCAAAAACTGTAGGTACACAGCTGAAGGCAACACTGCTGTAAAAAAAAGAGTTATTCAAACACTGTACCTCCAACTATTCCAAAACTACAAGTCCCAGCATTACAGGACTAGTAAAGGATGACACACATGAATGGCATAGGAACATATAGAACAGATAGAAAATGTATGCATAAAAAACTTCTGTACTTTTAGCCTTTCCACTAATTTAGGAAGATCTAAGGTATACACTCACCATATTGTCTTTGGTGATAGAGTACAGGCAATCTCCAATATCTGTGTAACATGTACAGCATAAAACCAGAGAGAAAAGGGTTAAAGAGTGCAGTGACTCAAAGGCTCCGGAGACCAGTGATTCAGAGCAGAGTGAGGGAGAAAGTCATGCCCAGCGCAGGCAAGAGAAGGACAACCCCCAACCACCCTCTTAGAGGATTTAAAAGACAGTGAGCAGCTTTAATATGCTATTTTTAGTGACATATGGATGTTAGAGACAGAAATATTATATGTACATGGTCAGGATGTAACATATAACAGTTTTGTTTTTTTGTGGGATCAGACAAAGAGGAGATGTCATGCCTCCTGATATGTTTGTAAGTACATATATTCCCCATATGCTAACCATATTAGAGAAACTTTTTTTTTTGCTTTTTGCCTTGTTCCATTGCTCTGTTATTTCTTCTAGAAATGTATGTATTAATTGACAAGACATTACCATTTCCTTTGTCAATAGGGTGTGTTCTGCATACGTTAAAGAGTACCTCTCATGATCTTGTTAGATTTTATAGTCCTCCCAGTTCACTGTGCCTATCATAATAAACCACCCCCAGCCTTTTTTTTATTTTTCTACCTTGATATTGCTCTGTATTTTCTGCTCAGTCTCAGTCAGATTCATAGATTGGGAAGGGCATGATGAAGTCATACAAGGGAGAACTTCCTCCCTCACTCTGCTACACACAGCCCAGAGCAGTTCAGTGTGTGAGATGAGCTATGATTGGCTAAGGCTGCACACACACCCTCCTCAGCACTCCAGACTGCATTTCCCAATTTTGGACTTTTGCAAGGCCAGCAGGAGTAAAAAATCGTTGCAAGAAATGGGGGAAATGTGCTCTGGACAAGTAGGGAGACACCTTGTGGCAGCTTTTTTAAACACAAATAAAACATAGAAAACTTCATTTTTTTTAAACAAAGTACATTAGAAATATTTTTTATTTACCATAAGGAGGGCAATAGCCAAATGTGTTTAACCTGTTCCCGCAAATGGACGTCTATACTCGTCCATTATTCTCGTGGGTGCTGCCCAGTGCACCCATGAGATCGCGGCAGGGACTCGGCTGTATCACACAGCCGGGACCCTAATGCACTGCCGGGACCGAAGTAAAGTTCGGTCCCGGCAGTTTTAACCCTTACAGCCGAGGTCAGAAGGGATTGCGCGCTGTAAGGAGTTCTGACAGAGGGAGGGGGCTCCCTCTGTCTCTCCTGCAGCACCCCGGAGCATCGAGGGGTGCTGCTGCATACCTGGGCAGCCGGGGGGCCTACAAAGGCACGTCCTGATATGCTGCCTGCCAGTGAAAACTGGCAGGCAGCATATAACTGCAATGCTTTGGAATACTAAGTATTCCAAAGCATTAAAAAGTGTAAAAATAAATAAATAAAATAAAAGTGTAAAAATAAATAAAAATTTAATAAAAGTGTAAAAAAAAAATAAAAAAATATATAAAAGATACATTTATTAAATGAATCTAATAAAAAAATGCATAATGTGTAGGATCGCATTGGCGGACATCCGCAGCATGTTATATGCGGCAGATGTCCACCATGTGATCCTACACATTATGCAGCAGTCACGGTAATGAGCTCCCTGCTGCGGCTGGGTAGCTTTGTGTTTCCACTCATAGCAGCGGATTTCCCGTCGGCAGTCATAAGTGGACACACTGAGCTACCCAGCCGCAGCAGTGATGGATATATTCGCCATGAACGGGTGCTTATTCCCACAACATGGCGGATATATCCATTAGGAGCCTTAACTGTCACAGACAGACGCGTTATACTGCTAGCCGACAAGGACCAATTAGAGAGGTCCCTGGTCCAGCCAATAACTTGTAGGGGTGCGGTATATAAATGGGGTCACTTGTGGGGGTGGGGGTACTGTTCTGCCCTGAAAGCCAAATGGTGCTCCTCTCCTTCTGAGTCCTACCACGCGGCCAAGGAACCATATATGGCCTAAGCGGGGGTATTTCCGAACATGGGACAAGCAGCTAAATAGAGATGTAGCGAATTGTTCGCCGGCGAACAGTTCCCGGTGAATTTCACATGTTCGCGTTCGCATCGCCGGGCGAACATATGTGAAGTTCGATCCGCCCCCTATACTTTAACATTGCAGTCAACTGTGACCCTGTGAGTAAGAGTCAGCAGACACATTACAGCCAATCAGCTTCAGTCCCTCCCTTCCAGACCCTCCTACCTCTTGCACGGACGCCATTTTAGCCTCATTCAGCATGCTGCAGGCTTAGGAAGTGGAGGGTTAGAGAAGCTGCTCCTGCTGTATAGGGAAAGCGATAGCTAGGTTGCTGCTAGGTGGTGTATTCAGGGTCCAGTTTACTCCTAAAGCACTAGTGTAACATCTGCTTTAATGACAGCACCCAAAAAAGCCCTTTTTAGGGCTGAAAGATATCAGTCCTGGTTGGGAGGGAACCGCAGGTTAAAAGGGGTACTCCAGAATCAAACTTAAGTTCCTTCAAGCAACAATCTACTACAGTATTCAAAGGGCTGAAAGATATCAGTCCGTGTGTTTTAAAACAGCTGGAGGCACCCTGGTTGGGGACCCCTGCATAAAAGGGGAACTCTGCTGGCAAGTTTTTTTTGCTCATTGTCACACTAGTGCAAATCACATAAGGTGTGACAGTTGTGCAAATTTAAAAAAAATACCCTTTTTGGCTGTAAAATAAAATCAGCCGTCACTGTTAGTTCACGTCACAGTTGCCATTTTTCCTGCCTGCAGGGCAAAATGTGTCACCCTAGTGCAAATCACATTAGGTGTGACAGTTGCGCAAATTAAAAAAAAACAAAAACTTTTTTGGCTGTTAAATAAAATCAGCCATCACTGTTAGTTCACGTCACAGTTGCAATTTTTCCTGCCTGCAGGGCAAATTGTGTCACCCTAGTGCAAATCACATTAGGTGTGACACTTGTGTAAATTTAACTAAAAAAATGACAGGCAGAGGAAGGCCACCCCGCAGGGTCCATTGGGGTGTTGGGATTCCCTTTGGCCCTAGAATGGCCAGTGTTCAGAGGCCACGTACCCTGAACCCCCAAAGTTCTGAGGACTTAGTTGACTGGCTATCACAAGACACCCAATCTACTACTAAAGCTTCCGCTCGGAACCTTGACGCATTCCTTCTCCTCCTCTAGCTTAGCTTCGGGCACCTCTCATGCTACCACTTTCCCGCCTGCCGCCAACACCAACACTAGCACCACAGCAGCTTTACTTGATCTTTCAGAGGAGTTATTTACACATCAGTTTGAAGACATGAGTGATGCTCAACCATTATTGCCAGAGGATGTAGTTAACAGGGATATGTCTCAGTCAGGCAGCATTACACACATGGACTTACAGTGTGATGATGATGTTGTACCCGCTGCTGCTTCCTTTCTTGAGGTGTCAGATAGCGGTGAAGATGTTGATGATGACGATGTGTCCGTGGATGCCACGTGGGTGCCCACTAGAAGAGAAGAAGAGGGGGAAAGTTCAGATGGGGAGACAGAGAGGAGGAGGAGACGAGTTGGAAGCAGGGGGAGGTCGTCGCAAGGAGCTAGTGGCACAGTCAGACAGCATGCATCGGCACCCGGGGTCATCCAGACTGGACGCCAATCAACGCATGCTGTTGCCATCACCACAATGCCGCGATCGCAGAGCTTAGCAGTGTGGCATTTTTTGTGTGTGTCTGCCTCTGACAACAGCGAGGCTATTTGCAACCTGTGCCAGAAGAAACTGAGTCGTGGGAAGTCCAACACCCACCTAGGCACAACTGCTTTGCAAAGGCACATGATGTCACATCACAAAGGCCTATGGGATCAACACGTCAATACAAGCAGCACACAAAGTCAAAGCTGACATCCTCCTCCTGGTCCAGCATCTTCAGCCAGGTCAACCACTGCTGCCCTCCTTGCCCCCTCTCAACCATCCGCCTCTCCGTCTCTTGCCTTGAGCAGTTCCTGCTCATCTGCCCACAGTCAGGTGTCTGTCAAGGAGATGTTTGAGCGCAAGAAGATAATGTCTCAAAGTCACCCCCTAGCCCGGCATCTGACAGCTGGCTTGTCGGAACTGCTAGCCCGCCAGCTTTTACCATACAAGCTGGTGGAGTCTGAGGCCTTTAAAAAATTTGTAGCCATTGGGACACCGCAGTGGAAGGTACCCGGACGAAATTTTTTTGCACAAAAGGTAATCCCCAACCTTTACTCCATTGTGCAAAAGGAAATTATGGCATGTCTGGCACACAGTGTAGGGGCAAGGGTCCATCTGACCGCTGATACCTGGTCTGCAAAGCATGGTCATGTCAGGTATATCACCTACACTGCTCATTGGGTAAACCTGATGACGGCTGCCAAGCATGGAATGCATGGCTCTGCAGAGGAGTTGGTAACACCGCCACGACTTGCAGGCAGGCCTGTTGCCACTTCCTCTACTCCTCCTACTCCATCCTCTTCCATAACATCCTCGGCCAAGTCCTCTTCCACTGCTGCGTCTTGCTCCACATCACCGGCACCCCCCCAGATCCCCAGGTTCTATTCCACATGTCGGATACGGCAGTGTCACGCCATCTTGGGGTTGACTTGCCTCAAAGCGGAGAGTCACACCGCACCAGAGCTCCTGTCGGCCCTGAATGCACAGGTGGACCAGTGGCTGACTCCGCACCAACTGGAGATCGGCAAGGTGGTTTGTGTCAATGGAACAAATTTGTTGGCGGCATTGAGGTTGGGCAAGTTGACACATGTGCCGTGCATGGCACATGTGTGTAATCTGATTGTACAACGCTTTGTGCTCAAGTACCCAGGCTTACAGGATGTCCTGAAGCAGTCCAGGAAGGTGTGTGACCATTTCAGGCGTTCCTACACGGCCATGGCGCACTTGTCAGATATCCAGCAGCGAAACAACATGCCAGTGAGGCGCTTGATTTGCGACAGCCCGACACTTTGGAATTCAACACTCCTAATGTTCGACAGCCTGCTCCAACAAGAAAAAGCCGTCAACGAATATTTGTATTACCGGGGTGCTAGGAAATAATCTGCGGAGCTGGGAATTTTTTTGCCACGTTACTGGAGGCTCATGCGCAATGCCTGTAGGCTCATGCGTCCTTTTGAGTAGGTGACAAACCTGGTCAGTCGCACCGAAGGCACCATCAGCGACATTATACCGTTTGTTTTCTTCCTGGAGCATGCCCTGTGAAGAGTGCTGGATCATGGAGTAGATGAGTGTGAAGAGGAAGATATGTGGACACCATCACCACCAGAAACAGCCTTATCAGCATCGCTTGCTGGACTTGCGGCAACGCTGGAAGAGGATTGTGAGGAAGAGGAGTCAGAGGAGGAATGTGGCTTTGAAGAGGAGGAGGAAGACCAACCACAGCAGGCATCCCAGGGTGCTCCTTGTCACCTATCTGGTTCCCGTGGTGTTGTACAAGGCTGGGGGGAAGAAGATTATACCTTCCCTGACATCACTGAGGACGAGGAACGGGACATGAGTAGCTCGGCATCCGTCCTTGTGCAAATGGGGTCTTTCATGCTGTCGTGCCTGTTGAAGGACACTTGTATAAAAAGGATGAAGGAGAACGACCTGTACTGGGTGTCCACGCTACTAGACCCCCGGTATAAACATAAAGTGCCTGACATGTTACCGCATTACAGCAATGCGGAAAGGATTCAGCAGGTCCAAAATAAATTAAGAAGTATGCTGTACACAGCGTATAAGGGTCATGTCACAGCACAACAGGGATCTAACAGGGGAAGAGGTGAAAGTACAGGAAGCTGTACAGACATGCTGTTGATGGAGGACATGCAGAGCTTTTTAAGTCCTACGCATCGCCACAGCCCTTTCGGGGTCCACCATCAGAGAACGACTTGACCGACAGGTAGCAGACTACCTGGCCTTAACCACAGATATCGACACTCTGAGGAGCGATGAACCCCTTGACTACTGGGTGTGCCGGCTTGACCTGTGGCCTGAGCTATCCCAATTTGGGCTCGAACTTCTGGCCTGTCCCGCTTCAAGTGTCCTGTCAGAAAGGACCTTCAGTGCAGCAAGAGGTATTGTCACTGAGAAGAGGAGTCGCCTTGGTCAAAAAAGTCTCGATTACCTCACCTTTCTTAAGATGAATGAGGGATGGATCCAGAAGGGACTGACACTGGACGATACATTTGACTGAACAAGGCCTGATCAGATGACCTGCCTTGGTCTAAAAATGGTCCACACAATGCTGTATTTGAACTCTGAATGCCAGATGACTTGTGTGACTTACCCGCCACCAACTAGGGTTCAAGCCGCAATGTTTTAGGGCACTTTCTGCCTGGCAAAACAAACAGAAATTTTTCAGGCTGCTGCTACAGCAGCGGCTGCGAAAATACCAAATTTTCCAGCCAGGTGCACATGCCTAATTTTTCTGGCCTCTGCTGCACTTGTTATGGTGCTGCAATTTTTATGGCCGCTGCTACAGCTGCAGCTGCGACAATACCCAATTTTTCATCCATGTGTACATGCCTAATTTTTCTGGCCTCTGCTGCTGCACTTGTTATGGTGCTGCAATTTTTATGGCCGCTGCTACAGCTGCGGCTGCGACAATACCCAATTTTTCATCCATGTGTACATGTCTAATTTTTCTGGCCTCTGCTGCGGCACTTGTTATGGTGCTGCAATTTTTATGGCCGCTGCTACAGCTGCGACAATATCAAATTTTCCAGCCAGGTGTACATGCCTAATTTTTCTGGCCTCTGCTACTGCACTTTTTCTGGTGCTGCAGTTTTTCTGGCTTCTGCTACAGATGCGGCTGCGACAATACCCAATTTTTCATCCATGTGTACATGCCTAATTTTTCTAGCCTCTGCTGCTGCAATTGTTATGGTGCTGCAATTTTTATAGGAATACTTGTGAGAAAAAAGACCAATGGATCCAGGCGCTGCTCTATCCAGGTATACACAGGATGCAGGTAAGTGTTCTTAATCAAGCAATTTTATTGAACACAAAACAACAAAAGGATCATGACGTGTTTCGGGGTAAATACCCCTTCCTCAGATGATCTAGGTGCTGCTACAACAAGCACCTTTATATAATGGCAAGGTGGAGGAGGTACAGGTCAGGAAGGGGTGGGCTGAATGTGATGTCACATCCAGTCCACTTACAAAAAACTTAATTTACATGTAGAAACAGCAGAAAATAATTATTGTCTAAAACATACAGGTGTGCGTTCGATTATGATAATAATATAACATCAATATAAACAGTACTAAGTGATATAACATGGGTGGAATCGGCAATGTGACAAACACATCCCGGTAGTGATTGTCCAAAACGAGACTCAGTTGCGGGAGCTCTGACGAGGTAAACAACATAGCCATGTGGCTGAAAATAAATATAAACAATGGCATCGGTCTATTGTAAGGCGCTCCACTCGCAGCGCGCGCCGACATAGCAGTGACAGGAGTATCCACGGACGTGTTGCCAAGCAGACGTCTCTGAACGGAAAACAACCAATCACAGTCCACGGGGCGCGGCTTGCAGCGGAGCGCCCAACATAGTAAGTAAACCGGGTGATATAAGATGGAATAAACTGCCATAGGGAACAACACCATCTATGGAAGAAAAAGGTAAAGTAAATACAAAAGTAAATAAATGAAATGAAGGCAAGAGATACAAGTAATCCACAATATCCCATATTAAAGGGTGGGAATAAAAAAAATATATAAAAAATAAAAATATATAAACATAAAATGCCTTAGGATGTCCATATCGGGCGTTACTAACAGCAACAACCACAAACTAAAATGTACCTTCTGAACACACAAAATAAATTATTTAACAAATAATTGATAAAAAAATCATTAATAAAAAATGCGATGATCCCTATAAACAGTACATGATTTACATAAAAAATGAATTGATATATATAAATACACAAAATAAATGTATATTAGAATACTAATAAAATTAATCCTGGATCTTAATAATAAAATAGTATAAATAAGGAGTCAACGCTGTGACAGCTACTAACAAAATGTGATGATAAATACTTAGACAAAAGGCGTCCCCATCCAGTATGTCTCCACAATCATATACCCATGTCTAAAATATATTAAAAAAAAGAATTTATAGAAAAATAAAGCTATTAAGATGTTATAACCGCTAAATGTTGCAATATCACAAGACAGTCTCCACCAACTCATTCAAACCAGACGGTACAAGAGTACGGAGTTTAAAGATCCAGAAATTCTCTCTCCTTCTCAATAAGCTGAATCTCTGGGAATTATCAAGTGCAATATTTTCTATAGCCTGAAGTTTCATGCAACTGAAATCAGACTGATGGTGGGTTAGCAGATGCCGAGATACACTATGCAAGGTAAACCCTAAATTTGCATTGCTACGATGTTTGTTGATCCTCTCCCTGAGGCATTGGGTAGTACGACCCACGTACTGTAGGCCACAAGGACACTCAAGGAGATAAACAACAAACTGTCTGATTTCAGTTGCATGAAACTTCAGGCTATAGAAAATATTGCACTTGATAATTCCCAGAGATTCAGCTTATTGAGAAGGAGAGAGAATTTCTGGATCTTTAAACTCCGTACTCTTGTACCGTCTGGTTTGAATGAGTTGGTGGAGACTGTCTTGTGATATTGCAACATTTAGCGGTTATAACATCTTAATAGCTTTATTTTTCTATAAATTCTTTTTTTTAATATATTTTAGACATGGGTATATGATTGTGGAGACATACTGGATGGGGACATCTTTTGTCTAAGTATTTATCATCACATTTTGTTAGTAGCTGTCACAGCGTTGACTCCTTATTTATACTTTTTTATTATTAAGATCCAGGATTAATTTTATTAGTATTTTAATATACATTTATTTTGTGTATTTATATATATCAATAAATTTTTTATGTAAATCATGGACTGTTTATAGGGATCATCGCATTTTTTATTAATAATTTTTTATCAATTAATTTATTCTGGCGTGTTAAATAATTGATTATGTGTGTTCAGAAGGTACATTTTAGTTTGTGGTTGCTGTTAGTAACACCCGATATGGACATCCTAAGGCATTTTATGTTATATATATGTATATATATATATTTTTTTTTTTATTCCCACCCTTTAACATGGGATATTGTGGATTACTTGTATCTCTTGCCTTCATTTCATTTATTTACTTTTGTATTTACTTTACCTTTTTCTTCCATAGATGGTGTTGTTCCCTATGGCAGTTTATTCCATCTTGTATCACCCGGTTTACTCACTATGTTGGGCGCTCCGCTGCAAGCCGCGCCCCGTGGACTGTGATTGGTTGTTTTCCGTTCAGAGACGTCTGCTTGGCAACGCGTCCGTGGATACTCCTGTCACTGCTATGTCGGCGCGCGCTGCGAGTGGAGCGCCTTACAATAGACCGATGCCATTGTTTATGTTTATTTTCAGCCACATGGCTATGTTGTTTACCTCGTCAGAGCTCCCGCAACTGAGTCTCGTTTTGGACAATCACTACCGGGATGTGTTTGTCACATTGCCGATTCCACCCATGTTATATCACTTAGTACTGTTTATATTGATGTTATATTATTATCATAATCGAACGCACACCTGTATGTTTTAGACAATAATAATTTTCTGCTGTTTCTACATGTAAATTAAGTTTTTTGTAAGTGGACTGGATGTGACATCACATTCAGCCCACCCCTTCCTGACCTGTACCTCCTCCACCTTGCCATTATATAAAGGGTGCTTGTTGTAGCAGCACCCACATCATCTGAGGAAGGGGAATTTACCCCGAAACACGTCATGATCCTTTTGTTGTTTTGTGTTCAATAAAATTGCTTGATTAAGAACACTTACCTGCATCCTGTGTATACCTGGATAGAGCAGCGCCTGGATCCATTGTCTTTTTTCTCACAAGTATTACAGTTTCTACAGGGCGTTGACATGCTCCTGTGACCATCAGGCTCGGCAGCTCATCCAACTCTATCTGGTACCCCAATCAAGGGGTGATATACGCAATTCTTCTACTTTAAGGTGAGCGGCCACCCTGACTTAAGTCCTGGGTGTACATTCAGCATACTTTTTGGTTCCCTCACCTGCCAAGGGTAATACACGAGGCGCTGCCTCCCGGTTGTCTTTTTTGTCTTTATTTCTTCTTCAATTTTTATGGCCACTGCTACAGAAGCGGCTGTAACAATACCAAATTTTTCAGGCATGTGTACATGCCTAATTTTTCAGGTACTCTCTGCTGATATCTCTGTCTATTTTTGCAACCGTGGATATTAGATGTATGCTAAGGGTAGCATGGTGGCTCAGAGGTTAGCACTGCTGCCTTGCAGTGCTGGGGCCTTGTGTTCAAATCCCAATATGTGCTGCCTCAAGGGGGGCTCTAACTATGTGCTGCCTAATATGGGGGAGTCTTATGTGCTGCCTAAAGGGGAGCTCTAACTATGTGCTGCCTAAAGGGGGAATCTAACTATGTGATGCCTAAAGGGGGATCTACCTATGCGCTGCCTAATATGGGGGAATCTATGTGCTGTCTAAAGGGGGGAATCTAACTATGTGATGCCTAAAGGGGGGCTCTATGTGCTGCCTAAAGGGGGCTAAAGCACGTTATTCCAAACCATTTAGGAATAATAGGTGATTTATGCCCTTCATGGATTAAAACCAGACTCTGCATCAGCTATGTAATTTGCCATGGATCCCACTCCGGCACGCCACAGTCCTGGTGTTAGTCCCCTTGAAACAACTTTTAAATCACTATTGTGGCCAGAAAGAGTCCCTGTGGTTTTTAAAATTCGCCTGCCCATTGAAGTCAATGGCGGTTCGCCCGGTTCGCGAACTTTTGCGGACATTCGCGGTTCGCGAACCAAAAATTTTTGTTCGCGACATCTCTACAGCTAAATAAACTATAGGGTGCATTTCTTTCAATATCAGAAGTGAAGTACAAAAAATATGTCCCACAAATGATGTATTTGTGAATAAAAGATAGTTTCGATTTTTCAACACTGACTTTGTAATAATTCCTGCCAAAAAACTATGGTATTAAAATACTCACTGTAACCCCTAGCGAATACCTTGAGTGGTCTAGTTTTAGAAATTGTGTCATTCTGGGGGGGGGGGGGGGTTCCCATGTTCTACCACTTCTCAGTTGCTGCAAACCTTGCTTATGCTTAGCACATAAAAATAAGATGTACTTTTCAAATTTTGAAAATGTCAGGTAAATTTTTTAGGCCTCTAATACATCTAAAATGTGAATAATAATAAAAAAAAAGTTGAGAAAATAAAGTAGACATAAGAAATAATAATTTTTGATAAAAAAATAAACATTATGTATAAATATATGCAACCTATTAACGTCAAAATCACGAAAAATCGTCTTTTTTTCAAAAATTTCACGGTTTCTTGCATTGTAAATAAAAAAATACAAATGATATCGATTAACTTTTACTATTTTCATGTAGTACAACTTGTGACAAAAAAACTCTGGTAATGTTTTGCCAATGAAAACAATTCTGACAGAGTTATTCTCAAATAAAAACATACATCCCAGATTTGAAAAAACAGGCCTGGTCTTTGAGGGGCGTACAGGCTTTATTAGCTTAGTCCTTAAGGGGTTAAATGAGAGTGCCTATTTAAGGTTATGTTTACATGGTGGAATTTCCTGTGGAATAATTCAGCTCTGAAATTCTGTGACATTAAGTAACATTGTGGTGAATGGAATTTCCACTGTCCCATTTACATTCTGCTGGAACTTCTGCTGTGGAAATCCTGCATTCCAGAATCTGCAAAAAGAATGAACATGAGCAGGCTCAGGCGCTGAACACAAGGGGGTGCCGGCTGCGCTGATGCTGGTCTTTTAACCCCATAAATGCTGTGATCAATTGCAGCATTTAACCCTTAAGGACACAGACCATTTTGACCTTAACCCCTTAAGGACCAGAGCGTTTTTTGCTTTTAGCTTTCATTCTGATTCTGAGATAGTTTTTTTCGAGACATATTCTACTTAATGTTAGTGGTAAAATTTTGTCGATACTTGCATCATTTCTTGGTGAAAAATTCCAAAATTTGATGAAAAAATTGAAAATGTTGCATTTATCTTTTTACTTTGAAGCTCTCTGCTTATAAGGAAAATGGACATTCCAAATAAATTATATATTGATTCACATACACATTATGTCTACTTTATGATTGCATCATAAAGTTGACATGTTTTTACTTTTAGAAGACATCAGAGGGCTTCAAAGTTCAGCAGCAATTTTCCAATTTTTAAAAAAAATTTCAAAATCAGAATTTTTCAGGGACCAGTTCAGTTTTGAAGTGGATTTAAAAGGTCTTCATTTAGAAATACCCCATAAATGACCCCATTATAAAAACTGCACCCCTCAAAGTATTCAAAATGACATTCAGTAAATGAATTAACCCTTAGGTGTTTCACAGGAATAGCAGCAAAGTGAAGGAGAGAATTCAAAATCTTCATTTTTTACACTCGCGTGTTCTTGTAGGCCCAGTTTTTTTATTTTTACAAGGGGTGAAAGGAGAGAAATCTTCCTAAAATGTGTAACCCAATTTTTCTCGAGTAAGGAAATTCCTCATATGGGTATGTCAAGTGTTTGGCGGATGCACTAGAGGGCTCTGAAGGGAAGGACCGACAATGGGATTTTAGAGAGTGAGTTTTTCTGAAATGGTTTTTGGGGACATGTCACATTTAGGAAGCCCCTATGGTGCCAGGACAGAAAAAAACTAAATAAATAAATAAAAAAAAAAAAACCTGCATACTATTTTGGAAACTGCGCCCCTCAAGGAACGTAACAAGGGGTACAGTGAACATTAACACCCCACAGGTGTTTGACAATTTTTCGTTAAAGTTGGATGTGTAAATTATTTTTTTCCACTAAAATGCTGGTTTTCCCCAAAATTTAACATTTTTTACAAGGGGTAATAGGAGAAAATGCCCCCCCAAAATTTTTAACCCCATCTCTTCTGAGCATGGAAATACCCCATGTGTGGACGTCAAGCGCACTGCAGGCGCACTACAATGCTCAGAGGATAAGGAGTCACGTATGGCTTTTGGAAAGCAAATTTTGCTGAAATGTATTTTTGTTTGGGGGGGGGGGGAGGCATGTCCCATTTAGGAAGCCCCTATGGTGCCAGGACAGCAAAAAAAATTTAATAAATAAATAAACACACATGGCATACCATTTTGGAAACTACACCCCTCAAGGGATGTAACAAGGGGTACAGTGAACCTTAGCACCCCACAGATGTTTGATGACTTTTCGTTAAAGTTGGATGTGTAAATTATAATTTTTTTCACTAAAATGCTGGTTTTCCCCCAAATTTTACATTTTTACAAGGGGTAATAGGAGAAAATGCACCCCAAAATTTGTAACACCATCTCTTCAGAGTATGGAAATACCCCATGTGGAGATGTCAAGTGAACTGCGGGTGCACTACAATGCTCAGAAGATGAGGAGTCACATTTGGCTTTTGGAAACCAAATTTTGCGGAAATGGTTTTTGGGGGGCATGTTCCATTAAGGAAGCCCCTATGGTGCCAGGACAGCAAAAAAAAAAAATATAAAACACATTGCATACTATTTTGGAAACTACACCCCTCAAGGAATGTAACAAGGGGTATAGTGAACCTTAACACCTCACAGGTGTTTGACGACTTTTCATTAAAGTTGTATGTGTAAATAATTTTTTTCCACTAAAAATGCTGGTTTTCCCCCACATTTTTAATTTTACAAGGGGTAATAGGAGAAAATGCACCCCAAAATTTGTAACACCATCTCTTCAGAGTATGGAAATACCCCATGTGGAGATGTCAAGTGAACTGCGGGTGCACTACAATGCTCAGAAGAGAAGGAGTCACATTTGGCTTTTGGAAAGCAAAAAACACCCATATGGCATAGTATTTTGGAAACTACCTCAAGGAACGTAACAAGCGGTACAGTGAGCCTTAACACCCCACAGGTGTTTGACGACTTTGGATGTGTGAATTCATTATTATTATTGTTATATTTTTACAAAAATGCATTTCCCCCCCCAAATTTTACATTTTTACAAGGGGTAATAGGGGGAAATTCCCCCCAAAATTTGTAACCTCATCTCTTCTGAGTATGGAAGTACCCCATGTGTGGACGTCAAGGGCACTGGGGACGCACTACAAGAGAAGAGAAGGAGTCACATTTGCAAATTTTGCTGAAATGGGGGGCATGTGACATACATTTAGGAAGCCCCTATGGTGCCATAACAGCAAAAAAAAAAAAAAAAACACATGGCATACTATTTTGGAAACTAGACCCCTCAAGGAACGTAACAAGCAGTACAGTGAGCCTTATCACCCCTCAGGTGTTTGATAAATGTTCATTATAGTGGGATGTGAAAAGGAAAAATTTTATTTTTGTACACTAAAATACTGGGGTTACCCCAATTTTTTCATTTTCACAAGTAGTAAAATGACAAAATGTAAATTTGTAGATACATATCTTTGGAGTAAGGACATACCTCATATCTGGACGTTAGCAGCTCTGCGGGTGCACACCGGTCTCGGAGGAGCAAGAGCGCAGTCAGGGGCCTTGATCTTCTGCATAGCTGCCTGTGGAGCCAGAACAGCGGGACCCCTCTCAAGGAGCATTACATGCGACAATAACTAAAATGGGGTACAGTGGGACGTAAAATAATAAAACAGGTTATGTTCCCAGAATGATGACCCAGAGCATAGCCAAAACTAAAAAATATGCCCACCCTGAACCCTATGCTCTGGGAATGTGATGTATGTTGCCGTCCCTAACCTGTTGCCTCAAATGGGCACCCCGCTCAGGTGGAGAGAGCTGCGCATTTGAGGCAACATAAAAAGTCTCCGATGATAGTGACTCAGTGACCCATGACCCAGATAAAAAAAATACCCCCAGAGGTCTTATCAGGTTTTTTTTTTTTTTTAAGAGTTTTTGGGGCAATTTTGTGGTCTTATGGGGTTAAAACTTGGAATGTACTCTGGACTTAAAGGGGTTATCCAGGAAAAAGATTTTTTTAAATATCAACTGGCTCCAGAAAGTTAAACAGATTTGTAAATTACTTCTATTAAAAAATCTTACTCCTTTCAGTACTTATGAGCTTCTGAAGTTAAGGTTATTCTTTTCTGTCTAAATCCTCTCTGATGACACGTGTCTCGGGAACCGCCCAGATTAGAAGAGGTTTGCTATGGGGATTTGCTTCTAAACTGGGCGGTTCCCGAGACATGTGTCCTCAGAGAGCACTTAGACAGAAAAGAACAACTTTAACTTCAGAAGCTCATAAGTACTGAAAGGATTAAGATTTTTTAATAGAAGTAATTTACAAATCTGTTTAACTTTCTGGAGCCAGTTGATATATAAAAAAAAGTTTTTTCCTGGATAACCCCTTTAACATGGGGTCAAATTATGGAAAATTAAAATGAAGAGGGAAAATTTAGTACTCCATGGAAGTGTGATACTCCCTGAAGCAGTCCTTAATGCAGAGGCCCGGATGATCGGGGCAAGTGTCACATTGAGTGGTGGTGTCCTTCCGGATCCCCCTCTTGTAACACACTGTGCATCTTTTCTGGGTTCGTCCCTTCTTTCCAGTGTTGGGGACTTCACCTGGAAAGTGCTGGCCTGGGACGATCCTGGCACCTATAACTTCAGGTGACGGTCGCTGATGTCAGCCATTACCGGCGGGTCCGCGGTTGCTGACAGCCACTGGAACCTGCCGGGAATGAAGCGAGCGCATCTCCTACGCTCGCATCACAGCTGCGTCATGTGCGGCACTGAGCACTAAGTCACACTATACAGCGTCGTACATTTACGGCGCATGTCCTTAAGGGGTTAAGGAGCTGTCTGACAGGTACCTGTTCTGTCAGTCGTACAGTCAGCGCCTTTGAATTGAATCGTGGAGTGCCGATAGTTTACCAAGATAAGCAGATATTACTAATAGTAAGGGCCTTTTTGTTATGTTTAATCCTGTATACATAAAACTTGGTATAAACTTTTCTTTGTGCAAGGAGAGTAGTATAAAAACATCTTTGCACAGGAATCATATATTAATCATATATATGCATCTGATTTCCTGAACAGCTCATGCCTGATATTTTTTTTTTGACCCACAGGTCATAGAAGAATTAGGATAATAAATCCCTAACAGCAGTCAGAGGCCTTGCTCATAAAAGTCCCCTAGGTGGACAATGAAAGTGTAAAATAACAAAAAGGAAAAAAAAACTATTTAAACATATAAAAAAATTCCTTCCCTAATAAAATTTTAAACACCCCCTTTTCTCATCTCATCACATCTGAAAAAAGTAATATATTTTGTAGCACATCGGTGCAAGCAAAAATGTCTACACTATTAAAATATAATAATTATTTATCCTGCACAGTGAACCACGTATACAAAAATTATACTAAAATGCTGGCATTGCTGATTGTTGGTCATAATAGTGGAAAAGGAGTGGAAAAAAATGATCAGCAAAGAAGCAGATGATGACCAAAGCACCCGTGCTCAGCCAATGAGCAGTAAGTATGGAGCTCTAGCTCCACCCACAGGCACCTCCAAACTTTCAGAAATTCAGCCCTTCGGTGCCCCGTTTTTTTCTGGCCGCCGTGTCTGCTGATTTCTACAAATCCCCTTCATTGCTTGATCACGGTCATGGGATGTGTTTGGGGCATGGTTAGGAGCATGGCTGGGGCTATGCACTCTAGCCCTAGGTCTTTTGGAGACCTACCAACACCCCTGATAGGGAGAATTTTTTAGCATATTTAGTTAATTATTTGAAAGTAGCAAACTAAAACAAAGGTACCATTGTAAAAGCAATGACCCACATAATATAGAAAATAGGTGAGTTTTACTGTATAGTGCACAGCATTAGAATAACCCCCCTCCCAAAAAAAGTAGAAAATGTGTGGTTATTAATTTTTTTATTTTTTATTTAAACCCCAAATATTTTTTACCACCAATAATTACAATTGGTCCTGCAAAAAAATAGTTCTCATATGGCTCTGAGAATTCCTTTAAGAAACTGAGGAGGAACAAAACAAAAAAATTATTCCAGTCTTGAAAGAGTTAAGAATGATTCCCCCCCCCTGACATTACTATTATATTTGAGCGTCATTTGAGCGTCACGTGTGTAAGTATTAGTCATAGTTCACATATATGTGGGACTGAAATGCTAAAAACTATTCTGCATGTCCTGTTGTATTAAATCTCGCCTGTGATAACCCTCACGCACCCATGTGCCTTCATTTAGAGGAAAGAAAGGTGCAGTGATGGTGGGCTACATTAGAGGTAGAATTTTTATGCTCCTAGAAATTTCCCGTTCGTTTTTTTTTAGGCAAAACTTACACAATGAGCAGCCTAAGCAATTACCACTCACTTACTAATACGCCTCCATAATTGAACACCTTTTAGCTCTGAAAAGAAGTGGTTTTGTTCACAGTGTGATACTCAATAAGGAAACATTTTTAGCTTTTTTTCCATTCTGACAAATGCAAATGCCTTTTATTTCTGGAGCGTATTTAAAATAACAAGGGAGGGGGAGTCATTCACTGGGTCCAGTGGTTCACAAGATGACGGAAGGCATTGTTCGGTCTTTGTGAGCAATGCAGACAGACGTCTATCACTTATAACATGTCTCGATGTTTCCAGCGACTTTGGACTCATTACGTTGCAGTCCTTAAACAAAAACTGAGCACTGGCTGTTAAGCTGTGTGGGACGTATAATTGTCTCCAATAATGAAGTATTAGTTTTTTGATTAGTCTAATTATGATTTTTTGGTAGAGTTGACAATTAGACCTGTTTGGAAATAATAGTTATTCTGGGGGGACAGGAACATGGAACACAATCGGAGAATGTACTTAATTAACATGAGCGCGGTGCTGTTTGTTACAGTACATTCTGGCGGACGCTGTTGGCTGCAAGTTCTTGCTGAATGTTAAAGGGACAGCAGTCCTAGAAATAAGAGAAACAGAAAACGCAGACTGTTTTCTAGTGTGTATAGGGACCTTTAGGACCAGAACTGGATGAAGGAGAAGGGTTGGGGGCTTTAGGGGTGTGGTTTAGTTTGTCTGAACTTATTTGCCTAAAGTCCAGTTTCGGAACCCAAGCTTCTTTAGCTTTTCCTAAAAGAAAGAGGAGCATATATATATATATATATATATATATATATATATATAATTAAGCCTTATATCCCCCACTTCACTTACCCTTGTATTCCAGTTTTCTTTGCCTTGTATGCCAGATTTATGCACCACAGAACCAGAGACACCCAGTCATATAGACAATAGGGCTCTGTATTTATTAAGGGTAACTACTTTTACAGCCAGTACAAACTTAATGACTAAACCCATCTATTATCTTTATGACAATGAAGGGGGAACTTCTTTTTTGAGCTGCAGAGGTTTGGAGAGTATCAAGGATCATGGCACCTATTTAAATACCACAGGGCTTCCTGATGAAGGTTCACCCAATCAGCATGCAGAACCAATCTCTTGTGCAGGATCTAATTTATTCCAGCAAATACTTGTGTTTATCAACACAGCTAACCCTAGATTTACTTCAAGATAAAATTATGAAAGAAGGGGGGGGGGGGGGACAAAGAAAAGGAAAGGGGACTCCATATCAGCATGATGGTCCTGTAAAACTAACCTGATCAGCTGTTGCAAGAGGGTGAGCTCCAGACTGGACCAGGGGGAATCGCTAGATGTCATATATCTTGATTTTTCCAAAGCATTTGGAAGTAATTTGCTCAGTGATAGAAAACAGAAGGTTGGTTATTAATGGAACATACTTTGAGTTGGTAACTGTTACTAGTGGGATATCACAGATGTAAGTTTTGGACCCTATTCTTTTTAATATATTTATTAAACAGGGTAATGTACATGGTTTTGGATACTAGATTCATAGGGAGATAACAAGGATCTAGGGATTTATTCTGATGCCATAAGTGGTGTCAGGAAGGAATTTTTCCATGTGGTATGGGGCAACTGGCATCAGCCTCAGGCTAAGCTTATTTTTTCCCCACCAGCAAAACATTCACCCCCAAAAAACTGCCACAGCTTTTTCCTGTGTTTTGACAGTTTTTGATGGTGTGCGGAAGTTTTTCACTGCCTTCAGGGTACCACTCCATGGGTCGAATACAGAGCACCCGGCACTGAGGAGGTAAGGAGTGACACATAGCATATTACTCCCCTCCACAGGCTGTATAGTATACATAGATGCATAGTGCACATAGTGCACCCATGTATACTATACAGGAGCCGGGAATCCTGTCACTATACTGACCTGACTCCCTGCTCCTATAGCCACTTTGGGGGCTATAAAGCATATTTAGCCAGCTATAGATGGCTCTATAAACTGTATACAAAAACAGACATCAACTTACCTCATTCTGCTGCTCCTGCCTGGTCTGTGTAGCTCTGTCCCTAGCGGTGAAGTCATTAGGGGTAGGGCTACAGCCAGGAGTGGTAAATGTAAGGCTCTGTTCACATTGCACGTTTCTGGGAGTGCCCTCCCAGACAGGGATACTCCTGTCATGAAAATGTATTGAAGGGCATGGAAAAATGCACCCTAACTTTCCCTTAAGTTGCTGTTCCTTCCTATTGCATATCCGCCCTATGCGACGGATCGACAACCACGAAGACGGTACATACACTGCGCTAATGTGCTGGGGTATAAGAGTCAATAAATAAATGGAACTGTACAAGTTCAGGGTACATGTCAACAACATGAGGGGTTAACAACAACCAACAAACAGGACTAAGGACCTAATACATAACAGGAATGCTAAATAGCAACAAACAGAAATATTAAGGCAAGTTATAGCATACTGACAATCAGTTCAGAGACAAGATAAATGGTAGATGTGATAATATAAACAAGACTGGAGAAACGGGATAAATACTGTATAATACTGTTACAATGGGCCAGGATATGCAGGGGATAAACGGGTTAACTGATGGTCAGATACTATACAGGTCAGGATTACTAGAACACAATTCACACTAGATAGCTACAAAAAAAACCTTTAAAAGCCGAAATCCATAACATGGAGGAATACGGGTTAAGATTCTAAGCAGGAATACTAAATACCGGACACTGGACTGAGAACGAGCGCTATACAGGACTGATACAAGAACTAAACATAACTGATAACAAGGAACACTAAATATATACAAAGCATAACACTAAAACCCTGAGCAAAATACAAACATGACAAATACGTGACAAGAAGCCATGGCTAAACTCAGGATACATGTGAACAGACATAGACTAAGGTGCTATCTGAAACAGAGTGCAAACATAGTGCAATTAGTAGCCAGGAATACCAGCAGAGCTGGGGTTTAAAGAACCCCACTCGGGACCTTATTGGATGGAAACATTAACACTATACTCACCAAAGTCCACAACATGCAAAAAATGATCGGGCATGAAAAGCAGGTGTGAATACATGTACTCAGCTGCTGCTACTCACCAACACTTATGTACAACTATGGAGCCTGGCCCCAGCACTTCCTGGTCTGCTCTCGACACAAAAAAGTCTGACCACCATTAAAGCTCTGGACAGCTGTCCCTTGTGTAAGTGCCAGTGTACCTATTGCTGTATGCCCTCAGTTCTGCAGTGTAATTGCCCTTACTCTCTTAAGCTTCTCATCAGCAGCAGCTCAGTGTTTATTGTATCTCCATTGTTACTGCATTTCTGCCCTCACAGCACCCTACAAACCCAGTGCATAAGAGCACAATAAGTAAAGCTGCCTGTTTAAAGTATCCAGTAGATTGCGCTGTTTTCCCTGGGGAATTTTAATGTTTCTCCTATTCTCCTATGCATTTGTTTCTCCACATCGGTTGATCATGGATCACATACCAACTCCACGGGGTTGCACCACTTTATGTCCCTGATAAGTTGTGTGTTGCTTACAGAACAACATAAGGTTAGCATTTCCTTATAAGAGGATTCAAAAATAGAACTCTCCTGACATACTGTAACACGAAAAGCTCTGATATTTTTTCTGCATACAAATTACCAAGATGTTGAAATGACATGGAACATTTATGAGGTTGTGTTTCACCAAGAACCAACATATAGATATGGAATATTTCAGACTTAGGCCTTAACCCTATGAGATTTATACATATATGTGTATGACAGGGAGATGGTGATGTAGCTGTAGGGGCTGGTCAGAAGTGGTGACATCACTCAGGGGGAATGGCAAAAGTTCAGAATTTACCTGCACCTCCAGCAGAGGATGATGCATTGTCTCAGGGGAATAGAAGAAACCAGGTCGCTGGAACAACATTACATTGACAGTAAGAGAACTATACAACTTCCTGTCAGGGGTAAATCACGCAAAAGTATCTACAAGCCAGTAAAATTTGTGACACTATGTTAGTATATATCTTGGTGTGATATTCTTATTTAAATACAATTTTTTGAAACCAGAATATCCCATCAAATGTTTCCACTTCTAGTCCCAGGCCACTGTGGTTGCACCTCAGATCTTTGTTCAGTACCGCTAACTAGACAGCTCCTGAATTCCTGCTTGTAGGTGCACAGTTGTACACCTGCTGATTTGTCGAGAGGTGGAGGATAGGTATCTTTGTGTCTTTACTCTCCCCCTTGGCCATAACAACTTCCCCACTAGGTGGTTGGGGAAAAAATTGGCTAGTCATCATTACAACTACTCATCACTGCTGGTGCTCTCTGCTCACTGGACAAGCTGTCTGAGGAGGTCTTTTAACTGGTCTTTCAATTCCAGTTTTATTTTTATTTGACTATGCTACAGGGACTGTAAAGTTAGTGTAATTCATTTTATAGTGTTTGTACCTGAGTTTGATGGCTGGTCTCGCAATTCTTATGTGCCCCAATGTTTATTTTTAAAAGCATACAAAATGATTGTGGTCCTGGGCCATTCCCAGGTTGCAGTGCAACCTGAGACATTACATTACTAGTCAGGTGTTGAAAGGGAGTCTGTCTGCTTCAAAACGTGGAACGGCTGCTGGGTGGTGGGATCATTCTCCTCAGGGCTGCAGGAAATTGTCCCAGGTGTGCCTCAATTGGTGGGGTGGCTGATGTGTGGAAGGCAGAAAAGCCAACTTATCTTTACAAACAAGGGGTCCTAGAACTTGTAATTGGAAGGAGTGAACTCCAACAGAAATTTGGCATTGTACAAAAAAAAATAAGCAGCATTATGGTGAATTCGCAGCACAGACATATAGCCTGAAGACAAGCATATATCCTTCCATTAATGTCTGGCAGGTAAGTACTAAAACCACCTATGGTAGATAAACCCTTTAAAGGGGTACTCTGGTGCTTAGACATCTTATCCCCTATCCAAAGGATAGGGGATAAGATGCCTGATCGCGGGAGTCCCGCCTCTGGGGACCCCTGGGATCTTGCACGCGGCACCCCATTTGTAATCAGTCCCCGGAGCGTGTTCGCTCCGGGTCTGATTGCCGGCGACCACACGACAGCTATCACGCCCCCTCCCGTAGGCTTGCATTGAGGGGCGGAGCGTGACATCACACGGGGCGGAGGTGTGATGTCACACGCCACCGGCCGTGTGGTCGCCGGTAATCAGACCCGGAGCGAACACGCTCCGGGGACTGATTACAAACGGGGTGCCGCGTGCAAGATCCCAGGGGTCCCCAGCAGCGGAACTCCCGTGATCAGGTATCTTATCCCCTATCCAAAGGATGTCTAAGCACCGGAGTACCCCTTTAAGTGAACAGAGAATCAAGGATTACCAGCAACTATTTAAGTAGCAGAGGGCAACATGAGTTTCCTAAGGAACCTGCTGTTGGCCTGACAGAAAAGTAAACCTTGGGTTGTTCTCTGAAGATTGAGAATGAGAATGGAAGAAAAGGCCGGTGGATTGAATGACTCTGCTCTATGAAGATATAATAGCTAAGCAACATAAAATGTTCAATCTAAAAATCTATAAAGTGCATATTCACTTAAAAGCGACTTCTCTTTTACTAATTCTTCAGCAACTATTGGTAAGTAGTATTTAAAAATACAAAAACAAGTATGTTAGCACAGTTTATTGGCACACAAATCGGCAAAGCATAACATGAAATACATTTGCTCATAACACATTGACTTATACTGTGTGCTCAAAATGGTCATATGAAAATTAAACAGAATTTTAGACATATAAAGTTCCACATAAATACACTGCAATAATAAGAAAAAAATGCCATAGGAGAATTTACAAAATATTTATACAAGAAATATACTATGAAATATAGCAACAAAGCCAACCGAGATACAGTAAAACACAATTGTGTATTTGATAAATTTCTCAGAAAATGACTACATGGCTTTAAAATATCTTGACCAAAATTTTGGGGTAAAATTTCAGATGTTTTTATTAATTTCCCATTGTCAACATGATGTTAAAGAGGACTTAGGAGCGTTCCTGGCTTGTCTGTGTTAGTAGATACGTCTATTTCTCATGGCATAACAATTCTGGAGCATATGTAATTTCTTAAAAAAATGTTACTGTGCTGTTCCTTTCCTCTTCCTCCTATAAATAAATTGACAACTGGGAGTTACCAGACTCATACTGGCCCACAGAGAACAGGTGGATCCCCTGGTGGACTCCTATATATTGAATCATTAAAGGGGTAAAAACATACCCCCTATTCACAGTATAGGAGATATGTCTCTGATTGTGGGGGTCAAACCACTGGGACCCCCCGCCAATCTCCTGTGTGGGGCCCGTCCCTTTCGCTGAGCACTTTGGCACCCACCTTCTGAGACTAACTGGTCTTGCCAGCCAGTCCTGTTCAGCCAATCATCAGCTAAGGTGGGACACTGCTGCTGCTGGTGATTGGCTGAGCAACTGTCACTGCCGTGACTGGTATGCTCAGCAGTAAGAGGTAGGTCCCGCTATGGAGATAGCGGAGGTCCAACCAGCCTGACCCCCCCAGATCTGACCCTTATCCCCTATCCGGTATATATGGGATAAGTTTTAATTAAACTAATCCCTTATCCACAGGATAGGGGATAAGTGTCAAATCTCAGGAGGTCTGACCGTTTGGACCTCTGCGTTCTCCATAGTGGGACCCCTTTAAGGTCTAAAAAGGGTAAAACAGGTAATGTTTGCATGTAATTCTAGGATGGGTCCTTAGAATATATTTTACTGATGGGCCATAGGCAACCCATTCCAATGCTGCGTGTTAATTTTCCCCTTGTCAATAGGGTGTGTCCCTACTCCCTACACACTCTGACCATGTCCAATCATGTTGTATAGTGACAAATATTTTAGACAAGATGAATAGTAATAGCACAATGCACAATTCTAAGAAAAGGTAACCAAGTTTTATATTATTTTATGGGCAATACAAGTATTTACTAAAAGTAGACGTGCCAGGCGTGTTGACAGGTCTTCTTTAAAGGGATTGTCCAGGAATTGAAAAACAGAGATAATTTCTTTCAAATACCTCTCCCTGTCTCCAGGTTGGGTGTGGTTGTGCAGTTCAGTTCTATTAAAGTGAATATAGCCAAGTTGTAATACCACACCCAAAGTGGAGACAGACAGGGAATGGTCTTTGAAAGAAAACAGGTCTATTTTTTCGATTCCTGGATAACCTCTTTAAGTAATAAAGACTATTAATAATCTATGTGAACTTTATATGACCAATAAACAGCAAGAAATAAAAAAAAAGAATTCTGTATTTATTTTGTAACTAAGGAAACAAATGAAATATATAAAAAAGTCTCAAGAGCAGGATCATACAAAGTTATAAATGAAGTTGATGTTCCATTTGTTAAAGCACAAATGACTCTTCAGCATTTAAAAAAAGTTTTACACTTACAAACTATTGTAAGTTAATACTGTCATAACCACGATTCCCAACCAAATGAACAGAACAGAACTGTTACTTCGAAATCCCTATATAGGTAGAGATGAGTCAAACAATTACAGTTCAGGATGTTGAAGATTTTAACCAGTCAGGGGTGTTTCAAGTAAACACTGGAAGTCACAGACAAAAGTTTATCCTTAATGAATTATAAAATACTTAACTGTATTTTATTTTTTTTTTTAAATGTTTTTAATGATGGATTTTGTATTACAAAATCAAATTTACATTATAAATGCCCTTTGCCCTCCAAAACATCCTAAAAAAAAAGAAAAAAAAAAAAAAAAAAAGAATGGACTGGCCCAAAGAGACACAAATTCTGTGAATTATGTCCTAACAGATGTGTTAATTTAAAGGGGTACTCCACTGGAAAAAAAATTAAATCAACTGGTGCCAGAAAGTTAAACAGATTTGTTAATTATTTCTATTAAAAAATCTTAATCTTTCCAGTACTTATCAGCTGTTGTATGATCAACAGGAAGTTATTTTCTGCTTGAATTTCCTTTCTGTCTGACCACAGTGCTCCCTGCTGACACCTCTGTCCATTTTAGGAACTGTCCAGAGTAGGAGCAAATCCCCATAGCAAGCCTATCCTGCTCTGGACAGCTCCTAAAATGGACAGAGGTGTCAGCAGAGAGCATTGTAGTCAGACAGAAAGGAAATAAAAAGAAATTCCTGTGGATCATACAACAGCTGATAAGTATAGATTTTTTAATAGAAGTAATTTACAAATCTGTTTAACTTTCTGGCACCAGTTGATTTAAAAAAAATGTTTTCCAGTGGAGTACCCCTTTAAGGGAATGATTTTAAATATTTTGCAGGTTGTGATACTTTATATACAAACACCGGAAAATGTAAGAAAGTAAACAACCATGTCCCCAAAATATGTTGATCACATGGTCTCTCCTTTCTAAGAGCCACAGAAATCAGCTGTAATCTTTGAAGAACCTGCCAACAATTGTTTAAGTCAAGTGCCACAAGAGGGCAAAATAAGCAGTGAAAGATGCCCGTAGGAATCAGTGGTCTGTATTATGTAAGACTGGGTACTCTAGAGAACATTGTTCTTTGTAAGCAGTCACTATTCTGGCTAATTGATGTATGATGGACCCCTCTCTTATTAATTAAGTTTTTCTTGAGTTTCTAAACTATTTTATAAGACTGTAACTGTCTTGAGTAACTTGCGAATAGATATGTCTTCTGCCAAATCTTTGTAGATATTACTGCATCAGAGACTATACTTACCAGAGGATGTGGAGAGTATTCTAATGCCTAGGTCTAGATCCTCAACCCCATGCTACTTTTAGCTCAGGACTATGGAATATGTCTCAAAGGGTCTCAAGTATCACCATTGACTTTAGCATACTTTGTTGTAATTTATTTAAAGGCAACGTGTTATCACTTTCACACTTCCCAAGCCACAAGTTGTTAGAATGGTTCCAGTGGCTTCTGCATCCACCAGTGGCTCTGATTGATAGCTCTCTACCATACTAAAACAGAGAGAGCTCTATCAATCAAACTGGTGGGATGGAGAGAAACCCCCATGACTTACGAATTAGGCGGTATGAAAGTGATGACAGGTTCCCTTTAAGGGGTACTAAGCCTAAAACATGTATAGAAATTAATTGGCATTATCTCTGCCCATTACTGAAAGCAATCATAAAGTCCTCTGCTTGTCTTCTGAGCCCTTTAGGGAAGCTACATGAGAGACTGATCAGGACAGAATGTTCTCAAGCCAACATAGGCTTGTTACAACTGTGTATCTTTGAAGCTCATATGGAAACTTGAATTTTGCTTTGTATACCTTGTACATCATAAGTAAATTATTTAAGAAAAAACTTAATTTCGAAAAGCAGGTCAGGTGAAATGTAAAAATATTATATTATGTTTTTATTACATCTATTTTAGGATATTTTTGGGGGAATTGTGGCTTTATAATTGCAACATGTTTTCATAGGGGACCCAATATTCTATTAATAGAACTATTTTAGGATTAATAAAGTATCACAACCGGTAGGATAAGTAAGATCTCATCTTCGTTGCACAATTATTAGTGAAAAATATGTAACCCAATGCCATTAGGAAATAGAAATCTGTAGAAATGTCTTGGTAGATATATTGACACTCTGTACTGCCATAAAGTAAACAATGCAATGATCTGTAACTCAACATCATATGCGTTTGCCAAGTTCTCTGGTGTGTCGACCTATTGGGAAGCTTGCTGCGTTGGGTTTTCTGGTTTGGTGTCCTGGGTAGCGGGTGGTTTGCTGTTCCATGGACTATTGTTTCCCAGTGCAGGGGAGTTGTTGAAATCTTCTTCATCATCCATTCCATTAGCTGCATCATATTGTGTGTTTTCTAGTCTAGTGATAAGCCTTTCATCTTCATCTCCAAATTCGCCTCCCATCAAAGTTGGTTCTCCTACCACCATCACATCCTGTGAACAGCACAGACCATTATTATGTGGGCACCTTGAGGAAAGACAAAAAAACTACCGATGACTGAATGTGGGACTGGTATTGAAGGTATTTCAAATACATTATTGGAGTTAAGATAGAGCTTATGGAAGAAATATGAGAAGCATTGAATGTTTGTTTTAGAGACAGTAAGGGGTTTATGCACTTAAGAAAAAAGTATTTCCTATTCAAAGCATCTAAACGTGAGTGCTGGGACCCCTCGTGGGATCCCCTGTACAAGGCTTCTCATCTCTGCATGCAGGGCATGTCGATACTCCCTAACACACTCTGGGGACACACTGGTGCTGAACAGAAGTGACAGTCCTAGCAGTCAGACTCCCTATGAGGGGATGTCTTTATAAAGGGCCTAACCCGTTTAAGCAGCAACATAAGAAAAGTCTGTGGTTGGTTAACAGTTTGGTCACAGAACAATTCTAACATTTTGTACATAGTTGTCATAAAATAACTTAAAGGGGTACTCCCCTGGAAAAAAAATGTTTTAAATCAACTGGTGCCAGAAAGTTAGATAGATTTGTAAATTACTTCTATTTAAAAATCTTAATCCTTCAGGTACTTGTCAACTGCTGTATGCTCCACTGGAAGTTTTTTTTATTTTTTTATTTCCTTTCTGTCTGACCACAGTGCTCTCTGCTGACACCTCTGTTCATATTAGGAACTGTCTGGAGCAGGATAGGTTTGCTATGGGGATTTGCTCCTACTCTGGACAGTTCCTAAAATGGACAGATGTGTCAGCAGAGAGCATTGTGGTCAGACAGAAAGGAAATTCAAAAAGAAAATAACTTCCTGTGGAGCATATAGCAACTGATAAGTACTGGAAGTCATTTACAAATCTGTTTAACTTTCTGGCACCAGTTCATTTAAAAAAAAAATGTTTTCCAAGGGAGTACCCCATTAAATATTTAATAGATTATTTCACACACAAAAAAAAAAAAAAAGCTCAGGAGTAACACATACCACTATACCAACACTATCTATGTGAGTGCTCTCCAGTGTCATTTATACCCTTTAAAGAGTGCATGTTAACAAACCATATTTTCTAAACCAACTCAGATTATCCGTAACTGCTCCTAACATCCCTTCTGCCCTTAAAAAAACCTTCCCAGGTCTAAAAAGCTCTGTATTATACCTTTCCCCTTGCTCACATTGTGTAAGTTCCTGGCAGGAGAAAGTGGGCGTTCCCCAGCAGACACAACATCATTGAAGCCTGCGAGAGCTGTTCCTCACCATGCCCCGCACGCATTTCCTGAGTTTGGTCTCCTGCCAGGCTGGGAGGAGACCAAACTAACTGTTTGACTTGCGGCAGGGAGCAGAACAGAGCCACCTAGTCTTATATTTACATAAGGAACAATATATTAAAAGTTTAGTTTGGTGACAGGTACTCTTTAAGATTATTTATTTGTGGCTCTACGGCTCTATTCAAACTTTTTGTGTGCAGCAGTAGTGTGATCATGTGACCAAGAAGCAGCTGTATATCCCAGGAGGGCATTGTAGTCTGACCCTCATTACAAGAGCTCAGTTCTCCTGTCTCCTTCCACTGACCAGCATTAAAAATAGTCCCTCACACACAGCTATGGAGATCTCACTAATAAATATAAATACCACTATGAAAACTAATCCCCTGCATTTTATTCTCGTCAGTCCCTTACCTATTTAACCTTCTTATGTTTTACTTGTGCTTCATATACTTTTTTCATGCAGTGCTACATGCCTGTATATGTTAAGACAAAGAATAGTACTACATGTAGATCCATTCTCTAGGAATTTCTAGGAATTTCAGCATTATTTTCTCTCTCTTAATACATAGAGGCTTATGGAAGTGCATAAAGAAAGTATATAATTTACAAATGTGCAGGTCTCAGTGTGCACCTGGTAAGAAGGCCAACAGTGGAACTTGTGTGTCCTGCAAAAAGTATACTCGGAAATCAGCAGAACAAGGAACAGCAGGGGGCAATGTAAGATATTTCATAACAGAAACAGATTTTTAAATCAATTCCCATGTAAGAAATATTTGTTTTTATACATACTGGTAAAATACACGTGATATTTTTGGTGGGATAACACCTTTAAATAGAATTTTCCATTATTTTATCACAGAGAAGGCTGGGGATAAACGGTATAATAATAGGTATAATACACCCACAGTCATGTCACAGTACAGTGAACGCAGTGATGTAATAGAGCAGGGATAATGCACACAATGATGTCACAGCACAGATCTTTTCAGTAACATAACAGCACAATTACTCCAACGGTGACAAAATACAGCAAAATACACACAAAATGGCCATGATGTTCACTGTGACATCAAAGCACCAGTAAGAGAAAACAAAATAATATCACTGTGCTGGTGTAATGGAGGGATGTCACAGCACAGGAATAATATAAAATAACTCCACTTTCCAAGACCCATATACATCACTAACTGCCCCTTATGTCTAAAAGAAGATTGGTCCTCATAACAGCTGCTATGCCTATTACACTGGTACTTACGCCCATGTGCCATCCCCACTATAAAACCGGTCCATATTCCATGATAATTTCAATGACGCCTTGATTGTTTACAACCATACAGGCTTTAATGGGGACAGATTTAGTAGCAGGACAAGCCTGCAATAAGGAAATTATCATGGAATAAGGGCTGGTTTGGCATAACAGGCCCATTATATTTGCCTGGGCCCATTACTTACCAAACCGTTCCGTATTCCACGATAATTCCTCCTGACTCTTGTCTTATCGCCTATGCATTTTTTTGTAGTGATGAGCTGTAAATAAAGGGGGATTTTGTTAAAGAAAAGATTGAAACAGAATTACAAATCCAATTTGGTGCAATAAGATACATTTGTACATAGTTTTAAAAAAAGGTTAATTTCATATAAGAAAATAAAATGTACTTCATTTAGTCTATGTGCTTTGATATGAGAGACCACAAGTAGTTTATCAGGAATTTTAGATTTTGAATGTATAATTTCTTGAAAATAACACAACAAAAAAAAAAAAAAATTGTTTATATAAATTACATTTTTGTTGATTGTTCCAATACTTATAGGTATCACCAAAGTATTAAAATAATTTTTAAGAGTGGTTAATCAGGATCAGGATTTATTGGGCAACTTTTTTTTTGCACATTTCTGGTGTTTCCGTTCACTAGATGTTGTAATGCTAAATTTTTCCTATAGTGGTGCTGCAGTAGAATAAATCACTTGTTATTGGTTGTCTCTAAATTGGACAGACATATGTCATGTAAAAATAAAAAAGTAATTTATTCTTTAAAAGTGAACCCATTTCTACAATAACTCTTCTTATCTTACAATACAGGTTATGATGAATGCTGCCTTGAGCACCACCAAAAAGAGGAGCTCAAACATGGTTCAGAATGAAGACAAATCTCTTGATCTTCCTGTAATCACTGATTACTCTTCAAAACTCTACATATATACCACTGTATTACAATTTGTTTGCAGTTTCTTTTTATTTCTCATAGGGCAGTTGGGGAGGGATATGGAGTTTATTGGGTTCATATAGTTTCAGGAGTGATCTGACACTGCTCCTTTCTCTAGGTTTCTCTGCCTCAAACCCTCTGTAAGTAGAGAAATTGACTCCCTCCCTTTGGCTTTGATTGATCCTTGGGTTTTTAATCTGGTCCCAGACTGCAGAGGCTTCTTCCTATGTTTCCTACAGGGAAAATCAATATAAAGTCCTTTTTCAGTGGTACCACGCTCCTGAGCTCTGTCACCATTATCATCCACCGGTGTCCCCTCTGTACTGGCGGTGTGGTCAATCAGTGGGTACTATTCCTCATATTTTTTTATTGCCTGGCTGTGCAGTCTCTTTTTGGACTCAGTCTTGGGCATAGTGTTCCCACTGGATCAGGTTACCTTTCTCCTTAAAGGATTGGGGATAAGTGTCTGATCTCCTCCCTGGGAACTGGGCATTTGGAACCCCGCACGACATGCCCCCTTCGTGTATCTCTATGGGAGAGCTGGAGATACAGCGTTTGGCTCTCTCTCATAGAGCTATGTGGTGAACCAGGAATACCCCTTTAATAGCAAATTATGCACTTGCATTTTACAAAATAGATCTGAATTTCATGAGCCTGAGGCAAAGTTACAAAGGTTGCTTAACCAGAATTTTGTTCTCAAATGCATCAGAATTGTGGCACACAGCAATTAAGACAAATTTATTAAGCAAATTACGCCAAACAGTATAAAAACTACGCCTTAACCGACAAGGGGTGGGGCTTACTGAGAGAAGGCGTGACCTGGAATAAATTGGGTGGGGCCTAAGTTTGATGCTATGCACCACAAATCACAAAATCAGTCTTAAGCAAACAAAAAAAATGTAGGTCTAAATTTTATACAGAATTACAAACAACATGTGCCAGGTTGATCAGCCTCAGCCAATTTAGGAATGTCTATTTTCGTCTGAACTATTTACGGTATATATAGCTCCGATAACAGGGTCATACCAGATCTTACAAGACCCAGGAACACTCTATTGTATTGTGGGTTGGACCACTGAGATTCCCCTATAACTGAGTCCATGAGAAGTTTCTAAAGTTTCGTAATTCCTAAATTTCAAAACGATCTCTTAAAAAAATTAATTCTGATCATAACACTAGATCCTCAAATTTAGGCAATCCCAATACAGCATATTCTGGTTGGTTTGCCATAGGTGAATTTACTTCTCAAATGGGTTTTCCAGAAATGCACATTGATGGCCTATCCTTAATGAACTTTGTTGGTTCCATCCCCAAGCCCTCCACATTTATGAATATGGTGAACCTGACCTCTTCCTTCTTATGATGATAGTATTTCTGTGGTTGGCCTATTCTTTCAGTAAATGATAAGCCATGAGTGTGTATTTTCATGATTACTTGTTCATTTCGATCTTTATACTAACACCTTCTGATTAAATTCTGCTCTTGTCTCTGACAAGGAGTCACACGCAAAATATACAAGACCTGCATTAACATAATGATACTTACAGGTACTTGACTGGATAAGTTGAGACTTGCAGCTGGTAGTTTTTTCTTAGTATATGTGCTGTTTGTGTTTCCTGAACTGCTGGTAGAATTTTTCCTTTTCCGCCTTTTGGTGGTCGTCTGTCTTGTAGGTTCTGCTGTGAGTTGCAACAAGACATTTGTGATCATAAATATTCTATAAAACCATTTATAGAAAAAATATTAAATGCTTTTATGAAAGTATCGCTCCATCTATGATACTTTGCATTGGATCTGGCCTGGCTTCTGTCCATCTTGCTTTGGTATACCAACCCTATTGAGTTGTATCCCACTCCTCCTACATTACATTTTATTGAGTGAGTAGAAAGTACCATAGCAGGTATGGGGAAAATAATGTTCTTTGCATCAATCTCTACTTAGGGTCTACTTACTCTTTCACAATTTGACTGTGAAAAAGCATACATGGACCTACTAAACCTTACATTATTTGTTTAAAATTCAATATTCATTTGTGAAACCCTTATTTAAGGATGTCCCACTGAATTTCTGCTAACTACTAACATAATATAGTATTATCCATTATTTTGCCCTTACAATATAAATTCCTTATATCTTTCTTGATTCCTGTTTGTGCTTTTCTGAGTCTGTGTTTTGCTGTGTTAGTTTAGTTTAGGGAAAGATCTAGGGAAAGATTAGGTTAAGTGTTAGTGTATGTCTTTGTTTTATCATGTTCTGATTCATTCCTCTTTATCTGTTTTATTATGTCCAAACCATTTGTGGTCACTACATGTTAAGTTGCCATCTTATTCTTGTTACTTCTGATATTGATACGTGTGCTTTTTTTTTTTTTTTTTTTTAGATGCCTGCTGGTTCTTTTCTTCACTGGGAGTATCTGACAACTGAAAGCTACAGTTAAGCAGATGAGATGTCTAATCGCGGGGGTCCCACCGCTGCGGACCCCAGTGATCTCCGAGCCAGCAGCAGCGGTATCCGAAACATGGAAGCTTGGAGCTTCCGCATTCGTGACATCACGCCATGCCCCCTCCATTCATGTCTATCAGAGACATGAATCGCAGATGTCACATGTCTATCGCAGACATCACGCCTCCTCCCATAAACATGAATGGAGGGGGTGTGGCAGCCATGTTCGCCAGTCATCAGGCACGGAGCAGAGTTTGCTCCATGCAATGAATGACAGGGGTGCCACAGCGGAGGTTGTGGGGGTCCCCAGCGGTGGGACCCCTGTGATTAGACTTCTATCCCCTACCCTTTGGAAAGGGGATAAGATGTTTTCAGCAGAGTACCCCTTTAAGACCAAGAAAGAGTGACTGCTAAAGGGTAAACCAAGTGCTGCCATTCAGCAACAAGTTGTCATTGTTACAAAGGGGTTGTCTAACTCCCTGAAATTAAAGAATAATAACAAATGCAATAAAAGGATAAAAACATAATATTTGATTATTATTATTTTATTTTTTTTGTATATATTGTTTAGTATGTATGACTCAAAGTGATCTCCTCTGTCACTGTATATTTATTTTGTACACATACACATATAGACACAACATAGGGAACGGATATAATGGAGGCTGCATAAGACTTACCTGGTGGTGCAACCATTCGCTGCCATTTTTGAAACAAGCATGTTTTTAGACAGTCCCTTGGACTAAGGTTATACGTTTTATGTCTTGACATTAATTCTTGCATTGGCTCCAGTATTACACACAACTAAAATAAAACACAAATCCAATAGATTATATTCAACAAGTAATAGAATTGCTTTACTAAGATTAACTAGTTTATCTGGAAACAATTTGTCAATTTTCTTATCAGGTATATACTACAGACAATGTGCAATTCCTTTTAATAATGCTAGCATAGTAGTGACAAGTATTCTTCAGATGTAATGTCTCATTGTCATTGATAAGGCTAAGGCTGGGTTCACACTACGTTTTCTCCTATACGGGAGCGCATACGGCAGGGGAGAGCTAAAAGCTCGCGCTCCCGTATGTCACTGTATGTGCTCCCGTATGTCATTCATTTCAATGAGCCGACCGGAGTGAAACGTTCGGTCCGGTCGGCTCATTTTTGCGCCGTATGCGCTTTTACAACCGGACCTAAAACTGTGGTCAACCACGGTTTTAGGTCCGGTTGTAAAAGCGCATACGGCGCAAAAATGAGCCGACCGGACCGAACGTTTCACTCCGGCCGGCTCATTGAAATGAATGACATACGGGAGCGCATACGGTGACATACGGGAGCGCGAGGTTTTAGCTCCCCCCTGCTGTATGCGCTCCCGTATGGGAGAAAACGTAGTGTGAACCCAGCCTAAAGCAGTATTGGATTGTATAAATTGGAGCCACTTTTAGATGTTCTACCATCATACCTTAAAAGATACAACCAAATGCCCAACAATACTAAGCTCCTGATTGAATGGATGCAAATATGAACACTCTATATGGAACATACTGCATCCCTTTTAGATAAGGTATTTTGCCATTAACTCCTCCACCACTTCATGGATATGTGTCTTTTTTCAACCGTACTATGTAACCAGATAGTTACCCCGTTTCACCTTAGGTGTTTTATTTTATTTTATTTGGAGGCACCCTTTATTGTAAGTTATTTCTGGATATCAGTAGTTTGGGCAGGTTTTGGCACAATACTTACCCTCCATGTTCTTTTTGCTGCAAGCATCATTGGCATCCCAATTCCTTCACTGTTGTTATTGAAATGCTATGTAAGTAGATTTCTACATGTAGCTTCGGGGTCTCCAGACCAGAGTTGTCCAGGTGAGTCTATGTCATAATGTTATGTATGGTATAAGGTAAGCTGTAATGGTGTGACGAGAGTCATCTTTGAGGATGGGGAGTTTCTGTGTGCAGGAGAGAGGTGGTGGGAGAGCCTTCTTTATTTTGCTATATTAGAAGCCTATGATATTTAGTGTCTAGGGGCCAAGATGACTCTTGATCTTCCCCTCTTCCATCTCATATTTTCAGTTTTTTTTTTTTTTGATCCAGGGTTGCCTATTACCTCTCCATGCCTAGGAGCTTGCAACTACTACACAATTAAGTAAATATTAAAAAAAAAAGTTCAATATCTGCTATGAAAAATTGACATAAATGTAGTACAGATACATTTTTTACTGATCAAAGCACCAAGAAAGAAAACACCAAAAAGTCTTAAAGGGGTACTCTGGTACTGATTTTCTTTTAATCAACTGGTGCCAGAAAGTTAAACAGATTTGTAAATGATTTCTATCAAAAAATCTTAATGCTTCCAGTACATATTAACTGCTAAATACTATAGAGGAAATTATTTTCTTTTTGGAACACAGAGCTCTCTGCTGACATCTCTGTTCATTTTAAGAACTGTCCAGAGTGGGAGAAAATCCCCATACAAAACATAAGCTGCTCTGGACAGTTCCTAAAATGGACAGAGATGTCAGCATAGAGCACTGTGGTCATGATGTCAGCAGAGAGCACTGTGTTCCAAAAAGAAAATAATTTCCTCTGTAGCATTCAGCAGCTAATAAGTACTAGAAGGATTAAGATTTTTTAATAGAAGTAATTTACAAATCTGTTTAACTTTCTGGCACCAGTTGATCAAAAAAAATTTTTTTCCACTGGAGTACCCCTTTTAAAAATAAAAAACTTGATTTAAATAATAGGTAATTTTTTAAGGACACAGTTCATTTGAATATTACATAAGCACTGATGTTATGACTTTAGGGAAATAATGTAGAAGCTGAGGCCATCAGTAGCTTTGGATATAGATTGAGAAACGCAATGTAAAAAAAAACCTGTGCCTCTTCTGAATCCATTCTCTAAAATGAAAGCAGCGACACATTTGCTGCCTGCATGGGATGTAGACGCACACTGTGATAATGGCTGCAGTCTGACACTCCTGTCCCCTTGGGATTTTAATCTGTTTCCTTTGCTAACAATTGGTTTCAATGACAATTCTTAATTAGCAAGAAATATTCTTCCCGTCTTCATGGCTGCAAATAAAGTCTAATACAAGGCTTGGGGAGAGTTAGGACTAGATTACTAAATGCTTCTTATTGCTCAGAGAAGACGACTATCTCCATTCTGTATTGTATGTATAGTATGGATGAAGCCCCAAATCATCTCTGTAAATGACAATCACTGATGCTTTAAGGGGAATGTCATTAAAGGGGAACTCCGGTACTTAGCAACTTGCATCTCTAGGGGAGAGCTGGAGATATAGCACTTGTGGGTAGGGGATACGTTGTTGAGTAACGGAGTCCCCCTTTAATATTAAAGGGAATTTACCCCTAAAATAATGAAATCAATAATGAATCAAAGTCTTTTCAGACCTGTTTTAAGTTATTTCCAGTTCTTAGAAAGCTGGGTGAAATAACAACTCTAAAATAAAGACTGTACAATAGCAGCTCTGCCTAGATATATACAGGGTGATTAAAAAAAGAAGGTTCAAAAGAAAACATAACACATCTATTAGCATGAAAAATGATTTTAATTGGTGATGTTGTGGGTTGGGGGGGGCAGATACAATGAGTTCTTGATGTAATTCCATAGAAATTACTCACAGAATCTTTGATCTGGTGATCGAGGAGGCCAGAGAAACATTCGTGAATCATTGTCTCTGATTTTCAATCCTAATACAGTAGAATCTAACAATAGCAGACACTCACGGGAATTAAAAAGTGTCCACTATTGGGAGATGTCCCCTATTGAGAAAAACATCCTTCTAAATGATCAAATACTGTAATGTACTCACCGGAGTGTAATTACATATAAAACATGATAAAAAACAATATTTCAGTAGAATCTCCCAGTGCTGTTTTAATCATCCTTTATCAACCTCCTGTACCATTTCATCCCCCCTTTTTACCCTTGGCTACCTTATTCCCCCTGTGCCTTGTCCCAAATTACCCCCCCCCCCCCCCCATTACCCCCTGTGCCACATCATTTCCCATTGATCCCCCTGTGCCATTTTCCCCCTTTATTACCCTGTGTAAGTTCATCATCCCCTCTTTATGAAGTGGCACAGGGGGATAAAGGGGGAATGAAATGGCACAGGGGGTGGTAAAGACGGGGGGGATGAATTTGCACAGAGGGTAATACAGGGGTAATGAAATAGCACGGGGGGGGGGGTTCAAGTAGAAATCATGTGGCACAGGGGGTAATTAGGGGGGGGGGGATGATTTGGCACAGGGAGGGGGGGATCAGGGAAGGAGGGGAGTGTGAATGATGTGGCCAGCAAACGTACAGAAGCAGGAGACCACTGTTTAAACAGCGGTCTTCTGCTTCTGTGCTGAGGCTTCTGCAGTGGTGTCCTGCTGGGCCTGGGCCCCTTACAGGGTATTTTCTGTACCTCCTGATGGTGGCCCTGTGTGCAAGGTAGGTGTAATGTCTGTTTATTTATTTTTGAATTTTTCCGTTTTAGATCCTGTTCAGACCTTGTTTTTCATGCATTATCTTTTTCTGTGCTTTCCTTTCCAGGCGTTAAAGAGTTAAGGCTTTCACCCATTTGCAAGGCGGGTGTGGCTATATAACTCCAGCTCAGTCTGCATTCTAGTGGCTGGTTATTTAGTGCAATACACTTTGTCTGTTTGTGCAATATGCTATTATGTCTGTTTGTGCAATAATCTGCTTGAGCATTTACCTTGTGATATGATCTGAGTTTTTAGCCATGGTTAATTAATCTTGTTTAGTAGATTTTAGTCTGTGTTACATTAGTTGTTTTTAGGATTAGTTTGTCTGTTCTGCTAAGTCGCTGTTCACACTATGTGTTTTCTTGTATCCGTTTTCTGAGTTTTTGTAACAAGACATCCCTGTGACATTTTAATGGGACTCTGGGGAATTGAGTTTTAGTACAAGATATCTCCGTGCTTGATGGTGGACTCCGTGCTCGATGGTGGTCTTTTCTGGAGGTTTTCTGGGGGATTGAGTTTTTATTCCTGTTTGCTCCTGGAGTCTATGCAGACTCATCTGTTTCCCAGTCTTGTGTTCTGGACTTCATCTGTTTGTTAGTTATCTGTGTCCAGTGTTAACAGTGTTCTATATTTATATCCTGTTTGGTTGATCTGATCTTTGTTCTTTGTACTTGTATCTGATTGTGAACAGTGTCCTATGTTCCTGATCAGTTTGCCTGTTTAGATTTTGACCAGTAATGTATTTGTCATGTGACCGACTATGTATTTATTTGATTTTACACCACTGCATTGTAGCGCATTGAGGGACCGGCTCCAAGTTGTCGATCCATCGCTTAGGATGGATGGGCAAGTAGGCAGGGAGGGTGTTTTTACGGTCAGTTTAGGGCTCAATCTCCCTGTCCCCACAGTCGGTCGTGACAGTAGGGATGGCACATAAGCTTGGTTGTCGCCTATTGGGAGTGTTTTGTCCCCCAATGTGAGTGTATTGTCCCCTATTGTGAGTGTTTTGTCCCCTATTATCCCCTATTGGGAGTGTTTGGTCCCCTATTAGGTGTGTCTGCATCCATTATTGGGAGTGCCCCCTATTCGGAGCGTGCAAATACATTAAGTCTTATGGGACTCTGCCGGGAAATTAAAAACTGTCCACTATTGGGAGGTGTCCCCTATAGGGAGTTGTCCACTAAGGGAGATTCTACTGTATACCAAAAATTGTAAAATTTATCTTTTATTAAAAGGGTTATCCAGGAATCAAAATACAGACATATTTTCTTACAAAGACCACTCCCTGTCTGTCTCCACTTTGGGTGTGGTATTACAACTTGGCCCCATTCACTTCAATGGAACTGAGCTGCAGAACCACACGCACCCTGGAGACAGACAGGAAGCAGTCTTTGAAAGAAATTATCTCTGTTTTCCGATTCATGCATAACGCTTTTAAGTAAAAAAAAATGGGTGTGAATAACATAGACAAACTTTTTATTAGGGTAATTCTGGAGCGAAAATTCACTATATAGAAAGAATGGGAGAAATGGGGGGGGAGGGTTGCACCGTGAAGCTATAGCCTCTTTTCTCTGGCCCCATCTTTTAGAGTGCCCTGACCATAGTGGCAATCCCCAACCCGGTGTTTTACTGTTATACTACCCTAACCTGTGTAACAGTGAGGGAGAAACAATAAACAGTGATGCAAACAATTGGATAATTCTCCTAGCAGAATCAGATATATTTTTATATACATTTTTAATTCCACATAAAATACTCAAATATCTGCACTCCCAGACCAAAATATAGTTTCATGGGGCTGTAAACAAATACAATAAAGCCTCCACTGGTTTATTGCCTTGTGTGCAGTTATATCAGGTGGTTCCAATTGTAAAAAAAAACAATGCCACATGCAATGGTTCTGACGTGTTTCCCTTGTCAATTCATGGCGGGTTTATCAGGACAATTGTCTGTATCAGAGTACATTATATCCATGCCAGCATAACCTAATGGTGGGTTCATCCCCAAGTAAGAGTTATACTGCCTGTGTTCAATAGAGATGACCAAATTGGTCACATGCTGTATACAGATTCAAAGGGGAGATTTATTAAAACCTGTTCAGAGGAAAGTTGCTGAGTTTCCCATAGCAACCAATCAGATCGCTTCTTTCATTTTTGAAAAGACCTCTAAAAAAAATTAAAGAAGAGATCTGATTGGTTGCTATGGAAACTCAGCAGCTTTTCCTCTAGACAGGTTTTGATAAATCTCCCCCAAAATGATTAGGCAGCAGGCAACCAAGGTGGTAGATGCAACCACTGACAATAAACAATGACAATGTCATTTTTCAGAGGCCTTTTTAAAAATTAAAAAAAGCAATCTGATTTGTTTGAATGGACAACTGCACCCATTTTTTTCTTTTCTATCTTCCAGACACCACCTGTCTATTGAATGTCCTGAATGTGCTGCTCAGTCCACTCAGCAGCTCAGCTCCATCCATAGAAGTGACTGGGTCTGATCTGCAATACCACACACAACCTGTGGAAGTAGAAGATTTTTTATTTTTTGTAATTAAAGCAGCAGTGTTTTCTATATTTTACCATATATATATATATATATATATATATATATATATATATATATATATATTTTTTTTTTTTATATAATGTGTATATATATATATATATATATATTTAATATATTAATATAAATAAAAAAATTGATTTGAGATAAATAGATGGATAGATACTGTGGGGGCATAAAAGTATTTAGTCAGCCAGCAAATGTGCAAGTTCTCCCACTTAAAATGATGAGAGAGGCCTGTAATTTTCATCATAGGTATACCTCAACTATGAGAGACATATTGAGAAAAAAATCCATAACATCACATTGTCCGATTTTTAAAGAATTGATTTGCAAATTATGGTGGAAAATAAGTATTTGGTCACCTACAAACATGTAAGATTTCTGGCTCTCACAGACCTTTAACTTCTTTAAGAGTCTGCTCTGTCCTCCACTCATTACCTGTATTAATAGCACATGTTTGAACTTGTTATCAGTATAAAAGACACCTGTCCACAATGTCACACTCCAAACTCCACTATTGCCAAGACCAAAGAACTGTCAAAGGACACCAGAAACAAAATTGTAGACATGCACCAGGCTGGGAAGACTGAATCTGCAATAAGCAAGCAGCTTGGTGTGAAGAAATCCACTGTGGGAGCAATTATTAGAAAATGGAAGACATACAAGACCACTGATAATTTCCCTTGATCTGGGGCTCCACGCAAGATCTCACCCCGTGGTGTCAAAATGATCACAAGAATGGTGAGTAAAAATCCCAGAACCACACAGGGGGACCGAGTGAATGACCTGCAGAGAGCTGGGACCAAAGTAACAAAGGCTACCATCAGTAACACACTACGCCGCCAGGGACTCAAATCATTCAGTGCCAGACGTGTCCCCCTGCTTAAGCCAGTACATGTCCGGGCCTGTCTGAAGTTTGCTAGAGAGCATTTGGATGATCCAGAAGAGTATTGGGAGAATGTCATATGGTCAGATGAAACCAAAGTAGAACTTTTTGCTAAAAACTCAACTTGTCATGTTTGGAGGAGAAAGAATGCTGAGTTGCATCCAAAGAACACCATACCTACTGTGAAGCATGGGGGTGGAAACAGCATGCTTTGCGGCTGTTTTTTCTGCTAGGGGACAAGGACGACTGATCTGTGTAAAGGAAAGAATGAATGGGTCCATGTATTGTGAGATTTTTAGTGAAAACCTTCTTCCATCAGCAAGGACATTGAAGATGAAACGTTGCTGGGTCTTTCAGCATGACAATGATTCCAAAAACACCACCCGGGAAACAAAGGAGTGGCTTCATCAGAAGAATTTCAAGGTCCTGGAGTGGCCTAGCCAGTCTCCAGATCTCAAGCCCATAGAAAATCTTCGGAGGGAGTTGAAAGTGCATGTTGCCCAGCGACAGCCTCAAAACATAACTGCTCTAGAGGAGATCTGCATGGAGAAATGGACCAAAATACCAGCAACAGTGTGTGAAAACCTTGTGAAAATATTTGACCTTTGTCATAGCCAACAAAGGGTATATAACAAAGTATTAAGATGACCTTTTCTTATTGACCAAATATTTATTTTCCACCATAATTTGCAAATAAATCCTTTAAAAATCAGACACTGTGATTTTATGGATTTTTTTTTTCTCATTATGTCTTTCATAGTTGAGGTATACCTATGATGAAAATCATACAGGCCTCTCTCACAATTGGTGGCTGACTAAATACTTTTTTGCCCCACTGTAGATGACAGATCCTCCTTAATAAATTCCTGCATCACAGTGCTTTGCCTGCCATACACTAAGTGTATGTCACTGCTATGAGACTGCTGGTGGGAAGAGGTCAACAATAAATGACAATAAAGCTATCGTAGCAGTAGGTTGCAGTGTAGGGGTTGCTTATACTATTAACTGTATACATCCATCTGCTTTATAAAGCCAACATTACATTATACATCAAGCTAGAAAACACATCTAGCCCAGAAACATAAAAATAAATCTGCACATAATTGTGCACCACAAAACTGAATGATGGACATCAAGTATAGAAAAAGTAATATGATATTAATATACCAATAACTATCATTATTGTAAAGCTCTCATATGACCAGAAGAAAAAGGGTAGAAGTAAAAATACAACTGATACATTGTGCATTCCACACTGTATGGAATATGTGCTGTATGTTCACATATATACTGTGTTATCAAAGTATAGCAAATACACTTACATGCAATTTTCAGGAAAAGTTATGGCAACAAGAATACTGCTCAACTTCCGATTGAGTTGAGATACAGTGCTGTGTTGCTGTGTGTGACCACTAGATGGCAGTAACGATATATTCAGGGTTCCAGGAGGCAGTGTGCTAATCCCCAATATACCGTTCTTGTGTCACAAGTAATGCTGCTATTTGAAATAGAAAAACATTGTCTTCAAGCACTGGAATTAATTATACTAGATATAGAAAAAAAAGGCCAAAAACTCCTGCTATGCAAAATACGGCAAAACAAAAACAAAAAACTGATTAAATGGACAGAAATGCACAAAATTAGCAATACTATTTTTCGACCTAAAATCCTCAAAAATACTTAAAAAGTAACAGGGATTGCCTTACTCCTATATGTACAAAAAAGAAAAAAAGAAAAAGGAAAAGACATTATTCTGAATTAGAGTATTCTGTTGTAACCTATCAAATTCATACATATCATTGACATATGTATCTATAAAGAGTGTATAAAGTAGCCTAGAAAACTACTTTCCAAAAAATATTATGATGATGATGATAATAATAATAATAGTGTTTGAATAAAAGTATATATATATATATATATATATATATATATATATATAAAACTCAATGTGTGTGTATGTATGTGTGTGTGTATGTATGTATGTTCCAGCATCACGTCCAAACGGCTAAAGATATTAACATGAAACATGGCACACATGTTACTTATATGTCAACAACAAACATAGGATAGGTGATTTAACCCTTACTCACCCCCATTTGCCAGGGGCGGGGTTTATGTTTAAAGTCCCATACAAGTCTATGGGAAATACATGTTACTGCATAACTTCCAAACGGCTGGAGATATTTCGATGATACTTGGTCACATGTTACTTATATGTCCACTTAAAATATAGGATAGTTAATTTAACCCTTAACCACCCCCATTTGTGAGGGTCGGGGTTTTTGTTTAAAGTCCCATGAAAATCAATGGGAAATGTATGTTCTCACATAACTTCTGTACGGCTGGAGATATTTCAATACCTGGTGCACATATTACGGGTCGGGATATGAGGTTGGGATAGGAGGTCAAGTTAGGAGGTCGGGATATGAGGATGGGATTTGAGGACGGGATAGGAGGTCGAGATAGGCGGTCGGGATAGGAGGTTGGGATAGGAGATCGAGATAGGAGGACTTGATAGGAGGTCGGGATAGGAGGACAGGATAGGAGGATGGGATAGGAGGTCGAGATAGGAGATCGAGTTAGGAGGTCGGAATATGAGGTCGGGATAGAAGGTCGAGATAGGAGGTGGAGATAGGAGGTGGAGATAGGAGGTCGGGATAGGAGGTCGGGATATGAGGACGGGATAGGAGGTCGAGAAAGGAGGACGGGATAGGAGGTTGAGTTAGGAGGCCAGGATATGAGGCCTGGATAGGAGGTGGAGATAGGAGGACGGGATAGGAGGACTGTATAGGAGGTCGGGATAGGAGGTCAAGATAGGAGGACGGGATAGGTGGTCGAGTTAGGAGGTTGGGATATGAGGATGGGATAAGAGGACGGGATAGGAGGTGGAGATAGGAGGGGCAGATAGGAGGACGGGATAGGAGGTCGGGATATGAGGACGAGATAGGAGGTCGAGATAGGAGGAGGGGATAGGAGGATGGCATAGGAGGGTGGAATAGGAGGTGGGAGGTCAGGATAGGAGGTGGAGAAAGGAGGATGGGATAGGAAGTCGGAATATGAGGACGGGATAGGAGGTTGAGATAGGAGGACTGGATAGGAGGTCAGGACAGGAGGACGGGATAGGAGGACGGGATAGGAGGACGGGATAGGAGGACGGGATAGGAGGACTGGATAGGAGGTCGGGGTATGAGGATGGGATATGGGGTTGGGATATGACAACAATATATGGGGATGGGATATGAAGTCAAAAGCTTCCTCCTCTGTTGATTTTCCTCCCCAACAAGGATGGGGAAGGAAAAACCGGGCAACGCCGGGTATTCAGCTAGTATATATATATATATATATATATATATATATATATAGATAAATACTTATATCCATGTATATGAGATGGATATTTATTAATTAATAAAAACTTTAATAATTAATGAACATCTATTTTATTAGTTCAACTTCAAGTCTTTATTAGTAAAAAGTTGACTGTACAAATTGATTGTAAGCTCTTTATATGTATCTATCTAAAAATCCCAGAAAAGCAGCAGTAGATGCTTGCAGTCATATGGGCCTTGGTTAGGGGATCTCAAATTCAATAAAACAAAGAGAAGGCCGCAGCACACAATTTCAGTGCAAATCAGAGTGGTTTATTCCATCAGCAAGACAGATAAGGTTCAACATTTTAGTGGTCTCAAACACCACCATCCTCAAGGTGGTGTGAGACTTATCTGTCTTGCTGAGGATGGAATAAACCACTCTGATTTGCACTGAAGTTGTGTGCTGCGGCCTTCTCTTTGTTCTATCTATCTATCTATGTATAATTCCAGGAGAGCAGCACAACCAAATGTGATGACCCTCCAGACAGGTGCAAGCTGTATGGGAACCTTGGTTAGAGCTTCCACTTTCATTATAATCCCAGGAAACAGCAGCACACACAAACTTGTGTCAAAAAAGTTGAAGTTTATTCTATATATCCAGTGCAAAAATCAGAGCATTGATTTTTACTCTGGATATATGGAATAAACTTCTGCTTTTTTGACCCAAATTTGTGTGTGCTGCTGTTTCCTGGGATCATATCTATCTATCTATCTACTTTAGAGAAGAGAGCAGCACTCCACTATTGAAAAAAATGCACGGGTTCCCCCGGGTCAGAGATCCAAACTTGAGCAGTGGCACTCCAAATAGGTGAAAAATGTCATGTCTTTATTCACTCCATGTGAGCCTTGAGTGCCACTGCTCTTTTTTGGCTATCTATCTATCTATTTATCTATCTATCTTCTCTTTCTCTATCTATCTATCTATCTATCTATCTATCTATCTATCTATCTATTTATCTATCTCTTCAAATCTATCTATATTCTCTTTCTCTATCTATTTATCTATCCATCTATCTCATATCTATCTGAAAAACAAAATGTAGTCTGGTGCCTGGCACCTCTGAAGAACGGCTTCGATCTGCTCTGAATTGCCCACTGGAGGCCTGCTGGATTTGAATATTCATGGTTGCTGGTCACATAAGCACTTGTGCCTACTGAGCGCTCACGTTACCAGCAACCATGAATATTCAAATCCAGCCAGTGTACCCGCCTTCAGTGCACAATTCAGCACAGTTCGAAGCCAATTTTCAGAGGGACTGGGCACCGGACTGCAGGTATGTATATTAGTCAGAGACCCTGCATTAGTCTCCTGTTCACCCGCCCTATAACCCAGTGTATTGGGTTTAGTGTGGGTGAACGGGATGACTGTTTTCCTTTAAGGTGCATGGTGCAAAGTGGATTCTAGAGTGTAGGTAAAAAAAACTCTAAATGTGAAGTCTTTACAACATAGGATCTCCCCGCAGCACACAACAGGTTCCAAAAAAAAAATGAAAAAAAAAGTGTTTTTATTCCATCAAAAACAAGTGTTACAAAAGCAGTAACATTTTAACCAGTTCACCGGGTCATTATCAAGCTGGCTGTAACGCTTGTTCATGATGTCTCAAAAAAGTAAAATGGAGCCGCCCTGAGCTGGTGTCCAAAGGAGCAGCTAACCCTGGCACAGGTAAAGAGTACAGAACATGTAATACCTCCCTGTACTGTAGGGGGCACTACCAGACAGCCAGTCTGTGCATGTACTTCAGTAATACAGGGGTCTTAACAGTGAATGTCCATTCTGGTTGGTCGGTTCTTCCAGACATTGACACGTTTTGCAGATCTGAACTTTCAGTTGCATGGTATGTTGAGTATGATTTCAAGTTACAATTGCCCAGAAAATACAATTGTATGTTGAAACTATTGTATGTTGAGGCCATTGTAAGTTGAAAATATTGTAACCTGATGCCATCATAAGATGAGGGATCGCTGTATTCTAAGGAAGAGAGGGATAAAGGCCAAGAAGCGTTGTTGAGAAGTGTATCTATAAAACACTAGCTAGCTATCCATATCCTTAGGTGGACGTAAGTATTCTCTCCGACAGGTATATAAAATGGGCAAATTCTGTTAATGGAGAGAAAATGGCAGACGAGAGTATGGTCTTTTATAAGCTGTTAGAAGATAGTATGGCCCAGTGTGAACAGGGGTAAGCAAAATAACAGTAGTAAGGGGAGATGATTCCTGAAGAATATTTGACTGCCCCATAACCAAAGTATGTATATCACAATAGGGTTAGTGATCTGTGGCCTGGAGGAAACTATAGAGGACCGTGGAGGGTAGACAGGGAACATTCTGGAGCTCATAGGGTGAGCCATTGAAGAGGGGCAAGTAAATGGAAAGGCTGACTTGAAGAAGGAAGTATGGGATTAAATGCTTGCAATTTTACTTGGTTGTTTATTAAAGGGAACCTATTATCACTTTAATGCTGCCTGAGTTACAGGTTATCAGGGAAATCTCTAGAGGATTTTCCCCACCACACTGGTCTTGGTTAATAGATCTCTCCCTGCGTGATTATAGCCAAAATGGTACGGCCACCATTAGTGCCGCACATTGTGCAACAACAAAGACGTACAGATGAATACGAGATCCCTGAAGAATCCTGATGAAGGAAACGCGTAGGATCTATTATCTGCATGTGAATGCACCTCAGCTAACCATGAGACCAACCTCGCCGTTCACAAGGAAAAGCTAAGTGGGCAATGTGCAATATTATGTTAACAGCACAAAAAGACACCTAACCATATACTGGATAAGCCTTAAGTGTATATGGAGGACTGTGCAATACACAATTGAGTGCATAAGAGTCAATACTTGAAAGGGGGAATGGTGCAATATACGGGACTATGTGTAATAACTGTGCAATCACCATTTACATGCACCACCTGCTAACAATATAGTAGTTTTTTTACTCAGTTTATGCCAAGCACATGCACTTTATGTCTACTCATATGCATGCATGATTGAACATAGCACCGTGATACAAGAAGCATTGACATTGATACACAGTAGCTAGGTGTGTAGAAACACCTTAGCAATGCAGCAGGCAATAGAAGGTGGTCATCATCATTTTATGGTATTATGGCAAATAAGAAAGTGTGACAGACCTTTTAAGAAGGAATAATAAAAGTGAAGTTTTAAGGTCCCCTTTTTCTTGAGAATTGTACATTTATTGGGAGACCTCGGTAAATTGTGGTACTTAGTACCTTTCAGTGACTGAGATATCTATCAGTCAAGGCTGGGCAAGCTTCCGGGGACCATCCTTATGACTCGTGATTCAGGCTGCATGAAACTCCCACAGGTTCCCATTAACTCATTATGCCACAACTCTAGACAGGTTCTTCGTAAATAAGATAATAGAAGTCAGTGTCAGTAAACTCTTTGTGGACGGAGTGGATTACAATTTCAGGGATTTTATAGTTATTTCAGATTTGGCAAGTTATTTGTTCAAGGGCTAACACCAGTAATATGGGTAGGACAAGAGGCAACCTATCGGGTGCCCAGGAATAGGAAATGTATCAGACGGTGTCATAACGTAAACTTTCTCTATTTTCAGGCATCAATAAGATGGGCTAAACAATGAATGTTGTCATCCACTTGGCAAAGGGTCACAATGCCTACGTGGTGTGAGGTCTTCTGTGTCTCTATTAAGTTTCATAGTGTCTTCTTGGTTATAGTTTAACATTAACATTAAAGAGTTTTAGGATCATAGGCATTGCAGCTGTTAGGATTACGAAGGGAAAGTGTCAGTTTTTGAGGTGAAAATCATACTAAATAGGAAGCAGTACACAACTATTTTATATTTAATGTATCTGCATCTGTTTTCAAAGAAGAAATTCACTGTACTTACCTAATATGTTTCATTTGTCACCTTATTTTTCCCTCATGGCCTCATTTATACTATCAGTTTTATACTGTTTTATCTCATTTTGGTTCCCTCTGGAATAGATTATCTACAGAATAGTGCATTGTAGTACTAGTGCAGTACTACAATATTACAACACGGAATACCTTTTAATACAAAGAGGATGCAAACAATATACATATTATACTAAAAGGCATTCCAGTTCTGAGTTGCACAACATATTTAAAGACTGAGAGGAAATATATATATATATATATATATATATACACATATACATGCAGTGGGGCGAAAACATATTTAGCCAGCCACCCATTGTGCAAGTTCTCCCACTTAAAAAAGATGAGGTATAAAAAAGAGGTATACCTCAACTATGAGAGACATAATGAGAAAAAAAATCCATAAAATAACATTGTCTGATTTTTAAAGAATTTATTTGCAAATTATGGTGGGAAAATAAGTATTTGGTCAATAAGAAAAGTTAATCTCAGTACTTCGTTATTTACCCTTTGTTGGCAATGACAGAGGCCAAACGTTTTCTGTAAGTCTTCACAAGGTTTTCACACACTGTTGCTTTTATTTTGGCCCATTTCTCCATGCAGATCTCCTCTAAAGCAGTGATGTTTTGGGGCTGTCACTGGACAACATGTATTTCAACTCCCTCCAAAGATTTTCTATGGGGTTGAGATCTGGTGACTGGCTAGGCCACTCTAGGACCTTGAAATGCTTCTTACGAATGCCCTTGCTGATGGAAGGAGGTTTTCACTCAAAATCTCAAGATACACGACCCCATTCAATCTTTCCTTTACACAGGCCAGTTGTCCTGGTCCATTTGCAGAAAAACTGCCCCAAAGCATGATGTTTCCACCCCCATACTTCACAGTAGGTATGGTGTTCTTTGGATGCAACTCAGCATTCTTTTTCCTCCAAACATAAGTTGAGTTTTTATCAAAAAGTTCTACTTTGGTTTCATCTGCCATATAACATTCTCCCAATCCTCTTCTGGATCATCCACATGCTATCAAACTTCTGATGGGCCCGGACATGTACTGGCTTAAGTGGGGGAACACATCTGGCACTGCATGATTTGAGTCCCTGGCAGTGTAGTGTGTTACTGATGGTACTCCTTGTTACTTTGGTCCCAGCTCTCTGCAGGTCGTTCACTAGGTCCCCTTGTGTGGTTCTGGGATTTTTGCTCACCGTTCTTGTGATCATTTTGACACCACGGGGTGAGATCTTGCGTGGAACCCCAGTTTGAGGGAGATTATCAGTGGTCTTGTATGTCTTCCATTTTCTAATATTTGCTCCCACAGTTGATTTCTTCCCACCAAGCTGCTTGTCTATTGCAGATTCAGTCTTCCCATCCTGGTGCAGGTCTACAATTTTGTTTCTGGTGTCCTTCGACAGCTCTTTGGTCTTGGCCATAATGGAGATTGGAGTGTTTGAGGTTGTGGAGGTTTGAGGTGTCTATTATACTGACAACATGTTCAAACCGGTGCCAATTAATGCAGGTAACAAGTGGAGGACAGAGGAGACTCTTAATGAAGAAGTTACAGGTGTGTGAGAGACAGAAATCTTGCTTGTTTGTAGGTGAACAAATACTTATTTTCCACCATCATTTGCAAATAAATTATTTAAAAATCAGACAATGGGATTTTATGGATTTTTTTTCTCATTCTGTCTTTCATAGTTGAGGTATATCTATGATGAAAATTACAGGCCTCTCATCTTTTTTAAGTGGGAGAACTTGCAAAATTGGTGGCTGACTAAATACTTTTTTGCCCCACTGTATATATATTGAAACTTTTGACATAAAATAATTCATTTGTAAAATCCCTTGCATCGCTGCTGCCATTTTCACACCAGCCTGTGAGCCCAACTGAAAGAAATCTTGGCCCCCAGGATAGCTTTGCACTAGAGAGAAAGGTCCAATCATATTTTTCACGAGAGCCCAAACAATTGGGTCAATGATAAAAGATAACTTTTTATTTTATTATTGATTTTTTTTTACATTCACAAAGGCCAGCAAATTTTTATGATACTATTCTGATACTAAATGTGTAAATTCCCTTCAGTCAAATAGAATAAAAAAAAACATTTTTAAACATAAAACAAACAAACAAAAAAAAAACAAACAAAAAAAAACAACAACAGTGTAGCCAGTTAATGAGTGAAAAGCTACAGTAGGTAAAACAAAGTTTGCTGATGTTCCTACATAGACAGAATATAAAAAAATAAAAAATAAACGCAATTTTGTAAGTTTTGGGGGCTTCCATTTCTACACAGTGCATTTTTTAGGTAAAAATTACACCTTATAGGTCCATACAATTAAAATGATATTCTACTTATATAGGCTTGATTTTGTTTTATTTCTGGAAAAAATCATAACTACATGTACGAATATTAATATTGTTACGCCGAGCGCTCCGGGTCCCCGCTCCTCCCCGAAGCACTCGCAGCATCCTCTCATTCGCAGCGCCCCGGTCAGACCTGCTGACCGGGTGCGCTGCAATATCACTCCCAGCCGGGATGCGATTCGCGACGCAGGAGGCGCCCGCTCGCGATGCACATCCCGGCTCCCGTACCTGACCCGTTCCCTGTCTGTCTTGTCCCGGCGCGCGCGGCACCGCTCCTTAGGGCGCGCGCGTGCCGGGTCTCGGATACGACCTGGTTGCTACCGCCACTGCAAGACCATCCTGCATTGCGGCGGGCTCTGGTGAATACCAGTAGCAACTTAGAACCGGTCCACCAACACGGTCCACGCCAATCCCTCTCTGGCACAGAGGATCCACCTCCAGCCAGCCAAATCGTGACAGTAGATCCGGCCATGGATCCCGCTGAAGTCCTGCTGCCAGTTGTCGCCGACCTCACCACGGTGGTCGCCCAGCAGTCGCAACAGATAGCGCAACAAGGCCACCAGCTGTCTCAACATCCTCTGCCTGTTCCTGAACAGCCTTGGTCACAGATTGGTATGGACTTTATTACGGACTTGCCCTCATCCCGTGGCAACACAGTTGTTTGAGTGGTCGTTGATCGATTTTCCAAGATGGCACATTTTAGTCCTCTTCCTGGTCTTCCTTCAGCGCCTCAGTTGGCAAAGCAATTTTTTACACACATTTTTCGCCTTCACGGTTTGCCCACGCATATCGTCTCGGATAGAGGCGTCCAATTCGTGTCTAAATTCTGGAGGGCCCTCTGTAAACAGCTCAAGATCAAATTAAACTTCTCTTCTTCTTATCATCCCCAATCCAATGGGCAAGTAGAAAGAATTAATCAGGTCCAGGGTGACTATTTACGGCATTTTGTTTCCTCCCGCCAGGATGACTGGGCAGATCTTCTACCATGGGCCGAATTCTCATACAACTTCAGAGTCTCCGAATCTTCTGCTAAATCCCCATTTTTCGTGGTGTACGGCCGTCACCCTCTTCCTCCCCTCCCTACTCCCTTGCCCTCTGGTTTGCCCGCTGTGGATGAAGTGACTCGTGATCTTTCCACCATATGGAAAGAAACCCAAAATTCTCTTTTACAGGCTTCATCCCGGATGAAAAAATTTGCTGATAAAAAAAGAAGAACTCCCCCCATTTTTGCTCCCGGAGACAAGGTATGGCTCTCCGCTAAGTATGTCCGCTTTCGTGTCCCCAGTTACAAACTGGGACCACGCTATGTTGGTCCTTTCAAAATCTTGTGCCAGATTAACCCTGTCTCTTACAAACTCCTTCTTCTTCCTTCTCTCCGTATTCCCAATGCCTTCCATGTCTCTCTCCTTAAACCACTCATCCTTAACCGCTTCTCTCCCAAAGTTGTTTCTCCCACTCCTGTTTCCGGTTCGTCTGACGTCTTCTCTGTGAAGGAGATTCTGGCCTCCAAGATTGTCAGAGGTAAAAGATTTTTTTTGGTGGATTGGGAGAACTGTGGCCCAGAGGAGAGATCTTGGGAACCTGAGGACAACATCCTAGACAAAAGTCTTATCCTCAGGTTCTCAGGCTCCAAGAAGAGGGGGAGACCCAAGGGGGGGGGGGTACTGTTACGCCGAGCGCTCCGGGTCCCCGGAGCGCTCGCAACATCCTCTCATTCGCAGCGCCCCGGTCAGACCTGCTGACCGGGTGCGCTGCAATATCACTCCCAGCCGGGATGCGATTCGCGACGCAGGAGGCGCCCGCTCGCGATGCGCATCCCGGCTCCCGTACCTGACCCGTTCCCCGTCTGTCTTGTCCCGGCGCGCGCGGCCCCGCTCCTTAAGGCACGCGCGCGCCGGGTCTCTGCAATTTAAAGGGCCACTGCGCCGCAGGCCTAATCAGTGTTATCACCTGTGCACTCCCTACTTATACCTCACTTCCCCTGCACTCCCTCGCCGGATCTTGTTGCCATTGTGCCAGTGAAAGCGTTCCCTTGTGTGTTCCTAGCCTGTGATCCAGACCTCCTGCCGTTGCCCCTGACTACGATCCTTGCTGCCTGCCCTGACCTTCTGCTACGTCCGACTTTGCTCTTGTCTACTCCCTTGTACCGCGCTTATCTTCAGCAGTCAGAGAGGTTGAGCCGTTGCTGGTGGATACGACCTGGTTGCTACCGCCGCTGCAAGACCATCCCGCTTTGCGGCAGGCTCTGGTGAATACCAGAAGCAACTTAGAACCGGTCCAACAACACGGTCCACGCCAATCCCTCTCTGGCACAGAGGATCCACCTCCAGCCAGCCGAATCGTGACAAATATGTTTAAAATTGTCCTTTTCTGAACCCTATAACTTTTTTTATTTTTACGTGTACAGGGGTGTATGAGGGCTAATTTTTTGCACTGTGACATGAAGTTTTTATCGGTACCATTTTTGTTTTAATGGGACTTTTTGATAAAAAAAAATTATGGTCTAAAAGGTGACCAAAATACACTATTTTGGACTTTGGAATTTTTTTTACGTGTACACCATTGACCGTGTGGTTTAATTAATAATATTAATATATTTTTATAGTTCGGGCATTTATGTATGCGGTGATACCACATATGTTCATATTTATTTTTATTTACATAGTTTTTTTTAATGGAAAAAGGGGGGTGATTCAAACTTTTATTAGGGAAGGGGTTAAATCCCATTTATTAACTTTTATTTTACACTTTTTTTTTACACTGTTATAGCTCCCATAGGGGACTTTAACATGCAATCTTCTGATTACATCACATTGATCAGTGTTTTCGGCTATCGATTGCTCCAGCCAAGATCTCAGATTTGGAGCAATCAATCGCCAATCAGATGCCGAGGAGGAAGATAAGGACCCTCCTTGTGTGTCCTCAGCTGATTGGGACACCGCGGTGGTCCCGATCAGCCTGACTGAGCTGCCAGGATGTAATTTTTTACATTTTAGGCGCGGCGATCAACTTTGATTGCCACGTCTAAGGGGTTAATACCGGACATCACCGCGATTGGTGATGTCCGGTATTAGCCACGGGTCCCGGCTATTACTAGGTGGCGGGACCATCCCGATTATATTGTGGGAGCGGGAGCAGGGGTACAAAGGCTTGCTTAATTTTAGAACTTTGTCAGGCTCGGCTAGCTTATGTGAGCATGGCAACAATGTCACAGTGGGGATTAAAAGTTTGGGTACCCCAGGTAAAAATTTGTATTAATGTGCATAAAGAAGCCAAGGAAAGATGGAAAAATCTCCAAAAGGCATCACATTACAGATTAGACATTCCATCTACACTTTCAAAATAACGGAAAAAAAAATGGTGTCTGCAAAAGTTTGGGCACCCTGCAGAGTAAATATCTTGTACTGCCCCCTTTGGCAAGTATCACAGCTTGTAAACACTTTTTGTAGCCAGCCAAGAGTCTTTCAATTCTTGTTTGAGGTATCTTTGCCCATTCTTCCTTACAAAAGTCTTTCAGTTCTCTGAGATTTCTGGGCTGTCTGTCACACACTGCTCTTTTAAGGTCTATCCATAGATTTTCAATTATGTTGAGGTCAGGAGATTGTGAAGGCCATGGCAAAACCTTCCGTTTACCCCTCTTGATGTAATTCCCCGTGGATTTTGAGGTGTGTTTAGGATCATTATTCATTTGTAGAAGCCATCCTCTCTTTAACTTCAGCTTTTTCACAGATGGCATCAAGTTAGCATCCAAAATTTGCTGAAATTTTATAGAATCCATTTTTCCTTCAACTCGTGAGATGTTCCCAGTGCCACTGGCTGCAATATAACCCCAAAGTATGATTCATCCACCCCCATGCTTAACAGTTGGACAGATATTCTTTTCATAAAATTCTGTTCCCCTTCTCCTCCAAATGTACCTTTGCTCATTCCAGCCAAAAAGTTCTGGCCAATTTTAACCTCATCGGTCCACAGAACTTGTTTCCAAAATGCATCAGACTTGTCCATATGTTCATTTGCAAAGTTCAAACACTGATTTTTGTGGTGAGGACATAGAAGAAGTTTACTTCTGCTGATTCTTCCATGAAGACCATATTTGTACAAGTATCTCTTTATAGTGGAATAGTGTACCACAACTCCAGTGTCTGGCAGATCTTTCTGGAGGGATTGTGCAGTCAAACGTGGGTTTTGAATTGTTTTTCTCACAATCCAGCGAGCTGTTCTGTCGGATATTTTTCTTGGTCTTCCAGATCTTGCTTTAACTTCCACTGTTCCTGATGACTGCCATTTCTTAATTACATTCCGAACAGAGGATATTGACATCTGAAAACGTTTTGCTATCTTCTTATAGCCTTCTTCAGCTTTGTGAGCGTCAACTATTTTCAGTTTCAGATTTCTAGACAACTGCTTAGAAGAACCCATGGTGCTGATTGTTGGGGCAAGGTCAGATGAGTCTGGGCATTTAAAACCTTTGAGATTGACATCACCTGGTCTTCCCAGATGATGATTGAGAACAATCCATGACACTGGCAGGTCTCAGCTTTGCAAAGGGGGCAGTGCATGCTATAAATTCTGCAGGGTGCTCAAACTTTTGCAGACACCATTTTTTGTTTTCTGTTATTTTGAAAGTGTAAATGATGGAAATAAAATCTAACTTTTGTTGACATATTAAAAGAATGTCTAATCTGTAATTTGATGCCTTTTGGAGATTTTTCCATCTTTCCTTGGCTTCTTTATGCACATTAATGCAATTTTTTTCCTGGGGTGCCCAAACTTTTGATCCCCACTGTATTAGAGGAGAAGGGATGAGGAACACATGGCATTTTGGCGCCTGCATACATGATAGGATGAGGAAGTAACACTAAGTTGACATCAGGGTAGCCCAGCATACCTTGCAGCTAGCAGCAAGATCACATGACCACAGGTTAGCCAATGATTGCTTGCATTATGTGACATACAGTTCCCAGGCCAATCAGGAGACAAAATAGAGGTGGGTTTAAGAGGTTACTGCATTACTGTTTCCAGTTGGTACACTACAAATACCAGCAGTATCACTGCAGAACAAGTTCACCAAACACATAAAACATAGCGTTTCCTACCTATGTGACCCTACTCTAAAAGAATTGACAGTAAAAGTTGACTGTCAGTTTCTCTGCCACTTGACTAGTTGGTAAGTGCCAAATCACCCAAAAACTTAACAATAACCTCAAAATCTTTTTCAATAAAAAAAAAAAAAAAAAAAAAAAAAAGTATTTTATAGGAATGGATGGCTGAGGAGGAGGGGAAGGAAAGAGCACCCCTGCAATGTCTTCTGCCAATAAGTAAGTTTGTAGCAGTAGCAGTTCGGTGGGCAGCACCCATTTGTCCAGGGACAGTACAGGTAGCAGCTGCAGCAGCCCAGTGTCTGATGGTGGTAGTAGTAGCAGCAGCAGCAGTTTCATTGTGGACTTGTTGTCTTATTCTCCATCATTTCAGGAGGAGGAAGAGTCTGACAATAAGCAAACTGATCCAGGGGTCAGTGGATTTTTCCTCGTCTAGTTACATGGCGTGAAGGAAATTCTTATATGGTCTGTTCCATCATCTCTGTCTTTGCTTCCCCTTCCTAGTGCTAAGCAGAAGGAAGGCATTAGCCCCGAGGAGGAGTTGTGTAAGCACAGTCAGCCTTTGGAGTGTGTTGAAGAGGTGGTGAAGGTGGAAGTTGTAGCCAAGCTTAGCACTAGTGGGACTGGTGGTGGTGATACTAAAAGGCATCATGGTGGATATGCAGAGGGGGGCGCAAGAAGCCTATGAACACACACCAGAAGTTCATGCTGAGAGCGGTGGAAGAGTTGAGGAGGAGTTTCATAATGGCAATGTAGTGCTGGACAGGATGTGGGAAGCAGGTGAAGAGGAGGCGACATGTTCAGAGCAGAAGAGTAGTGGTAATGTAGCGGAGCCAAGGTAGGGCTAGAAAACCTGTCAAATGTAACAGATGTAGGCCTGCTTGTCTGATCAGCTAAGGTGATGGCGACGCTGCTGCATCTGTTGTCTCGAGAGGAGGGGTACAGTCAAGTGGTGGTGTACCTGTCCAGTATTCTGCCGTGTGGAAATTATTTTCTACCTTATCAGATGCAGAATATGTGGCATTGTGCCATCTTTGCAAACATGAAGTTAGCCATGTCCAGGGTACGAGTATAGGAACCATGTGTCTACATGGGCACATGGAGTGGCATCTCTAGGCTTCATGGGACAGTTAATGGGGTATTCTGCCCTTAGATATCTTATCTTCTATCCAAAGGATAGGAGATAAGATGTCTGATCGCAGAGGTCTCCCCGCTGGCATTCTGTGCATACTTTGGTGGGTGCTGCTCCAGTCTAGGAAACACTGGGTTTCTGAGATGGAGACGTGATGTCAGCGCTCCATAGTGTGATACTGAGGGATAAACCAGTGTGCACAAATATGGTTGGTTGTGCAAAAACAAGTACAACTTAGGACAGAGTATGAAGTAAATGGCTGCAGCGTTCCCACTGGAATGCAACGATATGTCAGAAACTTCCTCCCTGTATAGTGGGATAACCCTGATTACCCCACTATACTGGGAAGAAGTTTGTGACATTTCGTTGGCAGTATTTTGGCTGGAAGAGCATCATGGGAGATGTAGTCCAAAACATCTGCAGTGCCAAAGGTTGTCTATGTCTGCCCAATTTTATGGATAGTGGGATACAAACCTGACATGTGAATATCCATTTAATAAAAAAATTATCATTTAATAACTTATGATAGAGAAACTAGAAACAGTACAGCTGCTAAGTATAACCAGTCCTATGGACCTGAGTGTGTAAATGTGTGGGGGGGACTTTATTATTTCCTCCGCAGTGTGCGTGTCCTGGCATTTGAACTGAAGCCCCCCAATATGTTCCAGCAGAGAAACTTTTTTTTTCTCAACTTGTCATCTGACGTTTCATAACAAACACATAGAGGGAATGAACGGAGGTGTACAGTATCTTTAGGAAACAGCATGGGAAATCTGTACTTCCTTCTTAGCGTCCCCCAGTACAGTGCTCACTGTTGTTGAGTCACATTTCCTTCCTCTAAGTAGGGCAGCATGTCAGCATGCCCATTTTTTTCGCATTATTTGTTGTACAATACAGACAATAATATACAATGCATAGTGTACTCAAACCTAATAGTATTATCACCATAAAGAGCTCTGCTAGCTGTATACCGGGATCTCATTGTCATATGGCACCTGGTCAAGGGTAAAATAACATGAATTTTTTTTTTTTTGACAGAAAGGCATGCAAGAATAAATGCATCACTAGCATAGCCTGGATATTAGTTTTATATGTCTTGTGTATTCCAAATTCACAAAAAACTCAAAAGCGATATGTAGTGAGAAAAGAGAATGACACAAAATGGATTTCTTCTTAGGGAAATACTAAACCTAAAAATGAATGATAAAAGTGTGAGGGGTTAGGCTTTTCTGCACTCTATTAACAATCTTTTAGAAATCCTACAGGGAACATAGGGGATAATTTCCTCTTGATCAATTTTCCGTGGGGGCAGGACTTAGCTAGGGGGTGGGGCTTATTTAAACTGATCCTCTAACTAAAAATAGTGCCTGAAAGGTCATCCTTCTGCAGCTGGTTGTTTTGCCGGCTCACAAAGGATTGTAATAAAAAGGAAAGAAGTACATGGCTCCTAGAACTTAAAGAGATGATTTCTTCATATGTTTTTTACAACATTGGCTGCAGTAGGGAAAAGAGTAGTTGCAAAGTTTTTTTGTATTAAGGGTTACTTTGTGAGACTCCAAAAAATGAGCAAAAAAAGAGAAATGTTATTTTCATACAGAAGTAGGGGTTGCCATTTTTAATGGGGGTGTGCTGCACTAAGCTACAAGCCCATTTATACCATTTAATGTCTACTCGAAGATTATTTTTGAAACTTAATGAATGAATAATGAATCTCCTCCTAAAGTTTTTGTGTTCTAATTAATATTAAAAATCTATTGCTGGTAACAAACAAACAAACAAACAAATAAATAACTAAATAAATAAAGAAATAAATAAAAATCACTGCATGTTAAAAGGGTCCCGTAATAATAAGATTATAACAAAGTGTCCTCGTGAGATCCCAGTGATCATCTGTAATAATTAGGCAGTAAGTGTTCAACTTCCTGGCAGCGCCACTACAGTAGAATTTAAAGGGTTTATCCAGGAAAAAAACTTTTTTTTAAATATATATCAACTGGCTCCAGAAAGTTAAACAGATTTGCAAATTACTTCTATTAAAAAATCTTAATCCTTTGAGTACTTATGAGCTGCTAAAGTTGAGTTGTTCTTTTCTGTCTAAGTGCTCTCTGATGACACCTGTCTTGGAAACTGTCCAGAGTAGAAGCAAATCCCCATAGCAAACCTCTTCTACTCTGTGCAGTTCCCGAGACAAGCAGACATGTCAGGAGAGAGCACTATTGCCAGACAGAAAAGAACAACTCAACTTCAGCAGCTGATAATTATTGGAAGGATTAAGATTTTTTTAATAGAAGTAATTTACAAATCTGTTTAACTTCCTAGAGCCAGTTGATTAAAAAAAAATGTTTTTATTTTTTTTCCTGGAATACCCCTTTAAGCATTGCAAAGTTCCAATTTAAATCAATGGTTTGCTTGCATAGTGGAGGGCAGGACATGTCCTCCAGAGTAAGAGACACTCTTTGTAACTGAGGCGAGGATCCTAAACAGATGTTTAATTTCTAACTCACTTCCATTAAATAGTAGCTCCCACCATCTTTTTTTTTCTTTCCCTGCCTATTGCCCATCTCTCCCTAACCCCCTCCCTGCTTTAAATTTTTTCTTTTACTATATAAAAAAATGCCTTTTTAGTCTGCCTGGTAGTGTGCTCACTACCAGGCAGACTTCCCCAGCAGGCACCACGTCACTGATATGTGCTGGGGGGGCGACTTCCGTCCCTAGTTCATCTACACAGGGTGCCTCCAGCTGTTTCTCCACTACAACTCCCAGCTTGCTCTGACATCTATTGGCTGTCAGGGCATGCTGGGAGTTGTAGTTGTGAAACAGCTGGAGGCACCCTGTGTTGAAAACAATAGGTCAATAAGTTATGGCCACGCTACCCCGTACCCCCCCCCCCGAACGCCGCTCTCCCCCAACCCCTGTTTAAAACTATGATCCCCACTCTCTCCCAACCCCCGTTTAAAACCACAATTCCCGCTCTCCCCTAAACATACATACACACTGTCGAGTCCAGCAGCGGCGTGCAGAGGCAGCAGCAGTGGCGACATGTGCGGGAGGAGTGACCGGCGTGTGAGCCCAGGGAGCCAATGCGCTCGCTCCCGCCTGTCTGATTGACAGGCAAGGAGCGAGCGCAGGCTAAATGAATTCAGACCGATTGCCCGGCCGGCAATCGGTCACGCCAGCCTGCAGCCGGCCACTAGGAGGGAGACCTCTAGTGGCCAGTTTTCAAACATTTTAATAAAAAAAATAATAATAATGAAAATATATTAGAGGTATGTTGTAGTCAGCCACATATGTACTACCACATATATAAAAAAAAAAAGTTGATGACAGTGCCCATCTAAGGATTACCATTGCTATAATGGAGTATACTTGGTCTAAAGCAATGTTTAGGTAAAAAGTCTCCTTCTGTGGTTCATATGCCCATTGTAGGTGCTTTCAGCAGTGGATTGGGGTCAACATGGGCATTCTGACCAGTATGTGGCTATTCAGTCTCATACAATGCAAGCTGAGATTAATTTTTGGGTTCAGACACCTTTCTATCATACCCAGCAGCATAAACTTTTCCAGAATTACTTTTGCAACAGTAGCCCCTGTGGAATTTGACCAGATGTTCTACTCTTGCTAGCCACATGCACCAGTTAGCCTTGGACATCCATGACCCTGTCATTAAATTACCAGTTGTCCTACCTTGGACCACATTTGGTAGATACTAACCACTGTATACTGGGAACACCCCACAAGACCTGACATTTGCGAGATGTTCTACCCCAGTTGTCAAGACATCACAATTTGGTCCTCGTCAAAGTCACTCAGATCCTTACGCTTGCCCGTTTCTCCTGCCTATAACTTCAAGACCTGACTGTTTACTTGCTATCTGATCTATCCCTCCCTTTGACAGATTGCAGTGTAAATGAGAACATCAATGTTATTCACATCACCTGTCAGTGGTTTTAATTTTATGGATGATCATCATATATGAATCATTTCTTCCTGTCTGTCCTCTCCTAATAAAACAATATAATATTTTTATACTATAATAAAAGTCGGAGAAGAACATTTCTTTCGTATAATGAAACATTACAATAAGATTTGGAGTTTTCACGCAGGAGATTTTCGTTCTTGTTAGAATCTGTACTCCGAGATCATGAAACCAGTTGTGCAGCCAACTGTTAGCAGTGTTTTTCACATAACCAGTTCTATTTTTAGACTGAATTGTAGGAAGTGTGCAGCTTTCATAGATGGGAGAGAAGCAGAGAGCCCTGCTGCATGTTAACGTGCCCGCCTGAGAGATAGCTTGGCCTACAGCCAGCACATTACAGGGGAAAATGGAAGTAAGAAAGCAGCTTCCACAATAACACACTGACAATATTCTGTTGTTCTTCAGTATTGTTAGTGGACAAGAGATTATCATGTTTCATTATGAGATTATCCAACTGTTAATTAATTTAATTTATAATGAATAAAAAAAAAATATTCTTTGTTATATATTGGTCCAAATATTTGACCATGTAGTATATATAAATTAGAATTTAAAATAATGATAGCTCCAGGGGTCGCAGAGGTCACAGTTGTGACTGTGCCCCTAACTACTTGTTCTCTTGTACCTTTCTTCCCTGCTCCGTTTTACTGAGGCCCCAGACTGGAGTGGAGTTGACAGGAGGGGAGGGAAGAGGCTAGACGCTCATGTTGCTGCGCGCATGTTTGTTCAAGGTGGGGAATGCAATCCTAGCAAGGGGGTGGTGGGGTGGGGGGCATAGGAGCAGCGACACATAGTAAAGTAAAGAAACAGCCTGCAAAGAAGAAAACAAAACAGTGGCACGGGAACTTCTAGCCCTCACAACCAAGAGATGGAAAATACTCACTCTAGGCAGGAAATCAGATATAACCTTGCACGGTGGTGCTAGGACAATAAACAGATATCAGTAAATTGTAAACTGAAGAGAAGGACATGCGTCCTGCACTCACCGCTTAGGATCTGCTCATGCGACTCCCATCTCGGGTTGTTCCTCCGGTGGGGATATCAGGACGGCGTGGGGCACTCAGAGGTGACTGCCGGCGGTTTCACGCATATCAATGCGCTTCGCCCGGCCCCGAGGCCGGACGAAGTGCATTGATATGCGTGAAACCGCCGGCAGTCGCCTCTGAGCGCCCCATGCCGTCCTGATATCCCCACCGGAGGAACAACCCGAGATGGGAGTCGTATGACCATATCCTAAGCGGTGAGTGCAGGACGCCTGTCCTTTTCTTCAGATTACAATTTAAAGAAACAGCCTAGTATGTTACTTCTCAGGATGGGGAGGTAGGCAGGTCCTGAGCTGACCCTTTGTGGGGTAAGAAGTGCAGTCAGCTCCTGCTTTTGGAAGATGTGGAGGTTACTGTGGTGCTGGGCAAGTTAAAAACATCCTGCACTGATTTGCAGCTACCTCTGATACTTGCTGCCTTCTATTTCATATTCAAAGCAGCAGAACTAGGACTACTGAGTAGTATCAGTAGATGACTGCAGGCATACTGAGCCAATGAATAGCAGGCTCCACACGTGTGCTGCTGACATCTATTGCTGCCACCCAGCGGTCTGGCACCTGCATTTGTGGAACTTGTATAGCACAATGCTGCCTCCCCTCCTCCATACTGCAGCCCCCCCCCCCCCACACTATATTGTGCATAGAGAGATGGATTCCGTGCTGGGCGGTACAACTTGGCGTGGATTGCATCTTTCTATGCCAGATTGGAGTTGAACTTTAGAGTTATACACTGAAAGTGGGACAACTCCTAAAGCCTCCTAAGGCCTCATACACACAAGCTTATTATGGCTCCCCTTATTTAAAAGAGATATCCAGACAAAAGTATTAAATACGTTATATATATATAAGCTCTCCATGACTCCACAAGGCATCCCAGCTGATTTGTTTCAAAATCAGACCCCAAAGCCCCCATAAACAGCCTTTGAAAATCCTGCTTTGTCAGCAAAGAACTCCACACACTGGGCTTGTTTGCCGTGTGAACAGCAGGGAGGTGTGTGTGTTGCCCTCTAGCCAATCAGAGACACTCAAACACGGCACACTGAAGCTGTCAGCTCTCTGGGCGGGGGAGAAAGGAGTGTGAAGTATTGTCTACGGTAGACACTAGTCATCAGTGTAATAAGATCTCCTGGACTTCCTGCCTGGAGAGAAACAGGGTATGTGCTCAGCAAAGATTACACCTCACATTGCAAAGTTATGTAACGTTATCATGTGCAGCTATATAAAATGCTATTTAATTTGGCTGGAGTTCTCCTTTAACAACAGTTGTAATAGGTGCCCATAGAAGTATTACCGTATTTCCATATGCCTTCAATTTCATATAGAATTTTTTTCTGCTGATTTCATATGAATCCACCATGAGAAGTGCATAAGACCTTAAAGGGGTACTCCGGTGGAAAACTTTTTTTTAAATCAACTGGTGCCAGAAAGTTAAACAGATTTGTAAATTACTTGTATTAAAAAAATCTTATTAGCGGCTGTATACTACAGAGGAAATTCTTTTCCTTTTGGATTTCTTTTCTGTCTGTCCACAGTGCTCTCTGCTGACACCTCTGTCCATGTCAGGAACTGTCCAGAGCAGGAGAAAATCCCCATAGCAAACAGAACAGAACAGAACATTGATCCAGGGATTTATTCTGATGCCATATTTGGAGTTAGGAAGGAATTTTTACCTCTAGTATGAGTTTTTTTTTGCCTTCCTCTGGATCAACTAAACTCAGTAGGGACTTATTAGGGGTATAGGTTGAACTTGATGGACTCTTTTTTCAACCTTATGAACTATGTTACTATGTATGCTGCTGTGGACAGTTCCCAAAATGGACAGAGGTGTCAGCAGAGAGCACTGTGGACAGACAGAAAATAAATCCAAAAAGAAAAGAATTTCCTCTGTAGTATACAGCAGCTAATAAGTGCTGGAAGGATTAAGATTTTGTAATGTAAGTCATTTACTATGAATTTCTGCAAAATTATTACATTGGTGTTCTCCCACCAGGAAAGAATATTAATGTATTTGATATATTTTTAATATATTTTGAGCTCAGCTGGAGTGTCTCTGAGACCCCTGCTGTACGCATGAACATAAAGGCAGAAGCCCCTTTGGCAGCTTCTCTGTATTGCACATGTCCAGTCCATCTGCTGTTCCGAGAACAACAACAGAACCTGATTTAAAGTGAAAGGAGCATTTCCCTGAACAATGTAGGACTAACTAGTATATTTCTTAGCATAGATTGAATAAACATAAAATTAAATAAAAGAGTATTACAATTTTTTTTAGGTTCTGTTATCAATTATAGAAACATATTAAATCTTTATATAGTGAAATATGATTTCTGTTGGAACAACTTTTACATTTACAAGTACATTAATATAATTCTCCAAAATCCATTGACCCTACAGAACACAGATTGAAGACTGCATTTACTTTATTTCAGCAATAATGGGACCTCAGGTGTGATCCAATCTGATATTCTGGTGCATGAAATGGTCATAGAAAATCTTATAAAACAAAGTTGTACCTCTTATGAGCAGATTCCCCAAATTTTCTGCTTAAAGGGGTACTTCGCTGCCCCAGTGTTTGGAACATTTTGTTTCAAATACTTGGAGCGGGTGGCGGGAGTCGCACCCCCTCAATGCAAGTCTATGGAAGGGGGCGTTCTAAGAGCTATAACTATGTTTATTTGTAGTTGTAATTAATTAGAGGTTTTATTGGTATGACATTTATGACTTTTTAATTGCTATTTTTCCCATTTTTTTAGGACATGGACAAATGAAATATTACCATTTTGTGTTGTTTGAAAAAAAAAAAATTATTATACCTAATATATTTTATAGATCGGGTTGTTGCAGACATGATGATACCCAATATGTATATATATATTTTTTTTTAGTTATTTTATGTTTTATACAAAACATAAAATAGGTAAATACATGCATTTTTTGGGTGGGGTGTGTCTTTTTTTTTTTTTTTTTTGTTAATTATTTTAAACTTATTTAATGAAAATATTTTTTTACTTTTTACCTAGTTCTATAAGGGGTCATTCACCAGCGATCTTCTGATCACTTATATAGTACACTAAAAAACTATTGTAGTGCAATGTATTATGCCTGTCATCATTATGCTGAAAGACAATGAGGGGAATTTATCAGTTGCTTTTGTCTTCATTTCAGTGTATATTTTTTCGCATGCCATTTTGCGCTTTAATTTTGTGAATGTTAAATGTCCTTGTATCTAAAGTGATTTTTGCAGAACTTACTTGGTAGACATTTTTCACTGTTTGTATAAAAATGTATAAAGTGCAAATTTCTCAAATATACAACACAAAGCGCAAAACATTCGCAAATCACAACAAGCAGAGCTCTAGAAAAAGGCTTCTTTTTATATTTTTAATGTCACAGCCTTCTTTAGTGTGCGGTGTCCCGGTACAGGACTTGGTCCTGTCCCTCTGTCAGTTGCCCCTCAGCCAGAGTCCCTCCATACTGATAGGGTTCTCCTAGAGGGCTAACCCCTAGTCGCCTCTCAATAATATCTAGAAATGTATATATTTATTATATTTTATTATAGTGGATTTATGTACAGGACCTTTGGGTCATGTGACTGTAAATAAATTGTGTTATGCTTTGGTTCAAGGACCTTTGGGTCATGTGATGTGCCCATAATGCCTTAGGTCAGGACTGACAGGTTTGCAAACCAATGAGCTTTGTTCCTGCCCCCTTAATATATAAGGGGCTGCTGCCACTAAACTTCGCTCTCTTCCTGCTGAACTCAAAAGCAGTAACATCTCTCTTACCCTTGGGATATAAAGGAAAGCCCATCTGTATAATCTACTAAAATTCCAGCTAGGCCTGAAGCCTATTCTTCAGCAGCCACAAACGTGAGTTACTCCAGCTCAAAGCCTGCAAATCCTGTGTGACTACTGAACCCAAATTACCCCCAAATTCAGTAGCACAGTGGCTAGCAAAATCCAAGCTCATTCAACTACAAAGTCGCAGCAAACCTGTGAGGAGCCTGTACCATGGTCCTCGTACAAAAGACTGTCTGTTATCTGCAATTGCATAAAATACGCAGTAAAGTTATTCCTGGTTTACTTCAACTTCTGCTGTGGACATTTCCTTTATTCCTCCCTATCATTTGTGGGACTGGTGGCGGTTGGATTATTGCATTGAGGAACCCTCACCCTGGCGTCACGACAATCAAGGGTTAATCCTAATCCTATACCCTACACTAGGATAATCCTATACCCTACACTACCACTCCGCAACACCCCAGACACCATTACCCCTCAAGCTTACCACAAGTTTACATGCACAAAATTTCCCAAACATTGTGCAAACTTTTAATAAATTTCCCTCAACTCAAAAAGCATGCCAAAAAGCAACAACACATAAGAGTCAATGAGACATTTCTGCAATGTATAGAATGGCTCATATATGGCAGGCCCCACATGGCTATGGAAACCTGCCACCCATGGTCATCAAAAACAAGTCCAGGGCCTTTATCTTTATCTTTAGTTTTTTACTGAAGTTTCCCACAGAATTCAGTAATGATGGCGGGTTGTGGTGTTAACCATCCCACGGGAGACGGTAAATGCTGAGATATTACAATCAGCTGAAACAATGTGAAATGCTTGTTTAATGTGAGCAAGGTGTAAATATGAGCAGCCATGAGCGCTTGTCTTTTCTTATCTGAAGTGTCGATATTTATAAATACGTGAAACAGCAGGTCGCCACTTACTGTACCTGCGCTGATTAAACGATTCTTAGAAACTCTCCAGTCTGGAAACATTTGTGTTCTGTGGATGAGACCTTTTGTAAAAGAAGTATTTGAAAAGCCTAAATATTGTACAAAAATAGACCTATCTGTCTGTGTTAACCAACTGAGGTGTCCCAGTACCGCATTCTATTGGTACTTATTTATGTATGGGTCCCCATAGCCAGAGTTCCTAGGACGTAGGGATCCCTGTCAGCCAGTCTACCCCTAGTCGCCTCTATTCTAGTTTATAATCAATAATTTATTCATAGGTTAATGTAAATAGAATAATATGTGTAAATAAATGGTTAATTACTTGTTTCCATTAGCGTTGCAGGACCTGCGGGTCATGTGACTAGGTGAACTCTATGGTATTAAGCTTAAGGACCTTTGGAGGCCCAGTGACGTAAGCAATCCCATCACACCATGTAATGGTGAATGGCAGACGTTCGGACCAATCAGATTTGCCCCGCCCCCTGCCCATATAAGGGAGCGGTGGCCATCTTCTCGCTCTCTTGTTCCTGTGCAAGCAAGCTAGCAACAGCTCTTACCTCATGGGCTGTCATGAGAGAAGGATCTGCGCAGCAATTATCGCAGTGAGTTAGGCCTGAGCCTTGCGGCAACGGCTGAACAATCTAATTATAGAGTGTATCACTTCCCAAACACTCTGCAGCATCACTGGACCTAATAACTCCCCTAAATCCGGACGGATCTGCAAATATCTTCCTAAATTCAGAGACTGTATGTCTAGCTCAAGGTCCGCAACTACTGACAGTCACTAAGCTACCTAAGGACTGTTTGTATGAGACTGTTACTGTGCCTTGGATACTGCAAGCACTTCAGTAAAAAATATTCAAGTTGAAATCTCCTTGTGGACCTTCAGTTATTTTATGCACCTATCGTTACTGGGAAGGGCCGGAACATTGATTCAGCATACCAGCCCTCAGCCTGGCGTCATGAACTCTAGGGTTAACATTAACCCCTTATATACCTATACCATACCACCACTACCATACACCCCCCAAGGGCTACCACACAATTATCTGCCGCAGAGAAAACTTTTGTCATCATAAGAATCCACTATAGATAAGCCCCACAACCTGCATCATCTGCCTTGATGTCTAGCCATTTAATATAAAAGGAGCCGGCCATCATTTTTATGCTGCCATGAATCAGGAGTCATTGGGGTGGTGTCCACAGGCTTCTGTTTTGACCTTGATTTGATATAGAGAAATATCTATCCAACAAGACTGGTGGGGTGAAAGCGACTAACCCAATTACTCATGGTTTAGACAGCATAAAAGTGAGATACATTATTTCATGATACTGTAGGTCACTGCATCACTTAGGAAGCATAGTACACTACGTGTGGTAGTTTCACAACAGCCAAAGAGCCTTAGATTGGAGACCATGACTGGTTAAAGATGTCAGATTTTTCAGGTTGATCATAGTGGTCTAAGGGTTCTATCAGACCCTCCTTCAGTGTCTGCTGGAGAAATATGGACCAAAGAGGGTAGATTCTACTATTTCTCTTGATACATAACTTCTTTAATGGCCATTAGAGATCAGCTACATTTATTTAAGATCCCACTCATGGGATTCAGCCAACAGATTCAATTCAGTCCAAATAAATGAATTCGGAAGTTCAACCTGTAGTGGGTATGATATCCAGCAGCAGCAGTACAGTAGGTAACATGACGAACAAGGCAGAAGATGTGTGGCTATGTAGGGATAGTAGTAGTGGCTGTCATTTTTAAAGATTTATTTTTTTATAAAAATCGCAAACGTTTCAGAATTTCCAAATGTAAATTGAAGTATGTGTTGTTCTACTTTTATAGCCATGTATTGGTCCCATGTTCCTATTGGTGGCATGTGCCGAACTGTGAGTAGTGGGCTGGTAAACTGCTGAATCGTGAGTGGTCTTTTACTACAAGTCTCATGGTTCCTCAGGGGAGATTCTACCTCCCCCCGCCCAACTTTCCAATCATCTTACATAGAGCTGACTAAGGCAGAGGGATCTCATTCAGGCACATACAACAGATGAGCTCTTCTAATATCCCATAGAGGGAAGGAACAGTGAGGATGGACCACGCATGCATGGGCCCCCAATCGGAGTATTATACAGATGTAATCAAAAAGAAATTGGGGTATGTGCAGCTCACAATATAAATTAGTTGAGGCTAAATGGAAAGTATTTACACCAAAAAAATACCAGTATAAAATAATATATAAGGATAAAAAGGGGGGTACCAAATGCCTCTAGACTAATACCATAAAATGGTATATGATGATGAAATTACAGAAAAATAAAGTCGGACTGTGCTTCACTTTAAATGATGTACAAATGTAATATAAAATATTACAAATGAGACATAGAATAAATAATGCAAATCTAATACATAAATGCCTCCTACCACAGGGCCCTTGTGGGGAGGTATGGTTTTGAAATACAAAAAATATTTAAAAAATGTTTAAAAATGGCATGTACATTGTATTCTACCGCTATCCCAATATTGTGCAAACCGACATTATATACTTTTATAAGGTACACACCGTTCTCATATGGTTTAGAACAGTTCGCAAAATGGTATAATTACCAACTCCTAAAGGTGATTTTTGGCTGGACGTCCGAGAGATAGGTGTTGTAGAGGCTGTGTCCAGCGCTAGTATGCGCTTACGGTGACGGGCCCGGATGCCACAGGCCAAGGAGAAATCACCGGTCACGGAATGATTCCGGAGATGGATGCAGGCTCGGAGATAAATGTCGTGGAGGCTGTGTCCAGCGCTGACATGCGCTTGCGGTGACGAGCCCGGTTGCCGCAGGCCGAGGAGAAGTCACCGGTCACGGAGTGGCTCCGGGGATGGAGGTACACTCGGAGATAGATGGATCTTACTCCGGAAACGAAGGAAAGCCTCGTGGAGGATCTCTCGGCGTCTGGTGGAATGGCGGATGGAATACAGCCAGGTGTGGAAACAGCAGATGATAGAGTTGTATCGGAGGTAAGTAATAGCGGTTTGTGGATTGCGGTGGTCATGCGGTAAATATTTCTTTCTCTAGACGCGTTTCAGGGTACTTTATATATGACCCTTTCCATCTGAAGGGCCAGATGTTACAGAACTACAACTCCCAGCATGCCTGGACTGTCTGGACATGCTGAGAGTTGTAGTTTTGCAACATTTTTGCAACCTCTGGAAGAGCACAGATTGAAGACCACTGTACAGACACCCTTCAGATGTTCCAAAACTACAACTCCCAGCATGCATGGACAGCCAAAGGGAATGCTGGGAGTTGTAGAAACTCACTGTGAACCCCCGCCCGTGTGAATGTACCCTAAAAACACTACACCAACACTTAATTAAAAGTAAAACACTAAATATACACATACCCCTACACAGTCCCCCCCTCCCTAATAAAAATGAAAAACATAAGGTACATCACTGTTTCCAAAATGGAGCCTCCAGCTGTTGCAAAACAACAACTCCCAGTATTGCCGGACAGCCATTAACTGTCCAGGCATGCTGGTAGTTTTGCAACAGCTGGAGGCACATATGGGGTATTTCCGTACTCGGGAGAAACTGCCTAACATATTTGGGGGGCTTTTTCTCCTTTTACCCCTTATGAAAAGGAAAAGTTGGGGTCTACTCCGGCATGTTATTGTAAAAAAATCGATTTTTTTACAGTAACTTGCTGGTGTTGCCCCATACTTGTTATTTTCACAAAAGGTAAAAGGGGAAAAAAGACTCCCCAAAATTTATAATGCTCAGGAGTGAGAGAGCGCCATGTTCATTTGAGGTGATTTGCACAGGGGTTGCTGATCGTTACAGCGGTTCTGACATAAACGCAAAAAAGAAAACCATATATGCCCCCCTTTTGGAAACTACACCCCATTAGGAATATAACAAGGGGTATGGTGAGCCTTAACTACCCACAGGTGTGTGAAGAATTTTAGTTGAAAATGAAAAAGTTGAATTTTTTCACTAAAATGCTGGTATTATCCCAATTTTTTCATTTTCGCAAGGGGTAATAGGAAAAAAGCCCCCAAAATTTGTATATAAAGTATATAAATACCCCACTTGTGGATGTATAGTGCTCTGCGGGCGAACTACAGGGCTCAGAAGAGAAGGAGCGCCATTGGGCTTTTGGAGAAAGAATTTGGCTGGAATTGAAGGCCATGTGCGTTTACAAAGCCCCCATGGTGCCAGAATGGTGGAACCCCCCCCCCCCACATGTGACTCCATTTTGGAACTACATCCCTCACAGAATGTAATAAGGGGTGCAGTGAGCATTTATGTCCCGCAGGTGTCTGACAGATTTTTGGAACAGGGGTCCATGAAAATGAAAAATGTAATTTTTGGCTTTGTGGGACTGGGCGTGATTTGCAAGCCAGACCGATGCACAAAAAGGGTTGAGAATAAAAGGGGTGGGGCTTTACAGTGGGCGTGTCTTTTTGAGATAAGGTGTGGCTTGCAAGCCGGATTGACACATTCACCAGGAGATGCAGAGCAGAGCTTGTGGAGTAAGGTACTTGAAGTCCCATATACTTGCATGGGACTTGAAACAAAAACCCATCTTTTATGTAAGGGTGTAGGTAAGGGTTAATTTAACTATCATATCTATTTATTTGTCATATAAGTAATATGTGTACCAGGTATTATTGATATATCTCCAGCCGAACGGAAGTTATGTGGAAACATACATTTCCCACTGATTTGCATGGGACTTTAAACAAAAACCCCGACCCTCACAAATGGGGGTAGTTAAGGGTTAAATTAACTATCCTATATTTTAATTGGACATATAAGTAACATGTGACCAAGTATTATCGAAATATCTCCAGCCGTTTGGATGTTATGCAGTAACATATATTTTCCATAGACTTGTATGGGACTTTAAACAAAAAACCCTGACCCTGGCAAATGGGGGTGAGTAAGGGTTAAATTGCCTATCCAATGTTTGTTGTTGACATATAAGTAACATTTGTGCCAAGTTTCATGTTAATATCTTTAGCCCTTTGTACGTGATGCTGGAACATCACACACACACACACACACACACACACACACAAACATTGCAGAGAAGACAATGGCAGATTAGTTGAAGAAATGTCTACAACTATTCCATTCATCTGAATGGGTTGTAGAAATCCATCCTGCAGAAACAACCCCCATTCACATGTATAAAAAAAATTTCAGTCACAAAACTTTCTGCAACAAAACAGCCACTTGTGAACATACCCTAAGACCATGATCACACATCAGAATTTCTGTGCGGAATACCGCAACGGAATTCCACATGGAGATTCCACAGCAGCAGAGTCCCATTAAAATCAAACGGACTCTGCTGCGCTGTGCGCATGGAGGAATTTCCCAGCAGAATTCTGCTTTAGGGCTCGTTCACATGGATGGATCTGCAGTGTATTTTACGCTGCGGATCCGCCAACCATAGACCCTACAGTGTTGCCTCCATCTATGCCTGCTCATAGGGGCAATCCGCCGCTATGAGCAGACACACTGCGATGTGCCAGTCGGATTGCCGCTATGAGCAGGCAAAGATGGAGGCAACACTGTAGGGTCCAATATGCTGCAGATCCAACCGTTTGAAAGAGCCCTTAAAATTCTGCTAGGAGATTGGACTCTGCTACAAAGTGGATACTACGTAATTTCAGCAGTGTAGCACACCTTAAAACTCCACCAAAGCATTCCTCTGAGCAATTTAAGCTGACCATGGTGGTTTGCTATGTTTGAAATGTGTCTGGTGAAGTTTTTATGGGATACTCCATTGCCCCAGCATCTGGAACATTTTGATCTGAATGCTGGGTGCTGGCTACAGGGGTTGTGATGTCACAGCCACGCGCCTCATGACATCACACCACGCCCCCTCAATGCTGGTCTATAGTATATGGCACTTGTAGTATGCAAGGTGTGCTACATTTGTGAGATATATCGCTAGCCTGAACAATAATGCTGGAATTCTCGTCTTCTATAGTAAAAGGGAACCCTTAACAGGGGACCCACTCTTCAAGGAGAATATGCCATACATTTACTTAGTCTTAACTCTTGCAACTTCATTACAGCTGAATTTATCCTCTGAATTTGGGTTTGTTTACATGACCTTTGCACCATCCGCAGCACTTATAAATATGCAACCCATTTAAAAAGAATGCTGACATATGCGCATGGACGGGCATGTGCCCTATTGACTTTAACCTACCTACAGGTTATTAAAGCCAATGGGGCCTTTGCCTGTTCATGCAACTACAGGTTGGTATCTCTTTTCAACATTATGCCAATGTGTACATGCATTGGTTCAATCATAATGTGAACCCAAGAGCTGTCATAAGACAACAATAGAAGGCTAGAACACTTTGAGCATGTTGTGCACCATGGTATAATGATGTGACTTATTTTACCTTATTTTTACCTTTCTAGGGGAGGTAACTTTGTAACATTGTATAAATCAATCTGTCCCATACACAGGTTACTTGTTGTGTATATGTTAGCCAATTCTATACATATACAATTCGATCCATGTACTTTTGACATAGGATTCTGACAAATTCTATAATTATAATTATATTATTAAAGTACCTGTCATGAAAGACCCTTCCCTAATGATTCCCCCCTCCCACCTTTATTTTTTTTTTATAATCAATTTTTTCACCTTCATTTTGGCCTTTATCTTCTGCTCACTGTGTGTGAGAGCTCCGCAGTGCAGAGGGGGGCGTTCCCCGGCAGGTGTGACCTCATCTGAAGCCCTGCCAGGAGAACTTCTGCCCTCTCTCTTCTATGCTGCGCTCGCACACAAGAGTGCAGCATAGAAGAGGTAGGCAATCATGGCAAGCTGCTTCTTCATCCCCTCCTCTCTGTATGTGTAATACAGAGAGGAGGGAGATCGGAGGAGACCTGCCGCGCTGCTGCACACAGCACTCACTCTCCCCTGCATGAGTAACAGAAGCAAGTGCAATGCTGAGATCAGGTCCTGCCTGCATTTCCTGAGTTTGGTCTCCAGCCAGGCCGACAGAAGACCAAAACCCCAGCATGGGGAGACACGGAATGCGGTGGGATCTAATGTGAAATAAAACATAAATACACATTTTTTGCAATAAAGTATATTACAGAGTTTTTTTTATAATATAATATGTACAACACCATATAAAAAAATAAGTTTTAATGACATGTACCATTTAATCTATGTAATTTTTTTTTGTAAACTATGCAGGTGAGGGGAGGGCTGGGGCAGAAGCAAACTATTTTGTTAAAGCTGAAATGGGAAATGTTGGGTCTCAGGAAAACCTCATGTGAAAACTACATGTTTATCAGCAAAATGTTAGATTCCCGCAGAACAAAATTATGGGTTGTACATATCCACCACGTAGGCTGCAATCCACATAGGTATCTCAGTGTTGCTGGGTCATTCAGAACGGCAGAAAATATAACTCCGGGGAATAAAATCTATTTCCTGCTATATGGTTTGATTTTCCTCTTCATGTGTTTTCTAGTTTTTCTGAAGATCAGATTCCACCTTTAGAAATATCTCTAATTAAATACATTACAGGTGGGAGTTTTGCCTCATTAACCAGAAGTGTTTCTCATCATCCACAAACATGAGATGTGGGGTTCATTTCTTTTATCGGTGGCTTTTACTGTTGGCTTAAACTTAATTGCAAACAATATAACAGCGGCCGACATTATTGATGTCACCCCCTCACCCCCTTGAGATATTATTAAAAATCGTTCTCAAACATCAACTTTTCCATATAATTTGTTAGGACATGTGAAGTGTTAGGCCTCCTGCACGAGACCATATAAAAAGTTGGTACCCTGTATAGATGCGTAACGTCACCTTGTGATGTATTGTGTTTTTGACCACCTTTTGTGGATCAGTATCCATTAAATGGCCAATGAAACAATTTCCATCCTGGAAGTATATCAAAATTATTGGGTGCTGGATTAACAGAACTGTAATATATGTTTATATTACTTTGTTGCTACTATTTTAAATTATGCAAAAAATATATAAATAAAGATATAAATAAAACTGCCTATGCCATAAATCAGGTGCAATTGATACACAAACATTTTAACTGTGTTTTACACACTTTTTTGAAACTGCTGCCCTTCATTCCACAAAGGGGCACGGCTTAAAGGGGTACTCCACCACTAGACATCTTATCCCCTATCCAAAGGATAGGGGATAAGATTTCTGATTGCGGGGGTCCTGCCGCTGGGGACCCCCGCAAAATAGCATGCAGCACCCACCTGTTACTGCTCTGGAAGCGCTGGAGGGTCTGGCTCTCAACCAGAAGCATGAGCCAGACCCTCCAGCGCTTCCAGAGCAGTAACAGGTGGGTGCTGCGTGCTATATTGTGGGGGTCCCCAGTGGCGGGACCCCCTCGATCAGAAATCTTATCCTCTAACCTTTGGATAGGGGATAAGATATCTAGGGGTGGTGTACCCCTTTTATGGATCTGGACATGGTCTCATGAAAGAAGTGTGGCTCACATGTTCGAAAAATGCATAAAATCTTGGGGCACATTTTTGGTGTGAAAGTAAGTCAACTATGGCGATAATGCACACCTTGACTAGATGGTGTAAAAATGTACCAGATTTTCAATAAGCCTAAACAAGTGTGGTGAATCCTCAGACTCTCTAGTCTATCTAAGAAATAGACAGATTAATTTTTTTATTTTTATCTCCCCTATGTGTCATGTTGGTTTATTTCAGTTTTGGGTTGGGCCACCAGAGTACCATATATTCCTCCACTGGGCCTAGACTCAACAGAAATAGTAATAATTTCCAAAGGTTTGGAAAAGACAACCCCATTTTGGCGCTATTAATGTCCCACAAGATCTATTTCTTATGGGAGAAATAAATTATAAATTACATTAAAAGTAGACAGATATGCACTTGTTCTGCATAGCTGAATGCCAACATTTTACTTGCCAAAATTGAGAAATTTAAAGGGGTTGCCAAAGGAAGTAACCTATTGTCAACTGGCTAAAAAATTTAATATATTGGTAAATAAGGTTATTTTACTATTTTTACTCTTTTACTCCTGCTTTCGAAGCAAACGGCTCTGTTGTCTTTAGCCCACATTCCTGTCTGATTTATATCCTGTAACAGACTTTCTGTTTCTGTGTACAGGACACTCTAGCTGGGAACTCGGCCAACTATATCTCCTTCCTACTATGTGGGAGGGGTTATAGTTAAGACGGTGTACTGGGAGGGAGATAGAGTTGGCTAAATTTCTGGCTAGAGTGTCCTGTACATGGGAGCAGGAATCTGTAATAGGATGTACACTAGACAGGAAGTTAGGCTAAAAACAACAGGGCAGACAGTTTGCATCAAAAGCAGAAGGAAAGCATGAAAGACCAAGAAAGGCAGAAAAGTAATCAATATAAGTTCATTTATCAGATATGCTTCATTGTCAGACACCCCCTTAAAGCTCTGCTTTGCATAAACCTTGTCTTTCAGTCCAGTATATGGAACTGTCTCACCAAAATCTGGACTGTTGGCATGTATAGATGGAGGGTAGCCCTCAGAATCACCTTCTTTGTTGGGCCAAGTAACCTCATTTCAACACCGATTTGTTTGCTGTTGATCTTCTAAGGTTAAACTTTTATTCTATGTTCTGTCTTTAAGAAGCCACTTCACTAATTTACGGTATATGACCTGTTATTTTGGTGATTATTTCTGTCTTTTCTTACATCTTACTGCTAAATTTATACATGCATTGAGGACTTTTGACAACAACCATTAATAAGAATCTTCAAAAGACTTCCATATGGTAGTTAGCTCCGGCTATCTAGTAACCTACCCCTCTCCATCACTTTGTTACTCTAGTCCTTACACATAGGGATGACATATTCAGAATACCTTGCATTTGCTGTTAATATGGAAAGTGATTAATATTTAATGATGACGGACAAGTAGGTATAACATTAGCAATGCATTATGAAAGATGTTATAGTTAGTCAGGTTTATATGGCTTATCCTCATAATAGTACTTAATGGAATGAATCATCTTCACTCAGTAGACTTTGCTACAATTAAGTTATTATTATTTAATGGACTGTGTGGGATATATGTATGCCATAGCTAATATATTTTACTTTTCATCTTATTCCTATCTCAGATATGTCTGTCTGTCTTCCCATCTTTTTTTTATCCAGCAATCTTCTATATACTCCATAGTATGCATCATCTTCTTTTCACTGACTACATAAGGGTTATCCTTCAAGATATGGTGAGCGCTTGTGGTAGCCTTTTATTTTTTTATGCATAGCATGACATACTAGTCATAACATGAACATATTTGTACATAACTATCAGAACTGAACAATGACATAGTGATCCAGTTAGACCCATTAAAGAGAACTTGGCATCAGAATGGTCACATGCTGAATTGGTAATGCAATCGAAGATAGGCACTCCTGGGACTTTTATGTAAAAATCATACTTGTGCCACCATACAACTACCACGGACATTGTAAACTAACATAAGCCATAATGTCATAGAACATGCACTAAAATGACACTGTATGACACTGATGGGCTATCTTTAGGATAGTCCATCAGTTTCTAATGCCTGACCTTAGGAACCCACGAATCAGGACGATAAAGGGGTGACCACATTTACGGTATATGAACTGTTATTACCCATGTGCCCACCTCTATAGATCCCCCGGCCATACTGTGTATATAATAAACTTTACTACAGGATAGTGACATAATTTAACCCCTTAAAGGGGTACTCTGCCCCTAGACATCTTATCCCCTATCCAAAGGATAGGGGATAAGATGTCAGATCGCCGCGTTCCCGCTGCTGGGGACCCCCCGGGATCCCCGCTGCGGCACCGCGCTATCATTACAGCACAGAGCGAGTTCGCTCTGTGCGTAATGACGGGCGATACGGGGGACAGAGCAGTGTGACGTCATGGCTCCGCCCCTCATGACATCACGGCCCGTCCCCTTAATGCAAGTCTATGGGAGGGGGAGTGACGACCGCCACGCCCCCTCCCATAGACTTGCATTGAAAGGGGTGGGCCGTGACGTCACAAGGGGCGGAGCCATGACGTAACGATGCTCCGGCCCCTGTACTGCCCATCATTACGTGCAGAGCGAACTCGCTCTGCGCAGTAATGATAGCGCGGTGCCGCAGCGGGGATCACAGGAGTCCCCAGCAGCGGGACCGCGGCGATCTGACATCTTATCCCCTATCCTTTGGATAGGGGATAAGATGTCTAGGGGCGGAGTACCCCTTTAAGGACTGAGCCCTTTTTCACCTTAAGGGCGCAGCCCTTTTTTTAAATTCTGACCACTATCAATTTATGCATTAATAACTCTGGGATGCTTTTACCATTTATTCTGATTCCGAGATTTTTTTTCCGTGACACATTCTACTTTAACACAGTGGTAACCTTTCGTCGTTACTTGCATCCTTTCTTGGTGAAAAATCCCCAAATTTCATGAAAATTTTGAAATTTTGCATTTTTCTAAATTTTAAACTCTGTGCTTGTAAGGAAAAAGGAAATTCCAAAAAAATTATATATTTATTCACATATACAATATGTCTACTTTATATTTGCATCATAAAGTTGACATGTTTTTACTTTTGGAAGACATCAGAGGGCTTCAAAGTTCAGCAGCAATTTTCCAATTTTTCACAAAATTTTCGAAATCGTAATTTTTCAGTTTTGAAGTGGATTTGAGGGGTCTTCATATTAGAAATACCCCATAAATGACCCCATTATAAACACTGCACCCCCGAAAGTATTCAAAATGACATTCAGAAAAGTGTGTTAACCCTTTAGGTGTTTCATAGGAATAGCAGCAAAATGAAGGAGAAAATTAAAAATCTTCATTTTTTACACTCTCATGTTCTTGTAGACCCAGTTTTTGAAATTTTACAAGGGGTAAAAATTTGTAACCCAATTTCTCTCTAGTAAGAAAATACCTCACAGGTGGATGTCAAGTGCTCTGTGGGTGCACTACAAGGATCAGAATGGAAGGAGCGACAATGGTATTTTGGAAAGTATGTTTTTCTGAAATGGTTTTTGGGGGGCATGTCATATTTAGGAATCCCCTATGGTGCCAGAAAAGCAAAAAAAAACAAAAAAAAAACAACATGGTATACTTTTTGGAAACTACACCCCTCAACGAACGTAACAAGGGGTCCAGTGAGCCTTAACACCCCACAGGTGTTTGACAAATTTGATTTTTTTCACTATAATGCTGATGTTACCCCAAATTTTTCATTTTCACAAGGGGTAATTGGAGAAAAAGCCTCCCAAAATGTGTAACCCCATTTCTTATGAGTATGGAAATACCCCATATGTGGATGTAAAGTACTCTGCGGGCGAACTACTATGTTCAGAAGAGAAGGAGCGCCATTGAGCGTTTGGTGAGAGAATTTGGTTGGAATAGAAGTCAGGGCAATGTGCGTTTACAAAGCCCCCGATGGTGCCAGAACAGTGGACCCCCCCCCCCACATATAACCCCATTTTGGAAACTACACCCCTCACAGAATTTAATAAGGGGTTCAGTAAACATTTTCACCCCACTGGCAGATCTTTGGAACAGTGGGCTGTGCAAATGAAAAATAAAATTTTTCATTTTCACGGACCACTGTTCCAAAAATCTGTCAGACACCTGTGGGGTGTAAATGCTCACTGTACCCCTTATTACATTATGTGAGGAGTGTAGTTTCCAAAATGGGGTCACATGTGTGTGGGGGGGGGGGGGTCCACTGTTCTGGCACTATGGGTGCTCTGTAAACACACATGGCCTTCAATTTAGGACACATTCTCTCTCCAAAATCCCAATGTCGCTCCTTCTCTTCTGAGCATTGCAGTTTGCCCGCAGAGTACTTTACATCCACATATGGGGTATGTTCTTACTCAGAAGAAATTGGGCTACAATTTTTTTCCTTTTCTCCCTTGTGAAAATGAAAATGTAGGGTAACACCAGCATTTTAGTGAAAACATTTTTTTTTTCATTTTCACATCCAACTTTAACCAAAATTTGTCAAACACCTATGAGGTGTTAAGGCTCACTATACCCCTTGTTACATTCCGTGAGGGGTGTAGTTTCCAAAATGTGGTCACATCTCGGTATTTATTGTTTTGCCGTTATGTCAGAACCGCTGTAACGATCAGCCACCCCTGTGCAAATCACCAATTTAGACCTCAAATGTACATAGTGTGCTCTCACTCCTGAGCCTTGTTGTGCATCCGCAGAACATTTTACGCCCACATATGGGGTATTTCCGTATTCAGGAAAAATTGCATTACAAATTTTGGGGTTCTTTATTTTCCTTTTACCGCTTGTGAAAATTAAAAGTATGGGGCAACACCAGCATGTTAGTGTAAAAATTATAAAAAAAATTGAATCCGCCACAAAAATTTCCCTCGGCAATGTTTCCCAAACAGGGTGTCTCCAGCTGTTGCAAAACTCAAAGCATGCCTGGACAGTCAGTGGCTGTCCGGCAATACTGGGAGTTGTTGTTTTTCAACAGCTGGAGGCTCCCTATTTGGGAAACACTGCCGTGGGATATTTTTGTGGCGGATTCAAATCCCCAATTTAGACCTCAAATGCGCATGGCGGTCTCTCGCTTTGGAGCCCTATCGCATTTCAAGCAAACAGTTTAGGGCCACATTTGGGGTATCTCCGTACTCGGGAGAAATTGCGTTACAAATTTTGGTGGGCTTTTTCTCTTTTTACACCTTATGAAAAGGTAAAGTTGGGGCAGCATGTCAGTGTAAAAAAATAAATAAATTTACGCTAACATGCTGGTGTTGCCCCATACTTTAAATTTTCACAAGCGGTAAAAATCGTTAGGGGTATGTGTATATGTAGTGTTTTACTTTTTATTTTATGTAGGTGTAGTGTAGTGTAGTGTTTTTAGGGTACATTCACACGGTTGGGTTTACAATGAGTTTGAGCTGGGAATTTGAGCTGCGGCGGAAAATTGTCCGCATCTCAAACTTGCAGCAGAAAACTTGCTGTAAATCCACCCGTGTGAATGGACCCTGTAACCTCCAGCTATTGCAAAACTACAACTCACAGCATGCACTGACAGACCAAACATGCTGGAAGTTGTAGTAATGCAATAGCTGGAGGCACATTGGTTGCGAAACACTGAGCGTTTGTTACTTAACTCAGTGTTTCGCAACCCGTGTGCTTCCAGCTGTTGCAAAACTGCAACTCCCATTTGGACAATAGTACAGGTCAACATCTACAACACAAATAGAGAAACATAGCTGCACATCCACCATTTGTATTTTGATCTACTTGCTTCTCAGCATAATTTAAAAAACTAACAGGTTGTTAGTATACATTTTGATCAAAAAGTACAAGCCCACTCACCACGTCAAGGCCACCTAGTCAGAGTGGGTCCCTAACCTAACAATTGCATAGCGCCGGACAGTGACCACTGCCTCCGAGACACCATGCCCACAGGGGGAACAACCCAATGGCGAGGAAGCTCCACTGCTGCCCGACCAAGCCCCTGGTTTTGGGTCGCAGCACCCCTCAGACAAAGCATCACAGAAACAACGGCCGCCACAGAGAATCACACCAGTGTGAGCACGTATGTGGCATTGAGACAGGTTTGAGGGCAATGAAAGGGTGTTTTTCCCAGTCCTTTATCCTAGCTGAGCTAGCAGAGATGCTCATCAGGTGCCTAATCAATGAGGCCAGCAGAAATGTGGGAAGTCTTGATATAAGGAAAGGAAACAGAATAGTCTGGGCTCCCCCTGGGAAACAGCATGTCGCTGTAGGGGAGACACTCGGGCCCTGTTGAGGAAGCACACAGCTGAAGCTGTGAGTGGCCAAAGAGACAGTGTGAACTGTGAGTAAAACAGGTTGCAGGGGCACATGTTTTATGCTGGCTGAGGGTAGCTCACCAGTTAGTAGTCAGGGCATGCTTACATGTGTAGTCAGTGACCAGACGGTCTAGGACTTTGGTTTGTTCCTGAGTTATGTTTTGTTTTACCTGCAACGTGTGTAAATAAAGCTGGCGAGGTGCCAGACTTGTATGCTGTATGGTTATTGAGGAAACGTGTCCCGTGGCAAGTGACCAGAACGATCCCAGAGCTAATCCCCAAGGAGGAATCCTTACACTTACAATGTGCTCCCTACCAGAGAGCTGGGAGAATGCTAGGAAGAAGCTGTTATGCAGTCTCCTGCTTATTAAAAATGCCTGGGCCGAATGGGTGGAGTGGAGTGCTGGCCATAGAAGTTAAAAAACATTTATTACCTTAAACCCATTATTACCCTATTGCCATTTGTTACCCTACCTATTATCATCATGATTATATATCCAGTATCAACCCTACTTGGGTAATCATGTGTTCTCATTGAACAGAACTAGTGATGGAGGTGATGCCTCTGAACGCATTGAAGAGTAGAGCACCCAACTGACTACCCCTGAATTAAATAACTTTAACCCCTTAACAACAATGGACGTAAATGTACGTCCTGATGCGGAGGCACTTTCTCAGAGAGGAGACAGTGGGAAGAGCCCAGTTCACCAGGATGTACATTTACGGAGCGGTGCTCATGAGCGCTCTGCTTTTAACATAGTGCGTATGCGCTGACTGAGCACTCACGTGACCAGCGACGGGAGTCACTAGGACGTGGAGACACAGAACATGCATATGTAAATTGAGCCGGCAGGGCCGTTCCTCCTGTGCACAATTCAGGGAATAAAGAACAGGATCTTATAGAGGACATATCTCCGAACCTACAGAACGGATTTTAGTAAGTGACCCATCGTCTGACTCCTGTTCATCCACACTATAACCCCAGTGTATTGGGCTTAGTGTGGGTGAACAGGCTGACAGTTTTCCTTTAAGTGCCAGTTTCCGCCCAGGAGGAGACGAGTAAGGATCACAAAGTTTTCATGTTCTGGGATTGCATCTCACACACTTGTTTGCCATGGGGATGAGTAGACAGGAGCTGTATGACAGACAACGTGTGGTTACAGTGAATTAGAATACTGTCATCATAATGCAATGAAGACAAATTGAAGTTAAAGTTTTAAGTAATTGTTTCCAATGGTAGTAAGACATTTTTTTAGGAACCATGGCAGATGTCTTAAATGACTGTAAATTAATCAGATTTATTAATTGAGACATCCAGCTGACACACTGAGATGAAACATCAATGAGCGAATCATTCTGCACGCAGTGAGAGGCAAATGGCATCACAATTAGCGAATTATCAAAAATGAATGAGTCCTCTGCATGCACAGTAAATAAAGAGAATGTTCACAGCTGCCAGATGAGACTAGTGTTCACAGAGATCCGAAACTCCTAAAGTGTCTCTTACATACAATACCCTTGCCCCCTGCCCTCTATGCCTAAATGATCTCTGTTAAAGTGTACCTGTCGTTAACAAAAGCTTTTTTTTTAAAAGGAAGATGATACTATTATATGTATATTTGTAATATTCATTGGTTAAACAATCTTTTCAGGCTCTTGGCTTGTCAATCATCCTGCTGTGTGAGCCAGGGGAGTGTGTCACAGAGCCTCACTGCACAGAGCCCTGCTTGTCCTCAGTGTATAGAGCCCTGCTTGTCCTCAGTGTACAGAGCCATGCTTGTCCTCAGTGTACAGATCCCTGCTTGTCCTCAGTGTACAGAGCCATGCTTGTCCTCAGTACACAGAGCCCAGCTTGTCCACAGTGTACAGAGCCCTGCTTGTCCTCAGTATACAGAGCCCTGCTTGTCCTCAGTGTACAGAGCCCTGCTTGTCCTCAGTATACAGAGCCCTGCTTGTCCTCAGTGCACAGAGCCCTGCTTGTCCTCAGTGCACAGAGCCCTGCTTGTCCTCAGTGTACAGAGCCCTGCTTGTCCTCAGTGTACAGAGCCCTGCTTGTCCTCAGTGTACAGAGCCCTGCTTGTCCTCAGTGCACAGAGCCCTGCTTGTTCTTAGTGTACAGAGCCCTGCTTGTCTTCAGTGTACAGAGCCCTGCTTTTCCTCACTGCACAGAGCCCTGCTTGCCTCAGTGCACAGAGCCCTGCTTGTCCTCAGTGTAAAGAGCCCTGCTTGTTCTCAGTGTACATAACCCTGCTTGTACTCAGTGCACAGAGCCCTACTTGTCCTCAGTGTACAGAGCCCTGCTTGTCCTCAGTGTACAGAGCCCTGCTTGTCCTCAGTGTACAGATCCCTGCTTGTCCTCACTGCACAGAGCCCTGCTTGTCCTCAGTGTACAAAACCCTGCTTGTCCTCAGTGCACAGAGCCCTGCTTGTCCTCAGTGTACAGAGCCCTGCTTGTCCTCAGTGTACAGAGCCCTGCTTGTCCTTAGTGTATAGATCCCTGCTTGTCCTCACTGCACAGAGCCCTGCTTGTCCTCAGTGTATAGAGCCCTGCTTGTCCTCAGTGTAAAGAGCCCTGCTTGTCCACCCACACTTTCTGTATTTGGACTCCTCAGAAAGACACACAGACAATAGATGTAGGGACATGAAGATACACATTTTTTTTTTACCAAAGTATATAACAAATATGCATGTAAGGGTATAAGTTTTTGTTAATGACAGGTACACTTTAAAGAAATTCTCCACCTAAATCTTGGAGGGTTATTTCCCCAAGAAGGGGAGGAGATTGGTGCTTTACCCTTCTCAATAGGTAAACATTTTGGAACTTTTTATAAAATACTATTTTATCCCCATGGTTCAAATTACAGGACTGACCTCATTCTACATTATTGATTTTGTATAGTTTTTTTTTCCGATTTCTGCAACGTCACAACTGTATTGCTTGTTTTTAATATTGTATAATTTTTGTATATTATATGTTTACAGATCATGTGGCCCATAAAAGTGGATGTGGTCTTATGGCTAGGTTTTTATACATTTTACTTTAGGAAAGTAGTAAGGCCATGAATAAGGGCAGAATAGTCTGAAACGTGTCAGTTTTTTTCCATTGTGCATACTATCTTCTGCCATACATGTTACGTTATGCGCTTCGGCCGCACACGCTGGCCGTGAGCATATGGTCCTGTTACCTTCTGCGGGTGGGGCTAAGATTCGCATCTCGGGACACGCCCGCATGCACATCCAAGCCCGTCACTCACCTGGTGCTTTTCCTGCCCCCGCCTCTGCCTCTCTGCTCCGGCGCGCGTGTCCCCGTCCCCTAGGGCACCCACACATGCTGGAGCTTTAAGATTTAAAGGGCCAGCGCACCCATTAGTGAAGTTACACCTGTGGCTCATTGATAAATTCCTCCACCTCCCACACTTCCCTGCCGGATCTTTATTGCCCTAGTGCCTGAGAGAAAGCGTTCCTGAGAGTTGCCTTGCCATGTATCATACTCCTGCTCTGTGACCTGACCTTGCTCCTTTGCTGCCTGCCTACTGACCACTTGCTACATTCCTGACTATGCTTCTGTGCCGCCATCCCTGACCTTCTGCTATCATGACCACAAGTTGCCTTATCCCATCTGTTCCTCGAATATCCTCAGCCGCCTGTGTGGTCGAGCCATGCCAGGAGTAGCGACCTGGGTGCCGCCTGCCACAGCAACTCCATCCCGCCTTGCGGCGGACTCTGGTGAAAACCAGCGGCACCTTAGATCCCGCTCCCTGGTACAGCCTGAGTTATCTATCACACAGGTCCAGCGGATCAGTGTTCCAGTCTACAAAAACTTGAGTGTTACAATACTTGTGTCCAAAGTCTGAATTTAAGTGTTCAAATCACTGAAAAAGATTGTAATTTAACCACCAGTGAAGCATGCCAAGTGCTGGTTGAATTACACTGTCAGCTTTGACATTGGGATTTAAACTGTTAATAGCCAGCAGCGGAGATCGCTCAAGGCCTGCTTTTAGCAATGGCTGTCTGCTGCTGAATGCAGCTGACAGGCACTGGGTATAGAGTGGGGTTGGCTCTGTTGCTGTTTCCTTCCCAATGGTTCCTGGTCCCAACTGAGTAACCCTACCTGCTTTCAACTTGACATACTGGAAATGCCTCCTCAGTCAATTGAGTATATGTTTTTATATGCCAACCTGGGCACATACACAGACATTTTGTAGCTGAACAACACCTTTAAATAGGCACTGTCATTTCGGCAAACTTTGCACAAATGGATTGTACAAGTAAATATAAGAAACTTTTCACAATGTAATAATAATAATCATAAGAATTACACAATAACTGCACAATAACTATTTATTTCTTGTTACTTACCCTGAGGTAGTTGAGGGTGAAGTTGGTAAGACCCATTCTAGTTATATTTTTGGAGAGCTGCTCTAGCACCTGGGGGTCTGGTGCCTGTACACACAAAAGACATGGATTACAATACTATTGTATTTATACAATGAAATATCTTATCACCTGAGTAGAAGAAAGGTATTACCAAATGTGATTCCTATATAAGCATTCAAAGGGCTGCAATAAATACAAATGAAAGTCTGACAGTAAAACATTTGGTCCCTTATTTTCTCAAAAGATTTAGATTTTGTCCAAATCTGAAAACTTTTCAAAATGTTTTTGGGTGAATCACTCAAAATGGTGGCTGCCATTTTAGTGATCAGGAGAAGAGTTTAAGGTTAATTTTAGATTAGAGAAAGTAGGGTGTATGGGTTAGAGATATACTGTCTTGGATACAGTTACGATTGTAACAATTCAGACCAAATATGAATTTTTGGAAAATTCACTCATCTCTATGCATAATGAGGCAAGTACAGGTTTTTAAATGCTTCTTTGTCCTGGGATGACTTACTGTAGCATAAGTACCTAGTATGTGCACTCAATAACTTTCTAACTGTAATACATCACATGTATCGCCATATGGATGGTTTTAGAATTAATAATATTCTTGGTAGTCTTTGGCTACTTAAAGGGTTATTGCTAACATTCCAAGTGGTCCAGGGCATTTAAGAGGTTAACACATAATATAATTTGGAACCAAGTGTATCTCACGGGTTAATCTGTGCATACTAAGATGGTTTTAGGCTTTAATAAGGAAATATATTGAACAGCAGAGTTAAACCCGGATTTGTAGGTTAGGGTACAGAGTCTGAATTGTTCTCTCTGTGTAGCAAGTAGTCAGCCAAGAAAATGACAACAAGCAAGTCAAGCATCATAATTTAGGATGTATTATGGAGGTGCCCATTTGTTTTTTTCCTACACAACGTAAAATGATATTGCAAAAGTCCAGACATAACATGATAAGTGCATGGACTAGTATTTTGGTTGTTTCATGCATGAGGAAGCAACAAAAGTGGGAAATATATTTGTGCTGGATCCGGCAGGTTGTGGTGAGTCTGTGTAGATATGAGGTCGAATGTTACTCTGAAACAATAAGTTTGGGAATGTAAGGGAAAAGATGTCTTATCCATGTGATTCTTAAGAAATATAACAAACACAAGATCATGGAGAATACTATATGTAACTGAGCACAAAATCACAGGTTTCTATGATTGTGAGATGAGAATTAAAGTGGAGTATCTGGAGCATAAACATGATATTGCAGGCCCAATGAGCTGTAGACTTTGTGAAAGAAGAGGTAAAGGAGAAGGGGGTGTAAGGAAGACCCTGGCAGTACACCGTTAGAGTAGAAGAGATGGTAATGTGATAGGGAAATAAGAAGCACTAAATAAAGAAAAGCCAAGAAAGAGTAATCGAAAGTGGTCAACAGTGTCAAAGATAGAGAAAAGGGAGAGAGATAAAGTAGTTGTATTTACATTTTGCAGTCAATATGCCATTACCAAAGGTAAGTGGTCATAAGGAATTAGGACACTTCGGAATATGTATTTTATTTGATCAGTAGACAGTGGGGGAGATTTATCAAAGGATTTAGACAGTTTTTTCCAGTCAAAATTTGTCGCACAGAAAGTCGCAGTCAAAATATGTGCGACTTTTTTGCGACTTTTGCTCTAGAGGATTTTTAGAACATGATGCATTCTAGTCTATTTTAGAGGGAAATGCATTGGAAAATGCATTGGTGCTGAATTTATCAAAAGCGACTTTTCAGCGACAAGTACGTCGAAATGTCAGACCATGATGGAGCAGGTTTAAAGGGGTATTCCAGGAAAAAGCTTTTATATATATATATATATATATATATATATATATATATATATATATCAACTAGCTCCAGAAAGTTAAACAGATTTGTAAATTACTTCTATTAAAAAATCTTAATCCTTTCAGTACTTATGACCTTCTGAAGTTAAGTTTGTTCTTTTCTGTCTAAGTCCTCTCTGATGACACCTGTCTCGGGAAACGCCCAGTTTAGAAGCAAATCCCCATAGCAAACCTCTTCTAAACTGGGCGTTTCCCGAGACAGGTGTCATCAGAGAGGACTTAGACAGAAAAGAACAACCTTAACTTCAGAAGCTCATAAGTACTGAAAGGATTAAGATTTTTTAATAGAAGTAATTTACAAATCTGTTTAACTTTCTGGAGCCAGTTGATATATAAAACATTTTTTTTCCTGGAATACCCCTTCAAATACATTCTAAAGTATAGATCTCGAAGTCTTTGCGCAGAATTTTTCCAGAGCCGTGCACCTTATGATAAATTAGGCGCACAATAGACCAGCCTAACCCTCTGCAGTTTGGTCTATATTGATGCGGGACACAGCTTTGATAAATCTCCCCCAATATCTTTATTCTGAATGTAGTGAGGTACTTACATGCATGGCTAGTATGCTGCGAGGTACTAATTCTCTGTATTGTCTGATGGTAAAGTGCCATGTCTTGATTCTCATGAGATCATCGAATGTGAACTCCAGGATGAGGCGGCCTTCAGTGCATACCTGAAAGACAAAGAGCAAAAGGAACATTTCATTTGTGATAGGGGCAAAAGGGGACAATATTGTGTGGTTTTTATAAAGACTTTTCTTGTCAAACCAATGATCTAAGCTGCATACAGCACATGCATATTTTTAAATGGTCCATTCCAATATCGTATAATAATCCCTACCTTTACTCTCTTCAGCTACTACCTATAGTTGAATCAGATTTATATAACTACATTACAGCGGTCCCTCAAGTTACAATATTAATTGGTTCCAGGACGACCATTGTATGTTGAAACCATTGTATGTTGAAATCATAACTCTATGGGAACCTGGTAATTGGTTCTGAAGCCACCAAAATGTCATCCAAAAATAGGTATAAGTGAGGATTAAAGAAAAAAAAGTAGATAATACTAATACAGATAAAACAAGTCCTTACATATAAAAGTTATAAAGATCTGCTGGGGGCTGTAATCACTGTCTATTTCAGTGTTTCCCAACGAGGGTGGCTCCAGCTGTTGCGAAACTACAACTCCCAGCATGCCCGGACAGCCAGAGGCTGTCCGCGCATGCTGGAAGTTGTAGTTTTGCAACAGCTGGAGCCACCCTCGTTGGGAAACAGGTCTATGAGTTTCTTCAGGGTCCTGTACAGAACACGCAATGTCCAAAAAAGTAAAATAGAGCCGCCCCTTACTTGGTGTCCAACGGAGCAGCTAACCCTGGTACAGGTAAAGAGTATAGAACATGTAATACCTCCCTGTACTGTAGGGGGCGCTACCAGACAGCCAGTCAGTGCATGCACTTTAGGAATACATGGGTTTTTACCAGTGAATGCGCATTCTGATTGGTTAGTTCTTCCAGCCATTGACATGTTTCGCAGATTCCATAGCATTGTATGTTAAGTCTGGTTTCAAGTTACAATGGTCCAGAAAAGACCAGTGTATGTTGAAACTATTGTATATTGAGGCTATTGTAAGTTGAGGGATCACTGTATATTAATCAAAGAAGTGACAGTATATTTAAGATATGTTTAGGATTCCAGGTTGCTTCTGTTATCCCACATGTCTTCTCCTTTATAGTTGGCTGAGTATGTTGAATGTGGTGTCCAAAACTAGTGCTGAGCGGCACTGGCCATATTTGAATTCGCGATATTTCATGAATATATAGACGAATATTAGTCCTATATTTGCGAATTTCGCGTATTCGTTATATTGGCATATGTGAATATTTGCATATTCGCGTATTCGAGAAAGAAAACAGTGAGGGGGTGGGGTAACTTTACTATTGGTTGCTAGGGATGTTGTTGATAACCTCTGACAAGTGTATTTGCATCATTCTAATTGGGCCACAAGTGAAAAGAAGGAATATGCGTATATGCGGAAAAACAAATATTTGCAATTTCGAATATATAGCGAATATATTTGCGAATTTGCGATATTCGTGATAAAAATTCAAAATGTGAATATTCGCACCCAACACTGTCCAAAACAGGCTCAGCTAGACTGTTGTTATACGTGGCAGTCTAGCATTGCGTTATGGAACACCATAATAATTTTTTTTTTATCTTTTTTTTATTATACTTCACAAAAACAATACAAACAATACTACATAAAGAATACCCCCAAATACAGGGGACAACAAGACAAAAGTAGCAAAGAAAAAGGAAAATAAATCATACCCCCATTCATTCAACCCTTTCATACCTATAGGGTTCCCTGTTTACTGTGGGACAGGAGATCGGTGCTTATACCTTGCGTGCTGTAGCAGCATAAGTTATTTTCGTTCACCATTACCTAATGTATCGCCTCTGAATAATTTCCATAATCTCCACTTCTGTTCATGTGTTTTACTATCTGAATTACTTTGCGCTATCAAACCCTCCATCATATAATTCCTCTGTACAGTATTTTCTAGTTCAAAAAGATCTGGTAAACTCTCTGTTTTCCATTTACTAGGAATTTGTACTGATACAACAAACCTGTATTCAGAATATACAGGGGCTCAGAAAATCCAGGCCAAGTATAAATGTGCCGGCTCCCTCAGGAAGCCAGGGCCATCTGCACATCAGTCGCTTAGAAACTTTGGGCTGGGTGTATGCTCACCCACTTAGGCAACAAGCGCTTGGAATACGCCCACACATACTGACAGCCAGAACAATAGCTCAAGGAATATGCAAAACAAAAACAGACAAAAAGCGCAGCTATGTCCCGTCACTCTGTTGGAACAGGAGTAGCCACTAGCAACGAGAGAAAAAAGGATTCTCACCTTTAGACGTTATGCTTAGAGCACAACACCTGTAGACGCCTTGTTACCCAAATCTCAGGTGTAGAGACGGAGTGCAGCCTGGATCGTTCCCGTCACTGAGGTATTCAGAACCATCCATCAGTTTAAAGTGACTGATGGCATCTTCCATTTACAGCTGTACCTGACCCTGCGTACCTGAATGCAAGTGCAAATACCTTGTTCTGGCTGTCCACAACATGAAGAGTTGCAGGTTACAACTTGGAAAAACCGATCCTCCTGGCGCTCATCCGGTAGTGGAAAATTAATCCAGTGATCACAGGAAATAGATTCTTTTTTTTTATTTTTAGCGCTGTGGACTACGCGTTTCGAGGGGTGGGACCCCCTCTTCAGAGGACCTGACGAAGAGGGGGTCCCACCCCTCGAAACGCGTCGTCCACAGCGCTAAAAATAAAATAAAAGTATCTATTTTATTTCCTGTGATCACTGGATTAATTTTCCACTACCGGATGAGCGCCAGGAGGATCGGTTTTTCCAAGTTGTAACCCGCAACTCTCCATGTTGTGGACAGCCAGAACAAGGTATTTTCACTTGCATTCAGGTACGCAGGGTCAGTTACAGCTGTAAATGGAAGATGCCATCAGTCACCTTAAACTGATGGATGGTCACATGAGACCAAGATATGTGACTGTACCCAAATAACGTAAAAGAAGGAAAAGGGCCTGTACAAGCATTCTACAACCCATCCATGTCACCTATGCCCCCAGTACACCCCACAACTGCTCCAAAGTTAGTTACAAGAAATTTACATCAAAATACCTTCAAATTCCATTCTCAACTGCTTGAAATTTGTGGCCTATTAATGTGTCAGAACTTGGTACCCACAGGAGGATTCTATAACACTCTATTTCATTATCATTTCTGTTAAAATACTATTAGACCTCCACTTTAATATACTGGTATACTCCTATGTGGCTGGGGGTCCTTTAGACCCTAATGGCCACCCAGGTCAGGACATCACTGTAATGGCTGCTCCATGTATAACTAATCAATATAATTATTTACATTAAAGAAATTATAGCGCAGTTTTCACACTAGGTTGATAGTGCTTGATCTGTAGAGATCTCTTCCCAGCAGTCATCTCTTTATCCTCATAGAATTACAATCACAGGAATCACCTGAACCATGAAGCTGTAGGCAGATTACACAGGATCCACTGCTGACAATAGGTGATGACTACAGGTCATCTCCTCCTCCTTTCTACTCCTCTCAGCACTGGTCACAGAGCATGCACAGAAAACTCTCCTATTGAAGTCTGACTGGGGCTTATAAAAATATATGGCTGCTTTAAAGCAAAGCATTGAACTGCTAAAACCCACAGCTCAGGCAAGATGTCTGCTCCCACTATTATGTAAAAAAAAAAAAAAAGAATAAAAATAGTCAATTTCATTATAGGTTTGAATGAATATAAAAATGCATTGACATATTCTCTTTAAGATTTTCCAATGATTTACCTATACATTTAATATCCTTACACGAATCATTGAGCTTATAAGAAAAACAAAGCACACACTTTTTTAGCTTGAACTGTTTCTAATACAACTTAGGCAAAGAAAAGATGAAAGGAACTTGTAAGAAAGAGTAAAGATCCAGTGTAATGACTTATGCATTCAACCAGCAATATTCAATGTCTGACCTGTTTCCTTTGGTTTTTACGATGCGTCGTAGTTTATTGAGCAGGAACTTCATGAATATTTATGTATTTATGAGTCCAGAGAGTGCATACCATAGACGCAGACCATGTATGATCTACTTGATCTACTGAGTGGAAAGAACCAGTGCAGGACTCCCTGATGAAGAGGGACTGCAATGAAAATGATGGGGAATCTGTGGTGACAAAATCTGACACCATAATGGGGGTCCCAGTTGCATTTTTACCATTGGGCCCTTCTTTTCTGTGCAAGCTACTGTAATGATTCTATGGAATGCTAGGGGACAGTTTTATATGTTTCATATGTGCACCCTATGCGGCACCAAAGGGTTCCAGTAGGTTATGGTTTGTAGGGTATGCTTAAACAATATAATAATATAATTCTAATTCTGCTCATGATTTCCACTAGAATATTTGGCTGCATAAATCTGGACCCTCCAAAAGAAGGGATGTGTTATTCTTTTGGCGGAATTCTGCCCCAGATTGCATTGTCATTAAGGGTGGCAGCGCAGGTCTGCATGATCCTTGCATGACTAATTTTAGTGGCAGCAGCAGATGGATTAATCTGAAATATCTCTGGGTGGAGATTCTATAGTGTGAACATACACTATTAAAGCTTGCATGTAAAGGCTGAGATTCTGAACTTCAGAACTAGCTTGTCAGAGTTCATTTTTAGCAGCCCAAGACATTAAGTCACTAGTCAGGTGTTGAAAGGGAGCCTGTTCTTGCTTCAATGGGTGGAGTGACCTTTGGGTGGGAGGGAGTTCATTCTCCATAGGGCTGCAACGAATTGTAGTTTTAACCACAGCACAGCATGGAAGGGAGTTTAGGTGTGCTTCAATGGGTGAAGTGGTTGATGTGTGGGTGGGAGAAAAGTGACCTCACACTCACAAACAAGGGATCTTGGGACTTGAGTTGGAGAGAGGGAATTCCAACGGGAAACAGCCCTTTTACAAAAAGGAAGCAACAGAATTATGGTGGACTCACAAGACAGCCATTTAGCCAAAGACAAGCTTGGATCCTTCCTAATAATGTCCATTACTGTTTGGCAGGTAAGTACTAAAGTCACCTTATCATGGTTAACCCCTTAATGAATAGCTTTATTCATATCCATTTTCAAGGCAGTTTAAGGCAGTTCAAACGTCACCTGTGAATCATTTGATGACTACAACTACGCACAAATCTGCTAAATCTGAAGTGCCATAGTAATTTTATGGTTTCAACTTTGTTAGGTAGCTATGAGGAGGTGCTCTGTGATGAGGTATTGGATGGCCTATATACTGTTTATGCAGTATATACTATTTAGGGGATTACAACAGTAGAATAACAAGGAAAAGCAAACTTGTAGAAAATAAGCAGAACTTGGAAAAGAACATACCAAAAAAATCTACTTTATTAGAAACTTACTTAAAGGAGTAGTCCAGTGGTGAACAACGTATCCCCTATCCTAAGGATTGGGGATACGTTGTAGATCGCGGGGGGTCCGACCGCTGGGGCCCCCCGCGATCTCCTGTACGGGGCCCCGACAGCTTGCAGGAAGGGGGAGTGTCGACCACCGCACGAAGCGGCGGCCGACACGCCCCCTCAATACAACTCTATGGCAAAGCCGGAGCGCTGCCTTCGGCACTGGACTACCCCTTTAATAAAGGAAACATTAACACAGTTCTGTCATCAATTTATGTGTCAATTTATTATGTCAATGTCATGTCAGCAACATACAGCAACTCTTTCACATAGACATGTTTTATTCAGAAGATCCTTGATTTTCTACATATGCAAAGTACAAGTATTAATGTAAAGCTACAAACACTTAAACACTTATAGGAATATTTGTATTCACCAAGTTCATGCTGTACTTTGCTGGAACAATGAAGATTATATTATGTATCTCAATACTTATATTTTTGTTGGCCTTCACAGGTAAATGGATCTGCTGGAGCATATACTAGTGCGAGCTGTGCCTTTGTGTATAAGATTACATTGCAGATGGAGAATGGATAATGTATGCAGCAGGGAACTAGGCACGGTCTCAGAAGTAGTAAGCTGAGTTGGTGGACACTGATGCAGTAGCCTTCAGAGTTGTTACATATTTTAGTCTCTATTTGCATTATGTTAGGTATGTGAAAAATCACTTGAAACTCCTGGGCCCTAATGCAAAATCTGAAACAAGACCACCCACTCCTGCAACAGGGCCACCCCTGGCATTATTTTTCCCATGGGAAATGCATGTATTTACTGAAACAGACGTGTCAGGAGAAGCCCCAGGTCCTGTTTAGCTGGGTGTTGGATTCAAAGGTGTCTGTACAGTGGTCCCTCAACATACGATGGTAATCCGTTCCAAATGAACCATCGTTTGATGAAACCATCACATGTTGAGGGATCCGTGCAATGTAAAGTATAGGACAGTGGTCTACAACCTGCGGACCTCCAGATGTTGCAAAACTACAACACCCAGCATGCCCGGACAGCCGTAGACCACTGTTAGAGGAAGTTGTTAGAGGAAGTTGTACTCACCTGTCCCCGCCACTCCGGACCGTGACCGCTCGTCATCGCTGCCCGGGATGTCTCCGTCCACGCTGTCGCCGCGTCCCCGGGGTGTCCCCGACGCTCCGGCAAGGCCTCTGCTTCCCCGGCATCCGCACTCTCCGTCGCCGCCATCACGTCGCTACGCACACCGCTCATATTGTATGATGGGACGGCGTCATAATGACGACAATGGAGAGCGCCGACGATGCAGGGGATCCTGAAGAGGACGCGCCGGAGCCCCGACGACAGGTAAGTGATCGTCAGCGGACCACACGGGGTACCGTAAATGACTATCCGGCGGCAGCTGAAGCAGTCAGCGCTGCCGGATAGCCGTTTATGCGATGGCCCCGACATATAAAAGCATTGTATGTTGATGCTGCCTTCAACATGCGATGGCCTCTTAGAGGCCATCACATGTTGAAATTATCGTATGTAGGGGCCATATGTTGAAATCTGTTATCAGTATCACCTGATACCCCTGAGGAAGTTGCCTAACAGCGACGAAATGCGTTGGACTCTGTGGGGGCACATGTTGTGATCTGTTCATGTCAGCATCCTTCTAATCCCCTGTCTGGTATCCTGCACTGGTTGCATGTTTTACTGTTGCATTCATTACTATACTTGCGCTATGTAGGATAGCCAGTTCATTATTTGTATAAAGTATCGGGCAGCATTACTTTGCTTTGATGTAATACTGTGTAATTTGACTCTGTACACTAGGTATTGTTTTATCTGCTAGATATATGGTTTACACATGAGGTTGGGGTTTAGGATGAACTGAGCAGCATTATTTGCCTATCATTTATATGCATGTGCCCTCTTGAGGGTGGTCATATCCTTCCCTCATGTTTTCGTAGGAGGTTGCTCTGGTTAGAGTAATTTTTTGTTGTTTTTTAATTGTACTGTGTGTTTTTTTGTATTCATGTATTGTTGTAAATCTTAAACACAATAACAGCAAACAGCATAAGCCACAGTGGTAAATTTTGTACCTCCTCAGAGTATCTAGTTTATGTTTATGTTCTCTAAGTATTAGCTTTGTTAAAGGGGTTATCCTGGAATTTATATATATATATATATATATATATATATATATATATATATATTTATCCAGTAGAGAACTGGAGCACACACCACTCGGGATACTGTAGACAGGTACTTCTTTATTTTCTTTCAGTGCATGTAGACACAACTGTATATGCAGGGGAGGAGGACCGGGTCTTGTGCGGGGGGTTTCTGGTGATCACACATCAGCCCCAGGTGATCACCAGAAACCCCCCGCACAAGACCTGGTCCTCCTCCCCTGCATATACAGTTGTGTCTACATGCACTGAAAGAAAATAAAGAAGTACCTGTCTACAGTATCCCAAGTGGTGAGTGCTCCGTTACGTTTTTCTCTACTGGATTTATATGTTTGGCTACCGGTTATACACGTGCAGTACCACCTCAATAGACAGCCTATGTCAAGTGCCTGACGAACTGTGTTAGAGAATTATACATCTAGGAGATTTATCAAAGTAACAGTGCCAGGAATATATATATATATATATATATCAACTGGCTCCAGAAAGTTAAACAGATTTGTCAATTACTTCTATTAAAAAATATTAATTCTTTCAGTACTTATGAGCTGCTGAAGTTGAGTCGTTCTTTTCTGTCTAAGTGCTCTCTGATGACATGTGTCTCGGGAACTGCCCAGTTTATAAGCAAATCCCCATAGCAAGCCTCTTCTACTCTGTGCAGTTCCCGAGACAAGCAGAGATGTCAGCAGAGAGCACTGTTACCAGACAGAAAATAACAACTCAACTTCAGCAGCTGATAATTATTCAAAGGATTAAGATTTTTTAATAGAAGTAGTTTACAATTTGTTTAACTTTCTGGAGCCATATATATCTATATATATATATATATATATATATATATATATATATATATATAGATATATATATATATATATATATCTATAGATATATAGATATATAGATATTTTGATATATATATAAAAAAAGTTTCTTCCTGGAATACCCCTTTAACTCTGGGCACATGTGTCTTTAGTGTGATTTTGGTTAGTATACTGAAGAAAACACCACTACATTGAAATAATAATGGGGAGATTTATCAAAACTTGCCCATAGCAACCAATCAGCTTACTTCTTATATTCTTAACAAGGCATTTGAAAAATGAAAGAAGCGATCTGATTGGTTGCTATTGGAAACTGGGCAACTTTGCCTCTGCACAAGTTTTGATAAATCTCCACATCCAGCCTGCCGAATCCTAACAGTAGATCCGGCCATGGATCCCGCTGAGGTCCCGCTGCCAGTTCTCGCTGACCTTACCACGGTGGTCGCCCAGCAGTCTCAACAGATTGAGCAACTAGGACAACAGTTCACCCAACAAGGACAGCAGCTGTCGCAGTTGACCGCCATGCTACAGCAAATTCTGCCACAGCTACAGCAGCAACCATCTCCTCCGCCAGCTCCTGCACCTCCTCCGCAGCGAGTGCCCGCTCCTGGCCTCCGCTTGTCCCTGCCGGACAAATTTGATGGGGACTCTAGACTCTGCCGTGGTTTCCTGTCACAATGTTCCCTACATTTGGAGATGTTGTCGGACCAATTTCCTACAGAATGGTCGAAGGTGGCTTTTGTGGTTAGTCTCCTGTCTGGGAAGGCCCTGTCATGGGCCACACCGCTCTGGGACTGCAATGATCCTGTCACTGCCACTGTACAGTCCTTCTTCGCTGAGGTTTGTAGTGTCTTCGAGGAACCAACCCGAGCTTCTTCTGCCGAAAGTGCCTTGCTGAACCTTGTCCAAGGAAACTCTTCTGTGGGCGAATACGCCATCCAATTTCGTAACCTCGCCTCTGAATTATCTTGGAACAACGAGGCCCTCTGTGCGACCTTTAAAAAAGGCCTATCCTGTAACATTAAGGATGTGCTGGCCGCACGAGAAATTCCTGCCAACCTGCATGAACTTATCCATTTGGCCACCCGCATTGACATGCGTTTTTCTGAAAGACACCAGGAGCTCCGCCAGGAAAAAGACCTTGATCTCTGGGCACCTCTCTCACAGTATCCTTTGCAATCTACCCCTGTGCCTCCCGCCGAGGAGGCTATGCAAGTGGATCGGTCTCGCCTGACCCATGAAGAGAGTACTCGCCATAGAGATAAAAATTTATGTCTGTACTGCGCTAGTACCGAACATTTCTTGGTGGATTGCCCTATTCGTCCTCCACGTCTGGGAAACACACGCACGCACCCAGCTCACGTGGGTGTGGCGTCTCTTGGTATGAAGTCTGCTTCTCCACGTCTCACTGTGCCCGTGCGGATTTCTCCTTCTGCCAACTCTTCCTTCTCAGCTATGGTCTTCTTGGACTCCAGTTCTGCGGGAAATTTCATTTTGGCCTCTTTTGTTAATAAGTTCAACATCCCTGTGACCCATCTCGTCAAGCCGCTCTACATTTCCTCGGTCAACGGAGTAAATTGGACTGCACTGTGCTTTACTGCACAGAACCCCTGCTCATGAGCATTGGACGGCATCACGAAAAAATTGAATTTTTTGTTTTGCCCAACTGCACATCTGAAGTCCTCCTCGGTCTGCCATGGCTCCAATGCCACTCTCCTACCCTTGACAGGACCACCGGGGAGATCAAGAGCTGGGGTGCTTCTTGCCACAAAAAATGCCTCACGTCGGCTCCCAGTCCCGTCAGTCAAACCTCAGTGTCTCCTCCTCATAGCCCCCGTCCTGGTAACACTCTGCCCCGTGCCAAGCTTCACCCTCTGCCCCCCCCTCCCCATTCCCACTCCTTCTGAACTGCCTGCCGTTGATGAGTATACCCAGGACTTCTCTGTCCTCCAGAAGGAGACTCTACAATTGCTCCCAATGTCCTCGTCCCATGTGGAGCGACAACCGGACAAAAAGGGGGGGGGGGGTACTGTTACACCGAGCGCTCCGGGTCCCTGCTCCTCCCCGGAGCGCTCACGGCGTTCCTCTCTCTGCAACACCCCGGTCAGACCCGCTGACCGGGAGCGCTGCACTGACATTGCCGGCGGGGATGCGATTCGCATAGCGGGACGCGCCCGCTCGCGAATCGCATCCCAAGTCACTCACCTGTCCCGGTCCCCGGCTGTCACGTCCTGGCGCGCGGCTCCGCTCCTTAGGGCGTGCGCGCGCCAGCTCTCTAAGGTTTAAAGGGCCAGTGCACCAATGATTGGTGTCTGGCCCAATTAGTCTAATTAGCCTCCAACTGCTCCCTGCTCATATAACCTCACTTCCCCTTCACTGCTTTGCCGAATCTTGTTGCCTTGTGCCAGAGAAAGCGTTTATAGTGTTTGCCTTACCAGCGTTCCTGACCTCTTGCTATCGCCATTGACTACGAACCTTGCCGCCTGCCCCGACCTTCTGCTACGTCTGACCTTGCCTCTGTCTAGTCCTTCTGTCCCACACCTTCTCAGCAGTCAGCGAGGTTGAGCCGTTGCCGGTGCATACGACCTGGTTGCTACCGCCGCAGCAAGACCATCCTGCTTTGCGGCGGGCTCTGGTGAATACCAGTAGCAACCTAGAACTGGTCCACCGACACGGTCCAAGCCAATCCCTCGCTGACACAGAGGATCCACATCCAGCCTGCCGAATCCTAACAACAACCTATGGCGGACCTGGATAACTGGTCTGAGGAGGGAGGTGGTCTTCTTAAAGGGGTACTCCGGCACTTAGCCATCTTATCCCTTATCCAAAGGATAGGGATAAGATGCCTGATCGTGGGGGTCCTGCCGCTGGGGACCCCCGTGATCTTGCACCCCAGTTAAAATCAGTCCCCGGAGCATGTTTGCTCCGGGTCTGATTACCGGCGACCTTGGGGCAGGCGGCGTGTGACGTCACACTCCGCCCCTCAATGCAAGCCTATGGGAGGGGGCGTGACAGTTGTCACGCCCCCTCCCATAGGCTTGCATTGAGGGGCGGAGCATGACGTCACACGGGGGCGGAGGCATGACGTCACACGCCGCCGGCCCCATGGTCTAAGCGCCGGAGTACCCCTTTAAATAGGTGGTCTTTTGGAAAGGTTGCTCTTTACTATAAAATGCTTGGTTATTCTTTATATACAGTGGGATACTATGTATGTCAATATGTAAACTACAAGATAACATTTAGGCAAGAATCATTTTTATCAATTATGCAGGGCGTGTGACAGATCGTTGTAAGAGGCAGCAATTCATTTCCATAACATTTCGACATAAAACATGCTGCTCCTCTAAAATATGCAAAATCTGTGAATGAAAATTGTTTTTCCCTACCATTCTGGAATAAACACCAAATGTAAAAAATGTAATTTGTATGAAATGTATTTTATCACATAACCAGCATCACAATGTAATGTTAGAGACTAAACATATTTTTCCTGCAAGAAACCAGTCACAAGGAAAACCACAGTCTGGAAGGCTTTCTCAGAAGCTGGATTTAATAAGGAGAATGTCACTAACGCCAGAAGGTTCCAGGTACTTCTGCTACAGAAAACCAAACCATATATAATAGCAATTTATAGAATTAGAAAAACATGTCTGCAGATGTGAAGGTGATGAGCTGTAATACCGAACACAACCTGAGACCAAGTATGGTGCTGTTTTGGGGGGAAAAAAGCAGCCATATTGTTTTAATTCCTTAATTGAAGGTCCTAAATTACCAATCCAGACAGAATATCCTCAAGGTCACTCAGTTCCTTAAAGGGGTTCTCCGGTGCTTAGACATCTTATCCCCTATCCAAAGGATAGGGATAAGATGCCTGATCGTGGGAGTCCCACCGCTGGGGACAGCTATCACGCCCCCTCCCATAGGCTTGCATTGAGAGGCGGAGCGTGACGTCACACGGGGGCGGAGGCGTGACGTCACACGCCGTTGGCCCTGTGGTCGTCGGTAATCAGTCCTGGAGCGAACACGCTCCGGGGACTGATTATAAACGGGGTGCGGCATGCAAGATCATGGGGGTCCCCAGCGTTGGGACTCCCGCGATCAGGCATCTTATCCCCTATCCTTTGGATAGGGGATAAGATGTCTAAGCACCGGAGTACCCCTTTAACACCCACTGTGCCATTCTTCGGATACAGACCTTTTCCTGCTATCTCCAATACTACAACCTTGTAAAATGCACAGAGATACCGCTCTGTCTTATTGGTGGAGATAGACAAAAGTGTGTGCCCATAATTTTGGGTGGCCTCAAAGGCTTTTGTACTTTGCAGACAGGAGTCCATCAGCTGGCTTCTTGTTGCCATGACACCCATCTGGACCCTGTGATCACTTGATGATTCTATTAATGCTGTGCTTAGTACTGACCACAGCATCTATAGGGCAAATACTGCTGAGACTGGCGCGATCTCAGTCTTGGCAGTTGCGCCTGGTCCACCGCTGATCTCCTTCACCGTGTCCTGGAGCACAGTGAGAACGCAGGACGTATGCAGATGCAGGAACATGTCAGCTGCAGCAACGTATGCATACACCCTGTAGTGGGAAGAGATTAAAGGGGTACTCCAGTGGAAAACAATGGTTTTCAGATGAACTGGTGCCAGAAAAATAAACAAATTTGTAAATGACTTCTATTTAAAAATCTTAATTCTTCCAGTTCTTATCAGCTGCTGTATGCTCCACAGGGAGTTGTGCAGTTCTTTCCAGCCTGACCACAGTGCTCTCTGCTGACACCTCTGTCTGTGTCAGGAACGGTCTAGATTAGAAGCACATCCTCTTACAAACCTCTCGTGCTCTGGACAGTTCCTGACACAGACAGAGGTGTCAGCAGAGAGCACTGTGGTCAGACGGGAAAGCACTGCACAGCTTCCTCTGTAGTATACAGCAGCTGACAAGTACTGGAAGGATTAAGATTTTATACAGAAGTAATTTACACATCTGTTTAACCTTCTGGCACCAGTTGATTCGAAAAAAAAATTCCCCCGGAGTTCCTCTTTAACCCCTTAACGACGCAGGACGTAAATGTATGTCCTGGTGACGTGGTACTTAACGCACCAGGACGTACATTTACGTCCTGAGCATAACCGCGGGCATCGGAGCAATGCCGGCATCATGCGCGGCAGGTCCCGGCTGTGGATCGCAGCCAGGGACCCGCCGGTAATGGCGGACACCCGCGATCCCGCGGATGTCCGCCATTAACCCCTCAGATACCATGATCAATACTGATCACGGCATCTGCAGCATCACGGTCACTTAACAGGATGATCGGATCGCCCGCAGCGCTGCCACGGTGATCCGATCATCCTGCACGGCAGACGGAGGTCCCCTCACCTGCCTTCCGGGAGTCTTCTGCTCTGATCTGCCTTCCCGCAGACCAGAGCAGAAGATGACCGATAACCCTGATCAGTGCTATGTCCTATACATAGCAGTGAACAGGATTAGCAATCGAGTGATTGCTTTAAATAGTCTCCTATGGGAACTATTAAAGTTTAAAAATAAAAGTAAAAAAAAAGTAAAAAAAAATAAGTAAAAAAAAATGTGAAAAACCCTCTCCCCCAATAAAAACGTAAATTGTCCCATTTTCCCTATTTTACCCCCAAAAAGTGTAAAAAAATTAGTTTATATACATATTTGGTATCGCCGCGTGCGTAAATATCCGAACTATTAAAATAAAATGTAAATGATCCCGTACGGTGAACGGCGTGAACATAAAAAAAAAAAAGTCCAAAATAGCTGCTTTTTTTTAATAACATTTTATTCCCCAAAAAATTAATAAAAAATGTAATAAAAGTTTTGTATGAGCAAATATGGTATTCATAAAAAGTACAGATCACGGTGCAAAAAATGAGCCCTCATACCGCCACTTATACAGAAAGATGAAAAAGTTATAGGTCTTCAAAATAGGGGATTTTAAACGTACTAATTTGGTTAAAAAGTTTGCGATTTATTTTTAAGTACAACAGTAATAGAAAAGTGTATAATCATGGGTATCATTTTAATCGTATTGACCCAGAGAATAAAAAACACATGTCATTTTTACCATAAATTGTACGGCGTGAAAACAAAACTTTCCAAAATTTGCAAAATTGCGGTTTTCTTTTTAATTTCCTCACACAAATAGTATTTTTTTGGTTTCACCATACATCTTATGATAAAGTGAGTGATGGCATTACAATGGACAACTGGTCGCGCAAAAAACAAGCACTCACACTAGTCTGTGGATGAAAATATAAAAGAGTTATGATTTTTTGAAGGGGAGGAGGAAAAAACGAAAACGTTAAAATAAAATTGTCTGAGTCCTTAAGGTCCAAATGAGCTGAGTCCTTAAGGGGTTAAAGTATATGGCACATCATCTTTATTATAAAATATAAACATTACGCAGGTGCCTTATCAAATTCCATATATGTATTAAATCTTTCAGTATATCATTTCTTTACTTTCTATTTTTGTACATCCTACTTCCTTTGTAACTTTTCAGTCTTCAAACTGAGTTATAGTTGTGTTCTCCCAACAAACAGGTATTCCCAATGGACTCAATTACAGTATGTTCCTTCATCCCACAAAAAGGAACATTCACTCAAGCAATGAGCCATTTCTAATGAGACAGACATATGTCAAACAAAAATATATGAAATAAAAGTATTCAAAACTTGTTTTTCAATTTCCCCCCACATTTTTTGGGTTTCCCATTACATTTTATGATAAAATGAAGGATGCCATTAAAAGCTTTTAGATGACATTCAATTTGCTAGGACTTTAAAGGGGTATCCCAGAGGAAAACAATGTTTTCAAATCAGCTGATGCCAGAAAGTTAAACATTTGAATATCAAAAAATGAAGAAAAAAAAATTGAGTATCAGAAACTGTCCAAAGAGGTTTTCTCTGGGGTTTTCCCCCTGTTCTGGACAGTTCCCGACACAGACAGAGGTGGCAGCAGAGAGCATTGTGTTGGATTCAAAAGAACTACACAACTTCCCCCAAGGAATCCAGTAATTTACAGACCTGGTAACAACAGTGCACACAAAGAAACCCTGTATGAAGCAATTATACCTCCCATGTATAGGAACACGGTAAGCCACACCGTACTCTTCACAGACCAAAAGCAGAAAAAGTTCCAGCACAGTAATCGATGGAGTAATTTTTTCTTTATTGCAAAAACAGAGCTGATTTCTTACAAAAATAGCACCACATTTGTCCCCAGTTTTATGTGGTATTACAGCTTAATTCTATTGAAGTATATAGAGAAAAATTGTAATATCACACCCAACCTGAGGACAGGCGCTGTTTTTGGAACAAATGAGCTCTGTTTTTCAAATCCTGGATATCCTTTAAGCATAAATGTGTCACTTGCCAACAGTACCTGATGCGTTTCGCCCTGTCTCAGGCCTTAGGGTCTATTCAAACGGGCGGAATTTCCACCTCAAATGAAAGCCCAATAGACCTCTATGGGATTCCAAACCTCTGAATTTCCACATGTGGAATTTCCACACAAATTCCGCATCAATTCCAAACAAAATCCGCACAAGCCAGAAACCACCCAAGAAAGCGAAAGCGGAATTGGTGCGGAAATTCCACCCGTGTGAAGAGACCCTTACTCATAAATCTATAGGGATGGCCTGAGACAGGCTGAACCGTATCAGATACTGTCCATAAATGACACGTGTCTGCTTTTAATGTATAATAAGTGAATCTATCCATTACTGTGTTGGAACCTTTTCTGTTTGTAATTTGCAAATCCATACAAATTTCTAGCATTAGACATATTTGGGGAGATTTATCAAAACCTGTGCAGAGGAAGAGTGGTGCAGTTGCCCATAGCAACCAATCAGATTGCTTCTTTCATTTTCCACAGGCCTCTTTAGAGGCCTGTGGAAAATGAAAGAAGCAATCTGATTGGTTGCTATGGGCAACTGCACCACTCTTCCTCTGCACAGGTTTTGATAAATCTCCCCCATTGAGAGTATTTTTTCCCCTCTAATATCCCTTTTGACATGTTGTAGAGACATACCAAAACCTGTGATCGGTCGCAGTCTGAGTGTTCAGTCGCGGTCTGAGTGTTAAGATGGCTACCGATAGCTACAACTAGCTAGCAGAGGAGTGCGCTATGCAAGACAACATTACAATGTAAGTCTAAATACAGCAAATACAAAAACTGCTCCATAGTGTATCACTTCGATGTCAAGTAAACGTTCCAAGTAAATAGGTCCCTACCCTTGGTGGTTGTGCAGACCAAGCACAACTTTGGAATTTGCATATAGGTGTGTATCGTTGCATCTCTCTGCAGACTTTTCATTCAGTGGTAATATGATATAGCATATGATTACTCTGGATGGATGATGGGATTACCACGGGCATCAATAGAGCTTCTCCTGGAGCCCATGGTAATCCCATCATCCATCCGGAGGAATCATCTGTTATTATGTAAGTCTAAGGGCTCGTTCACATGGCCATTAAAGAGAGTTTAATTGGCCAGTCTGTTGGGAGGACGGGAATTGAGCGGAGAAAAACATTTGGCATGTCCTATTTTTTTTTTATTCGCTCAACTCCTGTAAAATGACGGATCCCTGATGGACCCTATTTAAAAGGCTACTCCAGGGAAGTATGCATATAAAAAAGCTCCAAAATCACCACATTGCCTGGATATGTTCCCTGTAAATTATCCTGCCTGATTTGCATGGCTCCTGTGGCCTCTGTGGTCTTCTCTTACTGCTTGATATTCTTTGCACTCCTTTCCTCCCCTTGTCTCATAGACAAGGGGAGAAAAAGAAATCCCAGAAATCATTGCAGCTCTGCTCTGCCATCCAGCTCAAACTCTGAGAGCAGCCCCCACCTTTCTGCTCTGAGCAGCAGAGAGAAGTTCCGTGTGTGATTGGCTGAGACCCCCCCAGCTCTCAGCAGTAAAGAGAGAATGAGTCATCAGTGCAGGGCAGAAATCATATGGTCTGTGTTTCAGGAAGGTGGGGGTTGCTTTCAGAGAGGGACTTGGACAGAGACAGAGAGGATAGCTAGATCACTTATTTTCCTCACTCCCTGCATGAAAGTGACAACTGAAAGAGGGGAAACTGATGTAGATAGCTAATGAATAATATTTATACAATTAAAAAGAGAGGGAAAGGATGTGCTATGGGTTTGGTTCCCCGGAGTACCTCTTTAAGTCAATGGGATCCATGCTATGTCAGTTGTGCAGTTGTGCTCCGAATGGTTCTGGGTCCATTGGGCACAGTGTGGGTTGTAGACTCCGTCTCATGCTACCACTAGAGTGAAAGCACCGCCAGCATTCAAAAGTGACAAAACATCAGCCAGGAAGCATAGGAACTGAGAAGTGGTCTGTGGTCAGAACTACTCCTTTATTGGTGGTGTCTTGCTAATTGCCTATAATTTCCTCCTGTTGTCTGTTCCATTTGTACAACAGCATGTGACATTGATTGTCAATCAGTGTTGCTTCCTGAGTGGACAATGTGATTTCACAGAAGTGTGATTGACTTGGAGATACATTGTGTTGTTTTAGTGTTACCTTTATGTTTTTGAGCAGTTTATATGGCTTCACAATAACACAACTGCGTATAGCTCTCAGGACGTAGGACAAGTTGGTTACCCAAATATCCATGGTAAAATGAGGGTGCGTGTGTGTGCGTGCATACCCCGATATACCCCCAGGAAAGGCAGGGGGAGAGAGGCCGTCGCTGCCCGCTTCTCTCCCCCTGCCTTTCCTGGGGTCTAGAGCACTGCTGCCGGCCCTTCTCACCCCCTGGCTATCGGCGCCGCTGCCCGTTCTGTCCCCCTGACTATCGGTGCCGGCGCCGATAGCCAGGGGGAGAGAAGCGGCGCCGACAGCCAGGTGGAGAGAAGGGGCAGCGGCACCCATTGCCGGCGCCGCTGCCCCGTTGCCTCCCCCCATCCCCGGTGGCATAATTACCTCCAGCGTGCATCCCCTGCGTCGTTGCTATGCACGGCGCAGCGCACTGACGTCATGCGCCGCGCCGTTCAGCGCATAGCAACGACGCCGGGGACGCACGCCGGAGGCCTGCAGCAGCGCGGACCCGACTCAGGTAATTATGCCACCGGGGATGGGGGAGGCAACGGGGCAGCGGCGCCGGCAATGGGTGCTGCTGCCCCTTCTCTCCCCCTGGCTGTCGGCGCCGCTTCTCTCCCCCTGGCTATCGGCGCCGGCAATGGGGCGCCGGCACCGATAGTCAGGGGGACAGAACGGGCAGCGGCACCGATAACCAGGGGGTGAGAAGGGCCGACAGCAGGGCTCTAGACCCCAGGAAAGGCAGGGGGAGAGAAGCGGGCAGCGACGGCCTCTCTCCCCCTGCCTTTCCTGGGGGTGTATCGGCGTATAACACGCACACAGACTTAAGGCTAAAAATTTTAGCCTAAAAAGTGCGTGTTTTACGCCGATAAATACGGTAACTTTCTGGCACCAGTTAATTTGAAAATATTTGTTTTCCACTGCAGTACCCCTTTACTAGGGTTCTACTGTCTTTGCCATTTTAGATTTAAAAAATTTGTGACGCATTTGACGTGCGTGTGATAAATTCATCACGTGGCGAACGGCATTTGATAAATTTGTCGCACGAGTAAATCATGCTGCCAGGTGAGATTACTTTTTAGGGGTGGTAGGAGTAGGAGATAGGGTGTAAATGAAGGCCGTTGTGCCAAACTTGCGACATTCAGACAAAAGTCACACATGATAAATCACTGACCACTACACTGCTCTAAATTCCCCCCAAAGAACCCAAAAGGAGATACAGGCAGCTGCCCTATGCATTAAACTGATGATTAATGTTACAATTAGGGATGAGCAGCAGGGGCCATATTCGAATTTGTGATATTTCTCTAATATATGGACGAATATTCATCCAATGTTCGCAAAATCCATATATTCACTATGTTTGTTCACTTTTTTTTCCCATGCGAAAATTCGTAATGAAATTCGCATGCGCAATTATTTCTCACCTCAAATAGGGACGGATCAGTGTCCAGTCTGGAAGTGCCAATATTCGCATTAAATATTCACATAAATTTATATGATTTTGCATAAAAAATGAATATTCGCCATCACGAATATATATCACTATATTCTAATCGCTAAGGGCTGATACTCGTGGTAAAAATGCACATTTCAAATATTCGTGCTCAACACTAGTTACAATGTGACAATATCATGGCTCTGTAGACCATAGAAGTCTATAGGATCTTACTGTACTTCCAATTCACATGAAGACAGACAGATTTTTTTTCCGGAAGGATTCCATGTGAATCTGACATTGCTTATGTCTCCAGTATATGAAACCTTACATACAGTGGGGCAAAAAGTATTTAGTCAGCCACCAATTGTGCAAGTTCTCCCACTTAAAAAGATGAGAGAGGCCTGTAATTTTCATCATAGGTATACCTCAACTATGAGAGACATAATAAGAAGAAAAAAATCCATAAAATCACAATGTCTGATTTTTAACCTCTTAACCCCTTAAGGACTCAAAAAAGCCCATTTTCACCTTAACCTCTTAAGGACGCAGGGCGTATGGATACGCCCTGCATCCCGAGTCCTTAAGGACGCAGGGCGTATCCATACGCCCGTGGGAATTCCGGTCCCCACCGCTAGCCGGTTGGGGACCGGAGCCGGATGCCTGCTGAAATCGTTCAGCAGGCATCCCGGCATATCGCCCAGGGGGGTCATTATGCCCCCCCATGTCGTCGATCGCCGCAGATCGCTGGACAATTCAGTCCAGCGATCTGCGGCGATTCCGGGTCAATCGGGTCTCCAGTGACCCGGTGACCCGGAATTACTGGCTGATCGGGGCCGTCAGAGAACAGCCAGAGCCTGCAGGGGTGAGGTGGCACTGGTGCCACCTCACGATCGCCCTGATTCGTCGGCCGGATTACCGGCCGACCAATCAGGGCGCCTGCTGCGGGTGTCACTCCTGCACCCGCTCCGCCCCTCTTCCGGAGGGTGTGAGCGGGAAGACGACCCCGGGTGCTGGGGACCCCGATCCCCGGCGTCAATGTTGGGATAGGGGCCCCAGGAGCGACGGCGGCGGTGAGGGACAGCCTGCGATGGAGCAGCAGCAGGAGGTGAGTTACAGCCTCCTGCTGTTGCTTAGCAACAGCTCCCAGCATGCAAAAAGGGCATGCTGGGAGCTGTAGTTATGCAACAGCAGGAGGCAGACCACCACAACTCCCAGCATTCCCTTATGGGCATGCTGGGACTTATGGTTTTGCAACAGCTGGAGGCACATTTTTTCTATGGAAAAGTGTACCTTCAGCTGTTGTATATCTACAACTCCCAGCTTGTACAAACAGCTAAAGTGCATGCTGGGAGTTGTAGTGGTGCATCTGCTGGTTGCATAACTACAACTCCCAGCATGCCCGTTGGCTGTCGGTGACTGCTGAGAGTTGTAGTTTTGCAACAGCTGAAGGCACACTGGTTGTGAAACTTAGAGTTTTTTTTTTACCTAACTCAGTGTTTCACGACCGGTGTGCCTCCAGCTGTTGCAAACTACAACTCCCAGCAGTCACCTTACACCATGCACCGTACATGCTGGGAGTTGTAGTTTTGCAACAGCTGGAGGCACACTGGTTTTGAAACACTGAGTAAGGTCACAAACTCCGTGATACATAACCAGTGTGCCTACAGCTGTTGCAAAACTAAAACTCTCAGCATGTACAGTCTGTCAGCGCATGCTGGGAGTTGTAGTTTTGCAACAGCTGGATGTCCCCCCCAATGTGAATGTACAGGGTACACTCACATGGGTGGAGGCTTACAGTAAGTATCTGGCTGCAAGTTTGAGCTGCAGCAAATTTTCTGCAACAGCTCAAACTGCCAGCGAGAAACTACTGTGAACCCCCGCCCGTGCGACTGTACCCTAAAAACACTACACTACACTAACACAAAAAATAAAATAAAAAGTAAAAAAAACACTACATATACACATACCCCTACACAGCCCCCCTTCCCTCCCCAATAAAAATGAAAAACGTCTGGTACGCCACGGTTTCCAAAACGGAGCCTCCAGCTGTTGCAAAACAACAACTCCCAGTATTGTCGGACAGCCGTTGACTGTCCAGGCATGCTGGGAGTTTTGCAACAGCTGGAGGCACCCTGTTTGGGAATCACTGGCGTAGAATACCCCTATGTCCACCCCTATGCAATCCCTAATTTAGGCCTCAAATGCGCATGGCACTCTCACTTTGGAGCCCTGTCGTATTTCAAGGCAACAGTTAAGGGTCACATATGGAGTATCGCCGTACTCGGGAGAAATTGGGCTTCAAATTTTGGGGGGTATTTTCTGCTTTTACCCTTTTTAAAAATGTAAAGTTTTTGGGAAAAGAAGCATTTTAGGTAAAATTTTTTTAATCTTTTTTTACATATGCAATAGTCGTGAAACGCCTGTGGGGTATTAAGGTTCACTTAACCCCTTGTTACATTCCCCGAGGGCTCTAGTTTCCAAAATGATATGCCATGTGGTTTTTTTTTGCGGTCCTGGCACCATAGGGGCTTCCTAAATGCGGCATGCCCCCAGAGCAAAATTTGCTTTCAAAAAGCCAAATGTGACTCCTTCTCTTCTGAGACCTGTAGTGCGCCAACAGAGCACTTTTCACCCCCATATGGGGTGTTTTCTGAATCGGGAGAAATTGGGCTTCAAATTTTGGGGGGTATTTTCTGCTTTAACCCTTTGTATAAATGTAAATTTTTTGGGAAACCAAGCATTTTAGGTAAATTTTTTTTTTTTTTTTTTACATATGCAAAAGTAGTGAAACACCTGTAGGGTATTAAGGTTCACTTTACCCCTTGTTACGTTCCACGAGGGGTCTAGTTTCCAAAATGGTATGCCATGTGTTTTTTTTTTTGCTGTCCTGGCACCATAGGGGCTTCCTAAATGTGGCATGCCCCCAGAGCAAAATTTCCTTCAAAAAAGCCAAATGTGACTCCTTCTCTTCTGAGACCTGTAGTGCGCCAACAGAGCACTTTTCACCCCCATATGGGGTGTTTTCTGAATCGGGAGAAATTGGGCTTCAAATTTTGTGGGGTATTTTCTGCTATTACCCTTTTTAAAAATGTAAAACTTTAGGGAAACCAAGCATTTTAGGTAAAAAAATTATTATTTTTTTTTTACATATGCAAAAGTCGTGAATCACCTGTGGGGTATTAAGGTTCACATTACCCCTTGTTACGTTCCCCGAGGGGTCTAGTTTCCAAAATGGTATGCCATGTGGGGTTTTTTGCTGTTCTGGCACCATAGGGGCTTCCTAAAGGTGACATGCACCCCAAAAACCATTTGACGCTCCTTCTCTTCTGAGCCCTCTACTGCGCCCGCCGAACACTTTACATAGACATATGAGGTATGTGCTTACTCGAGAGAAATTGGGTTTCAAATACAAGTAAAAATTTTCTCCTTTTTACCCCTTGCAAAAATTCAAAAATTGGGTCTACAAGAACATGCGAGTGTAAAAAATGAAGATTGTGAATTTTCTCCTTCACTTTGCTGCTATTCCTGTGAAACCCGTAAAGGGTTAAAACACTTACTGAATGTCATTTTGAATACTTTCGGGGGTGCAGTTTTTATAATGGGGTCATTTATGGGGTATTTCTAATATGAAGACCCTTCAAATCCACTTCAAACCTGAACTGGTCCCTGAAAAAAAGCGAGTTTCAAAATTTTGTGAAAAATTGGAAAATTGCTGCGGAACTTTGAAGCCCTCTGGTGTCTTCCAAAAGTAAAAACTCATCAATTTTATGATGCAAATATAAAGTAGACATATTGTATATGTGAATAAAAAAAAATATTTGGAATATCCATTTTTCTTACAAGCAGAGAGCTTCAAAGTTAGAAAAATGCTAAATTTTCTAATTTTTCATCAAATTTTGGGATTTTTCACCAAGAAAGGATGCAAGTTACCAAAAAATTTTACCACTACGTTAAAGTAGAATATGTCACGAAAAAACAATCTCGGAATCAGAATGATAACTAAAAGCATTACAGAGTTATTAATGTTTAAAGTGACAGTGGTCAGATTTGCAAAAAATGGCCGAGTCCTTAAGGTGAAAAAGGGCTCAGTCCTTAAGGGGTTAAGGACTCAAAACAATCTTCGTTTTTGCACTTTCGTTTTTTCCTCCTCATCTTCTAAAAATCATAACTCGTTAAATTTTGCACCTACAGAGACATATAAGGGCTTGTTTTTTGCATCACCAATTGTACTTTGTAATGACATTACTTATTTTATAACGTAAAATGAAAAGAAAAAACGCCATTTTGCCAATTTTTAGGGCTTACGTTTCTACACAGTGCACTTTTCGGTAACAACTACACATTGGCCCTGATTTATTAAGAGTGGAGTTTCAATATCACTCATCTTTTTTTTCAAGCTTACTTACTATTCTGTCGCACATGTCGGTTATTTTTCAGTCGCACATTTTTTTGTGTCGTACTAGTCAAGTTGTGTCGCACAAACTCCGAGCTAAAGAAATTAGTTGCGTGAGTCAAAATGGTTTAGACTTGTTTGTTTAAAAATGTTTCCATGAATCAAAAGTATTCATGTGTTATAATTTTTCAAACATTACATCAATAATCCTTGTTTATCAGCTTGGGTGTTAAATTGATTTAAACCTAATATTCCAAATGTGTTAAAAATGTGTTAAAAGCTGCCGGCTTCTCTCCCCCTGCCTTTCCTGGGGTCTAGAGCCCTGCTGCCGCTTCTCTCCTGCTGGCTATCTGCGCCGCCGCCCATTCTCTCCCCCTGACTATCGGTGCCGGCGCCCCATTGCGGGCGCCGATAGCCAGGGGGAGAGAAGGGGCAGCGGCACCCATTGCCGGCGCCGCTGCCCCGTTTCCTCCCCCATCCCCAGTTGTATAATTACCTGTTGCCGGGGTCGGGTCCGCGCTGCTTCAGGCCTCCGGTGTGCGTCCCATGCATCGTTGCTATGCACTGCACACCGGAGGCCTGAAGCAGCGCGGACCCGACCCCGGCAACAGGTAATTATACAACCGGGGATGGGGGAGGCAACGGGGCGCCGCTTCTCTCCCCCTGGCTATCGGCGCCGGCAATGGGGCAGCGGCACCGATAGCCAGGGGGAGAGAACGGGCAGCGGCACCGATAGCCAGGGGGAGAGAGGGGCCGGCAGCAGGGCTCTAGACCCAAGGACAGGCAGGGGCAGAGAAGCCGGCAGCGACGGCAGGTCTCTGCACCTGAAAAGCCGCTGCAGTTCATTGATTTAAAGCGCCCGCTTTAAATCATTGAACTGCAGCGGCTTATAGGCGTATAACACGCAGGTAGACTTTAGGTTAAAAATTTTAGCCTAAAAATTGCGTGTTATACGCCAATAAATATGGTACTTTCACACAAAACACAATAGTAAACAGTCCCTTGTTAGAAATCACTCGGCCTCTTGGCTGTCGGTTATTGTGTGAGGCAAACTCACACCTTTTCTCGAGTGATTTGGAAGTACTCCGAGTATTTTTTGTTTTTTGTCAGTAAAACACATATTTTTGCATAAAACACGCCCATTTCAGAGTGAAAAAAAAACACTCCGAGTGTTTTCTAAAGTGTCGGTTGTGCGACTAAAATTTGGTCACATAAATAGTCACACAGACGTTGCGACTAAAATTAAGGCACAATAGCCGAGAAAAATTGTCGGTTGGACTTTAGTAAATGAGGGCCATTATCTTTATTCTGTAGGTCCATAAAATTACAGGGATACACAATTTATGAAGGTTTTATTTATTTTACTACTTAAAAAAAATTATAACTACATGCATCAAAATTGGTATGTTTAAAATTGTCATCTTCTGACCCCTATAACTTTTTTTTTTTTCCTCCACGTATGGGGCTATATGAGGGCTTATTTTTCGTCTGCAGTTTTTATTGGTACCATTTTTGTTTTGATGGGACTTTTTTGATAGCTTTTTATTATTATTCTTATGGTATATGAAGTGACCAAAAATTCACAATTTTGGACTGTGGTATTTTTTTACGTGTACGCCATTGACTGTGGTTTAGCTAATATTTTAATAGTTCGGACATTTATGCACGCGGTGGTACCACATTTATGCACGCCGTGGTACCACATTTTTTTATTACATTATTTTATTTAAAAAATAGGAAATGGGGGGGTGATTTATATTTTTATTAGGGGGGGGGGCTTATTCACATTTATTCTCTTATCTTTCTTCTTTCTACCATTTCTGCATGCGACAATACAACATATGTTTATTTTTGTTTTTATTTACACTGTTTTTTTTTTATTATTGGAAATGCCGGGTGATTCAAACTTTTATTAGGGGAAGGGATAATTCAAAGGGTTAATGATTTTTTTACACTTTTCTTTTGCAATATTATAGTCCCCATAGGGGGCTATAACATTGCATTTACTGATCTTTAACTGTGTTCAATGCATCTCCATAGGGATGCATTGTTCAGGGTTTTCGGCGATTGATTGCTCAAGCCTGGATCTCAGGCTTGAAGCATTCAATCGGCGATCGGACTGCAGGAAGGAAGGTAAGAGACCTTCCTCCTGTAGTACAGCTGTTCGGGATGCCGCGATTTCACCGCGGCGATCCCGAACAGCTCCCTGAGCTAGCCGGGCACTTTTACTTTCACTTTTAGCCGCATGGCTCAGCTTTGAGCGTGTGGCTAAAGGGTTAATAGCGCGCGGCACCTCGATCAGTGCCGCGCGCTATTAGAGGCGGGTCCCGGCTTCACTATGACGCCGGGCCCACCGTGATATGATGCGGGGTCACCATGGGACCCTGCGTTATATCACGGGAGCGGGACCAAGGACGTACTCATAAGTCCTTGGTCCTATTCATTCATGTAGGTCATTATGGACCTACAGAATTAATAAAATGTGTCATTTTTACCGAAAAATGCACTGCTTAGAAACGGCAGCCCCCAAAAGTTACAAAATGGCATTTTTTTCTTAAATTTTGTCGCACAATGAATTTTCTTTTTTCCATTTTGCCGTGGATTTTTTGGTAAAATGACTAATGTCACTGCAAAGATGAATTGGTGGTGCAAAACATAAGCCATAATATGGAATTTTAGGTACAAAATTGAAAGGGTTATGATTTTTAAAAAGTAAGGAGGAAAAACCCTAAGTCCTTAAGGGGGTTAAATAATTTATTTGCAATTTATGGTGGAGTATTTGGTCAATAACAAAAGTTCATCACAATACTTAGTTGTATACCATTTATTGGCAATGACAGAGGTCAAGTGATTTCTGTAAGTCTTCACAAGGTTTTCACACACTGTTGCTGGTATTTTGGCCCATTCATCCATGCAGATCTCCTCTAGAGCAGTGATGTTTTGTGGCTGTCGCTTTGCAACACAGACTTTCAACTACCTTCATAGGCTTTCTATGGGGTTGAGATCTGGAAACTAGCTAGGCCACTCCAGGACCTTGAAATGCTTCTTACGAAGCCACTCCTTTATTGCCCGGGTGGTGTGTTTGGGATCATTGTCATGCTGAAATACCCAGCCAAGTTTAATCTTCAATGCCCTTACTGATGGAAGGAGGTTTTCCCTCAAAATCTCATGATACATGGCCCATTCATTCTTTCCTTAAAACCGATCAGTCGTCCTGGTCCCTTTGTTGAAAAACAGCACCAAAGCATGATGTTTCCACCCCATGCTTCACAATAGGCATGGTGTTCTTTAGATGCAACTCAGCATTCTTTCTCCTCCAAACCCGACGAGTTGAGTTTTTAACAAAAAGTTCTACTTTGGTTTCATCTGACCATATGACATTCTCCCAATACTCTTCTGGACCAACCAAATGCTGTCTAGCAAACTTCAGACAGGTCCTGACATGTGCTGACATAAGCAGGGGACACGTCTGGCGCTGAATGATTTGAGTCCCTGGCCATGCTCATCGTCATTTTGACACATCGGGGTGAGATCTTGGGTGGAGCCCCAGATCAAGGGAAATTATCAGTGGTCTTGTATGTATTCCATTTTCTAATAATTGCTCCCACAGTTGATTTCTTCACACCAAGCTGCTTGCCTATTGCAGATTCAGTCTTCCCAACCTGGTGCAGGTCTACAATTTTGTTTCTGGTGTCCTTCGACAGCTCTCTGGTCTTGACCATAGTGGAGTTTGGAGTGTGACTATTTGAGGTTGTGGAGAGGTGTCTTTTATACTGATAACAAGTTCAAACAGGTGCCATTAATACAGGTAATAAGTGGAGGACAGAGGAGACTCTTAAAGAAGAAGTTACAGGTCTGTGAGAGCAAGAAATATTGCTTGTTTGTAGCTAACTAAATACTTATTTTCTATCATAATTTGCAAATAAATTCAAAATCGGACAATGTGATTTAATGGATTTTTTTTTTCTCATTCTGTCTCTCATAGTTGAGGTGTACCTATGATAAAAATTATAGGCCTCTCATCTTTTTAAGTGGGAGAACTTGCACAATTGGTGGCTGACTAAATGATTTTTGCCCCACTGTAGTACTATTTGGGGCACGGACATCTCTGTTGTACCAAAAACCAAGAGCTCTACATGTATGGATCTGCTGTGTGAATGAGGCCTCCAAGGGCATTTTTTGCGCAGATACAGCAGACCTCGCCAGAGGCACATGGGACACTAGGTGCGCCTCTGCCAATCTTATATTCTGAACCAAGACATAAAGTTATTGTGGTGTATGCCCTAAAAGCTATACTGAGAAAACTGAGTGTTCTACACTTGCTGACTTTATAATCTGAACAGAGGCATATACTATTGTAGTGTGTGCCTTGAAAACTATTTTAAGGAGATTAAGGAAGCAGAGTATTTGAACCTAAATATTTGGCAATCTGAGCAGAGACACAAGCTATATAAGGTGTGCGCCCTGAAAGACACACTGAGGAGATTGAGCAAATCTCATAATCTGAGCAGAGACATAAACTATTGTGGTTTATGCCCTGAAAGCTATACTAAGGGGGTCTAACTTTGTATTCTGAATCCGGTGGCTTATATGAATTTAATACTGCTAATCTTATACTCTTAACAGGAACATAAACCAATGTGGTGGGTGCTCTAAAATGCTGTGATGCTGGTTCAGGTGGGCTCATCAGACCCCTGCAATGCAATCATTGGAGTCCGATTATTGTAAATTGCTGCCACTAGAGGTCCTTCTCTTGCATGCAGGATGGACAATCTTTCTGCGTCGTCTGCAGAGCCAGACTTTACAAGAAGATTGCTAATAGTACTAATCAGTACTATGTTATTACCTAGTACTGAACAGTACACAGCAATCTACTGATTGCTAAGAATAGTACCCTATGCTAATTTAAAAGTGCATTATAAGAATAAAAAATGTTTTTAATAAATATATAAATCACCCTTCCTTTTAAAAAATCAAAAACAAAACAAAAAACGTATTTGGTATAACGTTGCACCAAAATCTATAGGGGTTTGACCATTCAAATTGGGGCCATGGGATTTAAAATCTCTTTGATCGGAACACCATTTCTCTTAAATGTAGGGGGGGGGGCAGAAGAAAGGATAAGTCTTTTGGATAATATAACGATATTAAATAAGTAAGTTAAAATTCTCAACGCAGATAATACAAATGGCTCAGAAATAAACTTGGAGATTTGAAGAATAGAAATCGATCCTGGAACCTCAGATTCATAGGGTTCCCTATGGGGGTAGAACAAAACAACCCAGTGTCATTTCTACAAAAATTAATTGTTTTAGCAGTAGGAGCAAAAAAAAAAAATCTCTCTACACTTTTTCAAATTGAAAGGACCCAAAGAGTCCCGGTGATGAAATCTCGCCCTTCATTTAAACACAGGGGCACTGTTATGAAACACAAAACAAAAAATAAAACTAAACAAAACAATAGTGACTGGGAATCTTATGTACAATAAAGCGAAGATTTCAATTCCTCCAGATTTTGCCACTGAGGCTCAAAAGAAAAGAACATCTTTTGCTCATGTTAAGAAAAGACTTTATCAAAACAATGTGAAATTTTCTTTTATATTTTCAGCAAAACTATGTAATGTTCTGGGGGGTAAAATATGCTTTTTCACCTACCAAGAAAAGGTGACAGCATGGATGGATGTCATGGTGGAAGGGCGTAACTAGTAAATGGTGTCATGGTGGGAGGGGTATGTGTTATTTAAACTAGCATTGAATTCCTTGGTGCGACAGAACTGAAACATGTTGCAAGAATAAGGAATATTAGGTTTTCAACAATCCTCTGACTTAAAATGAAATATATAGCAGTTGCTGTGGCCTCAAAGTTTTTTCTTTGGCCGGGTCCTGGCATTACTTGACTGCATCTGCAATGTGGACCCACATGGTGCCTCAGCAACCCATGAAATGTAATGTACATTAGAGTTGTTCCTAACTTTGCACAACTCTAGAAGGTTTGTACTGATTGATGGGTTTTGGGTCTTGGTTCATCTGTACACACCTGCTGGGGATAATGTCCTCCTTACTTTTTAATATTTACAATTCTTTTTAAATGTATAAGAAAAGGGATTGGGTAAAGAAAGAAAATTATGGTAGAGAGAGAGGCTGGGAATTTTTATGAACTGTACAAAAAAAAAAAAAAAAAAGGCTGAACATAGGGGTTTCTGATGGAATAAGTGAAAATATTGGGAATCAGGTAAACCCAATACGTTTTTAAAGGGTTACTATCATTTAAAAAAAAAAACTTTTGACATGTCACTCAGACATGTCAAAAGTTTTGATCACATCAAGTGTCACTCCTAAGAGGGGCTGGGATTGTTAGTTATAAGGCAGGAAAAATCGCTGTAGCGAGTAGCTCTCTCCCCAACTGTCAATGAAATCTGACTTTTTCGATATATAAGTCTATGTTAGGGAAACGGCTGGATCTACCAGCCAACTGGGGAATCTAGCGCAATACCGTGCACTTCCTCGGTTTATGGGATGGGTGTTTGAACCCCACTCATTAGATATTGATGGCTTATCCTGGGAGTAGACCATTAGTCAAGAAATCCTGGAAAATCTTGGAGGCTATTCTGTCTGTTATAATGAACTGCAGAAGCATTATTGCTAGTATGAACCGTTCCTCATTTCCGACACAGATTTCACAGCCTGGGTGGCAATCACTAGTGGCAGCAGCTTCAGTGTCCACGTGGTTTGATTCTGAGACTCTTAAGTAGGTAAAAAAATGAATTGTTGAGCCTGTTTTTTTTTAAACACACATTTTCTCATTTATGAATATTTCCTTAAACATCTACTTGTTCTGAAAATGTCCATGTTTTTTCCCAAACACCTAGGTGTCCCCCCCCCCTCTGTGTCATTGATCCCCATGTATAGTATCTTATAAAAGGTACTGAAATTTTGTATGATGGGAAATCCTTTATCCAAAAATACAAACAGCAAGTCAAATGCTCAAAAGGCCCAAAAGGGCCAAGTATAACTAGACAATTCCCATCAGTGATGCAGAAACATGGGCAATAGTATGCAATAACAGGGTGAGAGTTCAAGTTTCATACATCCCCGCCAGAGGAATATGCCATTTTGGCAAAAAAAATTAGTACATGCACAAAACTCAAAGGGGAAGCAGCCAAAACCACCCTAAGAAACATAAAAGCGAACATGTGGGAAAATTATAAATATCAAACAAAGATAACACAGAGACAAACAGTACAAAAACAAGACAAAAGACTAAGAAAGAAACCAAAGAAAGGGGAAAAAGAGTAAGAGAGGGACTGAAGAAAAAGCGTATCGGGGGGGGGGGGGGCTGTCAATCAAAAAAGCAGTCCCAGATAGAGAGGAAGGAGGGAAAAGTATCATTTAAAGAGGCTGTGAGTGATTCTAGAGAAGGAATCTCACATATGTGGGTCAACAGGTCAGTCTCAGACAGAGGGAGAGTCCTTTTCCAATACTTTGCAATGAGAGTCTTGGCAGCGAGAAAAATGTGCATAAAGAGCATAAACGGCTTCTTAGCTAACCCCCGGGCAGATAAGTGCAGAAGATAGGGTAACGGGTACAGAGGCACACACCCCTAACACTCCCTGAATCAAGCGACTTACAACTCTCCAGAAATCTACAATAAGTGGACAAGACCAAAATATATGAAAAACTGTTCCCAGGCCAACCCCACAGTGCCAACATTAGGGGGGATTAGCAGGGTTCAATTTGTCAAGCAGCCCCGGGGTGTGATACTATCCCATAAGCAGCTTAAACTGGGTTTCCTTATACACAGTGCAAATAGAAGCCTTAGAAGCCCGTTCCCAAATTATATGCCACTGAGGGAGAGTGATGGCAAGAAGGACAAAGTAGATATCTGAAAGAAGTCCCCTCGTCTGAGGCCCACCACGACACAATCGTTCAAAGTTTGTGGGTAAGGACACCACATTAGAACCGAATGAGGAGGTCATAAAGTGACAGGTTGCAGGTAGTGGAATTGTTCAAAGAAGGGGAATTCCATAACGGTAGACTAGCTGTTCAAAGGGCAAAAGAGTACGAGAAAGAGTATCCACCACTTCAGCCCAACAAAATAGACCTCTAGAACCTCACCTCCTCACCATACCAGGAGACAGCCCAGAGGAAAAAGCATGGTGGCAAAAGAAGGACTGCAAAGGAGAAGAGGAGAAAAGAGTAAACTTCCTAGAGCAGTAGCCCCATACGTAGTGAGAGAAAGACATCGGACCTAACAAGGGACCAGAGGAGACAGTAGAAGAAGCGGGACACCAGAGGAGAGAATTAGGATGTATTGGAGCCATCCACAATTTCTCCAATTCCATCCAACGGCTATACACATGGTAGGAGGACCAAGCTGCCAGATGACGCAAGTGGGCAGCCCAATAATACTTAGTGACATCCAGGACCGCTAAACCACCCATGGATCTACTGGCCATCATCACCAACATCGGGAGGCAATGTTGTTTAGCATCCCAAATAAAAAGGAAAACCACTGACTGAAAAGACTGCAAGGCTGCCAACGGGATGCGCACCGCAATATGCCCAAAAAAGGAGATATACTGGGACCGCCATTTTTCTATAAGGGCCCGGAGCTCCCGTAAAAGAGAGGGAAAATTAGCTGAATAAAGGGAGGTATATTAAAAGGAAAGTGATACACCTAAATATTTAATAGAAGAAGAATAGAGGAATAGGTCTTATAGTACAAGTAAGTAAAACCCTCTGGTCCAGGAGAGCGCCCTGCCGGAAGAGTTTTAAGAATCTCCAAGAGCTCCTCTAGAGTAATTGGAGCATTCAGGGTCTCTCGGTCCTCCACCGATAGAGGCGGCAAATGACAACGAGAGAGATAAGAGTCATGGGCCGCTGCACGCTCAACCGGACCAGACGAAATCTGAGAAGGAAGAGAGTAAAGCTTAGTTTAATAGTAAACAAACAGATGGGAAATCTCATCAGGGTGATAGTGAAGAGTGCCAGAAGGGTCTCTAAGGGCAGAAGGGGATTGCGCCACTGCACGGTCAAATAAGCATCTAGCCAACATAGTGTGGGCCTTGTTGCCCTTCTCTTGTCACAGCCTCAGTGGGGGATGCAGGGGAACGTCACAAGAAATAAGCCACTAGTGAGAAAGAAAACCCGCCCCTGAGGCTTTACAGGACAAATCAAACCATAGGTGACCAAAAATGCAATGAGATATCAAGCAATGGAAGTATGCATCATGCACAGTAGTTATCAGGATAAATCAGGGGAGGAGTTAAATATAAAGCAGTCCTGAAAAATAAATGGTTAACCTCCTGAGCGGTAATCCCGGGCGTGACTCGGGGTTAATTTTCCCTGCCAGGATCGGTAACCCCGAGTCACGCTCGGGGTAGAATTACAGAGTTCTTGGCCGGGCTGCACGATATATCGCAAAAGCAATGCGATATAGCGATGCGGCCCCCGGGAAAACATGCGATTATCTGCTCTGGTCGGCTCCCGTTGCGGGGGCCGGCCAGAGCATGTAAAGAAAAATACTAAAAGTCAGTGTTTCCCTACCAGGGGGCCTCCAGCTGTTGCAAAACTACAACTCTCAGCATGCCCGAACAGCCAAAGGCTGTCCGGGCATGCTGGGAGTAGTAGTTTCACAACAGCTGGAGGCCCCCTGTTAGAAAAACACTGAGCTAAGTGTAAAAGAAAGAAGTAGTAAAATAAAAAAAACTTTTGCTCACCTAGTCCCGGTCCCTGCAGATGCCGTTCCCCTCCGTGCGGTCCGGGGTGTCCTCTCTTCACTATTCATCTTCTAGGACCTTTCACTTTTCAGCCAATCACAGGCCGCAGTGGTGTAAAGCCTGTGATTGGCTGAAGGGGAAAGGACTTGTTCTGCAACAAATACACTAGGTTTGAAATCTGCCGGCAAACCTAGTGTATCCTGCTGCAGAACAAGGTGACAAGGGGGGATGAATGTGACAAAGGGTGGAATGTGACAGGGGGGGAATGTGACAAGGGGGGGGGGATGTGACATGAAGGGGGGAAATGTGACGGGGGGGGGGAATGTGACAGGGGGGGGGATGTGACAGGGGGGGGAATGTGACAGAGGGGGATGTGACAGGGGGGGAGGGGAATGTGACATGAAGGGGGGGATGTGACAAGGGGGGGGGATGTGACAGGGGGAGGGGAATGTAACATGAAGGGGGAGAATGTGACAAGGGGGGGAATGTGACAAGGGGGAAGAATGTGACAAGGAGGGGGGAGAATGTGACAAGGAGGGGGGAGAATGTTTCGGGGGATGTGACAAGGGAGGGGGAATGTGACAGGGGAGATGTGAAATGGGCGGAGGGAGATGTGAAATTCAGTTAAAAAAATTGTACCGCTTTTGCTACAAATTTCCAGACAGAATCATACCGCCAGGGAGGTTAAGCAGAAATAACGGCAGCACATAAGACCCCACTCACGTAGGAGCAGAAGGAGGATCCCCAAGACCATGAGGAACAGATCTTTGCCCCTGACCAGAATGACGACTTTGAACAGGTTGCCACACTGGGGGGAGGGGAGGAAGGGGGGGGGGGAGTCAGACCCCAGTCCAGTCCACCATCTGAGGGACAGGCAAGTCCAGGGCGGGACAGAAGCAAGGCACATCAGAGAAGGAGCGTAAAACGGCAGAACCTCCCTCTTTACGGGCAGTAAGGGCAATAGGAAAGTTCCATCTACAGGGTACCTGATGGGTCCGCAGGACAGCCAGGAGAGGTTGCAGCATTCGCCTTTTGCCAAGGGTGACCCAGAACAAGTCCTGATACAGCTGGATAGGTGCGCCATCGAAGTCAAAGTTCTTTAAAGAATGAGCCTTAGCCATGATTGCCTCCTTAAGCTGAAAGTTGTGGACAGAGCAGATGACATCACGGGGGCACCAGCAGAAGACTTGGGGCGAAGAGCTCGATAAATCCTATACAATTTGATCTTGTGAGAAGTAGGCTCACACAGGATGAGGTTAAATATGGCTTCCAAGGACACATGGAGGTCCTCCTCTCGGGTCGCCTCTGGAAGTCCCCGCACTCTGATGTTGTTGCACCTCCCGCAGTTATCCAAGTCTTCCACATGGTCATGGAGGTCGCTGAGAAACTCTGATTGAGAGGCAATGGTAGACTGCAAATGAGCGGCATAGGCCCAGGACGCATCATGGGCATCCTCCAGGCCCTCCACTCTGTCAGAAACATGACGTAAATCCTGATGAAGGGAAGAAATTTCAGCCCTGCAAGCATCAGTTACTTCAGTAATGAGAGAGCGAAAGTCCTCCTTGGTGGGAATTTGGGCTAAAAGCTGACTCCAATCTGCAGGAGCAGGAGACAGGGCCGGGGCTTCCGAAGAGTCATGATCTGCCACTGATTAGGCAGCCCAGGAAGGGACTAATCACCCGGCGTAACCGGGGGCAGGGGGTCTTCACAAGGGACCACAGAGTCAGGTGAGTCAGCAACAAGGGCCCCAGCGCCAGAGAAGGGGGAGGCAGCACCCCTCACTAGAGCTGCCCAAAATGGCAGGCAGCTTCCATGGGGAGATGAAGAGAACAGGGTGGTGTGGTGTAAAGGGCAATCCCTCCACAACACTGCTCACCTCAGATGTAGATTGCAGGGCCGGGGATCCCGTGGCCAAGCTGCGGTGCGGAGCTTGAGCAGAGTCCTGGGTGGTAGCAGGAGGGTTCTTCACTATGTGAGATGCTGCGGTGGGAGAAGAGGGATGGCCGGGCAGCGGCAGGTCAGGCTCACTCACCGGGGTCCGGACAATTGCTCCCAGCAGGGGAGAAGCCGAAGGTTGTAGCAAGCCCCGTGGGCATCCAGAGGATCTTTGCAGCAGAGCTGGAAGCAGATCAGCCATCAGGTGAGCTGCGCCGATGGAGCTGGAGCAGAGGCCTAATGCAGGGCCTGTAATGGCAGCTGCACGGCACCTGGCTAGCGCCTGGGGCTGCTGCAGGTAGCGGGCGATCCCTCCGGATGGCACCTAGCACCGCCGGAGAGCTGTGGGGGGCTTCTTAAGCTTGTGGGAGGTCCTTCCCATCAAATAACAGCCAGGTCACCCGGTTTGGAGCCGATATTACTGGAGCACCACACTTACACCATCTTCCTAGGCGACACGCCCCCCCCCCCCCCCCCTCTTAATATACAATTTTCATGTGTTGGATGGGATGGATCATTAGTAAAACATCAAAAACATCAATATATGACTAAAAGCATTTCTCTATACCAAAAGCCACAGGAGGTCATGGATAATCTGTGCTGTATACACCATAAAAACATTTATACAGCTATTCTTTTTTATTTTTTTATTTTTTAAAGATCCAGCTTTGTGATGCTGCATAACCAGAAAATATCATAAAAAAATTCCATTTTTTCTTAATACATGTACCTTGATCATCATTACCACCTTTCCATTAAAAGCCAGCCGTCACATTTCTCAGCGTGCCCTGCCACATATGCCTGTGCACTAGATCTTTCATGCTGAACACTGCTTATTAACACCTACAATATATTTTCCCCTGTGGAGAACAGAAAAAAAAATTCCTTTGGAACTTCACAGCTGCTTGATATATTTCCTTCAAAGATTCAGAGTTCAACAGTCTTAAGACAAACACTCTATAAATCAGAAGTAAATATAGACTTAAACTTTCCTATTAAAGTTTCATAAAATTAATTTACTGATTAACAGAGATTTGTTTTCGTATATTGTTTGTATAAAAATATTCAGTCTCCGATGAGCGCCACCATCAATGGTTAAAATAACAAGGAAAGCGGGAATAAAATAACTTTTTGATAACTTCTGAAATATCTCAAGAATCAGATCGGCAATGAATAAAAGTATACAACTTGTCTTAGATATAAGATGACTGTAATAATTCATAGACAGAGCGAAAACATTGATCAGTCCTCAAACCTGGAGAGAAAAAAGTCTCTACAGGAGGTGAACAGTGATCTGGAGTGTTGAAAGCTCAGGATCTCTGACCAGTTTTGATCAGATATGAAAGCATTTTCATGAAGCACTAATGCTGGGAATGCTTTATTGCATTTATTTAGAACATCAGAAGAATAAAATACTTTTTATTCATTTCTATTGGATAAAAATAGGAATTGCCCTCTTGATGCCCATTAGCACAAACATATTCTCTATACCGCTTGCTCCGCCTTTTCCTTAACACTACTACAAGAAGAAAAGCTTATCTGATTCATGTCTCCATATAGGGGTTATCCAACATAAGGTGACTTAAGAAATTAAGTGTCATACAGTAATGAACATGCTTATCAAGGATCTGTGCTTGTGTTGGTGATAAAGTGTCATGTCCTGTGTTCCCCATCACGTTGCTGGCTTGTTTTTGGGAACTGGCTACTGCAGATTTCCGTGGCCTCCCTCAGACTACAATCCCCAGGATCCTTTGTTTCAAGGTGGGAGGTGACTTATTTCCCTCCCACACATAGCTCATCTCACCCATTGTAGCACAGCCACGCTCCCTTTCATCACATGACTTCCCCAGCTCCCTTTCAGCACCTGACTTGTGAAGTATTGTCTTAGGCAAGCAAGCTGGGAAAAGTACAGAAAAAACACTAATTTTGTAGGCTGCAAAAAATTAACTTTCGAGGATAAGGACAAAGAAATTTGATACCGCCACCAAACACAGATGAGTATATTAGTAACTTTGCTGAATTCCAATAAATCCAAATTGTCTTGCGAAATTTGGACCAAATTGCTCATGTCTGTCTTCTACCCTTTTCCATACTTTAGTTTTTTTTATTTCTGTATACTAGCATACACTGGCAAGATTTTACCTTGCCATAACCAATATACTCATCCTCTGTAGATGTTGATGGAACAGGTAAGGCCATGGCTGCACTGCGATTTATTGTAGCGCTACTGATTGATTTTAACTATTCAGTGACAGACCACAAGATTGCAGACAACTTAGTATATTGCTAACAAGTGGCGGAACAAAAGGTTATAGCATAAGCCGGGCGTTAGTGGTCATTGAATCACAATGGGGGGGGGGGGGGGTTGAATTGCAGGAGCATTTAGGATGCATCAAAAAGTAAATTACATTGTAAGATTTTATGCATAAGAAATTACTTTACAACAGCTGTCCGTGCATGCTGAAAGTTGTAGTTTTTCAACAACATGAGGTCCACAGTTTGGAAACCTAGGCTCTACAAGTTTGATTGACATTTGTCAGTCTGTGAGATTTGTTCAGGCCTTTTAAGTGTAGATGTCACTTTCAGTAACTAATCCTGTAAATTGTGTTGGTCCCCATGCAGCTCAATCGTTCCAAGCCTCCCATGTGTACAAGTGACATTTACAACAAATATTCTGCTTTCATTACCTTAAAATTGGAGACACATTATTGTACACGACAAACTTCATTTTACTCTGCGATACCAATGACTTTCTCTATTTTTATCTTTCTACATATGGTTTTAGTTCAGTGGTCCTTAGGATAGTCATGAATATTTATATTTATACTGAAGAATGCCTATGTACCAGCAAGACCATGGTCAGTGCACTTGGGGTGAAGGTGTGATGGAGGGCGAGGGCAGATATTATTACCCTAAGGGTAGATGGCATTAACTCCTTGTGTTCGTGACGTCAGGGCGTGGTTTAACTTCTTCACCACCCAAAGGGGTACCGCTTGATCCTGGGCTAGGCACTAGGCAAATAATGACTCTGACGCCAAGTTACGGAACAACGGCAGCTTTACTGAGATAGACAGGTGTAACAGTCTTAACAGCTTAGCAAGGCTCAAGGAGGTGACCAGTGACTTCAGAGACTTTAGGCCTTGCTGGGACTTGTAGTGGACTTGCACAATTTGATGAAGGGTCACACTGACTTGACAAAGATTTTCCTTGACTGACTTGACTGGGACTGACTAGACAGACTCACCCCATTTGTAGCTTACCAGGTTTTGACATTCACCTGTGGGGTAGTGGACTTTTGGATGTATGGTTGCATGGTAGGCTTCAGGCCTCCTCAGGACACCAGACACTCTCTCCAGACTTGACCTCACTGTACTCAGCAAAGATTTGGACTAAGAATAGGAGACTGAACTATCTCCACCGAGGGTTTATATGGGGAGACTCTGGAGGGGTCCCATAGGTCACCCTATAGGTTACATGGTCACTGGTACCTTCTTTGGTTACAATGCATGACAACAGTATTTAAAGGTATATGACAAGTTTTATACACATTACATTGAATAACATAGGCACTTAGTACTATTTATCGAACATAGGTAAAGGGGGGGGGGGGGGCAGGGGTAATTGAATGGAGTCTGCCTGACAGGACAGCAAGGGTACAGGGGTGCAACTCCTGTACTGGGTCACCACACATTCTTTAGATACATTCTTTGATGTCGTGTAAGGCCGGGTTCACACTTCAGAAATTTCTGGACGGAAAAAAATTGTCTGGATGAAGGTAATGCGCAAATTAACCTTTTCATGATGCCAGGGCACGGTTAGCCTATACAGGTCCGAGGTTGAGCCAGCTTCTCCTGGGCCAGGCACGGGGCAATAAATACTCCGACGCAAGGTTATGGATAAACGGACTTTACTGAGGCAGGATAGATGTTAAAATCTGTTACAGTTCATATTGGTATAAAGAGAGGTGCAGGGTAAACCTTGGAAGCTTGTCACCTTGCTGGGACTTGTAGTTGATTGTGCTGTATATGACTGACTTGCTGAATGACAACCCACGCTGACTTTAGTGACTTGAATGACTGACTTGTATGACTGCTTTAGACTGCTTTAGACTGACTTAGATCCCGGTACTTTAGTGATTACTGCTAGGCTTTGACGTTGGCCTGGGTGCAGGGGATTTGCTTTAGAAGATGCGTGGTTGCAGGCTTAGACTTGATGCCTCCTTGGAACATCTCACACTCTCTCTTCAGACTTTCTCCAAACTGTACCTCAGCTACTCTGAACTCTGAACTCCTACCACACTATATAAGGGGCAGATTTGGAGAATCCCCATTGGGCTGACAAGTCACATGGTTTACCACATTCACACTCCCCTAACAACAGGTTTTAACAGGCTTAAAGCAATAGGTACATAGAAAATACCAGAACATTAGCCATGGCATAACATTAATATGTACTGTACTTGCCAACACTTTACTGCAGATGCCATGAAGTGCATAATTTATAAGAACTATTTCTACGTATGAAGAGAACAATTACAATAACATTACCATACAGTGAAATTTCTAAAATCCAGCAATGAAAGGGATAACCCGTGGCCATATTACTTATTATGGCATATGACATCATAGAGGGGACCCTTCCCCAAATTGGGAGCACCCTGTTCCAACCTGCTTGGAGAGGCGCTGACTAGCCACTAGCTGATGGGCTAAAGTGATCCATGAATTACATAGATAACCTTAAAGGGGTTATCCATGAATAGAAATAAATAATAAATAATATAAATAATCATAAATAATATATAAAAATTAGTTTGCCTCAAGAAAGTCAAAGATAAAAAGCCTACGAAAAAATCTGGAATTGCTTTTCTCTTATCAGTCTTCTGGACCTGTTTTGGTAAGTGCCATCATCTATTCCTTCTATGCATTGCTTTAAAATAAAAGAATACCTGTCATGTTTCCGGCATCAGGATATGTTTAAAACTCCTGGCTAATCTGCTAGCCCAAGACTTGCCCAGAGATGACGTGATCAGGAGATGTATGTCCGGGATTCCTAAGCAAGTCTATGGGAATTCTGGACATATGTCTCCTGATCCCATAGCCCAATACTTGTTCCAAATTCCAAAACTCCAGCATGAGAGTACCAGGGGTAAGTATTAGCGTCTCGGGGCAAATCTTGGGTGACAGGATTGCCTGGGAAGTTTAAATGTACCGCCAAAGAGATATAACAGTGACGCCAGGGACTTCTTTTGGACTGTTTACATGCCAAAATATGGATGTAGTTAGTACTAATTAAAAACAACCTCTTGCCAATGTCTAAATATACAGATGAAACATGCCAAAAATGTGCTAAAAAATGTTCAAAATGAAATAAATAGACTTGCTGGCTGTAAAAACATTGGGGGAGATTTATCAAAACCTGTGCAGTAGAAAAGTTGACCAGTTGCCCATAGCAACCAATCAGATTGCTTGTTTTATTTTTTAGAGGCCTTGTTAAAAGTAAAAGAAGCAATCTGATTGGTTGCTAATGGCTGTCAGAGGCCAAGAGCTGTCCAGGCATGCTGGGAGTGCTGGAGACACCCTGGTTGGCACCCTGGTTGGTAAACACTGGCCTAAGGATATGTTCACACAGTGTATTTTTAGGTGTACACATTTTAAAATTGCATTCACAAAATTAGGACTGCAATTGGGAATGCAATTTTTCATTACGAAAATTATTCCAAGAAAAACGCCTTGCGTTCAACACTATCTTAAATTTCTTTGCTAGTAACAAGTTCCGGATTAAAGGAATTGCTGACTAAAATATCCGTAAACCTAAATATAATATAAAACCCTCGCAAATTTAAATAAAAAAAAAACACAATTATTTTGCAATCTTTTTTTTTTTCTCAGAAAATGGTTGTTATTTTTAGTAAAGCTTCCATGACATTTTGTAATAAAAAAAAAAAAAAATAGATGAAATTACGCTGTGGGGCACAAGTTCTGCTGGTAACTCCTGTCCAGAAGATTTTAATTTACTATACTCTCTGTTCTGCATTTTTAATAAGCTTTAATAGGGTAAGGAGTCCTATTGTATTCTATAATACAGTACGGTGTCAGCTGTTTACAAGTCTGAGGGAAACAGGGGAACAAAATAAGTTTTCGCCTATCCACAAAACTGATTAATTTTCAAGGTTTACTACACAAATTTGCAGTTTCAAAGCGATTGGGGATTGTGCGGTGTGGTGGTCAAAGGTCAATGTCCCGCACTGACTATAATCTATATGTATAATAGGAACCTTGGAGACCTATAGAAACACATCTCCTGTATAGCTGTAAGAAGGCAGCCTCTACGGGATGTGCGTATTTTATGCAAAAAAAATTAAAAATCTAAAAAATATATATATATATATATATATATATCATTTTTTTTTTTGCATAAAAGAAGCATATATATATATATATATATATATATATATATATATATTATAGAATGCATGGCTGCATGTAAAAAAAAATCATCGAGCTGCCTATAAGGTGGTATTTCTTTCTTTCTTTTTTTTTTTTTCATTTAGGGGCGAGTTAAAGGATCTCCTATTAACATGGATTTTAATGTAAAGTCGCCTCTGTGTTTAAGACGCGTGTGAGAGAAAGAATCCCCAAAAAATCAAAAGGGTCTCCAATTAAGAAAACATTTTGTGTTGTGCGGAATTCATGTTGCCGTACGCTGAGCTCTGACATTTTGTTACCACGGCAACCGAAAATCAGCTGATTAGTTGGCATGGCAACAGAAAAGATGTAATCCCAGCAGACACACTCTAATCAATGCCCCCAGCACAGATGGTCTCCGGAGGATCAACAAGAAAGAGGCTGGCAGTCATTCAGAGGATCACGTGCTCCCTCCAGACTAGACCGGGAAAAGGAAAAAAAAAAAAAAAAAAAAGAACATTTCTTTAGTGAACCAATAGTGGATTAACCCTTCCCTATCTCTGGGCTGCAACTAAACTGTAAATTGCCAGATTATATATATTTGAAATCCTCTTTTTCAGGTCCCGTTGTTTATATTCTTCTTATGCTAAAATTACTTTTTAGTTATGAGATATTGCTGTTAAACAGCTAATCACTCTTTATCATTATAGAACAGTTTTTTCTAACCAGTGTGCCTCCAGCTGTTGCAAAACTACAACTCTCAACATGCCCAGACAGCCAAATATTTTTTGGTGCCAGAAAGACGTGACAGTAATTTTAATCCCAATTAAAGACAGCCTCTTGCTGTTGGCCAAGTCTAAAAATACAGGCAAAAAATGCCAAAATTTTGGAAAAATAAAAGCCCCAAGTGAAATAAATAGACATAAAAAAGTCTGAACTCTTAAAATGGTTGTGAAAAAACTGGTACAGACAGTAAACAACCTTTTTAGTTCTACAACGGAAGTTGCCATATAGATTGAATAGGTATCCTGAAGAGATGCCAACATTTACCATGGCATAGTTGCAGTATAGACAAAAGCAACTTTGGCGTCCTAGGCCGTAACACACAGACCAGGACTTAAAGGTTTAAATAACAATAAGACTCGCTATACATATAAATTGAGTGCTAAACCCACCATTTTCATATGTGTATGGGGGCCTCCTGACTCTTCCCAGACATTATTTGTTGATAGGGTTCTCAGTAGAGATGAGCTGCCACCAGTAGGGTCTAGCTGTGCAGCTGCCTACCCTCTGCTTTCCACTGAAAAAAACACATGCACACCTGGGTAATCTGAGTGCGCATGTGTACATGTGTATAGGGGGGGTTAAAAGAAGTACTGTAGCTGTTGACTGTCAACCACCTACTGAATATGTATAGGAGAGGTTTGCAATGGGGATTTGCTCCTACTCTGGACAGTTCCTGACACGGACAGAGGTGTCAGCTGAGAGCACTGTGATAAGACTGGAAAGAACTACACAACTTCCTCTGGAGCATACAGCATCTGATAAGCCTGGAAGGATTAAGATTTTTAAATAGAATAACTTTCTGGCTGCAGTTGATTTGGAGTACCCCTTTCAGAGTAGGTTAATATCATATATATAATATTGTAAGGAAAGGAGGAGAACTTGGTAGGAGGTGTCTGAAACACAAGTATTCTACTATAGAAGAGAGTTGGAGAAGGAGTGGACTGCCACATAGCATGTTCCCTGTTTGAATGGATGAATGGTTGGACATTTGCACTTGTGGTACATTCAGCTCTATGGGACTTGAATGTATATGAATGAGTGTATACAGTGCTAATCTCTGATCATACTAGACCAAAGCAGCTACTACTGTATAATACTGTATAATAGTATAATAATAAAGAGGGAAAAAAAAAAAAAAAAAAAAAGATACTTGCTTACTAGGTAATCCAGGAAACTTGCCTCAGGTCCCTAAGCCAGTAAGCACCACCAAGCTATAGGACAGAGACATTTACAGTGGGACAAAAAAAGTATTTAATCAGCCACCAATTTTGCAAGTTCTCCCACTTGATGGGAGAGTCCTGTAATTTTCATCATAGATATACCTCAACTATGAGAGACATAATGAGAGAAAAAATCCATAAATTCACATTGTCTGATTTTTTAAGAATTTATTTGCAAATTATGGTGGAAAATATGTATTTGGTCAATAACAAAAGTTCATCTCAGTACTTTGTTATATACCCTTTGTTGGCAATGACAGAGGTCAAATGTTTTTTGTAAGTCTTAACAAGGTTTTAACACACTGTTGCTGGTATTTTGGCCCTTTCCTCCATGCAGATCTCCTCTAGAGCAGTGATGTTTTGGGGCTGTCGCTGGGCAATACAGACTTTCAACTCTTTCCAAAAGTTTTCTATGTGGTTGAGATCTGGAGACTGGCTAGGCCACTCCAGGACCTTGAAATGCTTCTTAAGAAGCCACTCCTTTATTGCCCGGCTGGTGTGTTTGGGATCATTGTCATGCTGAAAGACCCAGCCACGTTTCTTGTTCAATGCCCTTGCTGATGGAAGGAGGTTTTCACCAAAATCTCATGATACATGGCCCCATTCATTCTTTCCACCACACGGATCAGTCGTCCGAGTCCCTTTGCAGAATAACATCCCTAAAGCATGATGTTTCCACCCCAATGCTTCACAGTAGGTATGATGTTCTGTGGATGCAACTCAGCATTCTTTCTCCAAACAGGACGAGTTGAGTTTTTACTAAAAAGTTCTACTTTGGTTTCATCTGACCATATGACATTCTACCAATCATCCAAATGCTCTCTAGCAAACTTCAGATGGGCCAGGACATGTACTGGCTTAAGCAGGGGGACACGTCTGGCACTGCATGATTTGAGTCCCTGATGGCGTAGTGTGTTACTGATGGTAGTCCTTGTTACTTTGGTCCCAGCTCTCTGCAGGTCATTCACTAGGTCCCCCTGTGTGGTTCTGGGATTTTTGCTCACCATTCTTGTGACCATTTTGACACCACGGGGTGAGATCTTGTCTGGAGCCTCAGATCGAGGGAGATTATCAGTGGTCTTGTATGCCTTCCATTTTCTAATAATTGCTCCCACAGTTGATTTCTTCACACCAAGCTGCTTGCCTATTGCAGATTCACTCTTCCCAGCCTGGTGCGGGTCTACAATTTTGTTTCTGGTGTCCTTCGACAGCTCTTTGGTCTTGGCCATAGTGGAGTTTGGAGTGTGACTATTTGAGGTTGTGGACAGGTGTCTTTTATACTGATAACAAGTTCAAACAGGTGCCATTAATAAAGGTAACTAGTGGTGGACAGAGGAGACTCTTAAAGAAGAAGTTACAGATCAGTGAGAGCCAGAAATCTTTGTTTGTAGGTGACCAAATACTTATTTTCTACCATAATTTGCAAATAAATTCTTAAAAAATCAGACAATGTGATTTTATGGATTTTTTTTCTCATTATGTCTCTCATAGTTTAGGTATACCTATGATGAAAATTACAGGCCTCTCATCTTTTTAAGTGGGAGAACTTGCACAATTGGTGGCTGACTAAATACTTTTATGCCCCACTGCAGTGGCCTACATGGAGAGCAGAGAGTGACCATGTACCCTCCACAGAAGGGGTGATGACTGGCCGGGTGCCTGGCATCCAAGAGGGACGACTACTGACTGGGCACCTACCACAGAGGGGGTGACTACTGACTGGGCACCTGCCACAGAGAAGGACAACTAATGACCACGCACCTGCCAGAGGCAGTGATAGGGGTCACGCTAACAAAAATCGCTGTTTTTGCACTCTGTGTATCCTGCTGTGTCACACCTAATATAAGTAAATGGGGTCACTATGGAACCCACTAGAAGCCACAACCCAGCAGTCGAGTTGTGACCACTTGTGGCCCACCAAAATCCTCAGCACCAGGCTCATGAGGCTCTTAACCCCTCCCTTGCTGTACCTGGTATTACTCCATCCTATTGATATACCAAGCAGACAACTATTAGGGTACATTCCCACACGGCGTATTTGCTGCGTATTTGCTGCTGCGTATTTTATTTTCTCTGTTGAAGTCAATGGGTAGGAAAATACGCAGCACCAAATACGCAGCAAATACGCAGCAAAATACGCTGTGTGGGAACGTACCCTTACTCTGCTTGGAAAACAGAAAAAGGGAGGTGGCATTCGCTGAAATTCTGACTGATCTGATATTAATGGCCTATCGTGAGGACAGGCCTTAAGGGGATAGATATATTTGTATCCTATCTAGGCAATGGTTTGTAGACACCATTATTTCCAGCTTGGAAATGTACTGTGAACTGAACAGCCTGGACTCCGCACTTATACACTGTAGCAAACTTTCCAAGATATTTGTGCAGCTGCTGCTGATGTTCTTACTGCACAAGTATAACATAGACTGAATACATTCTGTTATACCTAGTCCTACTCAGCTTAGGGGTACTCCGGTGGAAACTTTTAAATTTTTTTAATGAACTGGTGCCAGAAAGATAAACAGATTTGTAAATTACTCATATTTAAAAATCTTAATCCTTTCAGTACTTATTAGCAGCTGCATGCTACAGAGGAATTTTTTTTCTTTTTGAATTTCTTTTTTGTCTTGTCTACAGTTCTCTCTGCTGACACCTCTGTCCGTGTCAGGAACTGTCCAGTTCATAATACAGGAACATTTTTTATCAATTTTTGGGGGGAATAAATATTTTTTTACATTAACGCCGTTCACCGTACGGTGTCATTAACATTATATTTTCATAGTTCTGATATTTACGCATGCGGCAATACCCAATATGTATATAACATTCTTTACGCTCAAAAAGTGGGGATGAAATAGGGAAAATGGTACAATTTACGTTTTTATTAGGGGAGGGGTTTTTCAAATGTTTTTACTTTTATTTTTACACTTTAATAGTCCCCATAGGGGAATTTTTATAGCAATCATTTGATTGCTAATACTGTTCAGTGCTATGCATAGGACATAGCACTGATCAGTATTATCGGTCATCTTCTGCTCGATCTCAGACCAGAGCAGAAGACCCGTGGAAGGCAGTGGAGGCAGGTGAGTCGACTTCCGTCTGCCATTCTGGATGATCGGATAGTTGCGGCAGCGCTACAGGCGCTCCGATCATCCATTTTAGTGACCGCACTGCTGCAGATGCCGTGATCTGTATTGATCACGGCATCTGAGGGGTTAATGTCGGACATCCGGCTCCGATGCTCACGGTTATGTATAGGACGTAAATGTACATCCTGGTGCATTAAGTACCAGCTCACCAGGACATACATTTACGTCCTGCGTCGTTAAGGGGTTAAAGGGGTACTCCAGTGGAAAACAATGTTTCTAAAATCAACTGGTGCCAGAATGTTAAACAGATTTGTAAATTATTTCTATTAAAAAATACTAATCCTTCCAGTGCCAGGTGTCAGCAGAGAGCACTTGTGATCAAACAGAAAGGACATTCAAAAAGAAAAGAACTTCCTGTGGAGCATACATCAGTTGAAAAGTACTGGAAGGGTTAAGATTTTTAAATAAAAATAAGTTTACAAATTTGTTTAACTTTCTGGCACCAGTTGATTTAAAAAAAAAAAAAAAAAAATGTTTTCCAGTGGAGTATCCTTTTAAAGGGTTTTCCAGGAATTTTTTCTTCAGCCTTATGATGCCAAGTCATAACACTGTGTAGTTTGCTTCTATTACCTCTGTGTGCCCCTTTGTTCCTTTTTTTTATGCACGGGACACACACCAAGAATTGCTGTAATGCAAATGTCTTTTTATTTGATGCGTGACTGTATACCAGTTTATGGTAGAATTACTTCAGTAACTCCTTTCACCTTGCTATACACTCACCACACACCCTGGAGACCATGGGGGAGATTTATCAAAACCTGTGCAGAGGAAGAGTGGTGTAGTTGCCCATAGCAACCAATCAGATTGCTTCTTTCATTTTCCACAGGCCTCTTTAGAGGCCTGTGGAAAATGAAAGAAGCAATCTGATTGGTTGCTATGGGCAACTGCACCACTCTTCCTCTGCACAGGTTTTGATAAATCTCCCCCCATGTGACTTATGACATAATTGGGGAGATTTATCAGAACCTTGGCAAAGGACAAGTTGCTCAGTTGCCAATAGCAACCAATCAGATCACTTCTTTCATTTTGCAGAGGCCTTGTTAAAAATGAAAGAAGCGAGTTGATTGGTTGCTATGGGCAACTGGGCAACTTTTCCTTTGCACTGGTTTTGATAAATCTCCCCCATTGTCTCTGACCACTACAGCTCTTCTGGCTGTGGGTCCTATGCATAAAAAAACTTGGCATTATGGGCTTAAAGGCTAAAGAAAATAAATCCTGAAATACCCCTTTAACACAATACTGCCGCAGGTTTGCTGGGATTTATTGTTTTTATCAGTAAACAGATATCTTGAAAATGATGAGAAATAAATACAATACTGTATTGGTAGCATCATCTCATTTCATGCAAAACATAAGCATTCAAACCATAGACATTTCTAACTATAGTAAGGGCTCAAGTTTGAACTTTATCTGGGTCAGGTCACTTTAAATGTCTATATGAGGTGCACAGTATTTGCCCCCAGTTTGTTTTGATTAATTTACTTTAATCATATCAAGTGCAAAATGTTTATAAACAGCAACATAAAGCGTGATAAAATAGTCTCATTTCGCCAAATTCCCTGCAAAATCCTTTAAAAAAAAGGATCAAAAATGGCAGTACACTGAACCAAATGGTAGCTTTGAGATCCATTTACAGTACAAGGCAATAGCTTTTTTTTTACATAACCAACAGACAAATCTATGATTTAGTATCAACTTGATTAATGTGGAAAATTGCATGTTTATCAATGTGCATCTGTCATGTAAGATAGAATTGTTAACGTTACACCCAGTGCATCAGTGCATTAGGGCTTAAAGGGTATTCCACTGCCCCAGCGTTCGGAGAGGGGGGGGAGACCTCAAGTCACGCCCCTCGTGACGTCACACCACGCCCCCTCAATACAAGTCTATGCCATGCCCCCTCCCATAGGCTTGCATTGAGGGGGTGTGATGTGACTTCGCAAGGGGGCATGACTGTGACGTCATGACCCTCGCCGCTGGCACCTAGGGTTTTAAACAAACGACGGGTGCTGCACAGAGATCATGGGGGTCCCAGTTGCAGGATCCCCATGATCAGACATCTTATCCCCTGTCCTTTGGATAGGGGATAAGATGTCTCGGCGCGGAGTACCCCTTTAACAAATCTAACCCAGGCATACTCGTGTTTACTTTGTAGCCTGCTGTATATCCATAAAATGAGCAGCTGTCTATACAGTCCAAGAGGAGGGGCCCAAACTCAACTTAGGACTTGCCTGTCAATTAGCTTTACACAGCTCCGGGAGCGTAGCAGACCCCAGGTCCCGCCTCTCTGACTATTCAGACAACTGCTGGCTAGATTATAAAAGCTCTTTTTATGGATATGCAGCATGCTACAAAGTAAACACAAGTATGCCTGGATTAGACTTGGGAAGCCCTAATGTACTGGGTGTGCAGTTAACAATTAAATCTTACATGATTATATGACAGATGCACATTGATAATCATGCAATTCCCCACATTAAACACTGACTTAATCAATAATATATTTTAAGGTGAATAAAAATGCTTTCCTTATGGTACAATTTTATATACACCGTATATGAGTGTGCATATACTATATGTATACTATATAAATATAAATATATAGTACACAAAAAATATGATTATATATATATATATATATAATATATATGTACCTGATATATATATATATATATATATATATATATATATATATATATATATATATATCTCCTGAACGGGGCCATGGAAGTCTGCTGGAAGGGGCCATTCAGACCTCCGCAGGAAGCCACTGCCGACACGCCCCCTCCAGGTATCTCTATGGGATACATGGAGGGTCGTGTTGACCGCCGGGGGTTGGCAAACTCCCTTCCAGTAGACTGCCGGGGCCCCATTCAGAAGATCGCGGGGGGTCCCAGATGTCGGACCTCCCGCGATCTATAACTTATCCCCTATCCTCAAAAGATCCATTGAGAAAGGCATTGTCCAATCACCGCCTGTGGGATCTCTGCCAAGAATTCTGTCCGGGTGTTTCTGTAGTGTGAACCGGGCCTTAGTCAAGGGCCCACTTCTTCAAACCACATAATGGGTCTTTCCACAGCACACAATAATAGTGAAAAAAAGGTGATTCAAAAAAGTGTCTAAACCAGTGGCTTTTCACTTTTCACTATTTGTGTTACGGAAAGATCCTTTTTTGAGAGCATTTCAAACCTTGCTCTGAAAAAACGTTGTAATCTGATTGGTTGCTATAGACACCACTGACTTTTTTTTTTGTCAGAGGCGTTGCTATGCACGTGGGCCATAGTGAGTAATGGCTGTCCTTCATCCATTTGTTTAATGGAAAGCAAATATTTAGAAATTAAACAGTTTGTTGCTCTGTTGAAAAATGAAAGTTGCGCATTTAGTCAGGGAAGCAGTGTAATATTACTAGGAGAGCAGGAAAATCAATCACTCTTAAAGATGGGGAAAGAAATCAGCTTTGTTATTACCTTGGTGAACATGGGTTTCCCATGCTGAGTGACCATGGTACATTGATCACAGTCCACGGTGATGGATGAGTTGTGGTATGATTCTTTGGAGTGCTTGAGAATGTAATAGAGATCAGTGACACCCCCTTCAAACACTGTGCTAAAGTATCGAGGAATAAGAGTCCTTCCAATTGCTAAGGAAGTAAAAGACAGAAGAAGAAAAAAAAGTAATGAGATTTCAAAAAACCAAAATCCACCCTGCCGGCTACAAGCTAAATAGAACAATACTGTATATCTGCAGGATGAGATTGTAATAGATAACACTGAATATCGGCAGTAGTCATGTTCATGTCTAATATCATTACAATATAATATTTCAATACAATTCCAATGGTCTCCAAACTGTGGCTCTTCAGATGTTGCAAGACTACAACTCCCAGCATGCCCCGACAGCCAAGCATGCTGGGAGTTGTAGTCTTGCAACATCTGAAGAGCCACAGTTTGGGGATCACTGAATTAAGTAGAAAGGGGTATGCGGGAGGGAAAAAAAATATGTTAAATGAAGTATATTGTAAAATCTTAAGCCTTCCAGTACTGATAAGCTGCTGTATGCTCCAGAGGAAGTTGTGTAGTCCTTTCCAGTCTGACCATAGTGCTGTCTGCTGACACCTCTGTCTGTGTCAGGACCTATCCAGAGAAGGAGAAAATCCCCATAGCAAACCTCTATTGCTCTGGACAGTTGCTGACATGGACAGAGGTGTCAGCAGAGAACACCATGGTCAGACAGAAAATAAATTCAAAAAGAAAAGATCTTCCAGTGAAGCATACAGGAGCTGATAAGTACTGGAAGGATTACAATTTTTAATAGAACTAATTTACAAATCTGTTTAACTTTCTGGCATCAGTTGATTTAAAAAAAAAAAAAAGTTTTCCACTGGAATACCCTTTTAATCCTGCTCCAGACAGTTCCTGGCATTGACAGAGGTGGCAGCAGGTCAGACTGGAAAGAACTACACAACTTCCTCTGTAGTATACAGCAGCTGATAAGACTTGGAAGGCTTAAGATTTTTTATATAGAAATAATTTACAAACGTGTATAATTTTCTGGCATCGGTTGATTTGAAAAAAAAAAATGTCCCCACTTTTTTTTTTTACCTCTTTAATGGAGATCACACAATGCAATTCCACAAATTATTAAAGAGTAACAAACACTTTGCAGTAAATATAAAATATCAATCATGATAAGAATAATATAGAGTGACAACCCCATGAGAGCAGTAGTCAAATTCACTCAGCATTTCCTTTTATAAAAATGACAGAATTTTTTTTTAGCCATTCGACAGCAGAGCACCCTTTAGAAATGTACTTTGACTGGTTTCTGCGGTTTGGGTGAAAATACCCCAGCCAGTTCCAAATAGACAGCATGCCAGTATCTAGCATGGGGCACTACAAGATACAAGATATACTTAGTATTTGCCCATTGGGTCTACAGAGGTAGACAGGTAGAATTTGTCCTTTACAGTAATTTCTTGCTTTATATTTAAAGGGGTACTCCGGTGCTTAGACATCTTATCCCCTATCCAAAGGATAGGGGATAAGATGCCTGATCGCGGGAGTCCACCGCTGGGGACCCCCGTTATCTTGCACGTGGCACCCCGTTTGTAATCAGTCCCTGGAGCGTGTTCGCTCCCAGTCTGATTATGGGCGATCACAGGGCGGGCGGCGTGTGACGTCATGCCTGTGCCCCCCGTGTGACATCACGCTCCGCCCCTCAATGCAAGCCTATGGGAGGGGGCGTGACAGCTATCACGACCCCTCCCGTAGGCTTGCATTGAGGGGCGGAGCATGATGTCACACGGGGGCGGAGGCGTGACGTCACATGCTGCCCGCCCTGTGATCGCCTGTAATCAGACAGGGAGCGAACACGCTCCAGGGACTGATTACAAACGGGGTGCCGCATGCAAGATCTCGGGAGTCCCCAGCGGCGGGACTCCCGCGGTCAGGCATCTTATCCCCTATCCTTTGGATAGGGGATAAGATGTCTAAGCACCGGAGTACCCCTTTAAGGGGATCTTCAGGACATTAATGGCTTAAACTTTGCATAAGCGATTAATATTTGTCCAGTGGGAGATCAGGATTTTGGCTCCATCTATAATCAGCATAGTACAGGAGAAGACACTTCTCTGAGCACAATGGCTTCTTCTTTGTTTATGTGGTGGTTTCACCCAGATAAAAGAATTGATCGCCAAGGCTTTTTGAAGCCAGATCCACCATGACAGTCAGATGATTGCTGGGCTGGATTACCTTATTAAGGGGCCATATCACCATGCAGAAAATAATTTTTGACAGAATATGTTTACCAGATTTCTTTTTTTATAAGTGTACAGTATATTGTATAGAAGTCTAGGTGGAAAATGTATCAATTGGTTTGTACCTACAAAACAAGTAACAATTTGCTTCCAGTTAAAACAGATTTTACACTGAGAGAACAAATGCAGAATGCTTTCTGCAGTCCCTTTTTACTATAATTATTAGAAATGTGGTCCTACTGCTCTTTGTGTTGTGAGCTGCTCCCTGTCCCTCACAGAGATCTTCACCTTACATCTGCTATCTCTAAAATAACTGCAGATGCTTTGTGCACAGGCTTTAATAGTGGCTTTGACATCACCCCTGTGCTGCCTCCTGGCTGGGAGAGCAGTTAGAAAGGCATTATGGGAGTCATGTGATCTATCCTCCTTTTTTTTCTGCCATGTGGCTGATGTTATTTTAGTAGGTTCTGCTGAACTAAACCACCTGGAATTAAGTTCTAACCAAACTGCACTTTTAGCAAAATTTTCACCAAACTAAGGTTCTATGGATCTTGTTCAATCATCTTTAGTAAGGAAATTTATAAATTCCTAATTTTAGTATCTCCAGTGGATCTCATAGACATTGAATAGAGCACCGGTAGACACACAAGACTTCTGTTCCATTCAGTTAGGCTATGTTCTCACAAAGGAATGTTCGCACAGAGAATCTCTGTGTGGACATTCTGCAAACTGCGGGGCACCAGCATAATATGTCGGTGATAGGACTGTAATGCGCTGTCTCATAGATGGCTATGCATTCTGTGTTCATTCTTTGTGCGGACATGGAAAATGTTTCCGTGCTGTAAACATCTGGTCTGGAAATTCTGCACAGTGCAGCAGAATCCCGTTGAATTCAACAGGACTCTGCGGCAACGGAATTTCGAAGGGAAATTCAGCACAGAAATTCCAACATGTGAACATAGCCTTAGGAGACTCCTGTCCCAATTCTTAAAGGGGTACTCCACTGGAATTTTTTTTTTAAATCAACTGGTGGCAAAAACTTAAACAGATTTGCAAATAACTTCTATTTAAAAATCTTAACCAGTACTTATTAGCTGCTGTATAATACATAGGTACTTCCTTTCTGTTGAACTTCCTTTCTGCTGACACCTCTGTCCATTTTAGGAACTGTCCAGAGTAGGAGTTAATCCCAATAGCAAACCTCTCCTGCTCTGGACAGTTCCTGACATGGACAGAGGTGTCAGCAGAGAGCACTTGTGGTCAGACAGAAAATACATTCAAAAAGAAAATATCTTCCTCTGTAGTATTCAGCAGCTGATAAATACTGGATATGTTAAGATTTTTTAAATAGAAGCAATTTACAAATCTGTTTAATTTTTTGGCATCAGTTGATTATTTTTTTTTTTCCCAGTGGAGTAGCCCTTTGAGATCATGGAGGATCCTAGCAGTTATGGGACAACCCCTTTGATGACCCATCCTATCAGCAGATTAGAAAAATTTGTTACATAAATTGTGCAAATACTAACAATAATACTATTAAATTAAGATAATTTAATTATTAGAAATTACAAAATTGTGATAAAAAAAATCTAATAATGAGAAATAATCATTGTCCGGAATAACTCATTTAAAATCTGTAAAGAAAAACCTATTCTCAAGTATAGTCTAAGAAGCCAATTATTTAAGAGTAAATAGAAGATTATTTGCATAGAACATTTTCCTTTAAGGTCAGTAGCGTCTTGTCTTCTCTGCTGCTATATCTTAGTAGTACACTAATAAGCATTTAACATGTCAGCCTGCTGTATACCACATATTATCAACCAAATGTCAAAAAACGAAATCCTTGTTTGTCATGTCAGTGTTCAGTTCCATTTTTAATCTCTCACATTCTCATTTTGCTTGAAAAGCAGGAAAGAATGACTAACAAATAGCTAAGGAAGAGAGTGGGTTATGGTCTGTAGGAAGCAAAACAACATTTTGCCGATAGTTATCCACAGACAATTGCCGCAGCACAAGCAGGATTAATAAATGGGAGTAGGAGCCCCTATCCCCATCGGTTATACTTATTGTGCCAATTTTCTGTCATACCACATATTACATCAGAGTATTGCTAGAATATTCTTGGTGATCTAGACTTTACTATCACTTAATACTTATTGGCCCTCATTTACTATTCTAAACCCGACTTGCTTTGTCGTTTTTTTTTTTGGCGCATCTTTGTCTGAGACATGTCACAGACATCGTGCGCCAGTCTGCGACATGATGCAACATTTTTTCCCCGACGGACCCGATGTGGATTCTCCCAAACCCGAAAAAGGGGCATAACCCGACATTTCTGAGCTTTCCCACGTATTTATAAAGGCTTCCAAACCGAATTTGTTCAATTGTTGTGGATTTTTTCCCGACAACTCAGAGGAGTTGGAAACCAAAACCAACAAAACCCACGTGCGACAAACAGGATGCGACATAATAATAAATATCAGGGGAAAAAAGCAGTCGGGTAAGAAAGCAAGATAGACTTACAACCCGATTTTCTAAGTAAATGAGGGCCTCTATGTATATTGGTCTAATGTTATGAAGGGGTTAATATTGCTGCTCTGTCTGTTATTATGTGCATACCACCAGGGTAGCAGGTATAGCACCTTCTATGGGGCCCAACAACTAAGGGAGCCCATTTCCAATGAGACATAAGGTGAAGTTAGTTCTGAAATGTATGTATGATATTGTGATGTGTATGTATGTATGATATTGCTACATGTATGTATGATATTGTGATGTGTATGTATGTATGATGTATGACATGTATGTATGTATTTATGATATTGTGACATGTATGTATGTATGATGTATGACATGTATGTATGTATGATATTGTTACATGTATGTATGTATGTATGTATGTATGATATTGTGACATGTATGTATGTATGATATTGTGACATGTATGTATGATATTGTGATGTGTATGTATGTATGACATTGTTACATGTATGTATGTATGTATGAATGATATTGTGATGTGTATGTATGTATGATGTATGACACATATGTATGTATGTATTTATGATATTGTGACATGTATGTATGTATGTATGATATTGTGACACATATGTAGGTATGATATTGTGACATGTATGTATGTATGTATGATGTATGACATGCATGTATGTATGATATTGTTACATGTATGTATGTATGATGTATGACATGTATGTATGTATGATATTGTGACATGTATGTATGATATTGTGACATGTATGTATGTATGATGTATGACGTATGTGTGTATGATATTATTACATGTATGTATGATGCATGACATGTATGTATGTATGTATGATGTATGACATGTATGTATGTGTCATATTGTGACATGTATGTATGTATGATATTGTGACATGTATGTATGATATTGTGACATGTATGACATGTATGTATGATATTGTTACATGTATGTATATATGCATGATATTGTTACATGTATATATGTATGATATGATATTGTGACATGTATGTATGTATGTATGTATGTATGATGTATGGCATGTATGTATGTATGTATGTATGTATGATATTGTGACATGTATGTATGTATGATGTATGGAATGTATGTATGTATGTATGATGTGACATGTATGTATGATGTATGACATGTATGTATGTATTATGTATGACATGTATGTGTGATATTGTGACATGTATGTATGTATGTATGTATAATATTGTGACATGTATGACATGTATGTATGTATGATATTGTGACATGTATGACATGTATGTATGTGTGATATTGTGACATGTATGTACGTATGTATGATATTATGACAAGTATGTATGTATGATATTGTGACATGTATAACATGTATGTATGTCTGTATGATATTGTGAGTGACATGTATGTATGTATGTATGTATGATATTGTTACATGTATGTATGTATGATATTGTGACATGTATGTATGTATGATGTATGGCATGTATGTATGTATAATATTGTGACGTATATATGTATGATGTATGACATGTATGTATGTATGTATGTATGTATGTGTGATATTGTGACATGTATGTATGTATGATATTGTGACATGTATGACATGTATGTATGTATGATATTGTGACATGCATGTATGTATGATATTGTTACATGTATGTATGAATGATATTGTGACATGTATGTATGTATGTATGATATTGTGACATGTATGTATGTATGATATTGTTACATGTATGCATGTATGATATTGTGACATGTATGTATGATATTGTTACATGTATGTATGATATTGTGACATGTATGTATGTATGATGTATGGCATGTATGTATGTATGATATTGTGACATAATTTTGTGCATAACTTATACTGACATTACTGAGCACATTATGCTGCTGTACCATAATATCACCATGACCATTATTCCTGTACTTTGTGACATCACTGTGGACGGTATCTCTGTACTATGACATCACTATGGGGGAGATTTATCAAGACCTGTCCAGAGGAAAAGTTGCTGAGTTGCCCATAGCAACCAATCAGATCGCTTCTTTAATTTTTTAAGAGGCCTCTGCAAAATGAAAGAAGCAATCTGATTGGTTGCTATGGGCAACTGGGAAACTTTTCCTGTGGACAGGTTTTGATAAATCTCCTCCTATGTGCCTTAGCCCTAGGAATTAAAGGGGTACTCCACTGAAAAACATTTTTTTAAATCTATTGGGGCCAGAAAGTTAAACAGATTTGTTAATTACTTCTATTAAAAAAATCTTAATCCTTCCAGTACTTATCAGCTGCTGTATGATCCACGGGAAGTTCTTTTCTTTTTGAATTTCCTTTCTGTCTGACCACAGTGCTCTCTGCTGACACCTCTGTCCATTTTAGGAACTGTCCAGAGTAGGAGCAAATCCCTATAGCAAACCTCTCCTACTCTGGACAGTTCATGACATGGACAGAGGTATCAGCAGAGAGCACTGTGGTCAGACAGGAAGGAAATTCAAAAAGAAAAGAACTTCCTTTGGAGCATACAGCAGCTGATAAGTACTGAAAGGATTAAGATTTTTGAATACAAGTTATTTATGAATCTGTTTAATATTCTGGCACCAGTTGCTTAAAAAAAATGTTTTTCAGTGGAGTAGCCCTTTAACCCCTTAAGGACTCAGCCCATTTTGGCCTTAAGGACTCAGACAATTTAATTTTTACGTTTTCATTTTTTCCTCCTCGCCTTCTAAAAATCATAACTCTTTTATATTTTCATCCACAGACTAGTATGAAGGCTTGTTTTTTGCGCGACCAGTTGTCCTTTGTAATGACATCACTCATTATATCATAAAATTTATGGCGCAACCAAAAAACACTATTTTTGTGGGGAAATTAAAACGAAAAACGCAATTTTGCTAATTTTGGAAGGTTTCGTTTTCACGCCGTACAATTTATGGTAAAAATGACATGTGTTCTTTATTCTGAGGGTCAATACAATTAAAATTATACCCATTATTACATACTTTTATATTATTGTTGCGCTTAAAAAAAATCACAAACTTTTTAACCAAATTAGTACGTTTATAATCCCTTTATTTTGATGACCTCTAACTTTTTTATTTTTCCGTATAAGCGGCGTTATGGGGGCTCATTTTTTGCGCCATGATCTGTACTTTTTTTTGATACCACATTTGCATATAAAAAACTTTTAATACATTTTTATCATTTTTTTTAAATAAAATGTAATAAAAAAGTAGGAATTTTGGACTTTTTTTTTTTCGTTCACGCCGTTCACCGTACGGGATCATTAACATTTTATTTTAATAGTTCGGACATTTACGCACGCGGCGATACCAAATATGTCTATGAAATTTTTTTTTACGCTTTTTGGGGGTAAAATAGGAAAAAACGGACGTTTTACTTTTTTATTGGGGGAGGGGATTTTTCACTTTTTTTTTACTTTTACTTTTACATTTTTTTACATTTTTTTTTACACTTGAATAGTCCCCATAGGGGACTATTCATAGCAATACCATGATTGCTAATACTGATCTGTTCTATGTATAGGACATAGAACAGATCAGTGTTATCGGTCATCTCCTGCTCTGGTCTGCTCGATCACAGACCAGAGCAGGAGATGCCGGGAGCCAGATGGAGGAAGGAGAGGGGACCTCCGTGCGGCGTTATGAATGATCGGATCCCCGCAGCAGCGCTGCGGGCGATCCGATCATTCATTCAAATCGCGCACTGCCGCAGATGCCGGGATCTGTATTGATCCCGGCACCTGAGGGGTTAATGGCGGACGCCCGCAAGATCGCGGGCGTCGGCCATTGCCGGCGGGTCCCTGGCTGCGATTAGCAGCCGAGATCAGCCGCGCATGACACGGGCATCGCTCCGATGCCCGTGGTTATGCACAGGACGTAAATGTACGACCTGGTGCGTTAAGTACCACCTCACCAGGACGTACATTTACGTCCTGCGTCCTTAAGGGGTTAAGGAGATCAGTTATAAGCTTTTCTGACCATCCTGCTGAAAATGGTCGGCGCAAAGTGGTGCACAACTCCAAGTTTTCTATGGGGCCCTATGATTAGTTGTTACACTCCTGTTCATTTCCCATGGTGATCTAGGGGGCTTCATATCTCTGGAGGTGTATGAGGGACATTTATCAATGTTTGCTTATGTATCCTTATTTTAGTAATTTTTTCTTAACTTTTTTTTGCTTATGTGTGACTTATTTATCAACTGGTCTCAGCCTTTTGATAATTTTCTTTCACGTAAGCAATTTTTCCTTTTTTACTTTGGTAGTAGCTTTTTCTGCTCCATGTTTGAGCTGGAGTAAATGTAGTCAATTTTTAACGTTGTTGAGATTTTTTTTTGCGCAGTTGCGACTGTCGCAGTTAATAAATCCCTGACTACCCGTAGTCCATTTTAAAATTATTACTACGTAGTTACGTTTTGGAAAACTTGCTTTTCTCGCTTTCCAGTCAAAATGTCGCACGAAAAATCGCGAAGTCGCAGGTGCAACATTTGTGCGACATTTTTAGTAAAAAAATGTAACTAATTCGCTTGATAAAGGTCTGTCAATATTATTTATTGTATAAGGGTTTATGGTGGTGGTCTAAGGCTGTGGTCTCTGAACTGTGGCCTTATAGAGGTTACAAAACTACAACTCCTGTTGGGAGTTGTAGTTTTGCAAGATCTGGAGGGTCAAAGTTTGGAGACCACTGGTCTAGGGTATATATATATATATATTTTTATATATATATATATATATATATATATATATATATATTTTTTTTTTTTTTTTTAGATAGGTCCACCCCTTTTTAGGGGTCTGAGCTCTGTTTTATTTTATTTTTTAATAGTATTTTCAATCCTTTGCTTTTATTTATACTTCTATGCTGTTCAGTGGTACAATACTAGCTGCCCACAGCTGCCACCAAAAGGACCTCATTGAGTAAGGATTTCAACATTACCCACTGATCTCAATAATGAATTATCTCAAACAGTGTGTGACAATATTAACCCCTTAAGGACCAGGCCATTTTACACCTTAAGGACCAGAGTGTTTTTTACAAATCTGACCACTGTCACTTTAAACATGAATAACTCTGGAATGCTTTTACTTATCATTCTTATTCCGAGATTGTTTTTTCGTGACATATTCTACTTTAACGTAGTGGTAAAATTTTATGGTAACTTGCATCCTTTCTTAGTGAAAAATCCCCAAATTTGATGAAAAAAAATGAAAATTTTGCATTTTTCTAACTTTGAAGCTCTCTGCTTGTAAGGAAAATGGATATTCAAAATATATTTTTGGGGTTCACAAATACAATATGTCTACTTTATGTTTGCATCATAAAATTAATGAGTTTTTACTTTTGGAAGACACCAGAGGGCTTCAAAGTTCAGCAGCAATTTTGAAATTTTTCACAAAATTTTCAAACTCACTATTTTTCAGGGACCAGTTCAGTTTTGAAGTGGATTTGAAGGGTCTTCATATTAGAAATACCCCATAAAAGACCCCATTATAAAAACCACACCCCCCAAGGTATTCAAAATGACATTCAGTAAGTGTATTAACCCTTTAGGTGTTTCACAGGAATAGCAGCAAAGTGAAGGAGAAAATTCTAAATCTTCATTTTTTACACTCGCATGTTCTTGTAGACCCAATTTTTGAATTTTTGCAAGGGGTAAAAAGATGAACATTTTTACTTGTATTTGAAACCCAATTTCTCTCGAGTAAGCACATACCTCATATGTCTATGTTAATTGATCAGCGGGCGCAGTAGAGGGCTCAGAAGGGAAGGAGTGACAAATGGTTTTTGGGGGGCATGTCACCTTTAGGAAGCCCCTATGGTGCCAGGACAGCAAAAAAAAAAAAAAAAAAAAACACATGGCATACCATTTTGGAAACTAGAACTCTCAGGGAACGTAACAAGGGGTAAAGTGAACCTTAATACTCCACAGGTGATTCACGACTTTTGCATATGTAAAAAAATATATATATATTTTACCTAAAATGCTTGGTTTCCCAAAAATGTTACATTTTTAAAAAGGGTAATAGCAGAAAATACCCCCCAAAATTTGAAGCCCAATTTCTCCCGATACAGAAAACACCCCATATGGGGGTGAAAATTGCTCTGCTGGCGCACTACAGGTCTCAGAAGAGAAGGAGTCACATTTGGCTTTTTGAAAGCAAATTTTGCTCTGGGGGCATGCCGCATTTAGGAAGCCCCTATGGTGCCAGAACAGCAAAAAAAAAAAACACATGGCATACCATTTTGGAAACTAGACCCCTCTGGGAATGTAACAAGGGGTAACGTGAACCTTAATACCCTACAGGTGTTTCACGACTTTTGCATATGTAAAAAAAAAAAAATTTTTACCTACAATGCTTGTTTTCCCAAAATGTTTACATTTTTAAAAAGGGTAATAGCAGAAAATACCCCCCAAAATTTGAAGCCCAATTTCTCCCGATTCAGAAAACACCCCATATGGGGTGAAAAGTGCTCTGCTGGCGCACTACAGGTCTCAGAAGAGAAGGAGTCACATTTGGCTTTTTGAAAGCAAATTTTGCTCTGTGGGCATACCGCATTTAGGAAGCCCCTATGGTGCTAGGACAGCAAAAAAAAAAAAAAAAACACATGGCATACCATTTTGGAAACTAGACCCCTTGGGGAATGTAACAAGGGGTAATTTGAACCTTAATACCCTGCAGGTGTTTCACGACTTTTGCATATGTAAAAAAATATATATTTTTTTTACCTAAAATACTTGTTTTCCCAAAAATTTTACATTTTTAAAAAGGGTAATAGCAGAAAATACTCCCCAAAATTTGTAACACAATTTCTCCCGAGTACGGCGATACCCCATATGTGACCCTAAACTGTTGCCTTGAAATACGACAGGGCTCCAAAGTGAGAGCGCCATGCACATTTGAGGCCTAAATTAGGGACTTGCATAGGGGTGGACATAGGGTTATTCTATGCCAGTGATTCCCAAACAGGGTGTCTCCAGCTGTTGTAAAACTCCCAGCATGCCTAGACAGTCAGTGGCTATCTGGCAATACTGGGAGTAGTTGTTTTGCAACAGCTGGAGGCTCCGTTTTGGAAACAGTGGCGTACCAGACGTTTTTCATTTTTATTGGGGAGGGGAGGGGGGTTGTATAGGGGTATGTGTATATGTAGTGTTTTTTACTTTTTATTTTATTGTGTGTTAGTGTAGTGTAGTGTTTTTAGGGTACAGTCACATGGGCGGGGGTTCACAGTAGTTTCTCGCTGGCAGTTTGAGCTGTGACAGAAAATTTGCCGCAGCTCAAACTTGCAGCCGGATACTTAATGTAATCCTCCGCCCATGTGAGTGTACCCTGTACATTCACATTGGGGGGGGGGGGGGGGGGGGAACATCCAGCTGTTGCAAAACTACAACTCCCAGCATGTACGGTCTATCAGTGCATGCTGGGAGTTGTAGTTTTGCAACAGCTGGAGGCACACTGGTTGTGAAACAGCGAGTTTGGTAACAAACTCAGTGTTTTGCAACCAGTGTGCCTTCAGCTGTTGCAAAAGCTACAACCCCCAGCATGTACGGACAGCGGAAGGGCATGCTGGGTCTTGTAATTATGCAACAGCTGGAGGCACACTGGTTTGCTACTTAACTCAGTGTGCCTTCAGCTGTTGCAAAACTACAACTCTCAGCAGTCACCGACAGCCAACGGGCATGCTGGGAGTTGTAGTTATGCAACCAGCAGATGCACCACTACAACTCCCAGCATGCACTTTAGCTGATTGTGCAAGCTGGGAGTTGTAGTTATACAACAGCTGAAGGTACACTTTTCCATAGAAAAAATGTGCCTCCAGCTGTTGCAAAACTATAAGTCCCAGCATGCCCATAAGGGAATGCTGGGAGTTGTGGTGGTCTGCCTCCTGCTGTTGCATAACTACAGCTCCCAGCATGCCCTTTTTGCATGCTGGGAGCTGTTGCTAAGCAACAGCAGGAGGCTGTCACTCACCTCCTACTGCTGCTGCTGCTCCACGCCGCGCAGGTCAGTCCCGCCTCCGCTCCTGGGGCCCTGATCCCAACATTAACACCTTGGATCGGGGTCCCCAGCACCCGGGGTGCACGTCCCGCACCCGCTCACGTCCTCCGAAAGAGGGGCAGAGCGGGTTGTGGGAGTGACACCCGCAGCAGGCGCCCTGATTGGTCGGCCGGTAATCCGGCCGACGAATCAGGGCGATCGTGAGGTGGCACCAGTGCCACATCACCCCTGCTGGCTCTGGCTGTTCGGGGCCGTCTCTGACGGCCCCGATCAGCCAATAATTCCGGGTCACCGGGTCATATGCCCCGATGCCTGTTGAACGATTTCAGCAGGCATCGGTCACCGGCTCCGCTCCAGATGGTTGCGGGGGGCCGGTAAAACACATGATTTTCTCATACGTCATGTGTCCTTAAGGACTCGGAAATGGAGACATATGAGAACGTCATGTGTCCTTAAGGGGTTAAAGAGGTTATCCAGGAAAAAACTTATATATATATAAATATATATATATATATATATATATATTAATATATATATATATATATATATATATCAACTGGCTCCAGAAAGTTAAACAGATTTGTAAATTACTTCTATTAAAAATTCTTAAACCTTTCAATAATTATCAGCTGCTGAAGTTGAGTTGTTCTTCTCAGTCTGGCAACAGTGCCCTCTGCTGACATCTCTTCTTGTCTCGGGAACTGCACAGAGTAGAAGAGGTTTGCCATGGGGATTTGCTTCTACTCTGGAAAGTTCCAGAGACAGGTGTCATCAGAGAGCACTTAGACAGAAAAGAACAACTCAACTTCAGCAGCTCATAAGTACTGAAAGGCTTAAGATTTTTTAATAGAAGTAATTTACAAATCTGTTTAACTTTCTGAAGCCAGTTTATATATATATATATATATATATATATATATATATATATATATATATATCAAGTTTTTTCGTGGATAACCCCTTTAACAAGTCAAAGAGGCGAGCTGGGGAATAGCCAGTAGAATGTGAGCTAGCAGGCCTGTAGACCTAGGGACCGGTGACCAGGCTGCATGAGGCGCTCACCGTATCTGTAAGACACTGATAACAACTTCCTGTTAGGACTCGTTCACACCACGGAAAATCAAGGCAGAATCCAAGAGGAATGTCTGTGTCTTGACCAATTCCATCATGAATCCAATTCATAATTTCAATAAAATCCCATTAAGTCAATAGGTCTTTGAATTTTTTCAATAAATTCTGCAGCAAACTTAGCTGACAATAAGCACTGATTCCACATAATTTCTGCTCCATTTTTCCAAGAAGATTACAGTGAGGAAAGTTCTGTGATGAATTCCGTAGTGTGAACATAGTCATAGTGAATTAAAGGCAGATATATCGTATGCAGCACATATGGTTGAGTTTTGAATGTAAAGCCTTCACAAAATTTCTTTGTGCGAGTATATAGGAGTATTTTCTCACTGCATGTATGCTTTAGTTCTGTTGTTTCCATATTTTTTTTCTTCCATTAACCCCTTAAGGACCAAGGGCGTACAGGTACGCCTTTGCTCCCTGGTACTTAAGGACCAAGGGCGTACCTGTACGCCCGCTGGAATTTCGGTCCCCGCCGCGCGCCGGGCGGGGACCGGGCCGGGGTGACTGCTGATATCTATCAGCAGGCACCCCGCGCAAATGCCGAGGGGGGTCATCAGACCCCCCCATGTCGGCGATCGCCGCAAATCGCAAGTGAATTCACACTTGCGATTTGCAGCTATTCCGGGTCATACGGGTCTATAATGACCTGGTGACCCAGAAAATAAAGGGGATCGCGGATGTCCTAGACACCCACGATCCCCTTGAAGCATTAGGAGTGAGGTGGCAGAGGTGCCACCCCTCCTATCTCTGCTATTGGTGGTCTAGACGCGACCACCAATAGCAGATCGGGGGCGGAGGGGTTTACTTTCGGTTTCCCTGTTCTGCCCACCCACAATAGGCGGGGCAGGACGGGGAAACTGACAGGGACCGGCGCCGAAGATCCACTTACCCATCGGCGACGGCAGCGGCGACGATCAGCGGCGGCAGCGGGCGACGATCGGCGGAAGAAGAGGACGGCGACGCAGCTTCCTGGATCCAACGGAAGCCGGTGAGTTACTTAGCAACATCTGGAGGGCTACAGTCTGAGACCACTATAGTGGTCTCTAAACTGTAACCCTCCAGATGTTGCAAAACTACAACTCCCAGCATGCCCAGAGAGCTGTTGAGGCATGCAGTTTTGCAACAGCTGGAGGTCTACAGTTTGAGACCACTGCACAGTGATCTCTATACTGTGCACCTCCAGATCTTGCAAAATAGCATGCCCACACAGCAGTTTGCTGTCTGGGCATGCTGGGAGTTGTAGTTTTGCAACATCTGGAGGTCCACAGTTTGGAGACCACTGTGCAGTGGTCTCTAAACTATAGCTCTCCAGATGTTGCAAACTGCAACTCCCAGCATGCCTAAACAGCTGTCTCTGCATGCTGGGAGTTGTAGTTGCGTACCTCCAGCTGTTGCATAACTACATCTCCCAGCATGCCTTTCGGCGATCAGTACATGCTGGGAGTTGAAGTTTTGCAACAGCTGGAGGCACACTGGTTGGAAAATACTGAGTTAGGTAACAGAACCTAACTGAAGGTTTTCCAAGCAGTGTGCCTCCAGATGTTGCAAAAGTACAACTCCCAGCATGCACGGTCTGTCAGTACATGCTGGGAGTTGTAGTTTTGAAACAGCTGGAGGTTTGCCACCCCGTGTGAACGTACAGGGTACATTCACACTGGCGGGTTTACAGTAAGTTTACTACTTGAAGTATGAGCTGCGACAAATTTTTCGCCGCAGAGCAAACTCCTAGCGGTAAATTCACTGTAAACCTCTGCCAGTGCGAATGTACCCTAAAAACACTACACTACACTAACACATAATAAAAGGTAAAACACTACATATACAGCCCCTTACACTGTCCCCCCAATAAAAATTAAAAACGTATATGTACGGCAGTGTTTCCAAAACAGAGCCTCCAGCTGTTGCAAAACAACAACTCACAGCATTTCTGGACAGCCACTGACTGTCCAGGCATGCTGGGAGTTTAGCAACAGCTGGAGGCAACCTGTTTGGGTGATCACTGGCGTAGAATACCCCTATGTCCACCCCTGTGCAATCCCTAATTTAGTCCTCAAATGCGCATGGCACTCTCTCTCTTCAGAGCCCTGTCGTATTTCAAGGAAACAGTTTAGTGCCACATATAGGGTATCTCTGTACTCGGGAGAAATTGCACTACTAATTTTGGGGCTTTTTTTCCTTTCACCCCTTATGAAAAAGAAAAGTTGGGGTCTACACCAGCCTGTTAGTGTAAAAAAAAAATTTTTTTTTACACTAACATGCTGGTGTTGTCCTTTATTTTTATTTTCACGAGAGGTAAAAGGAAAAAAAAGACCCCCAAAATTTGTAACGCAATTTCTCCTGAGTACGGAAATACCCCATATGTGGGCATAAAATGTTCTGCGGACGCACAACAAGGCTCAGGAGTGAGAGCGCACCATGTACATTTGAGGCCTAAATTGGTGATTTGCACAGGGGTGGCTGATTTTACAACGGTTCTGACATAAACCCCAAAAAATGTATTCCCACATGTGACCCCATTTTGGAAACGAAACCCCTCATGGAACGTAACAAGGGGTATAGTGAGCCTTAACACCCCACAGGTGTTTGACAATTTTTTATTAAAGTTGGATGGGAAAATGAGAAAAAAAATGTTTTCACTAAAATGCTGGTGTCACCCTAAATTTTTCATTTTCACAAGGGAAAATAAAAAAAGCCCCCCAAAATTTGTAACCCCTTTACTTCTGAGTAAGAAAATACCCCATATGTGGATGTAAAGTGCTCTATGGGTGCACTACAATGCTCAGAAGAGAAGGAGCGCCATTGGGATTTTGAAGAGAAAATTTGTCCGGAATTGAAGGCCACTTGTGTTTACAAAGCCCCCATGGTACCAGAACAATGGACCCCCCCCCACATGTGACCTTATTTTGGAAACTACACCCCTCATGTAATGTAATAAGGGGTACAGTGAGCATTTACACCCCTCAGGTGTCTGACAGATTTTTGGAACAGTGATCCGTGAAAATGAAAAATTTAATTTTCCATTTGCACAGCCCACTGTTCCAAAGATCTGTCAAACGCCAGTGGGGTGTAAATGCTCACTGCACCACTTATTAAATTCTGTGAGGGGTGTAGTTTCCAAAATAGGGTCACATGTGGGGGGGGTCCACTGTTCTGGCACCACGGGGGGCTTTGTAAATGCACATGGACCCTGACTACCATTCCAAACGAATTCTCTTTCCCCAAGGGGTCTAGTTTCCAAAATGGTATGCACCATAGGGGCTTCCTAAATGCAACATGCCCCCCAAAAACCATTTCTGTAAAACGTACTCTCCAAAATCCCCTTGTCGCTCCTTCGCTTCTGAGCCCTCTACTGCGCCCGCCGAACACTTTACATAGACATATGAGGTATGTCCTTACTTGAGAGAAATTGGGCTACAAATATAAGTATACATTTTCTCCTTTTCCCCTTATAAAAATTCAAAAATTGGGTCTACAAGAACATGCAAGTGTATTGTATTGTGAATTTTCTCCTTCACTTTGCTGCTATTCCTGTGAAACACCTAAAGAGTTTAAACACTTACTAAATGTCATTTTGAATACTTTGGGGGGGTGCAGTTTTTATAATGGGGTCATTTGTGGGGTATTTCTAATATGAAGACCCTTCAAATCCACTTCAAACCTGAACTGGTCCCTGAAAAATAGTGAGTTTGAAAATTTTGTGAAAAATTGGAAAATTGCTGCTGAACTTTGAAGCCCTCTGATGTCTTCCAAAAGTAAAAACACGTCAATTTTATGATTCAAACGTAAAGTAGACATATTGGAAATGTGAATAAAAAAAAAATTATTTTGAATATCCATTTTCCTTACAAGCAGAGAGCTTTAAAGTTAGAAAAATGCTAAATTTTCAAATTTTTCATCAAATTTGGGGATTTTTCACCAAGAAAGGATGCAAGTTACCACAAAATGTTACCACTATGTTAAAGTAGAATATGTCACGAAAAAACAATCTTGGAATCAGAATGGTAACTAAAAGCATTCCAGAGTTATTAATGTTTAAAGTGACAGTGGTCAGATGTGCAAAAAACGCTCTGGTCCTAAGGTGTAAAATGGCCTGGTCCTTAAGGGGTTAAGATTTTCATGAAAAACTTTGGTTAAGCAGAATTTAATTTAGGTCCATGCTGGAAAATTCCAAGTGCAGCCTGGGCTGACTGAATCAGTCAGCACTAGGACCGCACAGACATTGCCAATCCCCATAGCCGGCAATGCATTACCCATAATATTCTGAATGTGTTCATTCTTTATGCAGGTAAATTCCATAGCGTGTACTGTGCAGCAAAATCCCATTGATAACAAAAGACTTCAGGGGGTCAGGAGCCAGGAACCCAGATTCATGTTTCCAGCATTCCCCGAAAGGTATTATTTTGGAATCTCTCTGATCTCCAAATCTCTTCAAAATGTTCTTATGTTATCTTTTATCTCTTTGCTGACTGAGAACATTGAAATATCAGATTTTCTTCAGTTTCTTAATGCACTGCCACTGATTAGCAGTAAAACCGAGAGCACAGGTAGTAAAATCTGGGATATACAGTTTTTAAATGAAAAACAGGGCTGAGTAAAAACCTTAGTGTACCACGGTTTAATTTGCATGTTAATATATCAATAAAGTTTTATGCCAGAGAGCAGATCTTGCAATAACAGAAGAATTTGATGGGTTCTAGTGAATAAAAGCGCGCTCAGTTAATCCTCGCGATTGAAAGTGCCAATGCAAGTCAGGATTTCAGGAGAAAAATTATTTTGCTTGAATTTACAGACTATTTAAATGGATCTGGAAGTCATGTTCATCAATTTAGTGGATTAAAGACCAAACAGTGCCAATGGTTCGGCTGCTTTTTTTTTGGGGGGGGGGGGGGGGGATTTTACCAAGTTTTCTTCACCTTGCTGCAACTTTTCATTAAAAGAGTCCTTCAGTATTTGTTTCAAGCCAAAATATTGATTACCTATCTGTAATATCCAACATTTGCTAAACCTTTATATGCTATTGTGAATGGGAGTCGGACTTTAGTCCAGGTAAATTTAACCATTTTGCATGACCATTATATGAATTTATTTTATGGGTTAAATCGCCCGCTGCATGTTCACCATTTTACAGGTTGTTCCCAAAAGAGTCTGTATACATGGTTTTGTAATTTTGTAAATACAGTGCTCCCTCAAGTTACAATATTAATTGGTTCCAGGACGACCATTGTATGTTGAAACCATTGTATGTTGAAACCAGAACTCTATGGAAACCTGGTAATTGGTTCTGAAGCCACCAAAATGTCATCCAAAAATAGGAAAAAGTGAGAATTAAAGAAAACTAAGTAGATAACTAATATAGATAAAGCAAATCCTTACATATAAAAGTAAGAAAGATCTGCTGGGAGCTGTAATCACTGTCTATGTCAGTGTTTCTTAACCAGGGTGCCTCCAGCTGCTGCAAAACTACAACTCCCAGCATGCCTGGACAGCCGAAGGCTGTCCGGGCATGCTGGGAGTTGTAGTTTTGCAACAGCTGGAGGCACCCTCTTTGGGAAACACTGGTCTATGTAGAGGACAGAAGCTTCTTCAGGGTCCTGTACAGAACACGCAATGTCCTAGCTTCTTTTGGGTTTATTTGGCCCTTATTAATCCCAAGACCCTTGCGACATTCCATCAGAGCTAAAATCCCCTAACAATCCATGCTGGTTACAATTCTATACAGATTTCTTTGTTGACTAAAACTCTTGTAAGTGAAGTATTTAAAGGATGGTAGTCTGAGATATGATAGGAGCTTAGCTATTAGCGGTATATCTGGTAACTCACCAGTGTTGACAGTGTTAAATACAACCAGCGGACTTGTGGATGAAGGTCAGGACTATAGTACAGGTTTCAACTCAGGATCAGTACAAGATAAGTCATGTATTGTATTACAGATTCTAATTAATAATCTTTAGTGATGATCAATCTATCTATCTATATCACTGTAGGGAAACAGCACCGCCATTAGAAAATGTTATCTGTCCATATAATGGTGCAATGGAGCACACAAATTCGTGGAAAACGTGAAGATTTATTCCATTAACAAAAAAAAATGAATGTCAACCAGTAACGTTTCGACCAGCTCTCCTGGTCTTTCTCAAGCTCAAGTTCGTTGCTGGTTGACACTCATTTTTTGATGAAATAAATCTTCACGTTTTTCACGGATTTGTGTCCTTGTATCTGTGGTGTCCCACTACAGGTACATAGTCCTGTATAACCAGTAGGCTATGTCAGGTTGAGTCCCTCAGTGACCTGGGGGCTCCCCTGCAGGGACTCCTTGTGTTATATTGCTAATTTGTTAAGTGTGGTGTATGTTACCTTAAGACCATAGATAGGATTCTAATGTATACATAGTATATAGGACCTTTGGAGGACTCAAAGGACCTGTGTGAGTAAGCTGGTCACATGTTATGTTATACTGTTATATGATTTGTTACAATATGTACTCCCAGAGATCACCGGGTTTAACCTATGACCCACAGCTTGACCAATGGGCTATAGTCCAGCCTTCTGACTATATAAGGGGCAGCCATCTTTAATTCAGTCTCTTAGCTTTACCACCTGCTGCTGAGAACAAGTCTTTGCTGAAGCAGCTACCAGAGAGTGAGGTACTTAGCTCACTAGGGTCCGTCCCAATGAGGTCACCTTACCGTGATGGGATGGTTCAAACTATTTCGCCACCAAATTTTGAGCTAAGTACCTCACTTTATCATTTTTCATTTTTTGCACTATAGCTGTATAGCATTTCATGTTTTATCTGTATTTTTGTGCTATCCGTGTGCTGCTGTATTCTCCTGTTTCTGTATATTCAGCCTAGCAGCGGGCACCTGTATGCCAGGTCCATGCAGTAGTTTGGTATCACTATGTGCTGGCCAACTTATCTTTGTTTGTGTTATACATATGGGGGAGTGGCTGCCTCCATGTTGGCTCCTGCACCCCACCCACCTCTATTAGGTGTGCATAAGGTGTTGGACGTCTCAGACCTTGCAGTGCCTGTTAAACTGATTACACAGAGGCATATTCACCTTGTAGGGTCTGTCCCAATGAGGTCACCTTACCGTGGTGGGATGGTCCAAACTATTTGGCTGCCAAATTGTGAGCTAAGTACCTTACTTTTTCATTTTTTGCACTATAGCTGTATAGCATTTCATGCTTTATCTGTATTTTTGTGCTAGCAGTGGGCTTCTGTATTCTCCTGTTTATGTATATTCAGCCTAGCAGCGTGCACCTGTATGCCAGGTCCATGCAGTAGTTTGGTATCAGTATGTGCTGGCCATCTTATCCTTGTTCGCTTTTAGATAAATAAATAGATAGATAGGTGGTGGATGGGGGACACATTTTGATCAAAAAGTGCGCTGAGAGCCTCCATTTTTTGACCAAGAGTGCTGCTGCAACCTTCTTTTTTGTATACTCTGTATTAGCCAAAACAGCGTGAATCGGTGCATTAGTTAGTTGTGCTGGCTATGTTTCTTTTTGTTTTTGCTGTGAAATTTAGGGGGAGTAGCCGTGCACCCCTCCCCTTTTTCACAGGAGGTTTTTAAATTGATAGTGGATTCAGCATGTCACCCAGTCAGAGGCCATATGCCCAGCAAAGGTCAGTGAAATGAGTGTTAGGGTCCCATCCGAAATGAGGTCCCCTCCACGTTTTGATCAAAAAATGCGCTAAGAGCCTCCATTTTTTGACCATGAGTGCTGCTGCGGCCTTCTTTTTTGGATAGATAGATAGGTAAATAGATAGATTCTGTAAAAATGATGTTCAGGTGGACTCATGTTTAAATGATGTAATGTCATTATATCATTTGGCAAATATTAGGGCATACTACCATTTCCCTACCTGTACATGTACTTTATACATTATATACTTATATAGTATTATCTACTAGTATTATATTGATGATTAAAAGGCCTTATTCACATGTTCTGGTTTTGTTGATTTTCTTTTTTTATTTTTTGATGCAGCAAACACAATGATAGAGAGAAATAATCCAGTCCGAGTATCAATCGATTTGCTAAGCATTAAGTCTGTCTTATATATGTCTATTGTGTAAAGTATGGACAGAAAAACAATGTAAGGTACCATAACACTAAGAAAGAGGAAAGTGAAGGGATGTGAGTGGAAATAGCATGCTCTCTTCATTTGCATATATATTTGCATTAACCCACCAGGCTATTAATTTCTGTTTTATGCGTTCTAATGTTTTACAGCACCAGTGAACTGGAGAACGGGAACTACAACAGGAGAATTGTATTTATTTTGGGGCAATAAAAACCACCATTGATTTAGACACCTGCGTGATGATCAGACTGCGGCCATTCATCCTGAAATAATCCCATTGTCCGGCGGAGGCTTCAGCACAGACAATGATTGTATTTAAAAATCACCATATTTGCTGCATTTCGAGACGTTTCTTGTGCCTGACATTCACCGTGACTGGCCAAAAATAATAATTTCCCAATGCTGATAGAGTCAAATGATATTCCCAGCAAAATCTCACTACATGCACAGATGTAGCAGAGATGAACTAGTCATTTCATTGTTCTTTGTGTGCTCCACCATCTCTTAAGATTTATCTGAAGCCCCATGGAAATCTACAAAAAGGACATTTTGATGTCAGGGCACATTATGTGCAAAACTTATCTCTAATGCATTGCCAAACTTGGCTCTGCTACATACGTGTATCTGAATCTTTGTGTCTCTTATCTTGTAGTAGCCAGAGTATAGGGTGAGGGGTATTTCCTTTATAAAAGGAAATATTCTGAATGATTTTGGCTGTCAAACTGATTTAATTTCATCCAAGAAAATAGAAATGGAAAGATGGATTTATTTTTTTTGCTTTACACAGTAACAGGTTACACCAGAATGTGCCTTATTATGTGACTATTAAAGAAGTATAATTTATGCACACGTGAGGCAGAATGCAAGTCTGAGATGCTATTTGGCATAACCAGCTATAATATCAAAATTTGTTACCTGCCATTTTCCATAGAAGTGCAGATAAACATGTTCAGTTATATCAACAGCTGTCAGAAACAGTGCTATCTGCGTTCTGTTATTCATCTATTAAAGAATTCAGGTCTTTATTATGCTCGGTGTCCACTTTTCTAGATGTAAATGTGACAGTCACACAGCAGAATACTCCACTGCTCCTAACAACATTAAAAATGGTGCTCCCAAATAATCGAAGCCCTTGGGTAACTTCCCCTTTTGCACAGGCATTAGTCAGCCCTGCCTTAAACAAAGAATGTGTCGGCAGATGAGAACCTTTTGGCCCATCTAGTCTGCCCAATAATCTGAATACTATGAATAGTCCCTGGCCCTATCTTATATGAAGGGGATCTGTACCCTGCACCCCACTCATCAGCTGTTTGGGTGAGCTGTACATCAGCTGGCCTGGGAGCCTTGGCCCTGTACATTGTGGAGGGATGGCAGTAACCTGGTGACACTGCTATTCGATGCAGAGCTAAGGTTCCCAGTTCTAGACATCCGGGCACGATGGCTTGTCTACACAGCTGATTGGTGTGTCGCCTTATCAGATATTGATAGCCTATTCTCAGGACACCTTGTGCTTTCCCCGATCAGCTGTTTGGGTGAGCTGTAACACCCACATGTACTCAATATACATGAGCTGAAAGCCTCGGCTCTATACATTGAGTAGTGGTGGCGGTGACCTGATACCATTACTACACAGTGTACAGAGCTGAGCCTTCTAGTTTCATACATCCAAGCACAGCGGTTTACCTCAACAGCTGATCATAGTGGCACCTGAAGAAGGGCTATCAATATCGGAAATTAAAGAACGCTTAAACCACTTTAAACCTTCAGAGCCAAAGTTTCTTTTTAGCAGTGTCTTTCTCTACTGTAGCTGATAAATAGGGGGCCTCTACTAGACAGCCACAAAGCAATTAACCAATTGATGGTAATGTTTTGGCCAATATTGATGAAGATGGTTAAAGAGAATATCCATAGTGCTCTAGGAGCAGAAATGCCCATTTACCTTCAACAGCTGTTGGCTGAACGTTCATTCGGCAAACAGTTATCTCTCTTATCTCTCTTATTCACTGCAAACACAAACATTTGGCTTTCATGTGTTTGGAATGGGGAGGTAAGCCACTGCCAGGCAGCTCTGCCAGTGGTTAATCTCACCCCCCCAGTCCCCCTCCAAAAAATGTCAGGCAGCTGAAATCCAACTCGTCTTACTCTCCTTCCCCCCCCCCCCCCCCCCAACATGATCTGTCAGGGGAAAGGCTTCCATCCACATTAGCGTGTCAGCTGGTCCTGCCAAAAATGGTGAGCTTGGACAACTTTTCACAAATTTGTGGATACATCCTTGGTGGTCTAGTGCAGGGAAGGGGGTAATAACTTGTCAGACACACAGATATTGCTTTATTAACTATAAACCAATCACAGAGCAGCTCTTGTAACTATACAGACTTTGTGATTAAAACAACAACCTACAGGTGTGGAAGACCACACAATAAAATGGTGAATATACCCCAGTTAAAAATAATTTATGACAAGTATAATCATGTATAAAAGTAATTTTATTGAAATATATAGTTTAAAAAATACATATATGTATATCTGAAATCACAGAATCAATTCATAAACGGTAGTATAAAAATAGAAGATATATAAAAGTATAAGTATAAAAGTATAAGGTGGATGCTGGGGTGAGAGAGCCTGTATGCCAATAAAATAGATAAAGAAATAAAATAGTCACAATGCTAGTAGTGAGCTGCAATTAATGGTTTATAAATAAGTAGATTGGTAATAATAAATACATTATAAATTAATATCTGCAGGGGCTGCATGCACAAGGTGAGGGGAAGGAGGGGGGAAGGGCGTCGTGCAAAATATGTGCAAAAAAAATTTTTGTGCAATACTTGTGGAATTAAATTACCACGCAATGGCCGGTGAGGGCAAACAAATATATGTGATGGAATTATTGATTAATAACCAAGGCAGAAAGCAAATGAATAAAACATAACACTCAAGTGAGTTGCAACAAGTGCAAAGAATTAAAAATTAAAAAATTAATTAACCGTGCAAATGAAGTGGACAAGGACTTGAACATGCAGCCTAAAAAAAGGGGGGAATAGTATCACCTGGGTCACACAGTATAGTGCTGATAATAAGCAATAACAACCAACAGGCAATGGGCAGCAATAATACAGATAGCAGCAGATAGATAGCAGCAAGTTTGGGTGGTGACTAGCAGCAAAGAGTAGTATGCAGGGAAGAAACGGTTTGGTATAAGCTGGCACAGGACTCACCCCAATCCACCTCCACAACACCGACGCGTTTCGCCGGAAGCGGCTTTGTCAAGGAGTGAGGTGGACTGGGATAGCCTCGCTATAAGTAGTATGTGTATGCCAATGGGGAGTGAGGAACGCACCTGTTACGAGACACTGGGTGATGTAAACTCCCCATTGGCATACACATACTACTTATAGCGAGGCTATCCCAGTCCACCTCACTCCTTGACAAAGCCGCTTCCGGCGAAACGCGTCGGAGTTGTGGAGGTGGATTGGGGTGAGTCCTGTGCCAGCTTATACCAAACCGTTTCTTCCCTGCATACTACACTTTGCTGCTAGTCACCACCCAAACTTGCTGCTATCTATCTGCTGCTATCTGTATTATTGCTGCCCATTGCCTGTTGGTTGTTATTGCTTATTATCAGCACTATACTGTGTGACCCAGGTGATACTATTCCCCCCTTTTTTTAGGCTGCATGTTCAAGTCCTTCGAAGAAATAAAGACAAAAAAGACAACCGGGAGGCAGCGCCTCGTGTATTACCCTTGGCAGGTGAGGGAACCAAAAAGTATGCTGAATGTACACCCAGGACTTAAGTCAGGGTGGCCGCTCACCTTAAAGTAGAAGAATTGCGCATATCACCCCTTGATTGGGGTACCAGATAGAGTTGGATGAGCTGCCGAGCCTGATGGTCACAGGAGCGTGTCAACGCCCTGTAGAAACTGGAATACTTGTGAGAAAAAAGACCAATGGATCCAGGCGCTGCTCTATCCAGGTATACACAGGATGCAGGTAAGTGTTCTTAATCAAGCAATTTTATTGAACACAAAACAACAAAAGGATCATGACGCGTTTCGGGGTAAATTCCCCTTCCTCAGATGATCTCTGAGGAAGGGGAATTTACCCCGAAACGCGTCATGATCCTTTTGTTGTTTTGTGTTCAATAAAATTGCTTGATTAAGAACACTTACCTGCATCCTGTGTATACCTGGATAGAGCAGCGCCTGGATCCATTGGTCTTTTTTCTCACAAGTGTTCAAGTCCTTGTCCACTTCATTTGCACGGTTAATTAATTTTTTAATTTTTAATTCTTTGCACTTGTTGCAACTCACTTGAGTGTTATGTTTTATTCATTTGCTTTCTGCCTTGGTTATTAATCAATAATTCCATCACATATATTTGTTTGCCCTCACCGGCCATTGCGTGGTAATTTAATTCCACAAGTATTGCACAAAAATTTTTTTTGCACATATTTTGCACGACGCCCTTCCCCCCTCCTTCCCCTCACCTTGTGCATGCAGCCCCTGCAGATATTAATTTATAATTTATTTATTATTACCAATCTACTTATTTATAAACCATTAATTGCAGCTCACTACTAGCATTGTGACTTCTCAAAGAACTATTTTATTTCTTTATCTATTTTATTGGCATACAGGCTCTCTCACCCCAGCATCCACCTTATACTTTTATACTTATACTTTTATATCTCTTCTATTTTTATACTACCGTTTATGAATTGATTCTGTGATTTCAGATATACATATATGTATTTTTTAAACTATATATTTCAATAAAATTACTTTTATACATGATTATACTTGTCATAAATTATTTTTAACTGGGGTATATTCACCATTTTATTGTGTGGTCTTCCACACCTGTAGGTTGTTGTTTTAGTTGCTCTTTCAGTGAATAATAAATCCCCTACCCTACCTATACAATATTTCTATTTTTGAGCCCTTGAGGAAAGTTTCTTTCGGTCACAGACTTTGTGATTAGTTGATTGAGATGAATTAGTGTCGGTGTCATCTAGCAGAGACCTATGGAGAGTATGACCAGGGAGAAGGACATTTTTATGAAAGCCTCCGGAGGTCAGAGTTGGCACCTCTTCAATTTAATCCCTTGTGCCACTGCACAGGCTACATGTCTGCCCCTGGTTGCGTGCACAACTTTCTGCTGTAATTTTTTGACAATATTTTATTCTAAACTGCAATGTCAAAAAATCGAGCCCAGCCTATAATTTATCCCCCTCCTTGGACCGTGGATAAGTCTGCTGTGTTTAAGCAGGCAGCTGTATATTTTTGCTTTCTATTGAAAGGGATCTACACTTATATAATTGGTCTTTCTGGGACTCTTTTTACCAGCACAACCTTCTAATGTTCTTTTTTTTTTTTTGCTCTGTCCCTTAGGTCACTTTGGAAGGCGTGCGGACATGTTTTTTTATTTCTAACCTTGTCAGCTAAGCTTCAATACCAGTATTCAGTGTCCATTACACAGGTAGCAGGAGAAGATATTATTCCAAAAAAACAATAATCCTTGTATTAATAAACACATTCAGCCAAATAAATGCACAGAGGAACATTCATTAAGCCACCTTATTATGTGGGTATGGGCATTACAAAGATAACTAAACAGTCCTGGATGTGTGTAGCGTGTTCCCCTTCTACTTAAAGAAACATGCACATTTAGCCAAACCTAGTGAACATGTTTAAAGTAGAGTTGCAAAAAATAGCTTATAAGATTAAGAGATTTTCATAATCAAATTCATAACCGTCACGGCCCCTCCCACAGATTTACATTGAGGGGGCGGGGCCATGGCGTCACAAGCGGGGTGAGGCCATGACGTCACGAGCCTCTGCCGCTGCACCCAACGTTCTTAAAGAATGCAGCAGGGAGATCACGGGGGTCCCTTTGGAAAGGGGATAAGGTGTCTTGGGGCGGAGTATCGGAGTACAGTGGCTGTTGAGTAATCTTCAGCGTTGCTAATATACTGAGGAATCTGGAGGTTCTAGCAATCCTTCCTCTGTCCCCTGAGGCCAGGTATCCCCTCCCGCTTTATATATATTCATTACAGCATCTCTCTGATGTCTAGATGATGTGAGAGTCTTTTTCCACGTGACTGTTCTGCATTTGCGCCAGTGACCAAGAAGTCAGAAGCAAAATGCCAAAAGAGTAACGCGGGAAAAGACTCTTCCTCCTGGGAGAGAAGCTTTAATGAATATGTATGATGAAGCAGGAGGGGACATCTGCACACAAGGACAGGGGAAGGATTTCTAAAACTGCTGGTTCCATCATCCATTGCCCATGTTAGCAACAGTGAAGATATTTCAAGAATCACTGAATGGATATTCTTCATGTAAATAACATTTTAATCAGGGTCACCTGTATTAATATGTTAGTGTGGGTGATCCTGCCTGCAGATCCCCTTGTAATGGCTAGTAGTAGCAGCAACCATTTTGAGAGAGTTACATGAAAATAATTTCAAAAGTTACAGATTTGCCACATTTTTGGGAAATTTGAATGAATCTGATTAATGGGAAGTTGATTTTCCTCTCAATTTTTCATGTTTGCCACCTACAGATCACACATCCCACAGGAAAACACCTTTAATTTTCTGATTCTCCATTAGGCGAGGTTCCCATTGCCATTTGCATGTGAACCGTACAGGGACCGTTTGGCTCTTCTTTTTTTTTTATAAGATAATAATACAAAATCAAAAATCTGGGAACCTTTCAACAAAACTTCACTTTAAAGGGGTTATCCAACTGGCTCCAGAAAGTTAAACAGATTTGTAAATTACTTCTATTAAAAAATCTTAATCCTTTCAGTACTTATGAGCTTCTGAAGTTTAGATTGTTCTTTTCTATCTAAGTAATCTCTGATGACATGTGTCTCTGGAACCGCCCAGTTTAGAAGAGGTTTGCTATGGGAATTTGCTTCTAAACTGGGCGTTTCCCGAGGCACGTGTCATCAAAAGTAAATTTTAAATAGAAGTAATTTACAAATCTGTTTAACTTTCTGGAGCCAGTTGATATATATAAAAAAGTTTTTTTCCTGGAATACCCCTTTGATTTAGTCCTCTTTAAAACATTGAATATATTGTAGAAAATGTAATATTCATAGATGCATTTTCTGACTGCCACCATTTTCTTATATGCTAGGCTAGTTAATCAACACTTCAGTTCATCATATGTAGTTACAGCTGCCTTTTGATTACAAAGAAAAGAAAAAAATTGAAAAAAAAAACATAAAAAAAACACACTTGCACCAAAACCAAAGCCATTTGAAAATACTCCTCAAGATAGTCCGGTTAAAATTACTGATAGTCATGTCAGAACATAGCATGCTGCTCCTGACAAAATACAACCGGTTTACTAAGCACCTAAATCCAAAGAAGTCCAGTCAGTGCAGACAGATACGCCATAGCAATGACGTGTCTGCGCAGGTGTGGTACTTGGTAGGTAATACTTGGTAGGTAAAAAAGTGGGTGGGTATTCAGTCATTTAAAAAGAGGAAGTAGTAAGAGAGTTTCAAACAAAACAGCGCAAAACAGAGAAGGATAGCCACAAGATGGTTCCTGAAGATTTTGGCGTTGAACCCGATGAGACATGAATAACTGTGATCCGACTTCAGGGTTTTTAAGCATCTATATATATATATATATATATATATATATATATATATATATATTTTTTTTTTTTTTTTCTAACTACTTAAATAGAAATATGACTGCTTGGCCAATATGCAAGTAATACGAGTCTATGAACATTAAAGGGGTATTCCGGGCAAAAACATTTTATCCCCTATCCAAAGGATAGGGTATAAGATGTCTGATCGTGGAGGGCCTGCTGCTGAGACCCCCTGCGATCTCCCAGGGAGATGGGAGCTGTAGTACCTGTATTAATAGACAAATCACAGTGAGTGTCACTTCTGAAACCTGTTGCGATCTGTCTATTAATGCAGGTACTACAGCTCCCAGCATTGAACAGAGTGTGCTCCATGTTGGAAGCCGTAGTACCTGCAGTTACAGAAAGATTACAGCAGGTGTCACTCCTGACACCCGCTGAGTTCCTCCTGTATAATGTATAGATGCGGCCGGCCGCTCTTCTATGGTCCCCTGCACTGCCGTATATATACACCCATTCATATTTCTCACAGAGAGCTGTGATTGGCTGGAACCATCTGGCCAATCACAACTCTCTGTGGGAAATATGAATAGGTGTATATATACAGCAGTGCAGGGGACCATAGAAGAGCAGCCGGCCCCATCTATAAATTATGCAGAAGGATCGCAACAGGCCGGGGGCATTCTGTTAATTAGAACAGGTACTACTACTCCCCTCATGGAACAGTGTGTTCCATGCTGGGAGTTGTAGTACTATTTTAAAAAATTTAAAAAGTAAAGAATAAAAAGTGAAAAAACACACACACTAAATTTTTATTTTCAGCTACATTTTTAGTTCCCTTCCTGCCCACATAAATTGATCCCTGTTTAAAAATGTTAAAAGTTTCATTATAAAAAAGATACATTTCGTTAAATACAATTTTTTCCCATCACTACTGTGTCCTTTTTATTTATTTTTTAATGGTACCCTACAACATTTTATTAAAAGCAGGTATCTCCATCACTTTTTTGGTTCGCTTAAGTCGAAAAAAATAATAAAAACTATGAAAAACTGAAAAAAATTGGAAAAACGCCAAACTGAAAAACGCAAAGTGGAAAAATTATTTTGCGTTTTTTCATTGATTTACAGCTAACATCTGGCCGCAGCGCTTTTTGTCCAAAAAATGCCATGCGGCAGAATTGGTGTTTTTCTTGGCGTTTTTCCCGCCCCAGCCTAAGGCTTGGTTCACATCACATTTTCAGCCATACGGGACCGAATGTGGCTTGGGGGAGCTAAAACCGTAGACCACGGTTTTAGGTCCGGTGGGAAAACCGCATAGGGGGCAAAATGAGCCGACCAGTCAGCGTTTCACTCCGGTTTGCTCATTGAAATGAATAACATACGGGCAGCATGCGGCAGGGATATGGGAGCGCCCAAGAAAAACGCCAATTTTGTTGTATGGCGTTTTTTTGGGCAAAAAATGCTGCGGCCAGATGTTAGCTGTAAACCAATTAAAAAACACCAAATTATTTTTCCACTTTTCGTTTTTCAGTGTGCCGTTTTTTTAAATCCTTTTGGCGTTTTTTCACTCTTTTTCAGCTCCTTGGCGGTTTTGTCAAAATCGCAGCATGTTGAGCCTATGACGTTTTTTTCCCTGAAATTGTGACATTTTTTTCTCCCATAGAAGGCTATGGGAGTAAAAAAAACGCCATGTGGGTTTTAACTTTGGCATTTTTGCAAGCGGTTTTAATTATTTTTTGGACTTCCAAAATACTTCGAAAACGATCAAAAAAAGTGACGGAGATAACTTTTTAAATAAAATTTCGTAGGGTACCATTAAAAAAAAAACTTATAAAAAAGATGCAGTGATGGAAAAAACTGTATTCAACTAAATTTATCTTTTTTTATAACAAAATTTGTATTCATTTTTAACCCCTTAAGGACTGAGCCCTTTTTCACCTTAACCCCTTAAGGACCGGAGGTTTTTCCATTTTTGCATTTTCGTTTTTTGCTCCTTGCCTTTAAAAAATCATAACTCTTTCAAATTTACACCTAAAAATCCATATGATGGCTTATTTTTTGCGCCACCAATTCTACTTTGTAATGACGTCAGTCATTTTGCCCAAAAATCTATGGTGAAGCGGGAAAAAAAATCATTGTGCGACAAAATTGAAAAAAAAACGCTGTTTTGTAACTTTTGGGGGCTTCCGTTTCTACGTAGTACATTTTTCGGTAAAAATGACACCTGATATGTATTCTGTAGGTCTATACGATTAAAATGATACCCTACTTATATAGGTTTGATTTTGTCGGACTTTTGGAAAAAATCATAACTACATGCAGGAAAATTAATACGTTTAAAATTGTCATCTTCTGACCCCTATAACTTTTTTATTTTTCCGTGTATGGGGCGGTATGAGGGCTCATTTTTTGCGCCGTGATCTGAAGTTTTTAACGGTACCATTTTTGCATTGATAGGACTTATTGATCACTTTTTATTCATTTTTAAATGATATAAAAAGTGACCAAAAATGCACTATTTTGGACTTTGGAATTTTTTTGCGCGCACGCCATTGACCGAGCGGTTTAATTAATGATATATTTTTATTATTCGGACATTTCCGCACGCGGTGATACCACATATGTTTATTTTTATTTTTATTTACACTGTGTTTTTTTTTTTATTGGAAAAGGGGGGTGATTCAAACTTTTAATAGGGGAGGAGTTAAATGATCTTCATTCACTTTTTTTTTTCACTTTTTTTTTGCAGTGTTATAGGTCCCATAGGGACCTATAACACTGCACACACTGATCTTCTATGTTGATCACTGGTTTCTCATAAGAAACCAGTGATCAACGATTCTGCCGCATGACTGCTCATGCCTGGATCTCAGGCACTGAGCAGTCATTCGGCGATCGGACAGCGAGGAGGCAGGAAGGGGCCCTCCCGCTGTCCTGTCAGCTGTTCGGGATGCCGCGATTAGCCGCGGCTATCCCGAACAGCCCGACTGAGCTAGCCGGGAACTTTCACTTTCACTTTTAGCCACGCGGCTCAGCTTTGAGCGCGCGGCTAAAGGGTTAATAGCGCGCGGCGCCGCGATCAGCGCTGCGCGCTATTAGAGGCGGGTCCCGGCTTCACTATGATGCCAGGCCCGCCATGATATGACGCGGGGTTACTGTGTAACCCCGCGTTATATCAGAAGAGCAGGACCAATGACGTACCGGTACGTCCTTGGTCCTTAAGGGGTTAAGGACCAGAGCATTTTTTGAACATCTGACCACTGTCAATTTAAACATTAATAACTCTGGAATGCTTTTACTTATCATTCTGATTCCGAGATTGTTTTTTCGTGATATATTCTACTTTAACATAGTGGTAAAATTTAGTGGTAACTTGCATCCTTTCTTGGTGAAAAATCCCCAAATTTGATAAAAAAAATGAAAATGTAGCATTTTTATAACTTTGAAGCTCTCTGCTTGTTAGGAAAATGAATATTCAAAATAATTTTTTTTTGGTTCACATAAACAATATGTCTACTTTATGTTTGCATCATAAAATTTATGAGTTTTTACTTTTGGAAGACACCAGAGGGTTTCAAAGTTCAGCAGCAATTTTGACATTTTTCACAAAATTTTCAAACTCACTATTTTTCAGTGACCATTTCAGTTTTGAAGTGGATTTGAAGGGTCTTCATATTAGAAATACCCCACAAATGACCCCATTATAAAAACTGCACCCCCCAAAGTATTCAAAATGACATTCAGTAAGTGTTTTAACCCTTTAGGTGTTTCACAGGAATAGCAGCAAAATGAAGGAGAAGATTCAAAATCTTCATTTTTTACACTCGCATGTTCTTGTAGACCCAATTTTTGAATTTTTGCAAGGGGTAAAAAGGAGAACATTTTTACTTGTATTTGAAACCCAATTTCTCTCGAGTAAGGATATACCTCATATGTCCATGTAAAGTGTTCGGCGGGCGCAGTAGAGGGCTCAGAAGGGAAGGAGCGACAAATGGTTTTTGGGGGGCATGTCACCTTTAGGAAGCCCCTATGGTGCCAGAACAGCAAAAAAAAACACATGGCATACCATTTTGGAAACTAGACCCCTCGGGGAACATAACAAGAGGTAAAGTGAACCTTAATACCCCACAGGTGATTCCCGACTTTTGTATATGTAAAAAAAAATTTTTTTACCTAAAATGCTTGGTTTCCCAAAAATGTTACATTTTTAAAAAGGGTAATAGCAGAAAATACCCCCCAAAATTTGAAGCACGATTTCTCTCGATTCAGAAAACACCCCATATGGGGGTGAAAAGTGCTCTGCTGGCGCACTACAGGTCTCAGAAGAGAAGGAGTCACATTTGGCTTTTTGAAAGCAAATTTTGCTCTGGGGGCATGCCGCATTTAGGAAGCCCCTATGGTGCCAGAACAGCAAAAAAAAACCAAACACATGGCATACCATTTTGGAAACTAGACCCCTTGCGGAAAGTAACAAGGGGTAATGTGAACCTTAATACCCCACAGGTGATTCACGACTTTTGCATATGTAAAAAAAAATATATATTTTTTACCTAAAATGCTTGGTTTCCCAAAAATTTTACATTTTTAAAAGGGTAATAGCAGAAAATACCCTCCAAAATTTATAATACGACAGGGCTCCAAAGTGAGAATGCCATGCGCATTTGAGGCCTAAATTAGGGATTTGCATAGGGGGTGGACATAGGGGTATTCTACGCCAGTGATTCCCAAACAGGGGGCCTCCAGCTGTTGTAAAACTCCCATCTGGCAATACTGGGAGTAGTTGTTTTGCAACAGCTGGAGGCTCCGTTTTGGAAACAGTGGCGTACCAGATGTTTTTCATTTTTATTGGGGAGGGGAGGGGGGCTGTGTAGGGGTATGTGTATATGTAGTATTTTTTACTTTTTATTTTATTTTGTGTTAGTGTAGTGTTTTTAGGGTACAGTCGCACGGGCGGGGGTTCACAGTAGTTTCTCGCTGGCAACTTCCAGCCGGATACTTACTATAAACCTCCGCCCATGTGAGTGTACCCTGTACGTTCACATTGGGGGGGGGGGAAATACCTCCAGCTGTTGCAAAACTACAACTCCCAGCATGTATGGTCTATCAGTGCATGCTGGGAGTTGTAGTTTTGCAACAGCTGGAGGCACACTGGTTGTGAAACACAGAGTTTGGTAACAAACTCAGTGTTTTGCAACCAGTGTGCCTTCAGCTGTTGCAAAAGCTACAACCCCCAGCATGTACGGACAGTGGAAGGGCATGCTGGGACTTGTAGTTATGCAACAGCTGGAGGCATACCACTTTGGCTGGGGATTGTATTTATGCAACAGCTGGAGACACACTGGTTTGCTACTTAACTCAATGTTTCACTACCAGTGTGCCTCCAGCTGTTGCAAAACTACAACTCTCAGCAGTCACCGACAGCCAACAGGCATGCTGGGAGTTGTAGTTATGCAACCAGCAGATGCACCACTACAACTCCCAGCATGCACTTTACCTGATTGTGCAAGCTGGGAGTTGTAGTTATACAACAGCTGAAGGTACACTTTTCCATAGAAAAAATGTGCCTCCAGCTGTTGCAAAACTATAAGTCCCAGCATGCCCATACGGGAATGCTGGGAGTTGTGGTTGTCTGCCTCCTGCTGTTGCATAACTACAGCTTCCAGCATGCCCTTTTTGCATGCTGGGAGCTGCTGCTAAGCAACAGCAGGAGGCTGTCACTCACCTCCAACTGCTGCTCCATGCCGCCACGCAGGTCAGTCCCTCTCCGCCGCCGTCGCTCCGGGGGCCCCGATCCCAACAGGGACACCGGGGATCGGGGTCCCCAGCTCCCGGGGTCTTCTTCCCGCCCCAGCTCAGTCCTCCGGAAGAGGGGCGGAGCGGGTTGCGGGAGTGACACCGGCAGCAGGCGCCCTGATTGGTCGGCCTCACCCCGACTGACCCGGAATCCGCCGCAGATCGCTGGACTGAATTGTCCAGAGATCTGCGGCCATCGCCGACATGGGGGGACATAATGACCCCCCTGGGCGATATGCCGGGATGTCTGCTGAACGATTTCAGCAGGCATCCGGCACCGGCTCCCCTCCAGCTAGCGGCTGGGACTGGAAATGCGCAGGGCGCATCCATACGCCCTGTGTCCTTAAGGACTTGGAAACGGGGGCGTATGGATACGCCCTGTGTCCTAAAGGGGTTAAACAGGGATCAATTTATGGGGGCGGGCAGGGAACTAAAAATGTAGCCGACAATAATAAAAATATAGTGTGTGTGTTTCACTTTTTATTCTTTATTTTTTACATTTTATAGGTGGTACTACTACTCCCAGCATGGAACACACTGTTTCATGATGGGAGTAGTAGTACCTGTACTAATTGACAGATTGCCTCGGGTCTGTTGCAATCCTTCTGTATAATGTATAGATGCGGCCGGCCACTCTTCTATGGTCCCCTGCACTGCCTTAAATATATATATATATATATATATATATATATATATATATATATATATATATATATACCTATTCATATTTTTTAATCAACTGGTGCCAGGAAGTTAAACAGATTTGTAAATTACTTCTATTAAAAAATCTTAATCCTTCCAATAAATTTTAGGGGCTGTACACTACAGAGGAAATGCTTTTCTTTTTGGATTTCTCTGATGTCATGACCACAGTGCTCTCTGCTGACCTCTGCTGTCCATTTTAGGAACTGTCCAGAGCAGCATATATTTGCTATGTGGATTTTCTCCTGCTTTGGGCAGTTCCAAAAATGGACAGCAGAGGTCAGCAGGGAGCACTGTGGTCATGACATCAGAGAAATCCAAAAAGAAAAACATTTTTTTCTGTAGTATATAGCCCCTAAAAAGTACTGGAAGGATTAAGATTTTTTAATAGAAGTAATTTACAAATCTGTTTAACTTCCTGGCACCAGTTGATTTAAAAAAAAAAAAAGTTTTCCACCGGAGTACCCCTTTAATGAACTACTTCTAATTCCTATGCATCTAGAAATGACTGTAAAGTTTTATGTTGCTTACAGTTTAAAGCAGTGATAAATGTAAAAATTTGTATGTGGAATATCTCATACAAATATTCATTACCTACGAGAGTCGTTTCAAACTTTTTTTTCACGCTGACGTTTCAAGGTAGTCGATCGGGTTAGTTGCTCATTTCATTATGCACAATAATTCCTGCTTTCTCCCTTAGGAGACAATTTTTATTTTTGAGCTAGCTCGCTATTTGCTGACTGTTCTGAATAGGAACACTCAGGAGATACGATTAGCAGTCACTTGTTTCAATAAACATTGAATGTAACATATGCCTCTCAAGTAATGTGTATCCAAACATACAATTTACAAATAATTAACATCATGTTAATTAGTTACATTAATTTATGCCACTTTGTGGAATTATTTCTTCAGAGCCCTTAGGAATGATGCCAGACGTTTGAGCCAGAGCCTGCTTGAAGTAAGAGAACTGTTGTGACACAAAGCGTGAACACCAGGGATGTGAAGACCAGAAAGGATGATGGCGTATCACAGATCCTACCCGCTGTTGTGTTCCTGGCAGGACACATACTGTAATACAACATGGGAGCATTCATCTTAATTAGCACGATTTGTAGATGCCAACAATGTAGCTTTATAAATAAGAAATCTGCTGATTGTTCCTTTCAGAGAAGATTATTGGACCTGTCACGTCTGGTGCAGACTTTGCTACATATTTCCAACACATACTAGGTAAATTACATGACTTTCTCGCAGTTTGGCCTCAAACATACCGACTTATTCTATATAGAATATGCTCATGAGGCTGAGCAGAATCCACCATATAATCTATACATCATCATCAGGGAAACATCAAATCATAGGAATTAGTTCAAAATTGTGATACTCTTAATGGACCTGACTACATTTATGGAGAAAAATTCAGTATCACTTAGATTTTATTCATTTAAATCCCTGCTCTTTCTTTAGAGTCCAGTGGGCGGTCCTTTACTGAATCCTTTATTCCTCTAGTTTATACTTACAAAGGATTAACTTTGCATTCAGATACAGCTGTGATATAAATATATATATATATATATATATATATATATATATATATATATATATTCAATGTACATAGCAACATCTTATAGACATACATTTACTTGGATACTTCTGAATCCATATTGTGGTATTGATGTGCAGTCTGTTTCTTGTAACCGCAGTTGTATGTACTCCAGATTTCTCTTGATAGGAGCTATAGTATATCATTGTTAGCCATATTAGCTTTTATAGAATGTGAGGGTTTTTACCACTCCTACACTAAACTACTTACTTCTCAGCAAACCTCAACACCTCAGCTGATTCTAAGGAGAAGCTCCTCATTCACCCAGCTACCTGACAATCAGCTAGCCCCTTCCCTGCTGGGTCCTGGCTATTTAACTGCAACTGTTCAGTCTGTCTCTGGCCATGTGGGGTTTCTGATCTCCAAGAGTGGTCCTGAGTTCATGACTGTGATTCCGTGTATCACTAGAGCCTGGCTTGCATCCACTCTGGTTTCTGATCCTGTTCTGACTTCTTACTTTGTTGCTTCTTGAATCCTGACTTTGTCTGTTCCTGGGCATTAGCTTTGGCTTCTGAATGCTGGCTTTGTTCAACCCTATCTCTGGATTCAGCTACTGTTTGTTATTTTTGTATTATTTTAATAAAGGTGTGATTAGTACTACACAATCCCCCTCTCTCAGGTTTTATGGTTCCTGACATAGAACTGCTGCAGTGCTGCTCTGTCAACCAAAAAGTGCTAGCCCTCTCTTAGGTCTCATTGGTAGCACAGGTAGAGGATTTTCCCTACCTATCTTACTATACGAAAAAATGCTTAACTCAATCTAGATTGGCAAAAACAAGTTTTGAGTAGTGATGACCGGCAGGGCCCATATTTGAATTTGCGATATTTTGCAAATATATGGACCAATATTTCTCCTATATTTGTGAAATTTGCATAGTCACTATGTTTGTTTTCTTTTTCTTTCTTTTTTTTCCAATACAAAATTCGTTAATAAATTCGCATAGTGCACATATGCAATTATATCTCACCCAAAAGAAGGGAGGGATCAGTGTCCAGTCTGGAAGTGCCAATATTTGCATAAATATTCACATAAATATTCACATAAATATTTGCATAAAAAACACGAATATTCGTAATTACAAATACATATCACTATATTCTAAATATTCGTGAAAAAGTGCAGATATTCGCGGAAAAAATGTGCTTAACTCTTCCCTTGTTTCTGTGGCTGTGATTGATAGAGTCTATGCTCCATAGGAGCTGGAACATTGCTGTACTTTGGACATGAGTAAATAAATCCACATTGTAAACTTTGCTAGTTGGAGAGCTACGCCGCAGCATTTTTTTGGATCTACATGGGCTCTGATCAAGTTCAGCGCTTGCTTAATAGTGCTGCATTCTTGTGGTTATATATAGATATATTTAAGTAAAAATCAAGCTTGAGCTTGAGAAAGGCAGCGAGAGGCTGCGGTAACATTGCTCCGTTTTTTTCGCACTGGAAATGGAATAAATCTTCACTATTTTTTCACAATCCTGTGTGCTGCTGTTTACTGGAATTGTTTAAGTAAAAATCAATAAATAGTAAGAAATTAAGTTTGGTGGTGTCATCAGTGTTAGAGAAAGTAGTTAGATTTTTCTATTGTATTTGGATTCCTATGTTCTTATAGAAATCAATAGTAAATAGCCTAAAACGTAACTATGTGAAAGGAAAAGTGAGCCATTTTTTAGAAACAAGCACAGAAGTTTCAAAACACATAAGAAGTATACAGAGTATAGAGGCACGCAAAGTCCCTCCAGTTTCTGTCACTAAAAACGCCAAAGACACTTAAGACTTTGTTGATACAACATGTAATGGAACCAGCTGCAATATGTTTCTTGATGATTCTATAGCAGACTGTGGACATTGTATTATACATCTGCACAACACAGATCTGTTATACCGCATTGTGCATAAGGCCTTCATCTGTGGATACTTTAATTTCCACAGTCAGCAGATATGAGTTTACGAAGAAGAGTTCTCAAATCCTCTAAAAACATCTTTTAATCATTCTGTAGAAGAGGAACATATGGTGTAACCACTGAAAGTACTGAAGCAGAGGGACAGCTTAAAAAAGAAGACTGGATAAAACACTCACATGTACCAAAGCTAATTTACCAATCAGTAATAAATTAGCTTACATTACTACCCAGGAACTAAAACCAAAGAGGCAAGTAAAATGGGGGAAGGCAAACACGGCACCTATTACTTCTTCTTAAAATTGTGAATGAGATTGTTTTTCAAAATAATGGGAGATGAAGTTTAATTAGAAACAAAATTTGTATTGCTAATGAAATGACTCCATAAAGACGCTGACACCGGTGCTTTATGCAGTTAATCTCCATATGCCGCTGCTATCTGCTGCTTGCAGGGACTTGTTAAAATTGCTGCCTAAACTGTGGGATGTGAGCGAAATATTGACAATTTATAAGCGTACTTTAGCGGTGAGACAAATAAAAAAGGTGCAAGAGTGACGGATTTGCAAAATGAAAAACTAAATCCTGATAACAGGAGTCTGCATAGACGGCCTCAGAAGTTCTGCTGTGAAAGAACACGTGGGCTAACAATGGTTCTATGTTCTGAGCTATGGAAGGGAGAGGTAATGGGTGGCTTCAATTTCAGAATCAAAGTTTTGGGAAATAAGTTACATGGCAGGATAGTTTAGGCAGAAATAAATGGCACAGATGTAGCTAGGCTTTCCTTTGTTAAAGGGAAACACTCCCTGGAGTCCCCCCCACGAGCATGTCTGCTGACAGCCCCTTCTATCTATGACATTGTTAAAGGCTATTTGTAGTAGTAAGAAAACTAAGGCTTAAAGGGGTACTCCGCCCCTAGACATCTTATCCCCTATCCAAAGGCGGGACCCCCGGGATCTCGGCTGCAGCACCCACCTCTTGCGGCTTCCGGCAGCGCTGGAGGCTCTCATCATAACACCTCCCGACTACAGTGACGTGAGATCGTGACGTCATGACCCCGCCCCCGTGTGACGTCACGCGGGACCCTCGCGATCTGACATCTTATGCCCTATCCTTTGGATAGGGGATAGGATGTCTAGGGGCGGAGTAACCCTTTAAAAAAGCTGGGCCTCCATTTTTTTTAAATGCAGACCCATTAACAATAATCTATAAGGGAGTAATGTATATGCATGCAGCTGAAGGAGCTCAACTGGCTCCAGAAAGTTAAACAGATTTGTAAATGAATTCTATTAAAAAAATCTTGATCCTTCCAATCATTATCAGGTTCTGAAGTTGAGTTGTACTTTTCTGTCTGACAACAGTGCTCTCTGCTGATATCTCTGTTTGTTTCGGGAATGCACAGAGTAGAAGAGGTTTGCTATGGAGATTTGCTTCTACTCTGGACAGTTCTCGAGACAGGTGTCATCAGAGAGCACTTAGACAGAAAAGAACAACTCAATTTTAGCAGCTCATAAGTACTGAAAGGGTTAAGATTTTTTTAATAGAAGTAATTTACAAATCTGTTTAACTTTCTGGAGCCAGTTGATATATATATATAAAAAATGTTTCCTGGATAACCCCTTTAAGTTGAGGGCCACCCATTGAAAACCCATAGGAACATGGTAAAACAGACATTAGAGTCTGCAGCTTCCTCCAACTGGAGGAAATTTCCACAATGGTTGAAAGCCCCTATTTGCTGGGCTGCTCTACTTGTTTGAGACCTTATCTAGTTTATTCTGTGTATGACTAAGAGCAGTTATTCTCAAAACATGTCAGACTGTTGGGAACTAATAGTCCTTTCATATTTTAACATGGCTTATTAAAATTTTAGGTTTTAACCAGTGGCTACTGGACTTTACTGGACTTAAGTTGAATCTTGCTTGCTTGCTGTACCACAAGCCTCATTGCTCCAGTTCCTCCTTAACCTCTTAAAGGGGTTGTGCGCTGCCCTGCAGTTCAGAGCTCCGCTCACAGTGTCCGGGCTTCCGTGTTCGCAGCCGCCGGGCGTGACGTCACGCCCGGCCCCTTCTGATGTCTCGCCCGCCCCCTCATGACGTCATGCCCGCCCCCTCTACCAAAGTCTATGAGAAGGGGGCGTTGCAGCTGTCACGCCCCCTTCCCATAGACTTTCGATGAGGGTGCAGGCGAGACGTCACAAAGGGGCCGGGCGTGACGTCACGCCTGGCGGCTGTGAACACGGAAGCCCGCACACAGCGTTCGGAGTAATGAACTTCCGGACGCTGTGAGCGGAGCTCCGTACTGCAGGGCAACGCACAACCCCTTTAAGGGACAGGCACGTATGAGTACGTCCCTGCACCCTGGGTCTTAAGGACCAGGCACGTATTAGTACGTCCGTGGGAACTTCGGTCCCCGCCACGCGCCGGGCGGGGACCGGACCAGGGAGACTGCTGATATCTATCAGCAGGCACCCAGCGCAAATGCCCAGGGGGGTCATCAGACCCCCCATGTCGGCGATCGCTGCAAATCGCAAGTGAATTCACACTTGCGATTTGCGCGATTCCGGGTCATTACGGGTCTATGGTGACCCGAAATATAAGGGGGAATCGCGGGTGTCTTAGACACCCACGATCCCCCTGAAGAGATAGGAGTGAGGTGGCAGGGGTGCCACCCCTCCTATCCCTGCTATTGGTGGTCTAGACGCGACCACCAATGGCAGATCGGGGGCGGGGGGGGTTAACTTTAGTTTTCCCCGTCCTGCCCACCCACAATAGGTGGGACAGAACAGGGAAACCGAAGAGGACTGGCGCCAGAGTCCACTTACCAATCTGCGGAGGCTGCGGGTGACGAGTGGGCGGCGATGTCGTGCAGCAGGCTCCCTGGATCCGACGGAAGCCGGTAAGTTGCCTAGCAACATCTGGAGGGCTGCAGTCCGAGACCACTATATAGTGGTCTCTATACTGTAGCACTCCAGATGTTGCAGAACTACAACTCCCAGCATGCCCAGACAGCTGTTTGCTGTCTGGGCAAGCTGGGATTTGTAGTTTTGCAGCATCTGGAGGGCCACGGTTTGCAGTGGTCTCTCTCCAGATGTTGCAAAACTGCAAATCCCAGCATGCTGAGAGTTGTAGTTGCGATCCCTCCAGCTGTTGCATAACTACATAGCATGCCCTTCGGTGATCAGTACATGCTGGGAGTTGTAGTTTTGCAACAGCTGGAGGCACACTGGTTGGAAAATATTGAGTTAGATAACAGAACCTAACTGAACGTTTTCCAACCAGTGTGCCTCCAGCTGTTGCAAAAGTACAACTCCCAGCATGCACGGTCTGTCAGTACATGCTGGGAGTTGTAGTTTTGAAACAGCTGGAGGTTCCCCCCCCCCCCCATGTGAACATACAGGGTACATTCACACGGGCAGGCTTACAGTAAGTTTTCTGCTTCAAGTATGAGCTGCGGCAAATTTTTCGCCGCAGCGCAAACTCCTAGCAGGGAACTCACTGTAAACCTCCGCCAGTGTGAATGTAACCTAAAAACACTACACTACACTAACACATAAAAGCATAAAAGAGGGTAAAACACTACATATACACCCCCTTACACTGTCCCCCCCCCCCCAATAAAAATTAAAAACGTATTGTACGGCAGTATTTCCGAAACGGAGCCTCCAGCTGTTACAAAACAACAACTCCTAGCATTTCTGGACAGCCACTGACTGTCCAGGCATGCTGGGAGTTTAGCGACAGCTGGAGGCACCCTGTTTGGGAATCACTGGCATAGAATACCCTTATGTTCACCCCTGTGCAATTCCTAATTTAGTCCTCAAATGCGCATGGCGCTCTCTCACTTCGGAGCCCTGTCGTATTTCAAGGAAACAGTTTAGGGCCACATATGGGGTATCTCCGTACTCGGGAGAAATGACACTACAAATTTTGGGGGGCTTTTTCTCCTTTTACCCCTTATGAAAAGGAAAAGTTGGGGACTACATCAGCCTGTTAGTGTAAAAAAAAAAATTACACTAACATGCTGGTGTTGCCCTTTACTTTTTATTTTCACAAGAGGTAAAAGGAAAAAAAGACCCCCAAAATTTGTAAAGCAATTTCTCCTGAGTACGGAAATACCCCATATGTGGGCGTAAAATGATCTGCGGGCGCATAACAAGGCTCAAGAGTGAGAGCGCACAATGTACATTTGAAGCCTAAATTGGTGATTTGCACAGAGGTGGCTAATTTTACAACGGTTCTGACATAAACGCAAAAAAATCAATACCGACATGTGACCCCATTTTGGAAACTACACCCCTCTCGGAATGTAGCAAGGGGTATAGTGAGCCTTAACAACCCACAGGTGTTTGACAAATTTTTGTTAAATTTGGATGGGAATATGAAAAAAAAAAATTCACTAAAATGCTGGTGTTAGTGAAAAAATTTTCACAAAAATGCATTTTTCCCCCCAAATTTTTCATTTTCACAAGGGAAATTGGAAAAAAGCCCTCCAAAATTTGTAACCCCATTTCTTCTGAGTAAGAAAATACCCCAAATGTGGATGTAAAGTGCTCGGCGGGCAAACTACAATGCTCAGAAGAGAGGGAGCGCCATTGGGATTTTGAAGAGAAAATGTGTCCGGAATTGAAGGCCATGTGTGTTTACAAATCCCCCATAGTGCCAGAACAATGGACCCCCCAACATGTGACCCCATTTTGGAAACTACACCTCTCACGTAATGTAATAAGGGATGCAGTGAGAATTTACACCCCACAGGTGTCTGACAGATTTTTGGAACAGTGGTCCGTGAAAATGAAAATTTTTATTTTTCATTTGCTCAGCCCACTGTTCAAAAGATCTGTCAAATGCCAGTGGGGTGTAAATACTCACTGCATGCCTTATTAAATTCTGTGAGGGGTGTAGTTTCCAAAATGGGGTCACATATGGGGGGTCCACTGTTCTGGCACCACGGGGGGGCTTTGTAAATGCACATGGTCCCTGACTACCATTCCAAACAAATTCACTCTTCAAAAGCTCAATGGCGCTCCTCCTCTTCTGAGCATTGTAGTTCGACCGCAGGGCACTTGACGTCCACACATGGGGTATTACCATACTCAGAAGAAATGGGGTTACAAATTTTGGGGGGTATTTTCTGCTAATAACCCTTGCAAAAATGTGAAATTTGGGGGGAAACACACATTTTAGTGAATTTTTTTTTTTTTTTACATATGCAAAAGTCGTGAAACCCCTGTGGGGTATTAGGGCTCACTTTATTCCTTGTTCCATTCCTCATGGGGTCTAATTTCCAAAATGGTATGCCATGTGGGGGCTTTCTGTTGCTCTGGCACCATAGGGGCTTCCTAAATGCGACATTCCCCCCGACCAAAATTTGCTCTCAAAAAGCCAAATATGATTCCTTCTCTTCTGAGCATTGTAGTTCGCCCGTAGTGCACTCCAGGTCAACTTATGGGGTACCTCCATACTCAGAAGAGATGAGGTTACAAATTTTGTGGGGTATTTTCTGCTATTAACCCTTGAAAAAATATGAAATTTGGGGGGAAACACACATTTTAGTGAAAAAAAAGTTTTCAAAATGGTATGCCATGTGCCCCCCGACCAAAATTTGCTCTCAAAAAGCCAAATATGACTCCTTCTCTTCTGAGCATTGTAGTTCGCCCATAGTGCACTTCAGGTCAACTTATGGGGTACCTTCATACAAATTTTGGGGGGGTATTTTCTGATATTAACCCTTGAAAAAATGTGAAATTTGGGGGGAAACACACATTTTAGTGAAATTTTTTTTTTTTACATATGCAAAAGTTGTGAAACCCCTGTGGGGTATTAAGGCTCATTTTATTCCTTGTTCCATTCCTCAAGGGGTCTAGTTTCCAAAATGGTATGCCATGTGGGGGGTTCTGCTGTTCTGGCACCATAGGGGCTTCCTAAATGCGACATGCCCCCCGACCAAAATTTGCTCTCAAAAAGCCAAATATGACTCCTTCTCTTCTGAGCATTGTAGTTCGCCCGTAGTGCACTTCGGGTCAACTTATGGGGTACCTTCATACAAATTTGGGGGGGTATTTTCTGCTATTAACCCTTGCAAAAATGTGAAATTTGGGGGGAAACACAAAAATTATTATTATTTTTTTTACACATGCAAAAGTCGTGAAACACCTGTGGGGTATTAAGGCTCACTTAATTCCTTGTTACGTTCCTCAAGGGGTCTAGTTTCCAAAATAGTATGCCATGTGTTGTTTTTTTTTTTTTTTTTTTTTTTTGCTGTTCTGGCACCATAGGGGCTTCCTAAATGCAACATGCCCCCCAAAAACCATTTCAGAAAAACGTACGCTCCAAAATCCCCTTGTCGCTCCTTCCCTTCTGAGCCCTCTACTGCGCCCGCCTAACACTTTACATGTAGGTATGTGCTTACTTGAGAGAAATTGGGCTACAAATACAAGTATGAATTTTCTCCTTTTACCCCTTGTAAAAATTCAAAAATTGGGTCTACAAGAACATGCAAGTGTAAAAAATGAAGATTGTGAATTTTCTCCTTCACTTTGCTGCTATTCCTGTGAAACACCTAAAGGGTTAAAACGCTGACTGAATGTCATTTTGAATACTTTGGGGGTGCAGTTTTTATAATGAAGTCTTTTATGGGGTATTTCTAATATGAAGACCCTTCAAATACACTTCAAACCTGAACTGGTCCCTGAAAAATAGTGAGTTAGAAAATTTTGTGAAAAATTGGAAAATTGCTGCTGAACTTTGAAGCCCTCTGGTGTCTTCCAAAAGTAAAAACTTGTCAATTTTATGATGCAAACATAAAGTAGACATATTGTATATGTGAATCAAAAATAAATTTATTTGGAATATCCATTTTCCTTACAAGCAGAGAGCTTCAAAGTTAGAAAAATGTTACATTTTCAATTTTTTCATCAAATTTGGGGATTTTTCACCAAGAAAGGATGCAATTTACCACAAAAATTTACCACCATGTTAAAGTAGAATATGTCACGAAAAAACAATATCGGAATCAGAATGATAACTAAAAGCATTCTAGAGTTATTAATGTTTAAAGTGACAGCGGTCAGATGTTCAAAAAACGGTCTGGTCCTAAGGTGTAAAATGGCCTGGTCCTTAAGGGGTTAAATATGATTGTTTTATATGGGCCATGTCTTATCTGATCAGTGTGATGTACATGGTTTTTTGTTTGCTTATACACAGAATGAGTTACTACTTTGTATGGTGATTGTAAATGTATAAATATTTGAGTTTTACCAATGTTGAGAATACAAAAACTATTTTCAATCAGCTCAATTTACAATTGTTTAATCGTATCAAAATGATGGAAAAAAATGCAGTAAGTTTTACAAGACATCACATGTAATGTACATTATGTTACAGAGCTGGATGTGGATGCTCTAACCTGTGTGGCTGATGACTTGGACCGTATCGGGGAGCGGAGTCTAAGGTGCTCTTGGTCTTCACCAGAGCCCGCCGCAAGGCAGGAGGGGCTTGCTGAGGCAGGCGACACCTAGGTCGCTACCCCCGACATGGTTCGACCACAAAGGTAGCTGGGCAAGGTGAGGTACCGAAGGATAAGGCAGTAGCATAGTCAAACGTAGCAGAAGGCCAAGGCAGGCGGCAAAGGTGCAAAGTCAAATAACATAGCGGAAAGGTCTGGATACACGGGTAAGGAAAATAGGCAATATGGAATGCTTAATCTCAGACAAAAGGCACGGAAGATCTGTCAGGGAATTTTGGGAGGTGCAGGGACTTTATAATGTAGTGTCAGGTGCAACAACTAATTATGGGAGCACTGGCCCTTTAAATTTCAGAGCTCCGGCGCATGCCCGCCCTCGGAGACGGGGACACGCATGCTGGAGCTGAGACACAGGGGAGGAGGTGGCAGCGGAGCGTGGTGAGTGACAGGCTGGGATCTGCATGCGGGCACGTCTCATGATGCGAATCACAGCCCCGCCGTCAGACGGCGACACTGAGCTCACGGCCGGAGCTTGCAGCCGGAGTGCAGAGTGTAACACATTGCAAGTAAAAACCACAGCCAGACCTTTTACTTTGGAGCAGTTGTTCTTAAAGAACATGACTCAACTGCCTGGCTAGCCAGAAGATCCAAACTTTTTGCTGTAAAGACTTATATAACAAAAAGGGGGAGTGAGTGTTCTTTCCCGGCAAATAACTAGCATTTGAAGTGAGTGTCTGGAGGGAGACCAGGTGCGTTCAAAGCTTTTGACATGTCAGGGAAACATGTCAATTTAAAAAGATACTGAACCTTTATTGGTATACACACTTTGGGGGAGATTTACCAAAACCTGTCCAGAGGAAAAGTTGCTGAGTTGCCCATAGCAACCAATCAACTTGCTTCTTTCATTTTTAACAAGGCCTCTGCAAAATGAAAGAAGCGTTCTGATTGGTTGCTATGTTCAACTCAGCAACTTTTCCTTTGCACAGGTTTTGATAAATCTCCCCCTTTATCCCCAAAATTGGTAAACCCCATTAGACTCCCAAAGATCAGCAGGGCAAAAAAGCCATGATGATTAACCAGAAATCCCCTTTAAAGGGGTTATCCAGGAATAGAAAACAAACGCTCCTGTCTGTTTCGAGATTGGGTGTGGGTCTGCAGCTCAGTTGCATTGAAGTGAATGGAGCCAGGTTGTAATACCACACCCAACCTGGAGACAGACGGGGAGGGGTTTTTGAAAGATATTAGCTCTCTTGTTCTATTCCTGGATAACCCATTTAAGGTAATACACATAAAGTAGTATGTAAAGAACCAATCAAACAAATACTCTGTAGCAAAAGAATTAACAACATTGGGATAATAATTGTGTTCAAATAACAGCAGTACAAGGATATGCTCAACCAACCCACCTGCTCCTCTGTCCTGAAGATGTCTCTCAAATATTAAAGCACTATTATCATTTAAAGGGGACTTGTGGACATTCCAAAATGAGACATTACTATTACTGATAGGCCCCCAAATTCCTGAGAAATGTGGATTTATAATTTGTCCGGACAGGGAATCAGTCCGATGGATGTGAACTTTCCTTAAATCATGTGAGTGAATATCAGGTGAAGGGTGGGCTTATTCAGACAAAGGGTGTGTATTAGGCAAACATGCCCCTCATTCTACAACATTCACATCACCTGACTCTTTAATCCCGCCCGTCACCTGATATTCACCCCAATCATTAATATTAAATTTGACGCCCATCCAACTGATTCCCTGAACTGTCAGACAAGCTATAGACCCTCATGTCTCGGGAATGGAAGGACTTTTTTGTGAAAAGTGTGGGATCGGGGCACTGAGCTATTAAATGATAGTTACATAGTTTGCCACAGGTTTAAAAAAAACTTTAGACATAGCAAACACAGACATGGTCGAAATCTCATTGCTGAGTAGAGATGAGCGAGCCAGGCCTGGCGAACTCTGTTTCACTTAAAACTATGGGGTGAAAGCGGCTCATTGAGCATTTGAACTTTGCCAGGCTTGGCTTGCGCAAGCCTGGCAAATAGCAGAAGGGATGAGGAACACATGGCATTTTGGCACCTGAATACTGGTACTGGGAATTGCCTTCATTATATGACATGCGACAATGAGGAGACAGCATACGATAGGTGTAAAAGGCTGATAAAACGCTATACTCTGCATTTCTGCCATCATCTTGTAGAGAAAGCAATAGAATACAATAGAAAGCAAAGTATTGAGCCCTGCATTGTCATTGCAGAAAGAGCACAGAAAAGCTATAACATTATAATGCAAAGCAAGCTGAGCAAAGCAATGAGCAGTGGGCTGACATCATACAGTGACCTGTCACCTGTATTACTGTGTCCCATTGGTGCACTACAAATCCCAGCAGTGTCACTGCAGAACAAGCTCATAAAAGCTCATTACAATTCCTAGAAAGTTAAACAAAACAGTTGGCTGCCCTATATTTTAACGTTGTTGCTCTGATCAGCTCAGGAGCAGGTGATGACAATGCTGCTATATCTGTAGGCTCAAGAAAAAAAGCTTCCAGAAGAGTGGAGTGGTGGTGTGCCATCTCTTTACTGCATCCTGCTGTATGAAAATTCTTTTATATCTTACATGATGCAGAAAAAAGTAAGGTATAGCCATATAACCAAGCTCCGAGTTCAGGAATTATAGTCTGGTTAGAAGTATCACTAGTCCACCAAAGCCTTTTGTCTGCTGGCTGCAACTAGCACTTGTGCACCACCCCTGCTGCTTGCTAGCTACTACAGGTAGCACCAGTACCTAAATAGATGGGGGGGGGGGGGGTCTTGATGGCTCAGCAATCTTTTGTCCCGAAGTTGCTATATATATATATATATATATATATTTTTTTTTTTTTTTTTTTTTTTTTTACTATGACCCTGGAATGTTTACCTTTAGAAAAATATTCTCTCATACCAAATACACCAATGTCCTGGAATTAAAAGTGTCATTTCCACATTCTTTTCACATCTCCGGGACATCATACATGGTTCTGCCTTGTACAGGTGTTATCTGTGCAATTGTACAGTTTTGGCAGATAGCAATGTAATATTTCCAGACAGCCATACAGATACACACATAAATGTATTCTTGTAAAACAGAGAATGCAAAAAGAATGCAGGAGGGAGAATATATTATAATATGTAATTTGCTGACAGGACCTTGCATTTGTAGATGACATTAGCATGCTGTTAGATTTGCAGACAGCTCTAAACTACCACAATGTAGCATATAATTAGAGATTGTACTTTACATATGAAAATACAGCACTCTCGCACCGGAGGATAGCACTAAAGCATTCCCAGACTACATTACACCACAACAACATCCCAAGACAGCTTATAAATAAATAAGAGATGACAATGTAAACAACCATACTTTAGGGTTAGATGGTGCCGTGTAACATGGTTTTTGCAGGTTTCAATTAGTGTATGCTCTGAAACCTGCTCTGTGCTAAAAAAATGATTGCTATGTAAGGAGATGCAAGATCTCCTAAGAGTCCTCTTAGAGGATCAGGAAAGATATAGCGCCATTCTTGTCCACGGGATGTATCTGGTATTGCAGATCAGCCTTATTTATCTGAATGAGGATAAATAAAACTGACTAAGTTCTAGGTCCAATAATGAATGTTTGGGGACTTCAGGGAACATCTAATACTGAGAAAGGACTTGGACTACATACGGGGGAAAATTTACAGAAATTGTGAATGTATGGGCAGATATTTTTATTGTGCACAAATGAGTACAGAATAACTTAAATGGGCACTGTCATGAAATAAAAAAATTGATATGTTGTAGTACTTAAGTACTACAACATATCTCTAATATAGTTTAATTAAAAAAAGTGATTTTAAACCAGTTTAAAATCACTTTTAAATTCGGCCACTAGGGGTCGCCCTCCTAGTGGCCGAATGCATTCGGCAGTGACGTCACTACAGAATTTCGTCTCATTTGAGCCTGGCAAATGAGTCGAAATTCTAGTCACTGCAGTGCTCGCTCCCGCCTGTCAATCAAACAGGCGAGAGCGAGCACAGTGAAATCCAGGGCTGCGCATTGGCTCCCTGGACTCTCACACTGGCCGCCTCCCTGCTGCATATTCTCCCTGCAGCAGGGAGGCACATGGTTCTTACCTCTGCTTACAGCCCCGGCTCCAGTGGGGATACGCCGCCTCCTCACTGCTCCTTGCAGCTGTGTCCTGTCATTGCCGGGGGGAGCGCGTTATATGGAGCAACAAGTGTATGCCCGGCTTCCTGTCATGCTCCTACACTCTGGTAACTCTCTCTATGGTTCTGGAGGACTTTCAATCCTCCAGAAACATAGAGACAGTTTCCAGAGTGTACGGGCATGACAGGAAGCCGGGCATACACTTGTTGCTTGCTACGGACCCCCGCTCATGGTCCGGCACAGGTGAGGGGGAGGGGAGGGGGGGCGATATTGGTCGGGGGCTGGGTGTCTTCCAACACAGGGTGCCTCCAGTTGTTTCCCCACTACAACTCCCAGCATGCCCTGACAGCAAATAGATGTCAGGGCATGCTGGGAGTTGTAGTGGTGAAACAGCTGGAGACACCCTGTCAGGAGAACTAAGGGCGGAAGTCGGCCCCCAGCAGGCATCAGTGACGTGGTGCCTGCTGGGGAAGTCTGCCTGGTAGTGAGCACACTACCAGGCAGACAAAATGCCATTTTTAAGATAATAAAAAAATAAATAAAGGCAATAGGGCAATAGGCAGGGACAGAAAAAAAAAAGAGGATGGTGGGAGCTACCCTTTAAAGCACCACTTTCATTACTTTTAAGGTTTCTACCTTACACCTGTATACTAAAGGGGTTTAGAACTGTAATGCAGCATTACTTAAGCCTTCTTTATAGCAGTTTTGATTAACCTAAAAAACTGTTTTTTTCCCCCGGCAGTCACCAACATTAGAATAGTCGTGATCAGGGGTTTGCAATGCCTGGGGGGCACACCTATCTTTCTTACGTAATCGCTGGGGCCACTGTGTAATTTACACACAGGTCGGACTGGAGAATGGAGGTCCAGTCCAGACCTTTGCTATGTGACCTGTTCCTCGCCATATGAGGAAAGGCCCAGAGATCCAGTTGCTGCAAAGATTCCAGTTCCTGAGCAACATCCCCCTTCACCAGGATCCCACTGACCGGGTCGTCCATTTGTCAAGTTCAAGTCAGCTTTGGGGACAAGTGCCAAAGAGCCATCAGGCCCCATAGCAAAAGCAAAGGATAAAGTGAGTGAAGATCCTCTGGCAATTTCTATCCACACAAGTTCACCCTGGCGGTAAGCACTCACATTGGATTCCACACAGTGACGTTGCAAGAGACATCTCTCAAGTCAAGTCAAGCCTAATTCTAGTCAATTCTCAGTCAGTCTAGTCATGTCAAGGCTAGCAAGTCAATTTTAGACAAGTCAAGTAACATGTTATTCCAAAAGGACTACAAGTGTCAGAGTGCTAATACAGCTACTGTGGTTCCCTATAGCATCTTTTAGCAAAATTGCACTGAAATTAAACTGTTCTGTTTGTATTATCTTGCTGCAATTTCTGAAGTAAAGTGACAAGTGGTTTCCCTTACCTGGCATTTGTGGTTTCCCTTACCTGGCATTTGTGGTAATCCTTACCTGGCGCCTGGCACCGGCAACTGCTACATCCTTGGAGTGTGGTGGGTTAACACTCCTGGAGTCACAAACTCCTATCAAAGTCACATCACCCATAAGTTTATACACACGCCACCCTAAGCCACCACAGATAGAGCTGACTTGAGAAAGGTAGCGTGAGACTACTGAAAAGTTGTCTGCTTTTTCCTCCACTATGGAATAAACTCCCACTTTTGACTGGATACATTTGCTAAACTTACATTTTTGCTCTTGTTCTGGACCTGGTAACCACAGTCCTATACCCGCCTATACCCTCTGCTGAAAGACTACTTTTGGATGTGCTATTTTTATTGGAGTTTTAGATAGATAGATATAACAATTGCAATATGTGGTACCAAATAAGATAAATAGTTCAACAAATGTCATGGAATTGTTGAGAATTTGGACAGTTTGTCTCGGATTCCATCCCCACCCGGTTGAGTGACATTACCATTGTCTCTATCGCCTCGCTCTACTCCTCTGATAATCACCTAGAAGAATCGGCACAGCACTTAGCCTCCATCTAATTGCTCACAATTCTGAGATGTTTTGATATCAACTCATTAAGACGTTTACCACATTTTAATCTTGTGAACTTAAAGCGCTGCGTGAGCGACAGGTTGACAAGTTATGCGTTAATTGAAAAAAAAAAAAAGCATTAAAAAAGTTGTAATGAATTGAAAGGATGATATAAATGTCATCTTTTAATTCAATTCCACAATTTATTTTCCAAACTTTCGCCTTGTTTTATATTTTTTATATCTACTCTTATTTTCTTTCCTAGCTCGGCCAAAATGCTTCTTTTATTCCTTACATTCATGTGTATTTTTTGCTGCAGATCTGTTGCAGATTTTGCTGCCCATTGACCTCAATAGGTAGCAAAATCTGCTACAGTAAATCGGCTGCAGATCTGCAGCAGAAAATACACACGTGCTATGCGCTATGTGAGAGCATACCCTTAAAGGGGTACTCCTCCAATGGGATTTTGGAGAGTGAATTTTGCTGAAATGGTTTTTGGGGGGCATGTCACATTTAGGAAGCCCCTATTGTGCCAGAACAGCAAAAAAAAAAAAAAAAACACATGGCATATTTATTTTGGAAACTACACTCCTCAAAGCACGTAAAAAGGGATCTAACAACCCACAGGTGTTTGACGACTTTTTGTTAAAGTCGGATGTGTAAATGAAATTTTTTTTTTCACTAAAATGCAGTTTTTTCCCCAAATTTTAGTGGACCCCCCACATGTGACCCCATTTTGGAAACTACACCCCTCACAGAATTGAATAAGGGGTGCAATGAGCATTTACAACCCACTGGCGTTTGACAGATCTTTGGAACAGTGGGCTGTGCAAATGAAAAATAAAATTTTTCATTTTCACGGACCACTGTTCCAAAAATCTGTCAGACACCTGTGGGGCATAAATGCTCACTGTACCCCTTTTTACATTGTGAGGGGTGTAGTTTCCAAAATGGGGTCACATGTGGGGGGGGTCCATTGTGAATCGTCAGTGTGAATTTACCGATGATTTGCGACGATCACCGACGTGGGGGGTCTCAGGACCCCCCCTGGGTGTTGGCATGGGATGCCTGCTGAATGATTTCAGCAGGCATCCCTGTCCGGTCCCCGCCTGACACATGGGACTAAAATTCCCACAAACAAACACCTGTGGGGTGTTAAGGCTCACTATACCCCTTGTTACATTCCGTGAGGGGTGTAGTTTCCAAAATGGGGTCACGCGTGGGTATTTATTTTTTTGCGTTTATGTCAGAATCGCTGTAAAATCAGCCACCCCTGTGCAAATCACCAATTTAGGCCTCAAATGTACATAGTGCGCTCTCCATCCTGAGCCTTGTTATGTGTCCGCAGAGCATTTTACGCCTACATATGGGGTATTTTCGTACAAATTTTGCGTTACAAATTTTGTTTATTGTTTTTTTCCTTTTACCTCTTGTGAAAATAAAAAGTATGGGGCAACACCAGCATGTTAGTGTAATTTTTTTTTATTTTTTTTACAATAACAGGCTGGTGTAGACCCCAACTTTTCCTTTTCATAAGGGGTAAAAGGAGAAAAAGCCCCCCAAAATTTTTAGCACAATTTCTCCTGAGTACGGAAATACCCCATATGTGGCCTGTTTCCTTGAAATACGTTTCCTTGAAATACGACAGAGAGCGCCATGCGCATTTGAGGACTAAATTAGGGATTGCATAGGGGTAGACATAGGGGTATTCTACGCCAGTGATTCAGTGGCTGTCCGGAAATGCTGGGAGTTGTTGTTTTGCAACAGCTGGAGGCTCCGTTTTGGAAACACTGCAGTACGATACGTTTTTCATTTTTACTGGGGGGATAGTGTAAGGGGGTGTATATGTAGTGTTTTACCCTTTATTATGTGTTAGTGTAGTGTGGTGTTTTCAGGGTACATTCGCACTGGATGGGGGTTACGGTGAGTTTCCTGCTAGGAGTTTGCGCTGCGGCAAAAGCTCAAACTTGAATCAGGAAACTTGCTGTTAATCCAACCGTGTGAATGTAAATTCACATGGGGGGGGGGGGGGCAAACCTCCAGCTGTTCCAAAACTACAACTCCCAGCATGCACTCACAGACCGTGCATGCTGGGAGTTGTACTTTTGCAACAGCTGGAGGCAAGCTGGTCGGAAAACCTTCAGTTAGGTTCTGTTACCTAACTCAGTATTTTCCAACCAGTGTGCCTCCAGCTGTTGCAAAACTACAACTGATGTAGTTATGCAACAGCTGGAGGTACGCGACTACAACTCCCAGCATGCCGAGACAGCTGTTTGGGCATGCTGGGAGTTGTAGTTTTGCAAGATCTGAAGGGCCACAGTTTAGAGATCACAGCACAGTGATCTCCAAACTGTGGTCCTCCAGATGTTGCAAAACTACAAATCCCAGCATGCCCAGACACTAAACTGCTGTGTGGGCATGCTGGGAGTTGTAGTTTTGCAAGATCTCGAGGGCAGTTAAGAGACCACCGCACAGTGATCTCCAAACTGTAGCCCTCTGGCTGTTGCAAAACTACAAATCCCAGCATGCCCAAACAGCCCCCTGCCCCCGATCTGCTATTGGTCGGTCGCTTCTGACCGACCAATAGCATGGATAGGAGGGGTGGCACCTTCAGGGGCACTGAGGGTGTCTTGGACACCCCCAATCCCCCTTATTTTCCGGGTCACTGCAAATTGCCGGTGTGAATTTACCGATGATTTGCGACGATCGCAGATGTGGGGGGGTCTCAGGACCCCCCCTGGGTGTTGGCATGGGATGCCTGCTGAATGATTTCAGCAGGCATCCCGGTCCGGTCCCCGCCAGGCACGCGGCGGGGACCAAAATTCCCACGAGCCTACAGGTACGCCCTTGGTCCTTAAGTACCAGCGAGCAAGGGTGTACCCATATGCCCGTGGTCCTTAAGGGGTTAATGTGACGGTGAAGGATATATATGTTATGCTGTGTTAACTGTCTATGAAGCAAGCACAGGACACTTAAAAGTCAATGATGGACATCAATCACACCAGTATCTGCCATTAAAGGGGTAGTCCAGCTAAAAACAATTTATCTCCTATATTTAGGACAGGGGATAAATGTTTGATTGAAGGGGGTCTGACCACTTGGACATCTCCTGGCCGATGTGGTGGCTCTCTGAGAGGAGCGTGTGCTACAGATGGCATGAGCTCCATTCATTTTCTATGGAAGCGCCAAAGAGCCCCGAGTGCTGTACTCTGTAGCACACGCTCCTCTCAGAAAGCTGAATCAGGAGATTGTGGGGGTCCAACCGCTGGTATAGGGGATAAGATAAGTTATTTTTTGCCGAACTCTAGTTGTTTTTCGCAGCACTCAAGTAAATTTTTTTATTTTATTTTTTTTTTACAAATTAGGACCACAATACTTCTGTCTTGTATTGTCTTATATTCAGCAGATATAGAACCAAAATAGAAAATTTGCTCATTGGAATTTCAAATGATCCACAAACCTCTAGTTGTTAAATTTAATAAAATCTTAAGGGGGAATTTAATTGGAAGACAGAATAAGATAACGTCCGGCAGCCGCAGAAACAAGATTATTTATGAAGGCACGTAGCAAGAACAGCAAGACAAGCTATTAAGAAATTCAAATTTAAGTTTTGGAAACTGTATTGTTAACTTTAAAAGGGTCATATTTTTTTGTAGTTCAATACAAAACCAAACCCACTTATAATAACAATACATAATTATTATAGTCTTTACTGACCAAAATCCAGAGGGCAAAGGACAGGAAAAAAATACACTTAGAACACATTTTTCCTATTTTTAGGGGTTATATTCCTCATGGTTAAGATATTTTTATTCCTAATTCAGTCTAACATTATACATGATACCATTTTTTATTGCTGGAGAGGTATAAGAAAAGCATATTGTTGTGAGAAAATCTATTTGCTCATCTTTTATTAACAGTCTTAAATGACCTTTACTGGGCCTTCGAGCAACAGGACATCATACAGTATGTGTAAAACTTGCAGAGTTTTGTTAAAATCTGTGACCATTTGAATTATTTCCATTACTTATTTCCTACAAAAAGAAAATGCCTGGTTTTCCCAAAGATACAGCTGCTATATATGGGGATCCCAAAATTGATAAACATTGCCACCAGAAGCCCGAAACCTCTGTTGGTAGTGCTGTCAGATTTTCTGGACCCACTAAAGGGGTACTCCACTGGAAAAGATATTCTTCAAAATCAACTGGTGCCAGAAAGTTAAACAGTTACATCTATTAAAAAAATCTTAATGCTTCCAGTACTTATCAGCTGCTGTATGCTCATTTCTGTCTGACCAGAGTGCTCTCTGCTGACACCTCTGTCCATTTCAGAAACTGCCCAGTGCAGGTGAGGTTTTGCTATGGGGATTTGCTCATACTCTGGACAGTTCCTGACATGGGCAGAGGTGTCAGCAGAGAGCACTGTGGTCAGGCAGAAAGGAAATTCAAAAAGAAAAGAACTTCCTCTGTAGTATACAGCAACTGGTAAGTACTGGAAGGATTAAGTTTTTTTTAAATAGAAGTAATTTAGAAATCTGTTTAACTTTCTTGATCCAGTTGATTAAACATTTTTTTTTCCCATTGGAATAGCCCTTTAAAGTGATGGACACCACCCCGGATTGTCCACAATCCCCTTTAACACCTTAAGGACCAAGTCCATTTTCACCTTAAGGACCAGGCCAATTTTATTTTTGCATTTCCGTTTTTTCCTCCTCGCCTTGTAATGAAACCTCTCATTTTACCATAAAATGTACGGTGAACCCCAAAAATCTTTTTTAGGGAGAAAATTTTAATGAAAACTAAAATTTTGCACATTTTGAAGGGTTTTGTTTTCACACTGTACACTTTACTGTAAAAATGACATGTGTTCTTTATTTTGTGGGTCAATAGGATTAAAATGATACCCATGGCTAGATACTTTTATATTTTTGTACCGCTTAAAAAAAATCTTTTTGTACAAAATCAGTAATCTAAAATCGTCCTATTTTGACCACCTATAACGTTTTCATTTTTCCGTATATAGGGCGGTATGAGGGCTAACTTTTTTGCGTCCTCATATGTACTTTTTATCGATACCACATTTACTTATATAAAACTTTTTGATAATTTTTATTACATTTTTTTCATAAAATGTGACAAAAAAGCAGCATTTTTGGACTTTTTTATTTTTTAAGTTTACGCCATTCCCCGTACGGGATCATTAACATTATATTTTGATAGCTCGGACATTTATACACGTGGCGATACAAAATATGTTTATTAAAAAAATTGTTTGCGCTTTTTGCGGGTAAAATGGGAAAAACTGACAATTTTTATTTTTATTGGGGAGGGGATTTTTTTTACTTTTTATTTTTACATTTTCAACTTTTATTTTACACTTTTTATGTAAATTTGATTGCTAATACTGTTCAGTGCTATGCATAGGACATAGCACCGATCAGTATTATCAGTGATCTTCTGCTCTGGTCTGCTCGATCTCAGACCAGAGCAGAAGACCCCGGGAGACGGCCGGAGCCAGTAGAGGGGACCTCTGGCCGTCACGCTGGATAATCGGATTAGCGCGGCAGTGCTGTGGGTGATCCGACCATCCATTCAAAGTATTGCACTGCCGCAGATGCTGTGATCTGTATTGATCACGGAATCTGAGGGGTTAATGGCTGCTAGTGTATGACGCGAGCGCCGTTCCGATGCTCGCGGTCATACACAGGATGTAAATGTACATCCTGGTGCGGGAAGTACCGCCAAACCAAGACGTACATTTACGTCCGTGGTCATTAAGGGATTAAAGTGCTACTCTGTCCCTAAACATCTCATACCCTATCCAAAGAATAGGGGATTAGATGTCAGATCGCAGGGGTCTGGCCGCTGGGACCCCCCGCAATCTCTGGGCCGACACTGCAGCATTCTGAACATGGAAGCTTGGGTGGATGTCAGGCCATGCCCCCTCCATTCATGTCTATGGGAGGGAGTGTGACAGCTACTAAAAAGTTCGCTCTGTGGACCGGACGACTGGGGTGCTGCGCCGGAGATCCTGCAGGGGTCCCAGCGGCCAGATGATCAAACATCTTATCTACTTTTCTTTGGATAGGGGATAAGATGTTTAGAGGCAGAGTACCCCCTTAAGGCTTGTTGACCTTTTCTTCATTTTCCCAGCAGATGACAATGAACAATGAGAATGATGACAAACGATGATGATGATGACAAACAATGATGAGGATGATGAACAATAATAATAATGATGAACAATGATGATGATGATCATGACAATATTCAATGATAAAGATGACGAACAATGAAGATGATGGTGAACAACGATGATGATGATGATGACGAACAATGAAGATAATGGTGAACAATGATGATGATGATGACGAACGATGATGATGATGATTATGATGATGAACATTGATTATGGTGACAAACAATGATGATGATGATGAGCACTGATGATGATGATGATAAACAACGATGATGATAAACAATGATAGTGATGACAGTGAACAATAATGATGAACAATGTTGATAAGCCATGATGAGGATAATGAATGACGACGAGGATGCAAAATGACGATTCTCCAAATCCATTTCTATACTTGGCCAAAATGTTTGTTTTTTTCTCTTTTTACATTTTTTTTTGTTCTATGTGACTCACTAAGCCTTTCAGCCTCTAAGTATGTTCAGCTTATTAAAAAAAAAAAAAAAAATCCTATTACACGTGACAGCAAATGCAGAGAATTATTGTGAATCCGTGCCAGTCTGTAAGTATCTGAAATACCACACAAATGCTACGAGGCGACAGAGGATCTCTATTGAATAATATATTACTATTTATTTAATTATAGCATCACGTTTCACAATTTACACAATGAACAATGAATACTTCTAGAAATTTTGAACCCCCCGGTACATAAACTTCTTTTCTGTTATCATCTGCAGCCAAAAGCGCCATTCAAGGAACTGTCTATTAAAAGAGGGATCAAATAATAAGAAGCTAGAAAGATAATATGCAGAAAAGTATGTTTAACCTTGTTAGCCGGCGAACAGTTCCGTGCAAACTTAGCATGTTCGGGTTTGCATCGCCGGGCGAACATATGTGAAGTTCGATTCGCCTCCTATACTTTAACATTGCGGTAAACTTTGACCCTGTGAGTCAGAGTCAGCAGACACATTACAGCCAATCAGCATCGGTTCCTCCCTTCCAGACCCTCCTACCTCCTGCACGGATGCCATTTTACCTTCATTCAGCATGCTGCAGGCTTAGAAAGTGGAGGGACAGAGAAGCTGCTCCTGCTGTAATAGGGAAAGCGATAGCTAGGTTGCTGCTAGGTGGTGTATTCAGGGTCCACTTTACTCCTAAAGAACTAATCTAACATCTGCTTTAAGGACAGCACCCAAAAAAGCCCTTTTTAGGGCTCAAATATCAGTCCGTGTGTCTTGCAACAGCTGGGGGCACCCTGGTTGGGAGGGAACCGCTGGTTAAAAGGGGTACTCCAGTGTAAAACTTAAGTTCCTTCAAGCAACTAATTACAGTATTAAAAGGGCTATAAGTTTAGTCCGTGTGTCTTGCAACAGCTGGAGGCATCCTGGTTGGGAGGGAACCGCTGGTTAAAAGGGGTACTCCAGTGTAAAACTTAAGTTCCTTCAAGCAACTAATTAGAGTATTAAAAGGGCTATAAGTTTAGTCCGTGTGTCTTGCAACAGCTGGAGGCACCCTGGTTGGGAGGGAACCGCTGGTTAAAAGGGGTAATCCGGTGTAAAACTTAATTTCCTTCAAGCAACTAACTACAGTATTAAAAGGGCTATAAGTTCAGTCTGTGTGTCTTGCAACTGCTGGAGGCACCCTGGTTGGGGGCCTCTGCTTAAAGGGGGAACTTCGCTCTCAACCTTTTTTGCTCATTGTCACACTAGTGCAAATCACTTTTGGTGTGACAGTTGTTCAAATAAAAAAAAAAAAACTTTTTTGGCTCTGAAATAAAAACCAGTGCTGCCTAAAAGGGGGCTCTAACTATGTGCTGCCTAAAGGGGGGCTCTAACTATGTGCTGCCTAATATGGGGGAATCTATTTGCTGCCTAAAGGGGGCTCTATGTGCTGCCTAAAGGGGGGCTCTAACTATGTGCTGCCTAATATGGGGGAATCTATGTGCTGCCTAAAGGGGAGCTCTATGTGCTGCCTAAAGGGGTGCTCTAACTATGTGCTGCCTAACATGGGGGAATCTATGTGCTGCCTAAATCTAACTATGTGATGCCTAAAGGGGGGATCTAATTATGTGCTGCCTAAAGGGGGCTCTATGTGCTGCCTAAAGGGAGGCTCTACCTATGTGCTGCCTAAAGGGGGGATCTAACTATGTGCTGCCTAATATGGGGGAATCTATGTGCTGCCTAAAGGGGAGATCTAACTATGTGATGCCTAAAGGGGGGCTCTATGTGCTGCCTACAGGGGGCTAAAACACGTTATTCCAAATAATTTAGGGATAATAGGTGATTTATGCCCTTTATGGATTAAAACCAGACACTGCATCAACTATGTAATTTTCCATGGGAGTTTTGCCATGGATCCCCCTCCGGCACGCCACAGTCCAGGTGTTAGTCCCCTTGAAACAACTTTTAAATCACTATTGTGGCCAGAAAGAGTCCCTGTGCGTTTTAAAATTCGCCTGCCCATTGGAGTCAATGGCGGTCCGCCCGATTCGCCGGTTCGCGAACATTTGCGAAACTACTTGTGACTCAATACATTTCATTTTAGTTTTAGAAATTAAATATAAAAAATAAATGTAATGTGTTAGTGAACAAATTTGTGTGCTGTGAAGCAGCTGAAATGAATAGAAGTTAATGGTCATAGAAATGTCAATAGACTATTACAATGCCCAAAAAGAGACTGAGACCAGTGAATGGGCCATATAGAGACTTTTCTCAGTATATAATGTATGAAAGTGTTTCTTAAAGCCTACCTGTCAGATCCTCCCCTTTGAGAAATAATAATATACTACTCAATATCTAATCCTGACCATGTACTTCTAATTTTTCCTATATTTAGTATATAAATCCCTCTTTTCATTAGTTTACAGTGTTAGAAATCCTCTCAGGGGAAGGGGGCGTGTCCCTCCCTTTGACTGGTGGTAGGTGATAGGTCATCTCCTATCCATGACTCATGGACAAAGCCTGATGCTGCTGTAGGACTGGTTAGTGTCCTAGTAGGTATGGGGAACCCTAGTAGTGGGATTTTCAGGAGCTGTTTTCTTTATTAAATATTGAAAAAATAAATAAACAACCATATTACAAAAGGTCTTTAGTTTCATCAGTAACAACGGCCGGGACCCGCGGCTAATACCACACATTGCCGATCACAGCGATGTGCGGTATTAACCCTTTAGAAGCGGCGGTCAAAGCTGACCGCCGCTTCTAAAGTGAAACTGAAAGTGACCCGGCTGCTCAGTCGGGCTGTTCGGGACCGCCGTGGTGAAATCGCGGCGTCCCGAACAGCTGACCGGACACCGGGAGGGCCCTTACCTGCCTCCTCGGTGTCCGATCGACGAATGACTACTCCGTGCCTGAGATCCAGGCAGGAGCAGTCAAGCGCCGATAATGCTGATCACAGGCGTGTTAATACACGCCAGTGATCAGCATAGGAGATCAGTGTGTGCGGTGTTATAGGTCCCTATGTTAATAAAGGTCATTTAACCCCTTCCCTAATAAAAGTTTGAATCACCCCCCTTTTCCCATAAAAAAAATAAAACAGTGTAAAAAAAATAAATAAATAAACATATGTGGTATCGCCGCGTGCGTAAATGTCCGAACTATAAAAATATATCATTAATTAAACCGCACGGTCAATGGCGTACGTGCAAAAAAAATCCAAAGTCCAAAAAAGCGTATTTTGGTCACTTTTTATACCATTAAAAAAATGAATAAAAAGTGATCAAAAAGTCCGATCAAAACAAAAATCATACCGATAAAAACTTCAGATCACGGCGCAAAAAATGATTCCTCATACCGCCCTGTACGTGGAAAAATAAAAAGTTATAGGGGTCAGAAGATGACATTTTTAAACGTATAAATTTTCCTGCATGTAGTTATGATTTTTTCCAGAAGTGCGACAAAATCGAACCTATATAAGTAGGGTATCATTTTAACCGTATGGACCTACAGAATAATGATAAGGTGTAATTTTTACCGAAATATGCACTGCGTAGAAACGGAAGCCCCCAAAAGTTACAAAATGGCGTTTTTTTTTCGATTTTGTCGCACAATTATTTTTTTTTTCATTTTGCCGTACATTTTTGGGTAAAATTACTAATGTCACTGCAAAGTAGAATTGGCGATGCAAAAAAAAAGCCATAATATGGATTTTTAGGTGGAAAATTGAAAGGGTTATGATTTTTAAAAGGTAAGGAGGAAAAAACGAAAGTGCAAAAATGGAAAAACCCTGAGTCCTTAAGGGGTTAAAGAAGCACAGGTTGGGAACCACTGCTGTACAGTACAATAGAATTGACAAGCTTTCACATTCTAATAATAATGAGATGACTCTGCTCATTTTGTCTCAGTCTAAACAGCAAAGCTGAACAGAGATGTGCATTAAGCAGAAACCTATTTTGTTTACTACAGTGGCCAGTTATAAAAAAAAAAAAAAAAACATTGAATATTATAGCATTTGTATGCTATATGGCTCGTAAACAAATAAAACATTTTTTTTCTTAATATATTTACAATAAAAAACTGGTTAAAATAATATGTTGATGTAAAACATTGCTTTTCATACCATAAAAACAGATCTGGAGGTCAGCACCCCCTTACCAGTTAGAAAATATTTTATATTTGCTATTCCAAATTTTTTTATTTTGTGAATTTTTCTAATTAAAAATTAATTACATTTTTTTTAAATGAATTTATTAAATGGACAGAATTGTCCATTATCCAGTTAAGGTCACTGACAAGTCAGCCTCTGTGCCATGTGGTTGTTGCACCAAACTTACAAAAAGATAAATACACTGTACATTTGCAGAATAAAATAAAAGTATATATAAAAATACAAAATGTACAGGAAAGCTGCGGAGGTCTTTTTTTTTTGGGGGGGGGGGGGGGGTGTTAATGCAATATTTATATTGTTTCCCAACCATGATATGAATTCCATAAAGAGTTAATTTCAAACCACCCATCGAAGCATAAGGACTTCAGGTACCTCTGGCACCCCAAGCATATAATATTTATAACATTCATCCAAGTTTAATTTTTTCTTCCTTGCCAAGGAAAGAACACACATTTTTTTTTCTGCACTGCAGAAAGAGAAAAAAAAAAAAAGTCTCTCATTAGTTGGGAATTTTCCATTACATTCTCCCCTGACTGACAAAATGAATCTGAAAATATAAAGATATCTACGGACGAAGCGAAGGAAGGAACACAGCAGTGAGCGGAGCGCGGGGACGCTGTGATTGCTGTTTGTCATGGCAAAAAAATTGTCATTGTAAAAATCAGGCGCATAAGACGGGCGCAAAGGTCCCATAGAAGGTCAGTGTCAAGCTTACTGATGTCCTTTTTCTTACTAAATAAATCTCTGCTCCATATAGGCAATGCAAACTAATAAAATGAACACATTCTAAGGCAGTGGTCTCAAACTGTGGCCCTCCAAATGTTGTAAAACTTCAACTCAGAGCACGCCCGGACAGCCGTTGGCTGTCCGGGCATGCTGGGAGTTGAAGTTTTGAAACATCTGAAGGGACAGAGTTTGAAACCACTGTTCTAGGGAGTCCACATAAGTCAAAAGTAGACACCCGTGCTGTAAATGGCTGGTAGGGGGCAAGTCATATTTATATTCGGTCCCAGGATCCCCATTTTTTGAGAACGGTCCAAATAACTGGTCACGTCATTTATAAAAAAAAAAAATGCAAATGTTGAGTTACCGTTGGTATATTATCAATACTGATTCCACTAGGAACAGTTTTCTGGTTGCCATTGGAAACAGACATTTTTACAGATATTTTTTTATTTTTTTTATTTCAACGATAAACTTTATTAAGCAAAAAAAAAAGGAATAGTAGCACATACAAGTTTCATGACATGAACATGTAGAATAAACCTAGCAAGCAAGGTACAGCAGGGGCAAAATTGTACCATAAAGGGGGAACCAATACTCATCCGAGTAACAACATTAGTCTAGTAAGTCCAAACATATTAGGCAAGTAGTGGGGTAACCAGTGCAATCGGCAGTGGGTGGGGTGCGGGGGGGGGGGGGGGTAGGGAGGGAGGTGAGGTCAGAGGGGGGGGAGCGGGGCAGGACAGGTGAGCGAGAGGAAAAGGAGAGGGTTCAGGTGAGGCCATATTGGAGGAAGCGGGGTGAGGCCGCAAAATCCAGCCAGTGGCGCCAGCGCAGGACATATCGGTCGGTGGAGGCATTCAAATCTGCTAGACATTCCTCCAGCCCCTGAATGTGTAGGACTTCACGAAGCCAATCAGTAGTTACAGATATTTATGTTGATTTGACAAGTGACATATAACATATTTGGTCTAGTTATATAATAGTCATATATGCACCCCCCCACAAATAATGCACTTTTCTCATTGGGGGAAATTTTCATTGGGGGAAATTTATCAAAACCAGTGCAAAGGAAAAGTTGCCCAGTTGCCCATAGCAACCAACCAAATAGTTTCTTTCATTTTCCAGAGGCCTGGTTAACCCCTTAATGACGCAGCAATTTTTCATTTTTTTAACTTTTTTACGCATTCATTTTTTTCCTCCTCGTCTTTTCAAATCCATAACTCTTCCAATTTTTCATAAATTTTTTTATCTATAGGGTTGTTTGCGGGACATAATTTACTTTGTTATGACATCACTCATTTTAATACAAAATGTATGGTGAAGCCAAAAAAAAATAATTATTTGTGGGGCAAAATAAAAATAAAAAAAATCTCCATTATGCAAATTTTAGGGAGATGCGTTTCTATGGGGTGCACTTTTCAGTAAAAAATTACACATTGGCCCTCATTTACTATTGCAAACCCGATGTTTTGCCAGGTTGTGCGCCAGATCCTGTCGCATTGCACCATAAATTCTGCCTGCGATAGATTTTGCGTCAGAATTGAAAAAACCCTGACTAACTCTCCATTTTGCTAAGAAAACTCAAAAAAGGAGTGTGGTCACGAGTAAAAGGGGGCATGGTCTCCAAAAAGGGGCGTGTTCCCGACATATTCACAAAAAAACACCATATTTCCTAAGGTTTCCACATAAAATTTGTTGGATTTGAGCTGAGGAAAACCCCACAGATCAGAGCATGTCCAAAAAAAAGCAAAGTGTAGGGAAAAGTGCAAAATGTGGGGAAACCTTATTAAATAACGTGGAAAATAAATTGTAGGGAATTAAAACCCACAAAGAAACCTACACAACACTCTTAGTAAATAAGGGTCATTATCTTTATTCTGTAGGTCCATGCGATTACAACGATACACAATTGATATAGGTTATGTTTTATTTTGCTAGTGAAAAAAAATATAACATTTTGTAAGAAAATTAGTCGGCTTAAAATTGTCCCCTTCTGACCCCTATAACTTTTTTTACTTTTCCGCATACGCGGCTATATGGTGATTCATTTTTGGTGCCATGATCTGTAGTTTTTAAGAGTACCATTTCCATTTTTAACAGACTTTTTGATCACTTTTATGGATTTTTTTCTGCTATATGAAGTTCAAGTGACCAAAAATGCGCAATTCTAGCCTTTGGTGCTTTATTTTATGTTTACACCATTTACCGAACGGTATAATTTAAAAAAAAATGTATAATTCAGACATTTACAAATTTTGCGATACCACATGTTTTTTTTTATTATTTTATTTTAATTATTTTATTTATAAAATTGGAAAAGAGGGGTCATTCAAACTTTTATTAGGGGAAAGGGTTACACACATTTACAACTTTTTTTTTTTTAGTCCCCATAGGACTATAACATGGAATCTTTTGATTCCTAACACTGATTATTGCTGAGCTCTTACACAGCATTGATCAGTGTTATCTGTGGCCTGTTGCTCTAGCCTGCCAAAGCAGGCTAGAGCAAGACAAAGAAGATCCAACAGCACTGAGAAAGATAGGGACCCTCCGGCCATCAGTTAAGTGATCGGGACTGGGCGATTGCCTAGCGGCGGTCCCGATCACCCATAGCAACCAGCCAGCAACACTGAGTTGCCAGCTTTAGGTCCTGCGATCAGCTTTGATGTATAAGAGATGGAGGAGAGTGAAAGTGACAGAGACCAAGGAAATGGTTTAAAATATACAGGCTACACACAAAAAGCTGGTGGGAAACACTGAATGCTTTGATTTTGCCGTTATTTGATTTTAACAAAAGATTCACAGGAACTGGGAAGATCCAACTTGACCCGACCTCTGTCTGTAATTACCCAAGGAGAGATTGTGAGATCGAATAATTGATAATAATTCATGGATGTAAAATAGAAATGTTACAGTATTAGACGGGTTATCTGGCAAAATAAAATGATTTTTTGAATAAATGATACTCACTTGTCTTGATTTCCCAAAGTATTCACTGGTCCTTGGTCCTAGCTGAGCACTTCCTACATTTGTGTTGACGTGTAAGTGTTACGCCGAGCGCTCCGGGTCCCCGCTCCTCCCCGGAGCGCTCGCTTCACTCTCCCCGCGGCAGCGCTCCGGTCACGTCCTCTGACCCGGGGCGCTGCGATTCCGCTGCCAGCCGGGATGCGATTCGCGATGCGGGTAGCGCCCGCTCGCGATGCGCACCCCGGCTCCCCTACCTGACTCGCTCTCCGTCTGTTCTGTCCCGGCGCGCGCGGCCCCGCTCCCTAGGGCGCGCGCGCGCCGGGTCTCTGCGATTTAAAGGGCCACTGCGCCGCTGATTGGCGCAGTGGTTCCAATTAGTGTTTACACCTGTGCACTTCCCTATATCACCTCACTTCCCCTTCACTCCCTCGCCGGATCTTGTTGCCTTAGTGCCAGTGAAAGCGTTCCTTGTGTGTTCCTTGCCTGTGTTTCCAGACCTTCTGCCGTTGCCCCTGACTACGATCCTTGCTGCCTGCCCCGACCTTCTGCTACGTCCGACCTTGCTTTTGCCTACTCCCTTGTACCGCGCCTATCTTCAGCAGCCAGAGAGGTGAGCCGTTGCTAGTGGATACGACCTGGTCACTACCGCCGCAGCAAGACCATTCCGCTTTGCGGCGGGCTCTGGTGAAAACCAGTAGTGGCTTAGAACCGGTCCACTAGCACGGTCCACGCCAATCCCTCTCTGGCACAGAGGATCCACTACCTGCCAGCCGGCATCGTGACAGTAGATCCGGCCATGGATCCCGCTGAAGTTCCTCTGCCAGTTGTCGCTGACCTCACCACGGTGGTCGCCCAGCAGTCACAACAGATAGCGCAACAAGGCCAACAGCTGTCTCAACTGACCGTTATGCTACAACAGTTACTACCACAGCTTCAGCAGTCATCTCCTCCGCCAGCTCCTGCACCTCCTCCGCAGCGAGTGGCCGCTCCTGGGATACGCTTATCCTTGCCGGATAAATTTGATGGGGACTCTAAGTTTTGCCGTGGCTTTCTTTCCCAATGTTCCCTGCATCTGGAGATGATGTCGGACCTGTTTCCCACTGAAAGGTCTAAGGTGGCTTTCGTAGTCAGCCTTCTGTCCGGAAAAGCCCTGTCATGGGCCACACCGCTCTGGGACCGCAATGACCCCGTCACTGCCTCTGTACACTCCTTCTTCTCGGAAATCCGAAGTGTCTTTGAGGAACCTGCCCGAGCCTCTTCTGCTGAGACTGCCCTGTTGAACCTGGTCCAGGGTAATTCTTCCGTTGGCGAGTATGCCGTACAATTCCGTACTCTTGCTTCAGAATTGTCCTGGAATAATGAGGCCCTCTGCGCGACCTTCAAAAAAGGCCTATCCAGCAACATTAAAGATGTTCTGGCCGCACGAGAAATTCCTGCTAATCTACATGAACTTATTCACCTAGCCACTCGCATTGACATGCGTTTTTCCGAAAGGCGTCAGGAACTCCGCCAAGATATGGACTCTGTTCGCACGAGGCGTTTCTTCTCCTCGGCTCCTCTCTCCTCTGGTCCCCTGCAATCTGTTCCTGTGCCTCCCGCCGTGGAGGCTATGCAGGTCGACCGGTCTCGCCTGACACCTCAAGAGAGGACACGACGCCGTATGGAGAACCTCTGCCTGTACTGTGCTAGTACCGAACACTTCCTGAGAGATTGTCCTATCCGTCCTCCCCGCCTGGAAAGACGTACGCTGACTCCGCACAAAGGTGAGACAGTCCTTGATGTCTACTCAGCTTCTCCACGTCTTACTGTGCCTGTGCGGATGTCTGCCTCTGCCTTCTCCTTCTCTACAGTGGCCTTCTTGGACTCTGGATCTGCAGGAAATTTTATTTTGGCCTCTCTCGTCAACAGGTTCAACATCCCGGTGACCAGTCTCGCCAGACCCCTCTACATCAATTGTGTAAATAATGAAAGATTGGACTGTACCATACGTTTCCGCACGGAGCCCCTTCTTATGAGCATCGGATCTCATCATGAGAGGATTGAACTTTTGGTCCTCCCCAATTGCACCTCGGAAATTCTCCTTGGACTTCCCTGGCTTCAACTTCATTCCCCTACCCTGGATTGGTCCACTGGGGAGATCAAGAGTTGGGGGTCCTCTTGTTCCAAGAACTGTCTAAAACCGGTTCCCAGTAACCCTTGCCGTAACTCTGTGGTTCCTCCAGTAACCGGTCTCCCTAAGGCCTATATGGACTTCGCGGATGTGTTCTGCAAAAAACAAGCTGAGACTCTACCTCCTCACAGGCCTTATGATTGCCCTATCGACCTCCTCCCGGGCACTACTCCACCCCGGGGCAGAATTTATCCTCTCTCTGCCCCAGAGACTCTTGCCATGTCCGAATACGTCCAGGAGAATCTAAAAAAGGGCTTTATCCGTAAATCCTCCTCTCCTGCCGGAGCCGGATTTTTCTTTGTGTCCAAAAAGGATGGCTCCCTACGTCCTTGCATTGACTACCGCGGTCTTAATAAAATCACGGTTAAGAACCGCTACCCCTTACCCCTCATCTCTGAACTCTTTGATCGCCTCCAAGGTGCCCACATCTTCACTAAATTGGACTTAAGAGGCGCCTATAACCTCATCCGCATCAGAGAGGGGGACGAGTGGAAAACGGCATTTAACACCAGAGATGGACACTTTGAGTATCTGGTCATGCCCTTTGGACTGTGCAACGCCCCTGCCGTCTTCCAAGACTTTGTCAATGAAATTTTTCGTGATCTGTTATACTCCTGTGTTGTTGTATATCTGGACGATATCCTAATTTTTTCTGCCAATCTAGAAGAACACCGCCAGCATGTCCGTATGGTTCTTCAGAGACTTCGTGACAACCAACTCTATGCCAAAATTGAGAAATGTCTGTTTGAATGCCAATCTCTTCCTTTTCTAGGATATTTGGTCTCTGGCCAGGGACTACAGATGGATCCAGACAAACTCTCTGCCGTCTTAGATTGGCCACGCCCCTCCGGACTCCGTGTCATCCAACGCTTTTTGGGGTTCGCCAATTATTACAGGCAATTTATTCCACATTTTTCTACCATTGTGGCTCCTATCGTGGCTTTAACCAAAAAAAATGCTGATCCCAAGTCCTGGCCTCCTCAAGCAGAAGACGCCTTTAAACGACTCAAGTCTGCCTTTTCTTCGGCTCCCGTCCTCTCCAGACCTGACCCTTCCAAACCCTTCCTATTGGAGGTTGATGCCTCCTCAGTGGGAGCTGGAGCTGTTCTTCTACAAAAAAATTCTTCCGGGCATGCTGTCACTTGTGGTTTTTTTCTCTAGGACCTTCTCTCCAGCGGAGAGGAACTACTCCATCGGGGATCGAGAGCTTCTAGCCATTAAATTAGCACTTGAGGAATGGAGGCATCTGCTGGAGGGATCAAGTTCTCCTGTTTTTATCTACACCGACCACAAGAACCTCTCCTACCTCCAGTCTGCCCAACGGCTGAATCCTCGCCAGGCCCGGTGGTCTCTGTTCTTTGCCCGATTTAATTTTGAGATTCACTTTCGTCCTGCCGATAAGAACATTAGGGCCGATGCTCTCTCTCGTTCCTCGGATGCCTCAGAAGTTGAACTCTCTCCGCAACACATCATTCCACCTGACTGCCTGATCTCCACTTCTCCTGCCTCCATCAGGCAGACTCCTCCAGGAAAGACCTTTGTTTCTCCTCGCCAACGCCTCGGAATCCTCAAATGGGGTCACTCCTCCCATCTCGCAGGTCATGCGGGTATCAAGAAATCGGTGCAACTCATCTCCCGCTTCTATTGGTGGCCGACTCTGGAGACGGATGTTGTGGACTTTGTGCGAGCCTGCACTATCTGTGCCCGGGATAAGACTCCTCGCCAGAAGCCCGCTGGTTTTCTTCATCCTCTGCCTGTCCCCGAACAGCCTTGGTCTCTGATTGGTATGGATTTTATTACTGATTTACCCCCTTCCCGTGGCAACACTGTTATTTGGGTGGTCGTTGATCGATTCTCCAAAATGGCACATTTCATCCCTCTTCCTGGTCTTCCTTCTGCGCCTCAGTTGGCTAAACAATTTTTTGTACACATTTTTCGTCTGCACGGATTGCCTACGCAGATTGTCTCGGATAGAGGCGTCCAATTCGTGTCTAAATTCTGGAGGGCTCTCTGTAAACAACTCAAGATTAAATTAAATTTTTCTTCTGCATATCATCCCCAGTCCAATGGACAAGTAGAAAGGATTAACCAGATCTTGGGTGATTATTTGCGACATTTTGTTTCCTCCCGCCAGGATGACTGGGCAGATCTCCTCCCATGGGCCGAATTCTCGTATAACTTCAGGGTCTCTGAGTCTTCCTCCAAATCCCCATTTTTCGTGGTGTACGGCCGTCACCCTCTTCCCCCCCTCCCTACTCCCTTGCCCTCTGGTCTGCCCGCTGTGGATGAAATTTCTCGTGACCTTTCCATCATATGGAGAGAGACCCAAAATTCTCTCTTACAGGCTTCATCACGCATGAAGAAGTTCGCGGATAAGAAAAGAAGAGCTCCCCCCGTTTTTTCCCCTGGAGACAAGGTATGGCTCTCCGCTAAATATGTCCGCTTCCGTGTCCCTAGCTACAAGTTGGGACCACGCTATCTTGGTCCTTTCAAAATTTTGTGTCAAATTAATCCTGTCTCTTATAAACTTCTTCTTCCTCCCTCTCTTCGTATCCCTAATGCCTTTCACGTCTCTCTTCTCAAACCACTCATCCTCAACCGTTTTTCTCCCAAGTCTGTTCCTCCCACTCCTGTTTCCGGCTCCTCGGACATCTTCTCGGTCAAAGAAATTTTAGCTGCCAAAAAGGTCAGAGGGAAAAATTTTTTTTTAGTGGACTGGGAGGGTTGTGGTCCTGAAGAGAGATCCTGGGAACCTGAGGACAACATCCTAGACAAAAGTCTGCTCCTCAGGTTCTCAGGCTCTAAGAAGAGGGGGAGACCCAAGGGGGGGGGTACTGTTACGCCGAGCGCTCCGGGTCCCCGCTCCTCCCCGGAGCGCTCGCTTCACTCTCCCCGCGGCAGCGCTCCGGTCACGTCCTCTGACCCGGGGCGCTGCGATTCCGCTGCCAGCCGGGATGCGATTCGCGATGCGGGTAGCGCCCGCTCGCGATGCGCACCCCGGCTCCCCTACCTGACTCGCTCTCCGTCTGTTCTGTCCCGGCGCGCGCGGCCCCGCTCCCTAGGGCGCGCGCGCGCCGGGTCTCTGCGATTTAAAGGGCCACTGCGCCGCTGATTGGCGCAGTGGTTCCAATTAGTGTTTACACCTGTGCACTTCCCTATATCACCTCACTTCCCCTTCACTCCCTCGCCGGATCTTGTTGCCTTAGTGCCAGTGAAAGCGTTCCTTGTGTGTTCCTTGCCTGTGTTTCCAGACCTTCTGCCGTTGCCCCTGACTACGATCCTTGCTGCCTGCCCCGACCTTCTGCTACGTCCGACCTTGCTTTTGCCTACTCCCTTGTACCGCGCCTATCTTCAGCAGCCAGAGAGGTGAGCCGTTGCTAGTGGATACGACCTGGTCACTACCGCCGCAGCAAGACCATCCCGCTTTGCGGCGGGCTCTGGTGAAAACCAGTAGTGGCTTAGAACCGGTCCACTAGCACGGTCCACGCCAATCCCTCTCTGGCACAGAGGATCCACTACCTGCCAGCCGGCATCGTGACAGTAAGAAGCACCCGTTTATCCAATCATGGTGGCTGTCTCGGCTAGTGATAAGATGAGTGGGTGCTTCCCGAGGAAGCTCTGCTTTACCTGGGCTGGGGACCATAGGGATGGATGCTGTGGAAGACTGCACAGGTAAATATTATTTATTTTTCATTTTTATCCCAGCCTGGGCCAAAAGGCCACAATTGTGTGCTGTTTGAAACCACACTAATATTGTTTAGTCAGCCTTATTGTGCTGGATATTGTGTTACCTACTTCATGGCTTAGTTGTATACTGCTGAGATTTGTCTATATCTCCCACTAAATGTTACTTCTGAAAAGCATACAGCACTACAAGCCTTGTTCTGTAGCTAATATTCATGCACATGAATCTGTAACCCGCATATAGAAATCACTCTGTCTGAAGTTGGAAAATTCCCAGTTACTGTGCAGGTACTGAAGTTCTGCTCTTTCATCTATGAAAAAACCCTAAGGTATGTTTTTCCTTTTGAATTGTTATATACTTTAAGAAATTTAATCTACACAGTGATTAAATATTTTTGATACCCAGGTGTTTCGGCTGTCATGCTGAAGCTCATCTTTTCATTCTGTAAATGTCTTCTTACATCTATTTGCACGTCAAAGATATTAACTGTCTAAGATGTGTCATGTGCAAATCCACTAGTTAAGCACAGTCCTTATTGACAATCCTCAGTCAATGTGCTGTGAGCGTGCTTTACTGTACTCCCCGGTATCTCTATCATTATTCAATTAAGGGTGGAAAAACTATTTTATGCAGCCAGTAACACCAAGAAAAGCTTTCATTGCATCTGATCAGATGAATTTTGGAACTCACTAAAGATGCCCATATGGTTTCCAAGCTCAAAATAACATTAGGTTGTAATGCCCTGGACTTGGACTACTCATCTCTGTTGCAATAAGCTGAATTAGTTGATAATATACATCTCTTTTGTACCTCTTGTATATGAAGCTATATTGCTGTATATCCTGTATAAAAGTCTATATGGTCATTCCTTCATATGCCCCTCCAGCTGAAGAATGCCATGTTATAATCCATGTTATATATCCTCCATCCATACTGTACATTGGCACACATTTTGCCTTCAGCTCTGTCATATGGAACTGTAAGGACTTCCCATACACACAACTCTGCAAATCAGTCAGTTCATGGTTGTTTGATACTGTCTGCTTGCTGTCTTTACTAGCCTAACTTCATGCCTGGTCAGGACACTCTAGCTGGGAATGCAGCCAACTATTTTCCTCCCACTATCCCTTCTTGACTATCACCTTTCCCACATAGTGAAAGGGAGGTAGATTTGTTTTAATACCTAGAGTGTCTTTGCCAGACAGGAAGTTTGTTACTTGAGGTACCCCAGACTGAAAGTCAAGCTTGTGAAGACAACAGAGCAGACAATTTGCATCAAAATCAGAAGTTAAGCATGAAAGGTAGTTGTTATGGACATAAACGAAGCCTGTGCTTTCTCCCATAATTCCCTATTTAGTAGTTTTTACAGTAATCAAGGCAGAATTTTTTTTTTCTGGTTTCTGGCATGAATGGGAAAAGAGTAAGAGTAAGAGAATAGGCAACTGGATTTTTAGTCCTTCAGCTTACGTAACCTGGACAGGAGACGGCACTCTCTCTCTCTCTTCACATCTTGGACATAGGAGAACACACATCCTGGAGCGAATATATCTGGTAAGGGTATTATCTCCTGCTCTTTACCACCATAATATAGTACGGGAAGGATAAATATATTAATTGTAGTATCATTTCTATACTTTACATATATGTATTATTCAGGAAGATCCATGCTGGTCTGCTAAACATAGAACATGTACCATAGCATTGATGTATGATTTAAATTAAGTTATAAATAAATGTTCCTATTAAACATTATTAACCATGCTGGTTCTCGAGTGATTGTCATTTTTGAAGTGGTTAACTGGTAATGCAAGACATTTGTAGCCAAAATACCTGGTATAATTTGTTTTATAATTGTACAAAACTTAATAGTGTTGCGGGAAGTTTGAAAACACATTTAGTTCGTTATAATTTAGCCTGTGCCTCCTGTCTGAGTTCCACATGTTTGCCTGCCATTTTGGGTCAATAGCACATCTTTGGCAGCCCTCTTGGGAATTAAACAAAGGAGCACATGGTCTGGGACAATCTTTGTTTTTGTAATTGTGCACTACAATTGTTGTAGTTGGCAGGATTACCACAACAAATGGTGCTGTGAAAAGGATTGCAACTGTATAACTTAACAGTAGTAAATTACTTTATTTATCTATAAATATATTTCATTTTTAAGACAGTTGAAAATGGGTTTCATCTTTGGAAAACCACTTTAAATCTTTTCTGTATACATTATGCTGACTGTAGAAATCCAGACTGTCACCAGACAAAATCAAAATCTAAGTGGAATAAATACCAATGGCTCAATAATCATTAAATTACATACCATACATGTCATCCCCCATAATAACAAATAATGGTCTAGTCACATGGTGGAATTTCCGCCTCAAATTAAAGCCCATAGACTTCTATGGGATTCCGCACTCCCATTCAACCTTCTGAAATTCCTCTTGTGGTATTCTACTAGCGGAATTCCGCACGTAAAATTTCAGAAGGTTAAATGGGATTGTGGAATCCCATAGAAGTCTATGGGCTTTAATTTAAGGTGGAAATTCTGCCTTGTAAATAGATCCTAAATCGGCTTTTTAAGGAGAATCAATACATGTAGGAATTTAGACAGACAGTAAACCCTCTTGTGTTTGATACGTGTATCTGGTGTCCCCAGAGCAGATCTGTCCAAGGATGTCAACATAATTTCCAATTGTCGACTGAACAGATTTACAAACATGTCTCTGCATTGCACTATTGCATAGCATATTGATTTTTATTGATACAATGTAATACTTAATTTCCCCTGTGGTGGCGCTGGAGGGAACATTAGCACCTCCTGTCAGGTAACGCCTCATATTATAGCTATTGCCATGATCAATTTATTGTCAAGAAACTCTTCTAACAAAAAAGGATTGTCATATGCTGACAACTTGTAAAGTATTAAAAGGAACAGGTCACGTACAGACGTTTTGAAGCACAGAAGAAACGGTAAAATAGATGAAAGAACTTTTCTTTTTAGCTTAACATACAAAAATAATTCATGTTAAAAATGGTATAGACTAGAAGGCAATGTGGGAGGACCATTTGAGATAAAGGAGAGAATTGCCCTGATTTACTAAGGGTGGAGTGTAGGTTTCTTTGTGAGTTTTAATTCCCTACAATATTTTTTCCAAGGTATTTACTAAGGTTTCCCTACATTTTCCACTTTCCCTACATTTTGCTTTTTTACACATGCTCTGATCTGTAGGGTTTTCCTCAGCTGAAATCCACCACATTTTCTGTGGAAACCTTAGTGAATATTTTGGGTTTTTATGAAAATGTCTGGAACACGCCCTTTTTCAGTGACCACATCCCCTTTTCCCCATGGTCATGCCCCCTTTTCTGTTTTTCTTAGTAACATTTAAATTCAGTGGTTTTTTTTTTCAATTCTGGCGCAAATTCTGGCGCAGATAGAATTTCTGGCACCATGCAACAAAATTTGGCACACAACCTGACAAAACATGTCAGGTTTGCAATAGTAAATGAGGGCCAATATGTAAGACCCTAGAACAATGATATTGGAGGAAAGCTGAGGCTCTCTTTATAATTGATGTTTACTACGATTTCACAAAAGAGCTCTATAGAAAGGTCGGGACGATCAAATTATTAAAAATGGAACAAGCTATTTGTCACTGAAGAATTACTAATAATTTCTCTACAAATGCGGATTTAGAATACTACTAATAAATATATTCACACTTATCATTTTACTTGAAGACATTCTTCAGAAAATGACAATTAAGAATAATGTATGATTAATAGGTAACTTACAGAAACCTTGTCACTTGCTGTGATAAAATACTATATGCTTTGTCACTCATAAAAAAAACAAAAAAAAAAAACAAAGGTTAGAATTGCAAGCATTGTTGAAGACAAATCCTGCAGTGCTCCAATGAGCCCTGGGTAAACAGCATAGCAGGAAGCCATATGGCTTCCTGTTTCCTGTCTTGCCGATCATATGATTACCGAGTACGGCATACCTGCAGGCGCTGGTGGGTCTTAGCAAAACCAGATCAGCTCTACAGAGAGTGTCAACTTGAAAACTTTACTTAACTTCTGTTGCAACTACAGAGAACTATATGTAGTTACTTGAACACAGGTCTAAAAATCACAGTTTAGAAATCAGGAAAATTTTGATTTGGTCATGGCCCTTTGCAATATAGAAGTTTACTTACTCTTTTGGCGGTAATGTGTGACACAACATTCAGAAAGGTACATCCAGTTAAAGAGTACCTGTCATCAAACCATATTTTTAAAAGATTATATTCCTTAACTATTCCTTACACCCTTCATGCCCCTGAAAAACAATTCTGAGCTTTAAAAAGCTGTGTATCATACCTTTCCCCTTGCTCACATTGTGTGAGCTACCGGCATGAGAAAATGGGCGTTCCCCAGCAAGCGCAACGTCACTGAAGCCTGTGAGAGCTGTGCCTCGCCATGCCCTGCACGAACCTGCCAGGCCAGGAGGAGACCAAATTAACTGTTTCACTTGCACAGAGCCACCTACTGATCATTTCTTTAATCACATTAAAAACATAAAGGTTGAGAATTTTAAGAACAAGTAAATAGCAAAGTGTCTTATAATTACATTTTTATTTTTTATTTTTAATAACTAATTACAGTATTACACATGTCCAAAAATAGACATAGACATAAACAGAAAGATCACACCCTTCCCACCCATTCATTGTCCACAAAAAAATCCCAGACATCTTAGAGTAATACCCTATTGACAAACCCAGTCTTGCCACATCTTTTTCAATTTTTTGAGAGCCTGTTTTTTTTGCCATTTCCCTTCATAAAGGAATATCTTTTACCATTCTTCTACCAGAAGCTGTGCCTCGCCATTCCCTACACGCACTTCCTGAGTTCGGTCTCCTGCCAGGTTGGGAGGAGACCAAGCTAACTGTTTGACTTGCACAGGGAACAGAACAGGGCCACCTATTGGTCATTTTTTCAATCACATTAAAAACATATAAAGGTTCCCATAGAGTGTCTTATAGTTACATGAGGAAAGTGAAAAGTGTCTTATAGTTACATGAGGAACAATATGTTAAAAGTTTAGTTTGGTGATAGGTACTCTTTTAATCCACTTGGCTTGGCAGAGAGGCCGACAATGACCAAAACATAGGCCCAGAATAAGTGAGTGAAAGATAGAAAGGCCCTTGTACAACTTATCTTTTAAGATAATGTAGAAACATATCCTCACAGCATGGAATAAAGGTGGATTGGGCAAATAAACAGAAAATAAAAATACAAACAGACTGTGAGGTTGTAGGCCTAGCAATAACTGGAGCTAGTAAAAGCACTTGTGTCTCTGGCAAAGACTAGACTACAACTACTTAGAACAGGTTCAGGCCCACAGACAATCACAGGGTTACCAGGTTGAGGTCTAGACAAAATACAAACAACGGTGCAGAGCGAGATAAAAAACAATTACCAAAATTGACTTAAGTCGCTCCGATCGTTCAGACTGGATGGCCCCAAAGCCTCCAGTCTAAGGATCCAGAGTGCTTCACACTGGAGTAACATTTTGTGCGGGTCACCTCCATTTTTTGGACATTCAAACTTTTCAAGACCTGCAAACTTAAGCACTGATCCATCCCCTCCATGGACCTCGTTTATGTGTGCAATGAGCCTGGGAGCACCCTTTCCAGTATGAATGGACCACAGGTGCTCTCTAACTCATATGAACAGGCTCCTAATAGTCATTCCCACATAAACAAATTCACAGGGACAGATCAGTACATATACAACATATGTGGTCCTGCAGGTTATAAGTTGTTTTACCACATGATGAATGCCACCAACTAATGCCAAATTTTATGTACAAAATGAACAATGTTTACATGCAAAATTACCCTTAGGCATGCTACCGGTTAGCTGACATTTTTTTATCCTCTTCAGAGTGTGCACTTTGTCTAGCATTTTTTCAAAAAATGTCACCTAGTGTAGTGCTCCTTCTAAAAGTAATGAGGGGTTGGTTACCGGCTACCTGTCCTAGCAAGGGGTCTCTCTGTAACATGAACCAATTGTGTCTAATTGCAGTGCTGATAATAGAATTCTTGTTGCTATTGGCAAAGGCAAAAGTAAAGTGTCTCAGTTCCGGTTCTGCATTCTTTTTCTTCTTATTCCTAAACAGGGCTACTCTACCATTTTTTCTGCCCTCTAAAAACCCTGCTTGATCCATTCTCTAGGATATCCACACTGCAAGAAACAGTCCTTCAGTTCTTCAACTTGCTTGTAATAGTTTTTAGTATTACTGTGAATTCTCTGAAGCTGAAGAAACTGGCTGTAGGGGATACCCCTACGAATATGTAACGGGTGCGAGCTGTCGAAATGAAGGATAGAATTCTTAGCAATGGATTTTCTGAATGTGACCAACCTATCTTGGAGAATTTGAATTTTTACATCAAGGAAATCGATCTCCCTGTCCCCAAAGACGGAGGTGAAGAGCATGTTCATGTCATTAGACATAGTATTCCACCAATTTTTTGAACATGTCTTCATCCCTGTCCCAAACGACTAGAACATCATCCACGTAGCGCAACAGAAGCTTTGCATTGCTACAGAAGGGATTTTTGTTTGAAAACACAAACCTCCTCTCAAAAATCGATAAGAAAAGATTTGCGTAAGTACAAGAGACTTTAGTCCCCATGGTTGTACCTCCTATCTGTTTGTACCAGATGTCGTTAAAGGTAAAGGTGTTGTTACTGAAGATCAGCCATAGGGACTCAGATAAATTTATTGAGCTCAGGAGAGTTATCTGTGTGAGAATGAAAATTTCTGATAGCCTGTACACCCACATCCTGAAGGATGTGGGTGTACAGGCTCTCAACATCGATAGATGCTAGGTGGAAACCTGGTTGCCAATCAAAAATGGAAAGATGCTGCAACAGATGATTGGTATCCTTAAGATACATGGGTACAGAAGGAAGTACAGGTTTTAACATCCAGTCTATGTACTGGGAAAGAGGTTCAGTCACAGAGCCGATTTGTGGAATATCTTAATATGTCTAAAGACATGAACATACTCTTCACCTCCATCTTTGGGACCAGGAGATCGATTTCCTTGATGTAAAAATTAAAATTCTCCAAGATAGGTTAGTCATATCAGGATTTAGAAAATTCACTGCTAAGAATTCTATCCTTCATTTGGACAGCTCAAGAACCGGAACTGAGATGCTTTACTTTTGCCTTTGCCAATAGCAACATAAATTCTATTATCAGCACTGCAATTAGACTCAATTGGTTCATGTTACAGAGAGAGACCCTTTTCTAGGACAGATAGCCAGTAACCAACCCCTCATTACTTTTTGAAGGAGCACTACACTAGGTGACATTTTTAGAAAAAAATACTAGACAAAGTGCATACTCTGAAGAGGATAAAAAAAAAAAAGTTGTTGGCTAACCGGCAGCTTGCCTAAGGTAAATTTTGCAAGTAAACATTTGTACACAAAATTTGGCAAAAAGATACTTTTTGGTTGGTGGCATTCATCATGTGATAAAACAACTTATAACCTGCAGGACCACATATGTTGTATATGTACTGATCTGTCCCTGTGAATTTGTTTATGTGGGAAAGACTATTAGGAGCCTGTTCATACGAGTTAGAGAGCCCCTGCGGTATATTCATACTGGAAAGGGCGCTCCCAGGCTCATTGAACACATAAACGAGGTCCATGGAGGGGATGGATCAGTGCTTAAGTTTGCAGGTCTTGAAAAGTTTGAATGTCCAAAAAAATGTTACTCAGTGTGAAGCACGTTGGATCCTCAGACTGGAGGCTTTGGGGCCATCCGGTCTGAACGATCGTAGTGACTTAAGTCCATTTTTGTAATTGTTTTTTATCTCGCTCTGCACCGTTGTTTGTATTTTGTCTAGACCTCGCCATAGAAACCCTGTGATTGTCTATTTAATATGCACCTGTGAGTGGCGGCGCAGATCGGCAGCCCGAGGAAGTGCACTTGGAGCGCAGGTAACAGTCTGTCACTGCGAGGCTGCTCCTCTGCATCTACCCGCTGTGCTATTGTATTGGAAATTGAATAAAGATTCCTGCCAGAAGAATATCCGGGTGAGTGCATCCACTTCTTTTCTTGAACTGTGTGCTTTCGCTTGTCTTTTATGGGAGTGCACCCCCAGGATACTCTCCCAGGTGTTAGTGTTGGTGTCTCATATCCCAGAATGGGTTAATCACAGACAGCAGTGTCAGGCTCTCCTGCTTCTATTAGTCTCGGATTATTGCAATAAAGGAAGGAGAAGAAATGTTATAGCTTACAAATCTACATGCACTAAAAAAAAATGTGTCTGATAAAGAAGTGGAAAAACTGTGCCAGTCTAGAAGTGGTTAAAAGAACAATCCTGTATCTATGCACTTAACTATATGGTCAAACTGCATTCCCGCATATTAACACCTATATTACATACCCTATATCTTCATTTTTCCTTTTGCACATGGATGTAATATAACACAGTCATGATAGTCTAATACATTGTAACAAACTAATAGAGTTGCTGACAATATTTATTAATATAAATACATTTTTGTATGAAGCATTTATGGGTGGATTCAGGAGATTTTCTAATAGGAAACACCAGCCCTGTGGCTTACGTTGTTGGAAGGAAACTCGCAAACAGGATGTCGATCAAGACAGAGAGGAAAGCTGATAATCTGGATAAGAAAGATCACACAGTACAACTCTCATACATACCGTTGTGTAATCCACTATCTGTATTTGTTTATTGGCAAACTAACAGGAAAATGGTATTAATATACCTGCCCAGGTGTACACATCATTGGACTATTAGTCTTGTGGCATCCTGTATCTGGAATTGTGCTAACTGTACATATTATTTTAGTTAAAATGATCTTAATTTAAAGGGGTACTCCAGAGGAAAAAAAAAAAACAAATCGGCTGATTTCAGAAAGATATACAAAATTGTAAATAACTTTTATTTAAAAATCTTTATCCTTCCAGTACTTATCAGCTGCTGTGTGCTGCAGAGAAAGCTGTGTAGTTATTTCCAGTCTGACCACGGTGCTTTTGGTGCCACCACTGTTTATGTCATGAACTGTTAAAGGGGTACTCCAGTGCCTGATCGCGGGAGTCCCGCAGCTGGGGACACCCGTGATCATGCACGTGGCACCCTGTTTGTATTTAGTCCCCGGAGAGTGTTTGCTCCGGGTCTGATTACGCTCGACCGCAGGGCTGGCAGCGTGTGAGGTCACGCCTACGCCCCCGTGTGACGTCACGCTCCGCCTCACAATGCAAGCCTACAGGAGGGGGTGTGATAGCTGCGGGACTCCCGCGATCAGGCATCTTATCCCCTATCCATTGGATAGGGGATAAGATGTGTAAGCACCGGAGTACCCCTTTAGGAACAGGATGAAATCCCCAGAGCAACCTCTCCTGCTCCGGACAGTTCCGAACACAAACCGAGGTGGCAGCAGGGAGCACTGTGGTCAGACTGAAAACAAAACTGCAGAAATGCCCAGTAACATCAGCAAATCACCTGAATGGGGCAGGTCCTCTATATTGTCGTCTATGGCCCATGGGTCCTGCCGTAAAAGCATATCACAAAATATTGTTAAAAACAGCTTAGAAAAGATGGAAGCCCCCATAATAATGTACAAAAATGAAAATATAAAAATTACAATCACAAAATGTAAACAGATTTGCATAAAAACTTTTTTTTTTAGTATCTGTCTCAGGAAAAAAATCATAGGTGATACTTTCCCTTTAAGGTACAGCTGACTCCCAGGTGGCAACACAACACTATGACTGACTGTAAAGCTCCTGCCAGTCACAATGAATAAAGTGGCTATCAGACAAAATCCCTTTCTTTTGATCACAGAGAACAGAGCTGCTTTTCTCTCTTCGTTCTGCCATGATCGCAGAGATCAATAAGGTACATGAAGAACCATGTGATCAGACAATGCTTGCTCCAAGAACAATCGGAGTTCACCATTGATGTAATCTGTACTATATACTGTAGATACTAACATTTCAACACACTTAAATATTTGTAACAGTATTCATAGCATAGGCAATCCTTATGAAACTATTAAAATATATGGTAATGAAACCGCTCTGTAAATTGCATAAACCTAAAAAAATACCAAAGTCCAGAATTGCTGATTTTTAGTCACTTCATATACCAGAAAAAAATGAATAATTTAAAACCAAAAGTCCAATTGAAACAAAAAAATATTACATAATATTGCTCAATCATACATCTCTGTATACAGAAAAATAAAAGTGATTTAGGGGTCAGAAGAGGAGATTTTATCATGATGTTATCATTTTTTTAAAGTAGCAAAATAATACAAAACCTAAATAAAATTGGGTATCACTATGTATGTACTTACAGAAAAAAGATATTGGGGTTTATTTACTAACGTGGTCCCGACTCTTTTTTGTCGGGTTGTGAACTCAAATTGTGTCGCATTTTCCATGCGACACAATTTGCGACCAAAAAAACCCAAAACCCTCCATTTTACAAGAAAAACCCGAAAAGGGGGCATGGTCACTGGAGAAAGTGGGCGTGGTCCCAACAATAGGAACTTGTCCCCGACAGTTTTGAAAAATCCTAACATATTTACTAAGGTTTCCACAGAAAATTTGGTGGATTTGAGCTGAGGGAATCCCGACAGATCAGAACTGTTGTGAAAAAAGCAACATGGAGAGAAAAGGGGAAAAATGTAGGGAAACCTTAGTAAATACCTTGGGAAAATTCCTGTCGGAAATCAAAACCCACAAAGAAAACTCCACTCTTAGTAAATAAACCCCAGTGTGTCATTTTAGCTAAAAGGCGTACTGCGTAAAAACCCCTTAAAAGTTGCAAAATTGCAGTTTCATCCCACAAATATTTTTTTATTTTTTTGCTTTATCTTAGATTTTGTGGTTAAATTAGTAATTTCAAAACAAAGTAAAATTGGTCCTGCATAAAACAAGCCCTCATTAGGCTCTGTAGGTGAGAAATTTACAGACTTATGGCTATGGAATGCAAGAAGGAAAAAAAAAATTGAAAAATCTCTGTGTCCTCAAGGGATTAAAGACTAGGCCTGTGGACTCTTCTGACATGTCTTTTTTTTTTACTAAGTACCTCCATTCCCCACAAAATAACAATTATTCCTCAAGTATTTTTCTTGAAACAGACACGTTGGTCGAGCTGAGTGGTCCTTTCTATAGGAACCCTCCCAGTGCTGTGACCCTGATTTACTATTAGGCTATGTTCGCACCGCAGAATGTCCGTGCAGAATTCGGCATGAATATTTCACATGGATGTTCCGCAGCAGCAGAGTCCCATTGATTTCAATGGGATTCTGCTGCACTGTTCACATAGCAGAATTTCCGTGCCAGATGTTTTTGCCACAGAAATTCTGTTTCCTCCATCTGCAGAAAGGATAGTCAAGTTTATTCTCTCTGTGGAGTCTGCAATGAAATGCATTGCTGTCTATGAGATGCCACATTTCCAAGCAGTCCTAGCACCTGCCGATTAGTCAAATGTGCGGAATGTCTGCACATGTTTTGCGTGCGGACATTCTGCACAATTTTTGCCTGTGTTAACGCAGCCTTGGCGTAGGGTTTTCGTTTTTGCTGGTATACCTTTCTGACTTACTGTTTTTTACTGTGTTTTCTATTCTAGCGCACATTATGGGGAATGATCAATTTTGTTGCAGTGCTGTAGATAGCCGACAAAGTACATTTCCTGTCACTCAAGTATAGAGTCATGAGTAAACACAGCAAAGGACAGAAAAACCTTAAAAAGACTAAAGCATTTCAGAATTTATTAAAAACACCCAAAAGGATGATGCCTGCTATAATAACCCAATAATAACCCAGAATTTGTTTTAAACAAAATGTGTTAAAATCTGGTAAATTAATCAAAATATTTTACTTTTTCCAGTACTAAAAAACTTCAGAAACATAAATCCAATAAGGTGTTACACAATGCAAGTTTAAGATCCAACAGTGAAAACTGTACAATATTAATCATTAAATAAAGAAATGTGTTTTTTTTAAAGGAAAAAAAGAAATACATAAAATAACCAGCATGTCATAGAATTCTACATATTTTTACCATAATGAAAAAAGTGATAATTTATCTTAAGAAATACTATTTATTTAAAAAAAAATACAAATAAGCTATTTGTAATGCATTTATTATTCCAAAGAAAATGCACGACTGTCCCTGCCCCTCCCCGGAGCGCTCGCGGCGTTCTTCGCTGTGCAGCGCCCCGGTCAGACCCACTTACCAGGAGCGCTGCTCTAGTGTCCCCGGCGGGGATGCGATCCGCCTGGCGGGACATGGTGAAAACCAGTAACCCCTTAGATTCCGTTCCCGTGGTAAGGCCCACGCCATCGCCTCACTGACACAGAGGATCCACTCCCGTGTCCTCCCCGCATACCAGTCCGGACCCTGACAACGACCTACTTAACATAAATGTTTGTTTTCTCGCCACCTTTTGCGTGGTGAGAAATATATCTATAAAGTAGAAAATGAAAAAAGAAAAAAACGGTGCACACCTCGTGCAGGTACACCCATGATTATAGGAAAAGCCATATGAACAATAATCTCGGGCCAACAAGTCGGACCCTTACCTGGGAGAGTTACGCTAAGAACATAGCATCTGAGATGGCATATAGAATAGAGTTGCAGTCTCCTGGCCCCTCCAAAATTTGTGGGAAATCCGGTGTGGAATGAATAGAAAGAAGGAGCTCAACGACCTTGAAAAATGGGACATCAGCTCGGCGCAGACTTTTGAATGGATTAATACAATTTTATTGTATGGATGCAACACACATTAAAAAGAGCGTTTCTAGCCCGGACCGGGCTCTTCGTCAGGCAATCAAGAACTGGGTGCACATGGGATGTTAAAAAAAAAGTGGAGAATCCTTCCGGGTCCAGTGACCTTGCCGGTAAAACCGGAAACAATTAAAAATTATTTAAATACAAAGTTAAAATTAGAATGCCACAATAAAAACAATATAATAAACTTACTAAAATAACAATGCATGCATTTAAATATAAATCCACTGAGGACAATAATATAATAAAACAAAATAAAAAAGATTATGAGAGGAAGCATCAAAACATGACGTACTCAGATAGAACAGAATGATGCGCAAGTGCAGATGAAATAAGTGGACAGATGTTGTGAATGTGCAGGCGCACTGAAATTCACAGTGGACGCAAAATGTATGGATATAGCTGTATCGTGCGGCAGATAATGGATGAAGAACTGTATGCAGATAGGACGTGAGTATTAAGCAATTATTTCAAGAACGTCATTTAAACCATGAGGGGATAATGTTTACATTTTATTATATTATTGTCCTCGGTGGATTTATATTTAAATGCATGCATTGTTATTTTAGTAAGTTTATTATATTGTTTTTATTGTGGCATTCTAATTTTAACTTTGTATTTAAATAATTTTTATTGTTTCCGGTTTGATCGGTCGAAGGACTAATCAGTGCGAAACATCGGCGTCGCCTCTCTGTTATACCCCCCCGGTTTACCATCTGCCTTTGATAATGTATCAGGCTGTGAGTATGTGCAATAAATCTTTCTGAACTGGAAGTACCGGTGAGTGCCGACTTTTCATTCTTTTATCAAGTACACCAAGGTTACGTTTTACATGTGTCAGAGCACCATCCGCCATAGGTACAGAAGTAAGCAGTGCCGAACGTCTTGATTATACTGTTGCAGATTTGTAAATTACTTCTATAATTCTATATTCTATAACTTCTAAAATCTTAATCCATCTAGTACTTATTAGCTGCTGAATACTACAGAGAAAATTATTTTCTTTTTGGAACACAGTGCTCTTTGCTGACATCACAAGCGCAGTGCTCTCTATGCTGACATCTCTGTCCATTTTAAGAACTGTCCAGAGTAGGAGGAAATCCCCATAGTAAACATATGATGCTCTGGTCAGTTCCTAAAATGGACAGAGATGTCAGCAGAGAGCACTGTGTTCAAAAAAGAAAATAATTTCCTCTGTAGTATTCACCAGCTAATAAGTACTGGAAGGATTAATATTTTTTTTTAATACCAGTAATTTACAATTATGAAATGAAAGAAGCAGGAATTCAGCTCACCTGATTCAGCACATGCACAGCCAGCCTCTCGATACTAGACAAAAATTAAGGAAGGGTGGAGCCAGCACTGTGTAAAAGGTACTTCTTTATTGTAATCCAAGTTAAAAGTCCATGGAAGGCAAGGAACAAATAAGCACAAGGACAAAAGTGCAAAAGTACATGGTTGGAGCACCTCATAATGCTGATGCGTTTCAGGCAATTTGGCCCTTATTCATGGCATCACTAAGAGCCAAATGGCCAGAAACACGTTGGCGTTCTGAGGAGCTCCAATGCATTTTTGTACTTTTGTCCTTGTACTTATTTGTTCTTTGCCTTCCATGGACTTTTAACTTGGATTACAATAAAGAAGTACCTTTTACACAGTGCTGGCTCCACCCTTCCATAATTTTTGTCTAATTTACAAATATGTTCAACTTTCTGGCACCAGTTGATTTAAAAAAAAAAAAAAGTTTTCCACCGGAGTACCCCTTTAACCCACATACTGTACATAAAAGTCTTTATGCCTAATAATTGGAAACATTTTTACCTTCCCCTGTCTTCTAAAATACATGTACCAATTGTAAATAATAGATTTGTGTTTATCTTTACTCCTATATTGTGCACATAACTTCTACAAATTTAATAAAAAAAATTTAATAAAAAAAACCCTTTTCAAACATGTTTCCAATCTTCAATATTCCTCGTTTTTCCAAAAGTGATAATTACAAATTGACAAAAATTCACTTACTGAAATATTATATTGCAAAACCATTTCAAAAAATCTACCTGCTGGAAGAGTGCCATAGTGCCCAAACTGTCCCGATTCTAACAATTTAAAATTAAATTTAAACAAGTAAACTGCAAACTGTAGCAGGTGACCAATCAACACTGGGGAAGCATAAACAGCTTAATGACTATGGACGTATATACACGTCCAGGGCGGATGCCCGTTCCCGCACAAGGACGTGTATACTCGTCCATGGTTCTCGTGGGTGCTGCACAGTGCACCCACGAGCTCGCAGCAGGGACTCGGCTGTATCACACAGCCGGGACCCTTCTGCACTGCCGGGACTGAAGTAAACTTCAGTCACGGCAGTTTTAACCCTTACAGCCGCGGTCGGAAGTGACCGCGACTGTAAGTGTTATGGCAGAGGGAGGGAGCTCCCTCTGTCTTCCCTGCAGCACCCCACATCGCGATCGTGGGGTGATGTGTCTAATACGCGGCTGGCCGGGACCTGCCGCACTGCACTCCCGACAGTTTAACCCTTACAGCTGCGGTCAGAAGTGACCGGGAGCTGTAAGGAGTTTGACAGAGGGAGGGGGCTCCCTCTGTCTCTCCTGCAGTACCCCGCAACGATTGCGGGATGCTGCTTCATACCTGGGCAGCCGGGGTCCTACAAAGACCCCCAGGTCTGCCCTGGCTATTGCCTGTCAAGACGTGCCAGAGGCACATCCTAATATGTTGCCTGCCAGTGAAAACTGTCAGGCAGCATATAACTTCGTATTCCAAAGCATAAAAAAAGTGTAAAAATAAATAAATTAATTAATAAAAAGTGTTAAAAAATGGGTAAAAAAAAATAAAATTAAAATAAAAAAAGTTAAAAAAAAGTGTAATTTTTTTTAAAGTGTAAAAAAAAGGAAAAAAGTATAAAAAAAAATAACAAAAAACAAACAAACATGTTTATTAAATAAATATAATAAAAAAAAATGCGTAATGTGTGGGATCACACAGCGGACATCCGCAGCATGTAATATGCTGCGGTTGTCCGCTGTATGATCCTACATATTATGCATTTTTGTGTAGGATCACAACAATGAGCTCCCTGCTGCGGCTAGGTAGCTTTGTGCGTCCACTCATTGCGGCGGATTTCCCACCAGCAGTCACAAGCGGACATACTGAGCTACCCAGCTGCAGCAGTGATCTCACATCCGCTGTGTGAAATACTCTGCGGATGCGCTCTGTCTGACCCTTTTAGTCTATAGGAATACTATAGGGGGTGTAGTTTCCAAAATAGGGTCACTTAGCTGTATGGTTCTGGCAGCTAAAACCCTTTGCAGGCATGAAGTACAGCCTATAATCCATTCGGCCTAAAATGATGCCCTGAAAGCCAAATGGCGCTCCTCTCCTTCTGGGTCCCACCGCACAGGCAAGGAACCAAATATGTCCTAAATGGAGGTATTTCCGAACACGGGAGGAGCAGCTTAATAAAATATAGGGTGCTTTTTTTCAATATCAGAAGCGATGTACAAAAAATATGTCCCACAAATGATGCATTTGTGGAAAAAAGCTAATTTCTAATTTTTAACACTGACTTTGTAATAATTCCTGACAAAAAACTATGGCATTAAAATACTCACTGTACCCCCTAGTGAATACCTTGAGGATCTGGTTTTTAAAATGGGTCATTTAGGGGGGGGTTTACTTTGTTCTACCACCTTTAAATTTCTGCAAACCTTGCATAGCACATAAAAAAAGATGTTCTTTTCAAATTTTGAAAATACTGAAAATTTCAAGTGCAATTGTTAGGCTTCTATTTCATTTACAATATTAATTAAAAAAAACACTTTTAAAAAAAAGTAGACATCTGAAAGTATACGTTTCATAAACTATTTGGTCAGAAAGTATAACTATATGCAACCTATAAGTGTTAATATAGCAAAAAATCATATATTTTTCATGATTTTTTGCATTGTAAAAAAAAATACAAATGATATCGGCTTACTTTTACTATGTACATAAAGTACAACTTGTGACAAAAAAACAATGTCAGAATTATCATGTTTGGCAAAATGTTACCAGAGTTATTCTCTAATAAAGTCAGACATCCCAATTTGATAAAGCAGGCCTGGTCTTTTAGGGGCGTACAGACCTAATTGTTTTGGTCTTTAAGGGGTTAAAAAGAAACAGCAACCGTTTTAATGATTGCAATTCTGTCATCCAAACTAACTGGTAACTTAACCCATGTATTAAAGGACAACTGTAGTGGTCAAAAATCCCTGCCCAAATGTTCCCCAAACAAAAGTTATACAATTCAGTCAAATAGTTCTATTTACCTATATGCAGCCGTTTCTGAGTTGCCAGCATAGCCCAGTAGTCCTGCGTCCGTCCCCTATTCATTACATTGCAGCCGCCATCTTGGGGACAGAGATCTCTTCCTCCCAGCACTGCTGATTCTAGCTATGCAGACTTTCTGTCTACAGTGAGCACGGAGGTAGCCTGCTTCATCACTGGACAGGAGCCAGCATGGGGAGGGGGAGATGAGCAGAAGGGGAGGGTATATGCATAGGGGAGGGAGATGTGGGTGTTACAATATAATAATTTGCTCGGGGGATAGAACAGGGGGAGGGCAGCAGCTTACAGGAAGTAAGCACAAGGCATGATGGGAGATGTAGTTTTACTTTCACTTCTCCTCAGTAATTCGTGTGCTAATGACGGGAGAACGGCTGGGCCAATTTTGACGGGGGAGACATCGTTGGAAAGGTCTTTCGAAAAAAAAAAAAAATTTTTGCCCAGCACTGCAGATGTCCTTTAATTCTGTAAATTATCCAGAAATGGCTTAATATTTTTCTTTAAGTATTTGCATACATCTGCCAAAACTTTTATACCAAGATAGTATAGGCATTCTGTCCTTCCAGGATTTTCTTTGGCCTAAGAAAAACATTTCTGCTGAGTTTTCTTTTTATAATAAAATATTTCATTGTATCCTATATGATGGACTTTTTCGCTGAACCCTCGTTGGAACACCAAAAATCCATCAATTCTTTAATTATTGTCTGATCAGTATTTAGGATAGTCAGTCAATTAGGGTTCAGTTTTAAGAATCAGACCTACCTGTCATATTACCAATATGATATCTCTACTAATACGGGCTTGATCTTATTTCCAAATCCTCGCTTCCCCTCTGTGGGGTACCCCCTCCTGACCTCCTGGGCTTCAATTTGGCCAGAAATTCTAGGGAAATCCCTTCCATATCCTGATTTCACTAATATAGTTAAGTATCTTTTATTCCACAGATTACTATGAGTAGGCCTGGCTCCACTAAGAGAAACAATTTTATGATAGTGATAAATCCACACATGCAATTTAGCCTTTGGTTACCCATATTCCGTCCACCTGCCTGTACTCATAACCATTGCCGGCTCATGGTTGCCCTCAAGTCTTCTTAATTCCCAGCTAACTTCAAGCTAATTGTCTGTTTGGCCTCCAAATTTGACTGATAAACACTACATTCAATCCCAAATCCTGGGAGGGAGTGTGGTGCTTCAATTTACGACTGGGGTCTGCTTGCCAATATCGGCTAAACAAAGGATGGGAGGAACCCAGGCATTCGCCACTTCCCAGCCTTCCTATGTGTAATCCAGTCATCCTGCAGGCGCCAGCACCCTACAATGGCCACGACAGGCTCCTGTACTCCCCCCTATCCCCCCCCCGAGGGAATTTACTAGGCACAGCCCAGCGACACATCTATACAGTTCCTCCTCAGCCTCCACACCGATGGACCACGCCGAATCCTGTCAAACAAAGGTATACACTGTCCACCATCAAGCTTTTATTAGCCAACTAAAAGTAGCTAACACCATAGTATGCTGAGTTTCTCCGGAGGGCAGCATTTAGGGTGTAGAGGTTTGAAGCAGTGATGAGAATGCAAATGCTATGTCATGCCATCAACCATGCCCAAAGGAGAAATGCTTAAAGGGGTATTCCAGTGAAAAACTATTTTTTTCATATCAACTGGCTCCAGAAAGTTAAACAGATTTGTAAATTACTTCTAAGTACTTATCAACTGCTGAAGTTGAGTTGTTTTTTTTCTATCTGAAAACAGTGCTTTCTGCTGATACCTCTGTCTGTCTCAGGAACTGTCCAGAGTAGGAGCAAATCCCCCAGAGCAAACCTCCTGCTCTGGACAGTTCCTGAGACAGACAGAGGTGTTAGCAGAGAGCACTGTTGTCAGACAGAAAAGAACAACTCAACTTCAGTAGCTGAAAAGTACTGGAAGGATTACGTTTTTTTAATAGAAGAAATTTAAATCTGTTTAACTTTCTGAAGCCAGTTTATATGAAAAAAAAAAAAAGTTTTTCACTGGAATACCCCTTTAAGGATTTCTTACCCTTTTTTATGTGAATCCTTTAGTAAATTGATTATGTTTTGGAGAAATTTTCATATTTTGATATTGTTGTGGAAACCAGGTTGTATATTCCTTTTTGTTTTTTGTTTTCACAAATTGTGACTTACAATCTAATTTAACACAGTCGGGAACACAATAGTAAATCAGGGATAGTGTTGTGCCAAATGTGCTGAAGGAATGAAACACAAGTCATACCTCACCTTCTTAGACTCTGCACTACGATTACAATGGCCTTTAATGGTTAAAACTATATATTTTTAATGAAACATCAACACTGTCTGTAGTTGTTAATGGTCACTATGGAAATGATTAGAAGCATAAAGAAATAATTAAGAACAATGTAGTAATAATGTGAATATAAATCTAATAATTTATGTATTGTGACTTATGTGACATTTTCTTTGGAATAGACCTTGCATAACATTAATTTATGACATTGTAGACTCAACTAATATTATTAATTCAGGAAGGTGAAGACCTACATTTTATACGGCTGGATTCCGGCTATTCAGAAAACCACCTAAAGGTGCCTCATTATAATGACATCATTTATGAGTTAAAAAGTTTATTGAACTTTGTTTTAACTTGTTTTTAGTTTACTTAGTGGACATGAGATACTCTCATTTAATAGTACATTGCAATACTTTCATATTGCAATGTACTATGATGGTTATTGTCACACTAACAGGCAGCTACTTCCAAGACGGACCCCTCTCTCACAGTGATGGCCCACTCAGCCAGTCACTGGCTGCCGCCTTGCTCAATGATTGGCCACGTATACTGTCACTGCCAACAGGGGTCCATTCTGCCAAAAGTGGGACTGGAAGACTTCACAGGGGGATCCCCGACAGAGCGAGGTAGGTAAGTATGTGTTCTTTTTAATTAGCCCCAGCAACATATTAACCCCTTAAGCGTTTTTCCGTTTTTGCATTTTCATTTTTTCCTCATCACCTTCTAAAAATCATAGCACTTTAAATTTTGCACATAAAATTCCATATGATGGCTTATTTTTTGTACCACTAATTCTACTTTGCAGTAACATTATTCATTTTACCAAAAAAAGCACAGCAAAATGGAAAAAAATTCATTGTGCGACAAAATTGAAGAAAAAATGTAATTTTGTAACTTTTGGGGGCTTCCGTTTTTAGGCAGTGCATTTTTCGGTAAAAAAGACACCTCATCTTCATTTTGTAGGTCCATATGGTTAAAATGATACCCTACTTATATAGGTTTGATGTTGTCGTACTTCTGAAAAAAATCATAACTACATGCAGGAAAATGGATACGTTTAAAATTGTCATCTTCTGACCCCTATAACTTTTTAATTTTTCCGCATACGGGCCAGTATAAGGGCTAATTTTTTGCGCCGTGTTCTGTTCTTTTATCGGTACCATTGTTGCATTGATCGGACTTTTTGATCGCTTTTTATACATTTTTTCATGATATAAAAAGTGACAAAAAATACGCTATTTTGGACTTTGGAATTTTTTTTTGCACGTACGCCATTGACCGTGCGGTTTCATAAACAATATATTTTTATAGTTTGGACTTTTTATTTTTATTTACACAGTTTTATTTTTTTTTATGGGAAAAGGGGGGTGATTTAAACTTTTATTAGGGAAGGGGTTAAATGACCTTTATTAACTTTTTTTCAAGTTTTTTTGCAGTGTTATAGCTCCCATAGGGGACTATAACACTGCACACACTGATCTTTTACCCTGATCCCTGCAAAGCCATAGCTTTGCATGGATCAGCGTAATAGGGGGTTGATTGCTCAAGCCTGTAGCTCAGGCTTGGAGCAATCAAACGCCGATCGGAGGCAACGGAGCAAGGTAAGGGGACCTCCGCTCGCGTCCTAGCTGATTGGGACATTGCGATAGTACCGATCAGCACGACTGAGCTGCCGGGAAGCTTTTACTTTCATTTTTGACGTGCCGATCAACTTTGATCGTCGCATCTGAAGGGTTAATAGCGCACAGCACAACGATCTGTGCCGTGCCCTGTTAGCCCAGGGTCCTGGCTATCAATAGCAGCCAGGACTAACCAGGACCAGGCGCAGGGCGTACAGGGACGCCCTGCTTCCTTAAGAGGTTAAAGAAAATTCTGGAAACCAAAATACCCCATTAACCTGTTAATGACCAAGGACTTGTATACACAGTGTATGGCGGGCTCCTGACTCAAGCCCACGCCATATCAGCCAGCCCCCAGCTGGTTCTTGTAGCTGGGGGCTGCTGTTAATAGCCGACATACGGCAATCACCACGGCCAGCTATTAACCCTTTAGATCATCGGTATCAAAGCTGACAGTGGCATCTTAAGGGACCTTTGCACATTTACTGGTGGTCCAGTGGGGTGGACCGCCCTCCCTCGGAGCACGATTGTGGGGGGGTTTGGGCGATCTACTTCTGAGGTAGCTGGAGGGCTTATCTCTCATCCCCTGCTAAGCGCATAGCAGACAGATCAATGTAGTTCTATGCAACTACATTGATATGTATGAGGAATCTAATGATTCCTCCTAAAAGTTCCCTAAGGGGATTAATAAAGTGTAAAAAAAATTACCCCTTCCATATTAAAAGTTTAAATCACCCCCCTTTTTCCAAATTACATATAAAAAAATATATAAACATAATAAAAATAAACATATGTGGTATCGCCACGTGCGTAAATGTCCAAACTATAAAAATATTATGTTAATTAAACCGTACGGTCAATTGCGTATACGTAAAAAATAAATTCCAAAGTCCAGATTTGCAGATTTTTCGTCACTTTGTATACCCTTAAAAAATTTTTTTTATAAAAAGCGATTAAAAAGGCCCATCAAAACAAAAATGGTACTGATAGAAACTTCAGATCACGGTGCAAAAAAAAATTAGCCCTCATACATCCCTGTATATGGAAAAATAAAAAAGCTATAGGGGTCACGAGATGACAATTTTAAACATACTAATTTTGGTACATGTAGTTATAATTTATTTAAAGTAATAACATTAAATAAAACCTATATAAATTAGGTATTCTTGTAACCATGTCGACCTACAGAATAAATATATGGTGTTATTTTAACCTAGAAGTGCACTGCGTAGAATCGGAAGCCCCCCACATTTTTTTCCAATTTTGCCCCACAAAAATTTTTAATCTGCTTTTCGCCATAAATTTTATAGTGAAATGATTTAGGATAGGGGATACGTTTTTCACCACTGGACTACCCCTTTAAGGAAATGATTCCATTTTATTGGTATAATACATAGGATTGATTGTATATTTCACGTGAGATAATAAAAAAAATCTAAATTGTAAAATGTAGTGATAATAGTAATTACAATAATACTAAATGTTACAAAATGAAATTTGTTGTAAAACAGAAAATAGCATAGAACAGGGATGATTAGTTATGGAGGATGAGCATTCATCTTCTGGATTTGTTGTTAGCTAGCACAGAAGCTGCTCGCAAAAAATTAACAAATGTTAAATATAACAATGTAATCTGCTGCATTACATTCAGTCTTTAGCATCTAAATCCCAGATCTTCCTTTAAGCTGCAAACAGATTTAAAAAAAAATCCTCCTTTCTTCATATTATCCTCATCCAACTGCAAAATAAAATGCAAACCCAATGCTGGAAGCATAAAAGTTATTATTATGACTCTCACATCTTCACCCCCAAAATATTGTCACATACTGTATGAGAAATTCACAAGCGAGTATCAGAATGAGATATACATTTTAAGGTAATCTTCACTTGAATAGGTTTAGCTGCACGAGGCACAGCCCATGGGCAAGAGGGGCATAGTTTCTTGAATAAAAATAACAGACACTAATTTTGTTATCCTGGATGACTCTTTAATGGGATCTTGTTATTACTTACATGCTGCCTCAAACAGAAGTCATCATGGCCGTCCCCGACAGCATGAAAGTGATAACAGGTTCTCTTTAACATAATTCACACAACACTAACTGCAGATAGAGCATAAACATATGCAGCATGACATAACAGTCTTATCTCATTTCTAAACTCAATATATTCTGGAGACATCATTTAGCTTCAGCTCTGCCAGGACCTTCCTCCTCAATGACATCACTGCAGAACGACTACTAACTGCTAGTGTTGCTCGCGAATATTCGCAATTCGAATATTATTCGCGAATATCGCATATTCGCGAATTCGCGAATTTCGCGAATATAGCGCTATATATTCGTAATTACGAATATTCGTTTTTTTTTTTTTTTTTTTTCTTCACAGTACACATCACAGTGATCACCCCTCTCTGCTTCCAGCTTATGTGGTGTAAAGAAGGCTGTAATACTACTATGTGAGACTGGCGCGCGAAAATTCGCATATGCGAAAATTAGCATATGCTAATTTTCGCATATGCTAATTTTCGCATACGCGAAAATAAAACGAGAATATAACGAATATGCGAATATTCGCGAATATATGACGAATATTCGTCCATATATTCGCGAATATTCGCGAATTCGAATATGGCCTATGCCGCTCAACACTACTAACTGCATCGTTCAAGTGTAGGGTCAAGATAAAAAAAAATTTGCTACACAAAAAAGGAAGCAAAAAATGGATAAAACATATTAACTAATCAGAAAAATAGAAAAGGGATCCAAGGAACATGCTGATGTAATCAGAGAAGTAGACCAGGAGACCTGAATGAAGCCACATGAAAAGCAGCTGGACCTTGAAGCATAAGACCTTAAGGTTTTTCCACTTTGGAAAAACCTTTCACATGTCCTAGCTACATGTCAAAAGTTGTGAACAGAAGGGGTAGACCTCCACCGATCAGGAGAACAAGCTAGGAGAGGTACACTTGCAAAGTAAGTCTATGGAGACTGTGGATGTACCGATCACGTGACACAGCTTAGGGAGAGAACCACACAGCACCATGGACTTCTCCCGGCTCGTTCTCCTGATCCACAGGAGACACGTACAAATTTTTTTTAAGCGACAGGTACACATTCACAGACTACACATGTAACATTCTTATCCAACCATACTCCAGTGGCGATCTCAGCTCTCTGGCTTTTGTAGTGCAAAGGGTGTCCCTCAGTATTAGTGTTGAGCATCATAGGCCATATTCGAATTTGCGATATTTCACGAATATATGGACGAATATTCGTCATATATTCGCTAAATTCGCATATTCGTAATATTCGCGTTTTATTTTCGCATATGCGAAAATTTGCGTATGCGAAAATTAACATATGCAAATTTTCGCATTTGCAAATGTTCGCAAATGTGAAAATTCACTCGCCAGTCTCACACAGTAGTATTAGAGCCTTCTTTACACCACACAAAGCTGGAAGCAGAGAGGGATGATCACTGTGATGTGTACTGTGAAAAAACAAACAACAACAAAAAAAAAAAAATTCGTTATTACGAATATATAGTGCTATAATCGCGAATATTTGCGAATTCGCGAATATGCAATATTCGCGAATAAAATTTGTATTGCAAATATTCGCGAGCAACACTAGTAGCTATGGCTACAAGCCTTTGTTGACAGCAGGGCTGGTTAGCCTATCAGGGAGCTGGAACATCAAACTCATCAGGCTTGAAGCCAGCACCAGATTTAAACAAGCGTCCTGCTAGTCATAGATGCCTGTGATTGGTTGCCATGAGTGCCGCACATGTCATCCGGTCTGCAGATCTGCTGACTCCTTTCCTGTTTACCCAGTTTCTGCCTTGTCTCTGTTAGGCTTAGTCCCCTGTCCCTAGGGAGGACCCCTTGTCTAGTTGGGGCCACCTTTTAAGGCAGAAGTAGGTAGGGACAGGTGTGGGTGGAGTTTAGGGCTGCAATACCCTGTCCCCTACATAACAATATATTTGGAATTTGGGACAATATAAACATGTCCTTGTAGATAGATGTTTAGTGCCAGAAGATTAGGCGTACTCCGGCGGAAAACTTTATTTATAAATCAACTGGAGCCAGAAAGTTAAACAGATTTGTAAATTACTTCTATTAAAAAATCTTAATCCTTCCAGTACATATTAGCAGCTGTATACTACAGAGGAAATGCTTTTCTTTTTGGATTTCTCTTCTGTCACTACCACAGTGCTTTCTGCAGACCTCTGCTGTCCATTTTAGGAACTGTCCAGAGCAGGAGAAAATCCCCATAGCAAACATATGCTGCTCTGGACAGTTCCTAAAATGGACAGCAGAGGTCAGCCGAGAGCACTGTGGTCGTGACAGAAGAGAAATCCAAAATGAAAAACATTTCCTCAGTAGTATACAGCCCCTGAAAAGTACTGGAAGGATTAAGATTTTTTAATAGAAGTAATTTACAAATCTGTTTAACTTTCTGACACCAGTTGATTTAAGAAAAAAAGTTTTCCACCGGGGTACCCGTTTAACTTGTATCTCCTGGGCCCCAAAGCAAACTTGTATATGCTCCCAACTAGAGTTGAGTTAATCTACCAATCCTGAATGCACACCACGTTTTTGCTATACAGTTCCGGTATAATACGGTTAAAAAATTTATGGAACTGTATAGAACACTGTATGCATTGACTTAACATTGTAAACCGTATGTCAAACGCATCATCCGGTTTAGTCCGTTTTGTGTCTTATACGTTTTTTCCGTTTTTTTACCCATACCCAAAACCGTAGTCTACCATGTTTTTTTTGGTCCGGGTTAAAAACTGTATTAATCCGTATACATTTTTTTTTTAACATGGGAGTCAATGGGAACCGTACAGAACCGTATGTGCGTACGGTTCCATCCGGTTTTCACAGTACATTTTTTGACTTTGCGCAGTTTTTTTTCTTGGAATTTTAATCAAACAAGTGAAACTTTATTCAAAATGAAGTGAAAACTTAAAAAACTGATGCATTTTCAGGCATATTTTATATAAAAAAAATGCGTCCGTCAAATTCATAAAATTTGCCTAGGAGTTTGTTCTTTGTAGGTCTATATAAAAGTGAATGTCTGTGCACACATTATATAAAAAATGGGAGGACAATCACTTTCCCATAGAGTAACAAAAAGCACAATTATTTAGCAAAAATGGACACAAATTTTCTTTGATTTGACAGATTCATAATTTTTTTAATTAAAATACGCCTGTCAATGTAAAGTGTGAGCATAGCCTTGCAGATCAATTGTGGAGAATACAAATGAGTGGAATATTTATACAGTGATCCCTCAACTTACAATGGCCTCAACATACAATAGTTTCAAAATACAATGGTCTTTTCTGGACCATTGTAATTTGAAACCAGACTCAACATACAATGCTACAGACAGTCCAGATCTGTGAAACGTGTCAATGGCTGGAAGAACCGACCAATCAGAATGGGGATTTCACTGGTAAAACCCCTGTATTACTGAAGTGTATGCACTGACTGGGTGTCTGGTAGTGCCCCCTACAGTACAGGGAGGTATTACATGTTCTGTACTCTTTACCTGTGCCAGGGTTAGCTGCTCCTTTGGACACCAGGTGAGGGCGGCTCAATGTTACTGTTTTGGGACACTTTGTGTACTGTACAGGACCCTGAAGAAGCTCCTGTCCTCTACATAGACTAGTGTTTTCCCAAGCAGGGTACCCCCAGCTGTTGCAAAACTACAACTCCCAGCATGCCCGGACAGCCTTTGGCTGTCCGGGCATGCTGGGAGTTGTAGTTTTGCAACAGCTGGAGGCACCCTGGTGTGGAAACGCTGACATAGACAGTGATTTACAGCTCTCAGCAGATCTTTCTTACTTTTATATGTAAGGATTTGCTTTATCTAATTATTTTTCTTTAATCCTCACTTTTTCCTATTTTTGGATGACATTTTGGTGCCTTTCGAACCAATTACCAGGTTTCCATAGAGTTATGGTCTCAACATACAATGGACTCAACATACAATGGTCGTCCTGGAACCAATTAATATTGTAACTTGAGGGACCACTGTAGTTGCTACACCCTGCTCTGAACCAACACTATAGAATTGAGACTAAACTTGCTAAACGTCTGTCTTTTTTAACTAATACCTTTTATTTAGTGTTATTATCCCAATAATAATTTATTATGTTTATTATATTGATCTGCTGACACAAAGTAAGCATTGCATATATGAAAAGTAAGACTAAAGTTCAGATTGTAATCATAACTCATTGATAATGCTCATTTACACTTGGTACATGAATGGCATCTTACACCTCCCTACAGAACATGAAAAAACAATAAAAGAAAAGAAAATGTGCTGAGCAGTGCATTGTACCTGCCACCTATAAAATACTGCTTGAAATGAAATACGGCTTTAAGGTTTTTTCCTTCAGCTACTTTGCAGTCATTAAAATGAGTTGAATTTTCGTGTGGAAAATTCCGGATTAATTATGACAATTTTGGCTCTGGGTAGACGGTGAATTCTGCCTAATGCTTCCACTTGCATCAAAAATTCAGATATCAATTTTAAGGAAAAGATACAAAAGTCAGCAAACAGGAGACTAATCTGTGGAGATACAAAGTCATGTTTTAACTCTTTAGTTAACAGGTGCACAGAAATAACCGGAAGCTCTTGGCTTCAATGCAAAATCTGCAAAAGGGCCTCCTTTTTTAAAGGGGTATTCCGCCCCTAGACATTTTATCCCCTATCACAAGGATAGGGGATAAGATGTCAGATCGCCGCGGTCCCGCTGCTGGGGACCCCTGGGATCCCCGCTGCGGCACCCCGCTATCATTACAGCACAGAGCGAGTTCACTCTGCATGTAATGATGGGCAGTACAGGGGCCGGAGCATTGTTACGTCACGGCCCCGAGTTCGCTCTGTGCGTAATGACGGGCGATACGGGGGACGGAGCAGCATGACGTCATGGCGCCGCCCCTCGTGACATCACGGCCCGTCCCCTTAATGCAAGTCTATGGGAGGGGGCGTGACGACCGCCACACCCCCTCCCATAGACTTGTATTGAAAGGGGCGGACGTGACGTCACGAGGGGCGGAGCCATGACGTAACGATGCTCCGGCCCCTGTACTGCCCATCATTACGTGCAGAGCGAACTCGCTCTGTGCTGTAATGATAGCGCGGTGCCGCAGCGGGGATCCCGGGGGTCCCCAGCAGTGGGACCGCGGCGATCTGACATCTTATCCCCTATCCTTTGGATAGGGGATAAGATGTCTAGGGGCGGAATACCCCTTTAAGCTACCTCAGCATCCCCTATAGTTACAATTTGTGGTAGGACATTCCAAAGTTGGACTGCCAAAACAGTAAAGACCCATTTTCTATATTGGATTTTTTTTCTAAGCTGAACAACCCCAGTTTTTCCAGCCTCTCATAGCAGCATCCCATTAATATAGTTACCCATCTTTAAAGGGGTAGTGCGGTGGAAAACTAATTTTTTTTTAATCAACTGGTGCATGAAAGATAAACAGATTTGTACATTACTACTATTTAAAAATCTTAACCCCTTAAGGACCGGGGGTTTTTCCGTTTTTGCATTTTCGTTTTTTGCTCCTTGCCTTTAAAAAATCATAACTCTTTCAATTTTGCACCTAAAAATCCATATGATGGCTTATTTTTTGCACCACCAATTCTACTTTGTAATGACGTCAGTCATTGTGCCCAAAAATCTACGGTGAAACGGGAAAAAAAATCATTGTGAGACAAAATTGAAAAAAAAAATGCCATTTTGTAACTTTTGGGGGCTTCCGTTTCTACGTAGTACATTTTTCGGTAAAAATGACACCTGATATTTATTCTGTAGGTCCATATGATTAAAATGATACCCTACTTATACAGGTTTGAATTTGTCGCACTTCTGGAAAAAATCATAACTTCATGCAGAAAAATTTATACGTTTAAAATTGTCATCTTCTGACCCCTATAACTTTTTTATTTTTCCGTGTATGGGGCGGTATGAGGGCTCATTTTTTGCACCGTGATCTGAAGTTTTTAACGGTATCATTTTTGCATTGATAGGACTTATTGATCGCTTTTTATTAATTTTTTCATGATATAAAAAGTGACCAAAAATGCACTATTTTGGACTTTGGAATTTTTTTGCGCACGCCATTGACCGTGCGGTTTAATTAACGATATATTTTTATAATTCGGACATTTCCGCACGTGGTGATACCATTTATGTTTATTTTTATTTTTATTTACACTGTGTTTTTTCTTTTATGGGAAAAGGGGGGTGATTCAAACTTTTAATAGGGAAGGGGTTAAATGATGTTTATTCACTTTTTTTTTGCACTTTTTTTTTGCAGTGTTATAGGTCCCATAGGGACCTATAACACTGCACACACTGATCTTTTACATTGATCACTGGTTTCTCATAAGAAACCAGTGATCGATGATTCTGCCGCATGACTGCTCATGCCTGGATCTCAGGCACTGAGCAGTCATTCGGCGATCGGACAGCGAGGAGGCAGGTAGGGGCCCTCCCGCTGTCCTGTCAGCTGTTCGGGATGCCGCGATTTCACCGCGGCTATCCCGAACAGCCCACTGAGCTAGCCGGCATGCTTTCGGTTTCACTTTAGACGCGGCGTTCAACTTTGAACGCCGCGTCTAAAGGGTTAATAGCGCGCGGCACAGCGATCAATGCCGCGCGCTATTAGCCACGGGTCCCGGCCGTTGTTAGAGGCCGGGCCCGAACCGCTATGACGCGGGGCCACGCCGTGGCCCCGCGTTATAGATCGGGAGTGGACACATGACGTTCCAGTACGTCATGTGTCCTTAAGGGGTTAATCCTTCCAGTACTTATCAGCTGCTGTATGCTCCACAGGAAGTTGTATTTCTGATAATACAATCTGATAATGGGGAGCACAACTATTGGGACCCCAGTGATCTCCTGTCTGGCACCCCGGCTCTTCCCATGCATGCTTTGTACAGGACCTATGTTGATAACCTTTATCTCCAGCTCTTCCATAGAGATGTGGTAGACACAGTTAAGTGTACAAAGCAATAGCCGCTCTGTGCATATGGAGAGCCAGGGTGCCAGGCAAGAGGTTGAGGGGGTCCCAGTGGTGGAACCCCCCACAAACAGACATTTGTCCCCTATCCTTTTAAGGCTTTTTTAAGGCTGTAAATACATTTGTAGTTTTAGAAGCAGTGTTTACCATGGTGTCACCCATGAACGTGTTTTGGAAAGCTGCCATTTAAGCCAAACCTTTTTTTATCTTTGTCATTCCTTTTGACTCCACTCGTTGCTTTGGCTCAAAAGACTGAATGAAAAATTACCACAAAAATCTGTGTAGAGTCAAACCCAGAAATGGATCCAGCAATACAGAAAAGTATAGTTCCTTCCTTAATATTTCCTACTCCTTTTGAACCCACTTCTGACCCTGGGTTGCACAAAATATGTTACAATGGATAATTTAGGAATCATTTTAGATAAACGGAAAAAAAAATCAGAACTGACATTTAAGTCCGTGTTAAGTACATTTTCTGATCATCTCTATTGTTCTAAAATCTGCCAAATGAAAATGTTCTTTATAAAATCCAATCCCAGAGCTAACAACACGGACACATCACATTCAATAACCTTGTAAATTTAATATGGCACGTGTCCAGCTTGTAGTCAAGGGAGAAATATGTTTCCACTACTGTAAAAACATACTTGTATTTTTTCACTCATCACTCATTATCGTGGGGGAGGGGTAGAGATAATCTCTAGAGATGGTGTATACATCAATAGACTCACTAAGAACCACCATATTTAGTGAAACATAATGTAAACCATATTTGGCAATCTGTGAAAACTGCCATAAGGGACATTTTAAAGATACAAACAAAAAGTGGCACACAATATTTGTACTGGTAACCCCCCCCCCCCCCCATTTAAAATAAACACCCCCCTAACCTACGGCAAACTGCAAATACTGGTAAATTGGCAGAAAAAAATAGTAATTACTCTTTATTGCATCTTTCAGATTCCCGTAAGAATTAATTCAGCATGTGCTGTGTTTGCAAAGCAGAAGATAAAAGATGTAACACAAATTTAGAAAGAAAGACATGGCCGTACATTAACACATTATACATTGATCTACTGCTTCTTAGCAAAGTTTTGACAATGCGGCCCACAGTGACTTACACTGCATTCCGCCACCTCCACGCTGTGTCATTCAGCCACTATATGGTGTCCTCATGCCACCACCTCCACGCTGTGTCATTCAGCCACTATATGGTCTCCTCATGCTGCCAACACCTCCACGCTGTGTCATTCAGCCACTATATGGTCTCCTCATGCTGCCAACACCTCCACGCTGTGTCATTCAGCCACTATATGGTCTCCTCATGCTGCCAACACCTCCACACTGTGTCATTCAGCCACTATATGGTCTCCTCATGCTGCCACCTCCATGCTGTGTCATTCAGCCACTATATTATCTCCTCATGCTGCCAACACCATCATGCTGTGTCATTCAGCCACTATATGGTCTCCTCATGCTGCCAACACCTCCACACTGTGTCATTCAGCCACTATATGGTCTCCTCATGCTGCCACCTCCATGCTGTGTCATTCAGCCACTATATGGTCTCCTCATGCTGCCAACACCATCATGCTGTGTCATTCAGCCACTATATGGTCTCCTCATGCTGCCAACACCTCCATGCTGTGTCATTCAGCTACTATATGGTGTCCTCATGCTGCCAACACCTCCACACTGTGCCATTCAGCCACTATATGGTCTCCTCATGCTGCCAACACCATCATGCTGTGTCATTCAGCCACTATATGGTCTCCTCATGCTGCCAGCACTTCCACGCTGTGTCATTCAGCCACTATATGGTGTCCTCATGCTGCCAACACCTCCACACTGTGCCATTCAGCCACTATATGGTCTCCTCATGCTGCCAACACCTCCACACTGTGCCATTCAGCCACTATGTGGTCTCCTCATGCTGCCACCTCCACGCTGTGTCATTCAGCTACTATATTATCTCCTCATGCTGCGAACACCTCCACGCTGTGTCCATAGGCGTGCGCAGCCTATTGCATTAGGGTGTGCACCCTAAAGCACAAACTCACGCTGTGCGCGTGCATATATATATATATATATGCACACAGTTAGTATAGTTCCCCCACATTAGGTGCAGTATAGTTCCCCCACATTAGGTGCAGTATAAGTCCCGCCACATTAGGTGCAGTATAGTTCCCCCACATTAGGTGCAGTATAAGTCCCACCACATTAGGTTCGCAGTATAAGTCCCCGCACATTAGGTTGGCAGTACAGTTCCCCCACATTAGGTTTGCAATACAGTTCCCCCACATTAGGTTGGCAGTACAGTTCCCCCACATTAGGTGCAGTACAGTTCCCCCACATTAGGTTGGCAGTACAGTTCCCCCACATTAGGTGCCACCTAATGTGGGGGAACTGTACTGCACCTAATGAAGGGGAACTGTACTGCATCTAATGAGGGGGAACTGTACTGCACCTAATGTGGGGGAACTGTACTGCACCTAATGTGGGGGAACTGTACTGCACCTAATGTGGGGGAACTGTACTGCACCAGTACAGTTCCCCTACATTAAGTGCAGTACAGTTCCCCCACATTAGGTGTAGCATAGTTCACCACATTATGTGCAGTACAGTTCCCCTACATTAGGTGCAGTATAGTTCCACCACATTAGGTGCAGTATAGTTCCCCACATTAGGTGCAGTATACTTCCCCCACATTAGGTGCAGTACAGTTTCCCCACATTAGGTTGGCAGTATAGTTCCCCACATTAGGTGCAGTATAGTTCCCCCCACATTAGGTGCAGTATAGTTCACCCCTCATTAGGTGCAGTACAGTTCCCCCACATTAGGTGCAGTACAGTTCCCCCACATTAGGTGCAGTACAGTTCCCCCACATTAGGTGCAGTACAATTCCCCCACATTAGGTGCAGTACAGTTCCCCCACATTAGGCTGGCAGTACAGTTCCCCCACATTAGGTGCAGTATAGTTCCCCCACATTAGGTTGGCAGTACAGTTCCCCCACATTAGGCTGGCAGTATAGTTACCCACATTAGGTGCAGTATAGTTCCCCCACATTAGGTTGGCAGTATAGTTCCCCACATTAGGTGCAGTATAGTTCCCCCCACATTAGGTGCAGTATAGTTCACCCCACATTAGGTGCAGTACAGTTCCTCCACATTAGGTGCAGTACAGTTCCCCCACATTAGGTGCAGTACAGTTCCCCCACATTAGGTGCAGTACAGTTCCCCCACATTAGGCTGGCAGTACAGTTCCCCCACATTAGGTGCAGTATAGTTCCCCCACATTAGGTTGGCAGTACAGTTCCCCCACATTAGGCTGGCAGTACAGTTCCCCCACATTAGGTGCAGTATAGTTCCCCCACATTAGGTTGGCAGTACAGTTCCCCCACATTAGGCTGGCAGTATAGTTCACCACATTAGGTGCAGTATAGTTCCCCCACATTAGGTTGGCAGTATAGTTCCCCACATTAGGTGCAGTATAGTTCCCACATTAGGTGCAGTATGTTCCCCCACATTAGGTGCGGTATAATTCGCCACATTAGGTGCAGTACAGTTCCCTACAAAAGCAAAATAGACATGGAGGCCACCAGCATCTGGAGGTGCTACCTTCCTACTGGCAGGAAGAGGGGGTTAATTTGAGGGTACTACCTTCTTACTGGGGGGCGGGTTAATCTGGGGGTACTACCATCCTACTGGGGGGGGAGGGGGTTAATCTGGGGGTACTACCTGCCTACTCGGGGCCCCAGATTAACCCCCTCCCCCCCCCCGGTAGACCGGTAGTACCGAAGATTAACCCCCTCCCCCCAGCAGGCAAGTAGTACCCCCAGATTAACCCTCTCCCCTCAGCAGGCAGGTAGTAACCCCCAGATTAACCCCCTCCAGCAGGCAGGTAGTACCCCCAGATTAACCCCCCCCCCCCAGTAGGATGGTAGTACCCCCCCCAGTTTAACCCCCTCCCCCCCCCCTGTAGGAATGCAGTACCCCCCAGATTAACCCTATCCCCCCACCCTGTTAGAAGGTAGTACCCCCCTGATGACCCCCTCCCCCCCCCCAGTAGGATGGTAGTACCCCCCAGTTTAACCCCCTCTCCCCCCCTGTAGGAATGCAGTACCCCCCCAGATTAACCCTATCCCCCCACCCTGTTAGAAGGTAGTACCCCCCTGCCCCCCCAGTAGGATGGTAGTACCCCCCAGTTTAACCCCCTCTCTCCCCCTGTAGGAATGCAGTACCCCCCAGATTAACACTATCCCCCCCCCTGTAGGAAGATAGTACGGTGCCCCAGATTAACCCCCTCCCCCCAGACCCAGTAGGCAGATTGAAATAACATTCACTCACTCAGCGCGGTAATCCTGCGAGCCGCGTACCGTCACGTCACGCTCTGGGGCCGGTGTCCTTGAATACAGCGTGACGTCCTGATGGTCATGTGACGGCAGTAACGCGCCGTCACATGACCGGACCAACAGAAGGTGAGCCAGAGCGGAGCGGGGCACAAACAGGAGTAGGAGGCAGCGCTGTGCGGTGCGCCTGACGGACAGGCGCACTGCACAGCGGGGGGGGGGGGGCGGGGGTCTGGGCTGGTGAAGGACGGTCGGGCACAGATGGGGGGGTGCTGCAGAGGGTTTTGGTGTCACCCGGTGCGGGCCGCACCGCCACTGGATTAGGGTGTGCCTGGGCACACCCGGCACACCCCGTGCGCACGCCTATGGCTGTGTCATTCAGCCACTATATGGTCTCCTCATACTGATGCCACCTCCAGGCTCTGTCATTGTGCTGCTCTGCAACATTGTTTCTAATAGCGACGCCTCTAATCTGCATCTCATACTGAATAACAGTATTATTTCACTAACACAGCACACTCCATATGCGTGTTACGGCAAGGCAAAGTGTTCTATACCCCTATTGAGGCTCTCTGTAGACCATAAATAGCCGTTTTTAATACAGATTCACTATTTTTCAAAAAATCACTCATCTCTACTTAATACCCTAAATAATAACAGGTTATTAGCTTTTTACTTCAGGAGTATAGAATCAGTTTGCTTTATTTCAGCATTTTTCTAGAATTTGCATTACACTTTAACTAAGCCTTTTAGATGTTATTCAAGTCTACTGTAGATAAACTAAAATCTTGTGACTAAAACGGAATCAAAATTTGCTGTCAAAATGAACACTGGGTTGGGATATGGACAAACACTTATTGGTGTTCAAGTTGAGCCAACAAAGCCAGACTGTATATCAATAGACCACCATTTCTGGTGATCCAAAAGAACCCTTATTTTCCCACACACAAAAAATATCCATAAACTTTATTAAACTATATTTACACCTATCTGCTAAAGCCCTATAGAGACATTGAAGGGATTTAACAGATTACATGGGGACCTGACCTTATCGTGCCAGTAGTATTTGCTGATTGTATGTGCCTGCAGTACACATTCAGTCATACACAACTTAAAAACATACTACTTGGCAACCCCTCAACATGTTTCGCCACAGTGCTGGGGCATTGTCAAGAGGCAGCAGGGCACCTGTATACTCACAAGGTGTATCCTTAGTTCTGTTGGTCTACATCATTAGTTACATGAATCTGATCACAACCTGAAATAAGCATGAACAGCGCTCATAGGAGTAAAATACTTACTTGAAGAAAAATGTGATGTCAATAACGTGATTCAGTTTCATGGTATTGTCCCTTTCCATAGCGATAAATTGTGGTGTATAGAAAGTGCATAGAAATAGATTTTGGAACCCAACAATACCCAGTCAATGAAGCATATGGTATACATTCCAACTAATTCCACATAATACAAAGCAGTAACAAGTATTTGTAGTATATTACAGAGACTAAACTCAAAAACCTGTGTAAAGGAACCATATAGTGACCTGTATAACAAGCTATGACTAAGAGGCAGAAAACTTCAAAAATAAAAAGTATCAAAGAGAACATGTGATGATAGATGCTATGCTTTTCTAATGCTGTTCCACTGTGTAGATGTGAAGGGTCAACAGATTAGCACTTATTTCTAATAAAAGAAATAGCATAACTCGATATGGCAAGATATAATTTAGTGATTAATAGTAATATCGAGTGAAAGCATTTAAACAGCTGTAAGTAATTAAAAAACAGTCATTTATATTAACGTTTGATATAACATGTATAAAAATATATAGAAATATAGGTTAGGTCTATCTCAGTGTTAGAAAGAAGCGATTATAACTACAGGGAAAAGAAGCCTGTCTCGTCTTCCTCCTTTCATGTGTCTTACGCTGTCAGTCACTTGTCATTTCCTTACACATCAACAACAGGCGCCTGACCAGGCTGTCAGGATACGACTCTCGCTGTCCAAGAACGGCAACAACTACATCCTTCGATTCCTAAGTAAGACGGCTATGATGCCAAACTGAGATGACAATTATGACTCCAGGACACATTTTCTCTACATATTTTCATTTTTTCTCTCAAGATCAAGAAAAAATATTCACACTTACACGGTATATGCTTTTTATATGTGCAATGTATGTATACAATATATGTTTCTGTGTTGCTTTCTTGAAATTCAGTATGTAAGGTGCTTGTACAGCGACCAAATCTTTTTTAAAAAGCTCTGTCATTCGGAAATTAACAGTGATAGCTACATAGATTATAAAGTTGAGAAGACACAAGAGTCCATCAAGTTCAATTGATATGCCTATTATGTCCCTACTGTGTTAATCCAGAAAAAGGCAAAAAGCCCTACTGGGAGAAAATTCCTTCTTCACTCCAAATATCAGAATACATCCCTGGATCAGCGTTATGTCCCGATAAATCTAGTATGTTCGTTTAACTGAACCCATTTCAATACTTATCTGGTTCCCCACCAGTCTCTAATTTCCAGACAGCAATTGTCTCTACATATTTTCATTTTAGACCTCAAGAACAAAAAAATATATTCACACTTAGACGGTATATGCTATTTATATGCACAATGTATGTATAAATCTCTGATGTCACATGTACGTTGATGCAGGAAACATTAGAATAGGAATAGTGCAGGATTAGTAAGGCGATTTTGATCAGGAACCAGACACTGCTGATTTTTAAACTGGTTTCCCACAATTAAAGTTTAAGCTAGATCACACACAATATAAGAAAATAAGAATGACTCCAGCGTTATGGCGCCCCCTAGTTTCCTTTTGATTCACTTTGAGATTACCCACCTAAAATGTTTCAGTGTTTGATGCTTGTGAGAGTCTATTGTTATAGATCAGGATTCAGGATGCCAATGTAGATGATCTCTTTCACAACTATCAGTGTCAGACACAAATTAAGTGGTCTTGTGCCATATACTGTACCACTGGGGCCACTGATTGGTATAACTGTGTATTGAGGCCTGCCATTGCTAAGGGCATGTAAACAAAGCCAGCAGGCAGATCTTGTAAGGTAGTGCTGGACGCAGTGAGGTTTAAACAGACTTATATAGCTTAAAGGGGTACTCTGGTATTGAACAACGTATAACCCTATACAGCATAGGGGATAAGTGTCTGATCTCAGCCAGTCTGACTTCTGGAATCCCCCGTGGTCTTCTGCCTGGCACCCTGGTTCTCCCCATGCGTTGGTGTATGCATTGCGGAGCTGTTGACCACAACACAGAGCGGTGGCTGACATGCCCCCTCCATGTACCTCTATGGGTGAGCCGGAGATACAGTGCTCATGGGAAGAGCTGGGGTGCCAGGCAGGAGATCGCAGAGGACCCATCGGTCAGACCCTCTGAGATCAGACACTTATCACCTGTTCAGTACCAGAATACCCCTTTAAGTCTATGTATAAAAACAAATATCCAACACATATGAAGAAAAGATAAGACATTAAACATCGCATAACTTTCAACCTATTTAGATTTTTTTTTAAAGCCAGTGTTCAAGGCTGGAAATTCACTTTAAATACAACATATTGCTGCATATTGCAATGAACGAATGGCTCTATAAGCTTGGAAGTTGGCAATCATTTTTCTAAGACATAAATGTTACTTTTCTTGGAATGTCATACTGATCATAAAAAAGTACTTTACTCTGCAGGAAGCCACAATGAAGAACAAGGAAAATATGTGTTCCTTCTAAAGGGGAATATATCACTAATACTTCACATTCCAGGGGATGCACTCATTTAAACTATATATTAATATTATTTTCTTTCTATTCTATTCTATTTTTTATTTTTTGAAAAAAAAAATATATATATATTTTTTAATTGAAATCGCTATGGGGAGAACCATCCTGTGAACTGATGCCTATAGACTATGTGGTGAAATGACAAATCCACAATGTAATGGGCGGCTGCAAATCTGCAGGCGATTTTTGCAGCAGTTCTGCAGTATTTCGCATATTTTTTACTTTTTGAAGTGCTCAACATTGCTGCCCTAGACAAAGGGCAATGGGTGCTTAATGGCAAATAAAGACCTGGTAATAATAAAGAGATGATGGCTGAAAAAAAGGATATATGGCAGGCATTGTATAGTAAAGGCTCAGTGGTCAATGTGACAAGTCAAATTTTTGTTTTTGTCAAGGAATAAAATAGCAAAAAAGAACAATAAAACACTAACAATTAAGACAAAATCTGTTAAGCATGAACACTTTTTGAGTTTAGACTCCTGAAAAGGCACTATAGGAGCAACCTTTAAAGAATAATTGATGTGAATTATATTCTTGATGTTATTTTTATGGTGTGTTAGAACAGCTTAAATTAGGGATCGACCGATATCGGTTTTTTAGGGCCAATACCGATACTCTGTGGAGGTTAGGGCCGATAGCCGATAACTTATACCGATATTCCGGTATAAGTTATCGGCTATTTATCCCCCGTGACACCGCTGCAGATCATTGATTTAAAGCGGGCGCTTTAAATCAATGAACTGCAGTGGCTTTTGCGGCGCGGTGGGGGCGGTGCGGGGCATTATCGGCAAGGTAATCGTGATTTTATGGCAGACAGGAGGCTCGTATCAAATGCATTATCCTTCTTTATTCAGCCCAATAGCAGAAAGAAATGCAATGAAATGTAATAACCAAGAAAAAAGAGAGGGGAGTGTTGGTCACCTAGTAACCATCTACGCCCCCTCCACATTCCGACCAATCCTCTTCAACCTAAGTCCATATTAAACAAGTCCAGCTCCACCTCCTCCTCTTTCTTTCTGCTCAATAGCAGTGTTAACATCAGATAAGTATTTAATCCAGTGTCTGGTTGTTTGTGCCAGATCTCACTGTTTTATGTTCTATCATATGATTTTCCTTTTTGTGCTATTTAACCCGGTGTAGATACTTCATACACCGGGCCTTTCTACATCTTTTTTCCCCTATTTTTGTGGTTTTTTTTTTTTTTTTTTTTTTTTTTTTTTCCCCTGTACTTTATCTCTAGACGTATCCGCCCTCCCTGGCGTTCATACACTGTTTTTCTCCTGTTTTGTCCCCTTTCTGGCCCCTGCCGGTGTTCCGTGTCTTTCTTTCGCTATTCGCACTCATTACCTGTTGTTTTCGGGCCGTCGCCATTGCGGTGACGTCGGCTTTCTTCTCCTCCCTTCGTCTCCGCCCTCTCATCTCGCTCCCTGCGCGCTTCTCGTACACGCTACGTCAGCGCGTCACGTGAGCGCGCAGGGTCTCGCGAGAATACGCGGCTCGGCCTCCCACAGTGTGTTAGAACACTGGGTACGGCCGGGAGTCGCGCAGGGCTCCGTGGCATACTACGGCTACTGGAAGCGCTCTGATAGATGCGCTGACAGTGCCGCGATCCTGCCGTGTTGCTGACGTACAGCTGTCTGTGACAGCTGTGTCAGTAACCCTCAGGTTACGGAGCGGACTGCGCCTGTTTTTCCTTCCTGTACATACGGTTATACTATATACATATATACCCTTGCCTTATATACAAGTACTTACTGTGGCCTACCCCACCTTTTCTCTTTACAGACCTGAACACTATTGTGTGCTCCATGATGGATAATAAATTGGATATGACCCTGGGGGATGGCCCCATTCCTGCTCATACTGTTCATACTGATTCTATGTCCGCTGCTGAAATTCACCAGCTAGTGAACAATTCCATTGCATCCGCTCTCACGTCCGCCATGGCGGTCATGAATGACAACATTTCCAAATCCATCTCATTGGCGGTATCTCAATCCCGCAATGACATTGCAGTGGTTTCTGCAGGTCCGCCGTCCGCGGCGACCATACCTAATCCGGTTTCTGAACCTCAGAAGTCCGGTAAGTCTGAGAGGAAACGCCACCACTGCTCGGACGCCATGACCTCTCCCACACCATTGCTGACGGTGGGAGATGGACAAAATATTTCAGGCGGCCCTTCTCATTCGGGCGCCAACCCGAAATCGGGTTTAAGACCCTCCACCCGGGAGGACGACTATGATGTACGGGCGACACGCTCTGCTAAGCGGTCTAAACCCGATTCATACATTGAAGAATCGGAGGCGGAGTCTGAGGCAGATTATGAGGTGTCTTTACCCTCTTCTATCGAAGGCGATGAAGAGGAGGTAGGTGATATGGAGGAGTGCGACCCCACCGGGTCTGCTACTGCTACGGGCAATCCACACGCCATATTGGACTCCCTGGGGGTGCCATTTTTTGACCCGGACGACATTAAACATCCCAGGTCTGGGGAATGGTCCCCGCTGCCGCAGGTGGCTAAATATGTGGAGGCGTGGCTACGGAAACCTTTAGATCGCAGTAACCGCAGCAAGTTGCGATCGGAATGTCCGCGTCCTTCAGTGGCCAACAAGGTCGCGGCTACTCCTGAACTGGACCCGATTCTTATTAAATACTTGCTAAAATCTGGTAAAAACCCGAAGAAGGGTCTGGACAGATCCTTCATGTCCGTACAGGACAAATTGTTGGACGTCTTGGGACCGCTTACCAAAATTCTCAACATGGCTGAGCATGCGGTGGCAACAGGCGGCTTGGTGGACGCGGGTGTCCTCAGGAACTGGGCCTTGAGGGCCACGTGTCTGTTGGGCAATGCAAACTCAGCGATGTCCGCTGAGCGGCGTCGCTCGATACTGATGAGGCTGGACCCGCAGCTGACACATTTAGCTACCGAAGAGCCGGGCCCATCTGCTGAGGGCCTCCTGTTTGGAGACTCTCTGATTAAAAACATCAATAAATTCGTAGGATTGTTCTCCAGCCTAGATAAGGCGCAATCCTCGTTGAAAAAATCCGCTAAGGTTTTCGGCAAAGCCGGAAGGGGCAAGGGTCGACCTTCCGGCAGAGGTGCTTATTTTCGACCCTATGCTAGACCCACCGTCCAGTATGTGCAGGACAGACCTCAACCTCAGGCGGCCCCTGCACCCGTGCCAACCAACCCCTTTTACCCAACCCGAGGACGGCCCTGGAGGGCACGTGGTACTTCCAGAGGTTTCTCCAGAGGCAGGACCACAGGTGGGTTGGACTGTACAGAGTGTTTGTTCGGCCCCAGTGGGGGGCAGACTACGATATTTTTTCCACCACTGGTCCATGATTTCTACAGACCCTTGGGTGCTGCAAGTGGTATCGGGTTACATGATAGATTTCATGTCAGAACCGGTCCAATCAAGGTGGCCGACGAATCTTTGCTTCTCAGAGGCAGACAGGACTCTGATAAACCAAGAGGTCGCGGACTTGCTAGACAAAAAGGCCATTGTCCGGGTGTCTATGGACAAACCGGGCTTCCTCAGCAATCTCTTCTTGGTGAAGAAGAAAGACGGAGGCCACAGGCCTGTCATAAATCTGAGGGATCTAAACGAGTATGTGTCGTATCGCCACTTCAAGATGGAGGGCATACATCTGCTCAGAGACTCTCTTCTTCCAAACGATTGGCTGGCAAAGATCGATTTGAAAGACGCGTACCTCACGGTACCAATTCACCCTTCTTCCCAGCAGTATCTCCAATTCCTCTGGGACGACGGGAAGTGGGAATTCACCTGTCTTCCGTTCGGCCTCTCATCCGCCCCGTGGTGTTTCACCAAACTCCTGAGACCGGTTATGGCGCTTCTCAGGAGTCGAGGGGTGAGACTTATCATATATCTCGACGATATATTGATTATGGCTCAATCCCCTCAACAGGTGTCACTACACGTGGATTGGACTTGTTCCCTTCTCACGGATTTGGGGTTCTTAATCAATCACAAAAAGTCTGTGTTCGTTCCCACTCAAGACGTGGAGTTTCTAGGCTTCATGGTGAACACCCCCATGGCCATCTTGAGTCTTCCGGACAAGAAGCTTGCACTGCTTCGCAAAGAAATAAGGTCCCTGCTCAGGAGAGACTTGGTTTCACTACGGGCGGTAGCCCGCATCGTGGGCCTTTTGTCGGCCTCCGTTCAGGCCATTCTTCCGGCCCCTCTCCATTACAGGGCATTACAACGCCTGAAGACCGAGAAATTAGCGGAGGGTCTTTCTTATGCGGACAGAGTTCCTCTGTCTCAGGAGGCCCGCGCCGACCTGTACTGGTGGCTCCGCCACGTCCAGGATTGGAATGGCAGGATGATATTCACCTCCAAACCGGATTTGATTGTGGAGTCAGATGCCAGTCTGAGCGGATGGGGAGCCCGTTGCGGCTCGTCCTCCACGGGCGGCAAGTGGTCCCCGGAGGAGTCCCTACTGCATATCAACTGCTTGGAACTTCTGGCGGGCTATTTTGCAGTCAAAAGTTTCGCATTCCACAGGTCAAATTGTTGTATCCTGCTTCGCATGGACAACGTTTCGGCCGTGCGGTACATCAACCGCTTTGGGGGTACGAGATCCAAGATATTGGCGGACATTGCGAAAGATTTTTGGCAATTCTGTCTCCAGAGGGACATTCTCCTTTTGGCGGAATATCTTCCGGGAGTCTCCAACTCCGTGGCGGATTGGAACTCGAGGCATCTGATGGACAGCAGCGACTGGACCTTACATCCGTCGGTTTTCCAATCAATTTGGGAACTATGGGGTCCTTTGGACCTAGACCTGTTTGCGTCCAGACTGAATCGACGGTTGCCACGGTTCTTCAGCTGGAAACCGGATCCGGAGGCTCTGGCCACGGATGCGTTTCTGCAAACGTGGCCCTCGGGGACGTTGTACGCGTTTCCCCCATTTGCCATGATTCCCAGAGTGTTATGGCAGACGGAGTCTCAGGCAGCCACTCTGGTGCTGCTCACTCCTTGGTGGCCGACCCAGTCTTGGTTTCCCCAGATTCTGGGGATGACCATAGATTATCCACGAATTTGTCCCCTGTTTCAGTCTCTGCTGCTGGACCCCATGGGGGACGCGCATCCATTAGTGTTGTCCGGTCAATTGCGGTTAGTGGTATGGTTGATCTCGGGATGCCGGACCTTGGTATCGGCATTTCACGATCAGCTAGGGACCTCATGCGAGATGCGTGGGCTCCAGGTACCAGATCGGCTTACCGATCTGCCTGGGGATTATGGGTTCATTGGTGCTCACAACAACAGATGGATCCCATTCATGCCCCTGTGTCCGGAGTCTTAAATTTTTTATCTGAGGCTTTTGACACTGGTAAGGCATATCGGACAATTAATGTGTATAGATCCGCAATTTCTGCTCATCACGCTCATGTAGACGGTGCACCTTTGGGTAAACACCCGTTGGTGTGTCGTCTTTTGCGCGGCATTCGATTTCAACGTCCCCCTGCTCCTAGGTATCATTCTACCTGGGACGTATCCCTGATTTTTCGGTTGTTTTCTTCTTGGGAGGATAATGAAGATTTATCTCTCAAGTTTTTATCATTCAAACTGACCATGTTGTTGTGTTTGATATCCATCAAACGTGTGTCGGATGTTCGGGCATTGGAGGTGTCGAGGAGACAGTTTACACCCGGGGGTGTGCTCTTCTCCATTGCTCGCCGGACGAAGACCGATTTAAGAACGGTGTTCTATCCGAGTTTTACGGAACATCCTAAGTTGTGTGTGGTTAGGTGTCTTAAGACTTATGAGCTTCGGACAACTCACTTGCGTTCAGATTCTGTTTCCCAACTTCTCATACCTTTCTGTACTCCGCATCGTCCGGTGTCTTCCCCAACATTATCCCGATGGATCCGTCTGACAATGATCCTTGCCGGGGTTGATGTCTCCATTTTTAAAGCGCATTCCTCTAGAGGAGCCATGGCTACCAAGGTGGCTCAGGCGGGAGTCTCTCTGTCTGACGTTATGAAAGCAGCAGACTGGTCTTCGGAAAATACGTTTCGTACGTTTTATTTTCGACCCGAGACTCATGTTTCTATGTCAGTGTTATAATATTTCTTGTGTGATATTGTTGTTAGATACTTTGAACATGCATTTGATACGAGCCTCCTGTCTGCCATAAAATTTAAGATTTTCCTAGTTAACGACGGAAAATATGGATTTTATAAAGACAGGAGGCGAGTATCAACCCTCCCTATTCCCATCCCTGTCATGGTGTTTTTTCTTTTCCAGGGTATTGAATGCTGCATCCGAGTGAGTATCGTTGGATGAATTTTCTGTTCCTCCGGGTTTCGGACCTCTTTGTTGGAGGTCTGTGGATGGATCGTTTTTCAGTTCTTACCAGACAAGGTTGAGTTCTACAGTTCGATGAAGATTGGATCCGCCGTGGGATTCGTGTTGCTGTTCTACTTGTTACGCCTTTCTCCTGGTCTGCCGTATCGCTTGCGGTGGACTGTCTGCATAAAGAAAGAGGAGGAGGTGGAGCTGGACTTGGTTAATATGGACTTAGGTTGAAGAGGATTGGTCGGAATGTGGAGGGGGCGTAGATGGTTACTAGGTGACCAACACTCCCCTCTCTTTTTTCTTGGTTATTACATTTCATTGCATTTCTTTCTGCTATTGGGCTGAATAAAGAACGATAATGCATTTGATACTCGCCTCCTGTCTTTATAAAATCCATATTTTCCATCGTTAACTAGGAAAATCTTAAATTATCGGCCGATAATATCGGCCAAACCGATAATCGGACGATCCCCAGCTTAAATACAAGGTGATTCAAAAAGGATGGTGTAGAAGTAAAGGCCTGTAGTTAAAAGCAACCAATAACAGCACAGCTTTTTTCAGGAGCTAAATCTGAAATATGCTTCCATAGTGTGCCATACGATGGCAAAATCAAAGCAAAAAACTGCTTTTTGTGTGTTGCTATTTGGAAGAATGGGGTCTGTTGTCACAGTACAGAGAAACTTTACGAATAAATTTGGTAAGTGTGCTTCACATGGAAACTGCATTTCTCATTATGTGAAGCAGTTCTAAACTACTGGGTATTTCTGTCATGAGAAAAGTCTGGGCCACCCAACGACTTTGGAAGACATAGTTAACGTTTACGAGTCTAGTCCTAGAAAGTGGGACAGGCTGACTAGCACAGGTGCCACTAACCACAATTTGGAGTATCGTATGAAAACATCTGTATTTGAACATTTATAGTGTACAGATAAAACCTGGATAGATAATGTATATTCTCATGTTAATATATTTGTGTTTTGTTCTCTGGGTTATGAATACAAGGCCATCATTTTGCACCACCCTGTATTTTTTAAAGACTTTTTACCATTTATGCCATTACCCAATTTCAACTATATTTTAAGGTTACAGGCCACCCTTGGATAAAGTGTTGGTGCTTCCAGGCACCAACATTATCACCCATTACTTTAAGGGCACCTGCTGTATTTTCTCAGCAGCACTGCACAGCATTATTTGAATTGTTCCTTTTACATGTCCTGTACTGAGAACTAGGCTCTGTACTTTAGCTAATATAAGGATTTGACAGCTTCAGGTAGGTGAGATAACAAAGTAGCAGGCAACCCCATGTCGATATCCTTAGTGTTTGTGAAAAAGGATAACCTTGAATCTCTAGAAGAAAAATTCTGTTTTTGTCATGTATATGGTGTTTGACTGAGGAGGAAATAACTGACTGTGATCAATAAAATATTAAGAGGCAGAACAACATGGAATGAGATTGTGGACATGGCTTTATACTCATCTCCTAACAGGAGAAAGATACTTAAAGATATCTGCTTAACATCATAGTGAGAAAACCCAACTCAGATGTCACTATCATAGACTTAGCTCTAAATTTCTATTGTGTTACGGTAATACAGACTCTACAGTAGAAAACAGACTTAATGTGCTTAAATTAGAATATAGACTCATCAATAAAGGCAGGGTTTCCTTCACTATTGCCAAATATTCAGTTTGTTGCCCTAATCTTGTATCTACATACCTTGGCCAAAGCATTGTGTCTTGTCAATGCTTCCTTGCCCTACCAGCCACAATAGCTACGACTTCAGCAACTACCAGTCAGAAGAAGGAGCAGCATATGAACCCAGGTTACTGCTGAAGTATGAAGCCTAGATAGCAGTCAGCAGGTCTGGTGTTGATCCAGGTTGGCCTGATCATGGTATTGTGGAAAAGTTGTGGTCAATTGTCCTGTCTTGTTTCTCTGAACCCCAGTTTAAATAAAAGGGTCATATCATACATTGGCTTCTTCAGAGCACAGACATGAAGATCTGTCATTTATCCTGAAGCTTAGTTGGAATGTCATTTAAAATGTATTGAACATTAATATACTGTATTCTACAATTTACAAATCTACAATGTTTGTTTAAGTTGTAAAATTGTTAGATTTATGTCATAGTTTTATGATTGTGGTTGAATGTGTTTTTTTTTTTTAAGATGGACAAGTGGGACCCAAAACAAAATATTACTATTATAATTTTTTGGCTATGTGCATGAGCCCATTATTGTTTCCATGGTTTAATATTTTGTAACAATGGCAGCCACATTAAATCTCTAGCCAAATGAATAAACTAAAACCCCATTTACATCACGATTCCGGAATATGTCGCAGGTATGTGTCAGTAACCCATAAAAAAGGATTACAAAAGAATATCTGACATGTTCCTGGTGGGCCCATAGTCTTTAATGGAAAACTTCCTGAATGTTACTGTGTCTGTACAAGACTCAAAAAACACAATAAAAACACATTCATGCTTGATCAAGTTGAATGTGTGTGTATAGAGGGTCAGGACGAATAGTTGCTGGATGACAGTTATTGAAGGTGCATGGTCACGTCTACACTGTGGCCACATCATAGCCCATAGCCGCCATGTGCGAGCTAGGGGTAGAACTTTCTCTTTTTATAGTGTTCATTCATTTTAATGGAAGCAGTCTAACAGAAAACACATAAACATTTTAGTAATAGTGTTTTAGTAGTATAGACTGAAACATGTTTCTATAAGATATTTTAAAGTAAGGATTGGAAATATGGTTCAACAAAAACATATTGGTTAAAGGGTGTTATTAGCCATCAGGTGATTTTTGTACTTACATGCCAGACAGTAATGGACATGCTTAGGAAGGATCTGTGCTTGTCTTGGGGCTAAATGGCTATGTTGTGAGTCCACCATAATACTGCTGCTTTCTTTCTCTCAAATTGTAATTTCCTGTTGGAGTTCCTTTCCTCCAAATACAAGTCCCAGGATCCTTTGTTTGTAAGTGTGAGGTCCCTTTTCTCCCTCCCACACATCAGCCACCCCACCCTTTGAAGCACACCTGAGAGTCCTGTGGAGAATGATCTCCCTCCCACCCAGCGGTTGCTGCACCCATTGAAGAAGACAGGCTCCCTTACAACACCTGACTAGTGATGTAATGTCTCAGGCCGCACTGCAACCTGGGAAAACTTGAGAAGAGACAACACTCATTTTGTATGCTGCTAACAGTAAACATCAGGGCAATGGTTACATAAGAATTGCGAGACCAGCCATCAAACACAGGTACAGACACTATATTTTGAACCACACTAACTTTACAGCCCCTGTAGCCTAGTCAAATAAAAAAAAATCCTGGAATACCCTTTAAACTAGTCAGTCACTTTCCCTCTTATCTATAGTTAGAAGTTCCTCACTTCTATACTTTTTTCATTACACCACCAACAACAACAAAGCTATTTTATGATCAAATAAAGATGGAGAGAATAGTCGATAACTTTTGCGTAATGTAGATCCTCAGGACGCAGACAAGTGTTATAGAGTCATGTTCGCGGCCTCGTCCTCACTTCTCTATTCCCTTAATTAAGGACATAACAAATATGTTGTGACAAAGAAAACGTCTGCACTGGGAACTAAATGAGATTGTAGAGACATATTGCAGATAGCAATACGGGGTTAAAAATTCACATCTTTCTGACATACAAGAGGAAGATATTACCCAATGACAGGCACTGTAGTTTATCACAGTGCAATACCAGCTACTGGTGAACTGCACAGTAGTTTCTCTAGGATGGTGTGTTCCAAACAGATCGCATCCAGTTGTTGCAAAACAACAACTCCCAGCATGCCTGGACAGTATTTGGGAGTTGTAGTTTTGCAACAGCTGGAGGCATGCTGTTTAGAAAAAACTGCTCTAGAAACAGAGCTCTTTCAAAAATTGACAGATCTATAGGGGTACAGAGATAGCAGTAGCACCCAAGCCCTGGTGCCTTTCGGGGTCCAAAGTTTGTAATGCCACATAAAAGCCATCAGCATTATAAATGGCACAAAGTACGTTAGTACTTCTTACAGTATTTTATTAGGGTCCAGAAACTTCAAGAACTAAGTGCAATGCCAGACACTGTAGACACTATGTAACATAAATCTATTCTTCCATGATCAGAATGAAATACTGATAGATATCACTGTGTCCTTGCATCATATATACATTTAAAAACATACCTGTTACTTCAAAAGATTTTTAAATCTCCATTGTTTTGTAATATTAACTATTTAGAGTGGTGACAATGTAATTTTAGTGCTCTCATTGTTGTTATTGAGCCCCTGAGAGTCCCCTCCATGGTGCACAGCTATTTCTCATTCTCTCCATTCCAGGAGGTTGAACCAGGGCTTCACTATTTACCAGGAGTACACACACAGGTTATTCCTCCCTTATTTCTCTGGACAATCACAACACAGCATACTGCTTTCTGCCACACCATGACATACTGCAATACTGAACTGACTGCACAGAACAGTACTATAGATAGCACGTGGAGGGAAAAAGGGTTACTGATGCACTGGGTTTGTAAGATGCTCTGTGAGCAGAAAGGAAAGAAACAGCAGGAGCAGGATCACAGAAAGGAAAAGGTTACACTAAGCACCAACAGCTGCTACTGTTGCTGCTCCTGAAAAGGTAAAGGGAGACAGAATGGGGAGTTTACACTGCAACCTTTCAGACAAATAGCAGTAGATACACTGGTATTTACACAAGAGACACCATTAATTAATGGGTGGGTAAGAGATAAGAGGGAAGCCTTGATTTGACCTTTAAAGAACAGCGTTGATCATCTTGAGAAGGCAAGCTGGCCCAGGCTTTCTCAAGATCTCCCCCTCTCTATCTCTCTCTCTCTCATGCACATAGCTCTAGATGCCCCTTGATTCCTAACTTTTGGTATTTTGTCCGGATCTAGCTGTTACTAGAGACAGATTTTCCTTGACATCACAAAGTAGACAGCAAGTTGCAGAGAAGGGAGACACTGAGTGGCTGTTTTTCTGGGGTAAGGAGTCATTTTTGGCAAAGTGATTTACACATATGTTAGGAATCACATTAGTCATCACATGGAGGGATGCAGCACTTACATGGGTACATAGGCACGTCATCACTATGGCTATATAAACAAAGCCAGAGGGGAGGACTGGAGCACAGTGATGGACGTGGCAAGAATTAACCCCTTAAGGACTCAGCCCATTTTGGCCTTAAGGACTCAGACAATTTAATTTTTACGTTTTCATTTTTTCCTCCTCGCCTTCTAAAAATCATAACTCTTTTATATTTTCATCCACAGACTAGTATGAGGGCTTGTTTTTTGCGCGACCAGTTGTCCTTTGTAATGACATAACTCATTATATCATAAAATGTATGGCGCAACCAAAAAACACTATTTTTGTGGGGAAATTAAAACGAAAAACGCAATTTTGCTAATTTTGGAAGGTTTTGTTTTCACGCCGTACAATTTATGGTAAAAATGACGTGTGTTCTTTATTCTGAGGGTCAATACGATTAAAATGATACCCATTATTATATACTTTTATATTATTGTTGCGCTTAAAAAAAAATCACAAACTTTTTAACCAAATTAGTAGGTTTATAATCCCTTTATTTTGATGACCTCTAACTTTTTTATTTTTCCGTATAAGTGGCGGTATGGGGGCTCATTTTTTGCGCCATGATCTGTACTTTTTTTTGATACCACATTTGCATATAAAAAACTTTTAATACATTTTTTATAATTTTTTTTTTAATAAAATGTATTAAAAAAGTAGGAATTTTGGACTTTTTTAATTTTTTTTCGTTCACGCCGTTCACCGTACGGGATCATTAACATTTTATTTTAATAGTTCGGACATTTACGCACGCGGCGATACCAAATATGTCTATAAAAAATGTTTTTTACGCTTTTTGGGGGTAAAATAGGAAAAAACGGACGTTTTACTTTTTTATTGGGGGAGGGGATTTTTCACTTTTTTTTTACTTTTACATTTTTTTTAATTTTTTTTTACACTTGAATAGTCCCCATAGGGGACTATTCATAGCAATACCATGATTGCTAATACTGATCTGTTCTATGTATAGGACATAGAACAGATCAGTATTATCGGTCATCTCCTGCTCTGGTCTGCTCGATCACAGACCAGAGCAGGAGACGCCGGGAGCCGCACGGAGGAAGGTGAGGGGACCTCCGTGCGGCGTTATGAATGATCGGATCCCCGCAGCAGCGCTGCGGGCGATCCGATCGTTCATTTAAATCGCGAACCGCCGCAGATGCCGGGATCTGTATTGATCCCGGCACCTGAGGGGTTAATGGCGGACGCCCGCGAGATCGCGGGCGTCGGCCATTGCCGGCAGGTCCCTGGCTGCGATTAGCAGCCGGGATCAGCCGCGCATGACACGGGCATCGCTCCGATGCCCGCGGTTATGCTTAGGACGTAAATGTACGTCCTGGTGCGTTAAGTACCACCTCACCAGGACGTACATTTACGTCCTGCGTCCTTAAGGGGTTAAATACAAAGAGTTTCTTATTTTTTCTTTTTTTTATACAAAGGAAGGTAGTGTCAACCAATAAAAGACCTATGCTCCTAATAGGGTTAAAATCCACAATTCTGTAACACCATACCAATACATTTCATTGCGGATTTAGTGCAAATAAATTTATCGATAACATAAATTGACATGGGATTTAAAACTACACAACACTGGTCAATTTCAATTTGGATGGAAATTTTGCAGGGCGCTTGCTATGTATGAACATTCCCTTTTCTTCTTTTTTTAAATCCGCTCCTGATCTTGGTAAAAAAAAAAAACTGATGAAAAATTCTGATCAAATACCAAAGCGTGAAGGAGGCTTAATTTCCTTTGTGCAATAAATCACATTCCACAGCAGCAATTATTAAAGGAAATCTGTGCTTGAGCTATTAGAAAGCAGATGAGACCACTGCCCAATGATCTTTGCATGCCGATTGTATAATGTTCTTCATCTGGAAAACTTGATGGAAATGTTGCATTTTTAATGACTAATGAGATAATGTTTCCCAACAATACAATATTATATTCTGTGCTTAACAAGAAATATATTCCCTCTGTGTCTAAAGAATAAATATATAATGGCCATTGATTCTGTGCTTGTGTTTTTTCAGGTAAACATAGGGTACATTCAGGTGGTTGACTGTGTATCACATAGCTTTGACATCACAGGGGGCATTGATGAAAACAACTTTGATCAGAAACTATGACGGGGAGACCAGAGGAGGCAATTGTCCAAGGGCTTCCACCTCCCGATCCTTTAGCGTTTCTGGATAGTCCCAGACACAAAACTAAGGAGTTGCAGCTCATCTGTCTATTTGATGCCCTATCTGCTCATTATGCCACCTTGTACTAAACCAGTGGCCAAGTGTTCATGTGTAGTAACATAGAGAGTGGGGTAAAATTTGGTTTTTGGATCCACAAACTTTTTAGTTATGGGCCCTGGCTGGCATACTTACCTGCTCAATCCCCCACCACTGCAGCATCAATGGTGCCCAGTCTCTATTGATTACTGCTTTCTGCTTTAGTTTTGATGTTCAGGAAATGCCAGTACAGCCAATCACTGGCCATAGTGGTGACTCTCCTTGGTCAGTGATTGGATGGGTGGGCATTTCCTATGTGTTAGGACAAAAATAGGAATTGCTGTCCCAGGTTTCATTGGGCACTGCATTGGTGCAGAATTGGACAGGTCAGTATAACTTATTATATAAATAGATTGTCAGTGTCAATGTAAACGGCATCAGTTCATGAATATCTCATCTGTATAGCCATTCAGCCAAGCATTATATATCACAATGTTACTGGAGAGGGGTCCCGACAAGTTTCTGCCCAGGTGTCTCTACCTTCCTTGATCAACCTCTGAACATGTCCATTTGAAAACCAGTAGGTCATAGACGTAATCTGGTTAGTTGTTTTAACTTGTTTTCCTAACTTAGTCCCAAATAATAGGTTTGTATATTGGATGTTCAAAACAGATTTTCAGCACCTGCTATTTGTTCTTTCCAGTGAACTAATGTTGAAATATTAGTCCTGTTCTCGACATTCTAAACCCACAAAATTCTGGAATGGTGGGTAATTCTGCCAAATTGTTACTGATATTACATAAACAGACTGTAATGTGGTCCCTATGAAAGAAGACATCAGTGCATCTCAGAAGGGTAAACAACCTGCTACACACCAGGTATGAATAATGTGTACCTGTCATAGAGACATGTCAAAAGTTTTAATCGGTGAGTGTTTGGGTGTTCAGACCCCCAGTGATAGCTAGAAAGTGGAAAGAGGAGGAGAAACATGGGGCTGAGCACTGCTTCTTCCCACTCTGTGCACACAACAAGAGTTCGTCCCATAGACCATGCTAAGAGTGCACCTCTGCCAGCTAAATCTAGTGATCAAGACTTTTGACACTTTTGAAATGACAGTGCCTGCTTAACCCTATCCCTACAATAGACCACCGGGGAAGCTGACATTATGATATTAACTATTTTCCCTACTTTACTAGTAATCCATAAATTACCCCCTTACTGCCCTTGACCACCAGAAATATTGACATTAACCACATTGCTGCCTTAGGCCAACACTGACCTTTCCAGTACCCAAACCACCAGGGAAACTGTCAAACTCCCTGACTGAAATTTTCTGTTACAAAATTTGGAAAGCCTACATTTAAGAGTGTAATACGGCATTCTAGTCTGAAATTTTTTCTGTTGGATTCATGTGAAATTTAACAAGAAAAAAGCATGATTCAGTATTAAATCCGAAACCTGCAGAGGCTCCATGGACTGCTATGGGTGTAGAATTTAAGGTTCCATCAGGCAGACTGTTTTAGACAGCGAGGTTTGGAGTAATATTGCTGGTCATTCCTCTCAAAAACACTTTTATCATGCTCCAGCTTTTCATGTGTGACAGCTGGGGAAGGTGTTTGCCAACATTGTTCTTCAACTATTGGTGTTGTAACTGGCACTCCTTATGTTTTTACACTTCATAGATTAGTTTTATTAGATACTTATAAAATAAGTCAAACATCATTAAACTGAGTATGTTAGATCCAAAGAACTTGAAATTCACATTCTATAATGAATACATAGGATGGACATGGCAGCCTGTATATTCTGTAGTATTAGCATTAAATAGAATGGTTTTTTAACCAAATTACATATTTAGTTACAGTAAATGTAAATGTGCAAACCACATGTTTTGTAAGATTGATACAAATACACTGGCTATACTCAGTACTAGGCAAAAGAAAAAGTTAGTTGTAAAAAGAGGAATTGGCCCCGTTTTACACAACATTATTGCATTCTTTGTAATGACCTGTGTGAATTTCATTTGTCTCAGTATAAAATTATAGAACCACTGTAATTTCAATATAATAATTTCATATGTCATAAAGTTGGTAGCAACCTCGTAACAGTCCAAAAAAGTAGACATGGTTGTTTTTTTTTTTTTGCAACTGTCACAAGGGGGCCATTTTAATATTCTCAGTAACTTGCAGGGGCAGATTTATCAAAGCTATATAAACAGTTTTCGATATCTCTACCAACCAATCGTGGCTGCAGGGAAAATAAGAAATATACTTCCCTAGTAAGATTTCCCACTGCTGCCAGTGTCTGGACCCCACTGTGGTAATCTTTTTAATGGTTTTTGTGACGTAATGTGCAGACAGGACAGACAGTTTATGTCTGAATGGCACATCACAGGAACCACAAAGAAGCACAAGTGCATCCATACCTATTGAACCCTTTCATTATTGCAGCTGAAGTAATCCCCATTGCATCATCACCCATTAAATCCTTCTAGCAGCTCTCAGTTCCCTCCCCACCCACACCAATTCTTTCTCTGCGTGTCCTCTATGTATTGTGAAGATATATTTTTTGCCTAAAAGAGACCAGGAGTGCAGTGATATAATAGATGGGTCAATAAAATGATTTGCTGCAATAATATAACTCCCAACTCAAACAATTTTTCTCTACTATCTCCAGATTCACTAGTGTGCTTATGAGGTTTAGCTTGACACCTCTCTCCCTGCCTCCTGCTTGTAAGAGTTGACAGCTAGAAGCCTATCACAAGGAGGCAAGCTGAAGCTGCATTACACTGAGACTCTGCACTGTAAGTTAGGAGAAAGACTTTCTATACTACTAATCTATAATTTGCCACATTTAGGACTCAAGTTTCATTTGAATAGACTGTGCCCCCTCTGTCTCTGCAAATATATTTAAGAATATAGTGTTTTTATCACTGGGCAGCCAATTGAAGTCATGGCTGTACAACGTCTTCAATATGGTCTGTGCCATATGGAAAATATGGGAATGACTAAAGACAATCTGAGAAGGCATCACCTTAACACAATGTCTGTATACAACTGATATCTTTCTGCTATACAGTCACTTTATAGTTGTAGTATTGGTCTTTGTATAGGAACAACATGGGAAGATTATTGAGTCACTATGTAGTGGTATTTGTAACAGTCATAATTTTGGTGGTATTACTAGTATCTTATGGTATCACTAGTAATTGGAGATGAGCCAAACAAACCCATAGAAGCCAAGTTAGGTCAGAACTTTGTTAAAAGTTTGGTTGAGCTAGAATGGGCATCTAAGTTTGGCAGAACCTGCTAAAATAACATGAGCCACATGGAGGAAAGGAAAAGGAAGAAGGGTCATATGATCTCAGAGAATCCCACAGTGCCTTTCAAACAGCTCTCCCAGCCAATCAGGAGGCAGTATAGGGATGATGTCAAAACCACTATAAAAGCATATGCACATAGCTTCCGCAGTCATGTTAGAGATAACAGGTGCTAGGTGAAGATCTCTGTAAGAGTCACTAAGCAATGAACAATCCAAATAGGAGTAGGGCCATATATATATATATATATATATATATATATATATATATATATATATCTTAATTGTAGTAGATTACCAGAGAGCATTCTGCAGCTGTTATGTCAGTGCAAAATCAGTTTGAATTGGAAGTTAGATGTGACAGTTTTTCTTTGTTTTACACAAACTGTAAAAAGGCAGTGCATAGAGGGTTTTGTGTTACTATTGTGCACTTTCTAGGATGAAATTCTGTTGCTACACTCAAAATGAGATTATTTTTACAACTTTTTCTAGGTTCTTGCTTCTTCTCCAGGCACATAATCTGTTGCTACCCCAAAAAATTGATAATTTCTGAACAATAATTTTAAAAAGCAAACAATCTGCTACTGCAGTGTGCCTTTATCTAACCTGTTAGTTACCTTTTAATGTGTGGAAGGGAAAAATATGCTCTGGGGCTCATGCTCCTCATCTTTTAAGACCCTTTCAATCCCCCTGAAAGCAACACCGTGCTGTAAGTCTCTGAACACTACCTTCTGAAGTTTCTGTATATGACTGTGTTGTTGGTACAGGATTTTAGCACTTGGGGCGTCACTTTTATTATTGCCCAGGGTCAGACATTGTCTAAAACCAACCCTGTTTACCATACAGAAATAAATAATGTATTCCACATAGGCTCAAATAATAGTCATTTTGCATACATAGTGGAAAATATCACACTTTTGTGGATCATTCCAGCCATTGGCAAAAAGCCCGGAGAGACTCAATAAGTTCATTAATATATAAAGCTTGTTGTGCAGTATATACGACTATAAAAATATATTTATCCAAAAAATCTGTTCCTCTACAAAAGAAAAATCAGCATTTCTTTAACAGAGTATTCTACTGTTTCTATATAAATTTAGTAAAACTGTTCTTTCGTCGTATATCTTGTTATTTTTCTATTTGACACAATCAATAGGAAATACAAAAACAATATTCAGAGAATTTCAGAAAAATTGGTTACTTGCAATAAATATTTAATTAGTTTTTTCCTTTATCCAGTCTATTAAATCTTTTTTTATAGACTTTCAAACTACAATAGTAGAAGCTTATAAGATGACAAAAAGTCACTATATATTTTTTTTTTTTATATTATGAAACAGAAATTGGAAGGCATGGTGGCCAGATTTTACCAATGTTTATAGCATACCTAAAATTCATATGACTTATTTAAAGCCTTCACGATACAAAACATTCTGAGATCATTATCTAGAAGAAGTCATCATGGTTGGGTTATGTAGATATGTCCATGATGTCATACACCTACAGAAATATGTATTTATACTGAATATATCTTACTTACTGTATCTCTTTGGTCCATCTTCCAAGCAAAATGACAGCGTTAATGTTGCATCATCTTCAAAAAATTCTGTAGTAAAGGCATCCCACCAAAGATTGTCACTATCCTGGCAAGAAAAACAAAATATACATTATTACATAAACCTTCAAGAGTCGTCTACTTGTGCCATAGCATTCATCATTGTTGCTTTTCTGATGCTTCACTAGGCAAAAAGTAGGATTCCCAGGATTAAAAACTCTATACATTTTTCAAACATCTTTTTAAAGGGATCCTGTTATTACATTTATGCTGCCTGAGCCACAAGAAATTGGGATGGCCCCCATCGCCTTTTTCCCGTCCCTGTTTGGGTCAGGGGCCGCTGGACAGTTAGAAGCCACCCTGATTACTTATTTTGGCAGCATGAAAGTGACAGGAAGGTCCCTTTAAGAACCTACTGACTTACAATAGTACATGTAAAATTAATGTATTCCAACTAAAACATTTCTTAGTTCATTGTTACTTAATTTTTAAAATAACAAAGTTTCTGAAAGCTGATGTAAAGCCAACATTCTTTGGTATATTAAGTTATTCTTTTACAATACAATTTGGATTGCATGTTGTTTGCGCTGCTTTAACCAGGCAGAAGTACCATGAATAACCAAGAGTCCACAATCCCTCCTCTAACAACCTAAAAATAAAATAATACAAGGCACAATAACAAATCCTAATTGCATCATGTGATCAAGCTTAAAGGGGTACTCCCATGGAAAAAAAAAATGTTAAATCAACTGGTGCCAGAAAGTTAAACAGATTTGTAAATCACTTCTATTAAAAAATCTTAATCTTTCCAGTACTTTTTAGGGGCTGTATACTAAAGAGAAATCCAAAAAAGAAATGCATTTCCTCTGGTGTCATGACCACAGTGCTCTATGCTGACCTCTGCTGTCCATTTTAGGAACTGTCCAGAGCAGCATATGTTTGCTATGGGGATTTTCTCCTCCTCAGGACAGTTCCTAAAGGGAACAGCAGAGGTCAACAGAGAGCACTGTGGTCATGACATCAGAGGAAATGCATTTCTTTTTTGGATTTCTCTTTAGTATACAGCCCCTAAAAAGTACTGGAAGGATAAAGATTTTTTAATAGAAATGATTTACAAATCTGTTTAACTTTCTGACACCAGTTGAGTTAAAAAAAAAGTTTAAGGGGGCTACTTCACTCAAAGTATTGCATAGCAGTGTTGGTCCCAAGTAAACTATAGTGTCTGCAAAAGGCTTCAGCTCTAAAAAACATAAATTATTATCCTTCACCTTGCTTAAATTCATATCCTGTTGGGAAAAAAAATGTATTCACCTAGTCCCATTCCCCCCACAGTTCAGGGATGGGGCAGGACCTGGCCGCTCAGCCAATCACTGACCAAGATGGATCCCACATTCCCAAGCAGGAAATTAATTTTAGCATAACTCTGGATAACCCCTTTAAGAACCCCTTTGTGTTAACTGTTCAAATATTTAATAACCTAATGCATTTTCACAGAAGCCCTTGATGAGGTTTATATGGGGATTTGGAACAATTAGGGAATTTATTATTAGGAAACCAAAGTTTTTGAGGGGTTTGTGTGCCACAATACATGAAATTCATTAACTTAAACCCAACTTTTTACCTGGAAAATATAGGAATCAATCTGACAAATATAAAAGTGTTTGAAACCATCAAGTTTTGTAGATGTTGAGCTTTCTTTGTTTAAAATAAAGCTAGTGTTTTTCTGTCTATTTAAATGTGTGTTTTATTAAACCCTTATGGGCTTAAGGCCAAGCCATCATTTTTGTGTTTTTGTTTTTTTCTACTTGCATTCTAAGAGAAAAAACTAATTTATTTTTCCATCCACAGACCCATATGAGGACTTGTCTTTTTGTAGGGCCAATTGTACTTTGCAATAACACCTTTCATTTTACATTAAATTCTACGTCCTCATGGGGTATTCCTAAGTCCCGGTACAGAGAGAGTACTGGAGTAAACATTCACAAGCAACATTCACAAGAAAGTAACAAAGTAGAACTACAAGTACCAGAACTGAACTCAAGTAAAATATCTCTAAAAATTACAAGTCTTGCGTAAGGGGAACAACTTATTTAAAAAGAACACTGTGGGTCCACAGAGGGATGCAGGGTTGCACCACTCATGCCATATGACAATTCAGAGACTACAACCCTCATTATCAACCCATTACAGATACTGCCACGGAGTCTTCTCCCATCTATCTTTAATTACTAAACAAAATTCAGCTGACATTTTGCCTTTAAACTGTTCAGGATCCAGTTTGGCCCATAGGGTGTAAAATACTTTTTGCATTGTCACACCAAAATATTATAAAATTTTTTTGTCAAACAAATTGTCATTTTTTTAGAGCACCATTTTGGGGCGCACACATGTTGGTATTTAATTCTTCACATTTATAATATGAGGATAAAACAGCAAAAAAAAAAACAAAAAAAAGATTTCACCCAATATTCTACTCTAGTGTTATCACATTTCTACAGATCATTATGGATTCAAAGATCTGATGTCTTCTTATTGGAAAAACATTTCTTCCCCTAACACTTTTTGAAAGTAATGTATTTCATATATATATATATATATATATATATATATATATATATATATATATATATATATAAATAATCACATGGCACATGAAGTGATTGTCTTACAGGGGTACTCCGCCCCTAGACATCTTATCCCCTATCCAAAGGATAAGGGATAAGATGTCTGATCGGGGGGACCCCTGCGATCTCCCTGCTGCATCCAGCATTTGTTTAGCACATCGTGTGCCGCGCTGGAGGCTCGTGACGTAACGGCCAAGCCCGCTTATGACATTAAGCAAGTCTATGGGAGTGGGTGTGACGGCCGTCACCAGTCATCCAGCAGGGAGCAAAGTTTGCTCCCTGCACCAGAAGTCTGGGGTGCTGTAGCCGGGATTGTGGGGGTCCCCAGTGGTGAGACCCCTGCGATCAGACATCTTATCCCCTTTCCTTTGGATAGGGGATAAGATGTCAAGGGGCAGACTACCCCTTTAAGGGACCTTTACTTTTTTAACTTAGATACTAGCATACACATATATGCTGGCATATTACCCTGAATTTTAATGTATAGAGGCAAAAGTATGTCCTAAAAATAGCTAACAATATAAAACACCCTTATAAATCATGTACATGGCAGTGCTTCTATGGAAGTGAAAGTAAGCCATGCATATTCCTAGTAAAAAGCTGAATAGACTCTATGTACTGAAGTACAGTACAACCAAAAAAGTTATACTTACAGGGGCAAGGACCCCCATTCATGAGAAAGCTGATGCCACAAAAAGTCAAATGGTGTCATAATATGGCCCTGATACCTTGATACCTAAATGTCCTGTCTATACATATAAAGTGTGAGAGAGAATGAATGACCAATATCCCCTGTTTTTTTCCTTTCTATTTCATGGGCATTGTTGTTGATTATGCTAAACCATAGATATCACAGATCTATCTGATCTCAGTAGGGGATTAAAACAAAAACTGTGTTGCTTTTTAAAGTTTAAAGTTAGACTAGACAACTTTAAAACTGCCTACTCTTAGTTTTATACCACTTAGAAAATTATGAAAGCCTCTTCATTTTTTGGTCAAATTTTGTTCTTAACATCTGTCTAATAACACATGCGCCAGTTTTTTGGGCTCAAAATTTACTTCCGCAGTTCATCTCCCACTTTTTTTTATTTATTTTTTTATCTCCCCTAATGTTCTTTTTTGGACTAGAATGCGACAAAATTCTCTTGCATTTTGCATGGCAAATTCATAATGATTCTGATTAGGAAGATAATTCACCATTACCATGCTGGAAAGTAAAGAAAATCATTTACATGACATAGGATAAGAAAAAGAAATTCTTAGTTAAAAATGTATTTTGGGAAAAACTGAATAATAAAAAGAAAAATTTTAAAATAAAGGTCAACTTTTCTTGATGGCTAAGAAAGCAAAGGGAGCTTATTAATACCATATTTTCCAGATACTATACCAGCCAACTATGTTGCCAAAAACAGAACTTTTGTATAAAAAAAAAAAAAAAAAATTCTACTTTAAAAAAAAAAAAAAAAAACACAAACAACATAATTAAACAGCTCAGTTGTTACTTCTGAGCTTTACTAAGCAGGACAAAAGCGAAGAACTTTATGTAAGAAAAAGTGAATGTAAAATAGCTTTTTTGGCAAAGATTTCTAAAGTCCAACTTAGCGGAAAATTTAATTCAAAAGATCTGCTCAGCTAGAAATGCAGAAACCAGTACTAGAAAAAAAGTGCTTGGTTTTCTATGAGGAGGGGGGAAAAAAGAAACAAGAGATTAAAAACCGAAATTCGAGAAGTGCCCTAGGCAGGTTTAAGTTATGGACTGACAGGTAGTGTGGAGTTCTACCAGACTAATTATTTTCCTATTCAACAGTAATGAGAAATTGCCATGGCAACTAAGTTCTCCCCTGGCAGACGGTATATGCACACCACACACAGAGTCATGTGAAGGAAAGGAGTAACATGGAGCATATACGCACACTGTTCACCATTTCCATTATGATGCTCCCCAATTAAATGCGGTAATTGACCTAATATGGATAATAGGAACAGGAAGACCTTAAATCACCGAACGAAAAGCTTATTATTGCAACAGTATAAAGAATGCATAAAACGTCATAGTGCAATCTAAACAACACCAATATGTGGCGACATTAATTATCGTCTACATATATGGTGTGGAAAAAAGTCTCAAAGGGCGTAAAGCAAATATGGCAGATTGGTTTTCATTAACATGGATAGGAAATAATGGATGGTAATGAAATCACATTAAAATGATACATTATTATAATCAGGTTTTAATTATGATTTATTAATTTTTTTATGTTTTTTTTATTTAATTCTTTTTATTTGGCTATTTATATAAAGTCTTGAAATGGCCCAGTTTTCATACTAGTCACTGAAGCACACACAATAGGTGGAGATTTTCTGTATTGTGAATTTTACTTGTCAGCTCTGCTGAGTAGACTGGGACAGGGTCATCAGAGTCATCTCATTATCATGAGAGAGCAGGGACTTTAACAACTGTTCAAGGCCTAGATAAACTTGGATAGCAACATTGCATACATAGATAAGGCTCTATAGGAATCTCCCTAGTCATTCTCTGGTCTCTGGGGAAGAACGTTGTATTCCATTGCTTTCTGGAGAATGTATAGTCTATGAATGTGTTTCCATCCAATAACTCCCATTTATTGTGGTTTCCATGAAACATACATCTAACTACACTGTACATGTAGATGGTGTAAGAAGTATGTACAAAGAATCAATATGGCCCTCATCCCTTAAATGTTAACAATAAATGTAACATTTAAACATACATGCAGTCATAAAGGGTGAGATTCATCAAAAGTCGACCAGTTGCCCATAGCTACCAATCAGATTGCTTCTTTCATTTTTGAAAAAGCCTCTGAAAAAAAAAAAAAACAATGTGATTGGTTGCTATGAGCAACTGGTAAACTTTTCCTCAGCACAGGTCTTGATAAATCTCCCCCATTTGCCCATTTACCAAAGCTGTCTAAATCTTAGGCAGTGTAAACTTAAACTTGACAGTCTAGGAATGAGCGAAATTTATCACAGTGGCTCAGGCTGTTTAATAAATCTTCTGTATTTTTATGCTCTCTAGGTGGAAAAGTGTCTAAAACTCATTATACATGTGTGAGAGTCATGTTCATGTGTATGTTCAAGTAATGTGCAAGTTGCTGCAAATTATTCCCGAAATCTGGCACATTTGCAATATTAAACATGGCTAGTATATGTTCCCCTATCCATCCCCGTGATCGCTAGTAATCAGACCGAGAGCGTGCTGATTCTAACAGGGTGCGGCGTGGAAGATCCTTTGGATAGGGGATAAGATGTCTTAGCGCCGGAGTACCCCTTTAAAGTCAGAAAAAAAAGAGAGACTTCTAAGGCCGTTCTCGACAGGGAGCAATGGCAGTGTGAAAGGGGCCTTATATAATAAATTGCTTGTATTATGTGACATCCAGGCCAATCAGGAGGCAACATAGGGGTGGGTTTAAGAGACCCCATGCACTGCATTACTGACTTCATCTTAAAGAGAAAGCTGAGAGAAAGCAAACAGTACCCAGGAACTACTGATCCCAGAAAGCCTTTATCAAAGCTATCACATTGCAATACAACGATTGGTTAGCACATCAGTGGGCTGACCTGTATGTCAACATAAATTAGCATTTTGGGACACCAATCCTGTTGCAACACCCAAAAAGAATTTTTGGATTGCTTGGAAAAACACATTGTGTCACCTTCACTTGGCAGACTCAAAACCTGTTGCTACTACCAAAAAGAGAGATTTTTTTCACTTTTTAAATATTTGCTAAAGATATTTCTTCTTCACTATCTTCAAGTTCTTCAATATTTTGAACATTATCACCAATTTTGTTGCAACTACCCCCAAAAAAATTTTTGGGATAATTTTTTCATCGTGTCAATGTTTAAATAAGGTATTCTTTTACTATCTATGAGTTATTTACTATTTTGAAATGCTGTCATCAATCCTGTGGCAACTGGAAACAACTGGAAAAAAACATTGCCTCCTCCCATGTCTCCGTGTGTGTCTAAACTCTGGCAGGCATCTGTTAACACAAAGAGTTACTTTATGCAGCTTTTTTCAAAATACAGGATGGGGGGGGGGGGGGACAAGCAGGGCTCTGTGCAGGCTTCTGGCTTGTCAATCATCCTGCTTTGTGAGCCAGTAGCGTGTCACAGAGCCTCACTGCACAGAGCCCTGCTTGTCCTCAGTGTACAGAGCCCTGCTTTTCCTAAGTGTACAGAGCCCTGCTTGTCCTCAGTGTACAGAGGCCTGCTTGTCCTTAGTGTACAGAGCCCTGCTTGTGCTCAGTCTACAGAGCCCTGCTTGTCCTCAGTGTACAGAGCCCTGCTTGCCCTCAGTGTACAAAGGCCTGCTTGTCCTCACTGCACAGAGCCCTGCTTGTCCTCCGTGCACAGAGCCCTGCTTGTCCTCAGTGTACACAACCCTGCTTGTCCTCTGAGCCCTGCTTGTCCTTAGTGTACAGAGCCCTGCTTGTCCTCACTGCACAGAGCCCTGCTTGTCCTCTGCACAGAGCCCTGCTTGTCCTCCGTGCACAGAGCCCTGCTTGTCCTCAGTGTATAGAACCCTACTTGTCCTAAGTGTGCAGAACTCTGCTTGTCCTCACTGCACCGAACCCTGCTTGTCCTCAGTGTACAGGGCCCTGCTTGTCCTCTGAGCCCTGCTTGTCCTTAGTGTACAGAATCCTGCTTGTCCTCACTGCACAGAGCCCTGCTTGTCCTCTCTGCACCGAGCCCTGCTTGTCCTCAGTGTACAGAGCCCTGCTTGTCCACCCACACTTCCTGTATTTGGTCTCCTCACAGAGACACACAAGCAGTAGCTGCAGGGAAAAAAATATAAACATTTTTAACCAATGTATTAGGGATGAGCGAATCAAATCTGATGAATCGGAATTCATTACAAATTTCATGAAAAATTTGCATTTCAATGAATCCGAATATCGCTGTGATTCGATTGCTTCATTAAACTCCATTTAGTGTGGTCCAGGAACCAGGGCATCTAAGATGGCGCCTCCACATGTCAGGACATGGGTCAAGGAACGCTGGGAAGGTGGGAAAAGGGGTAGGCGGGATGACCCTGAATCACATGCAGCATACAGCCTATGAGCAGCCAGCCACCCCTGTGATGTCACAGCCCTATATAATCTGCAGCCATCTTGTGGCCAGTCACTTCAGCATTCTATTGCAGAGAGAGAGAGAGAGAGAGAGAGAGAGAGAGAGAGAGAGAGAGAGAGGGACAGAGAGCAGTGCATGTTGCACAGAAAAGCATTTTTACAGCAGCGATTCACATCAAGCCCAAATCCAACCTAGAAGCACTGATAGAGAAAGGAGAGAGATTGAGGGAGAAAGTACAATTTTGGGTGTATTACAGCAGCGATTCACCTCAAGCCCAAATCCAGCCTAGAAGCACTGACAGGGAAGGGAGAGAGATTGAGAGAGAAAGTGCAATTTTGGGTGTAGTACACAGCGACTGTGTGCTTCAGCACTGGTGTGTACAACAACTGAAAAGCTAGTAGTAGCCAGTCAGTTAGGGTCAGCAGAGCACTAAAAGCCATAATCACCTGCTATAAGTGCCTAATAAAGGTTGCCTAGCGGAGCGAATTGTCCTCTATTAAGTGTTACCTGTGCGTACATAGGTGGTAAACCATTTTGTTCCTGTTAAAGTACACACCTGCTGCTGTTCTAGACAAATACTGTTTTAAGCATAGTGGAGCATATTGCACTCCCCTCATAAGTGCATACCACGCACATACATCTACGTGGTGTACCATTTTGTTCCTGTTAAAGTCCTAAGGGCTTAGTTACTGTGAAATGCCAGCCAAAAGTACACACCTGCTGTTGTTGTAGACAAATACTATTTTAAGCATAGTAGAGAGTACTGTACTCACCTCATAAGTGCATACCACGTACGTACATCTAAGTAGTGTACCATTTTGTTCCTGTTAAAGTCTTAAGGGCCTAGTTACAGTGAAAGGCCAGCAAAAAGTACACACCTGCTGGTTTTGTAGACAAATACTGTTTTAAGCGTAGTGGAGCGTATTGCACTCCCCTCATAAGTGCATACCACGTACGTACATCTACGTGGTGTACCATTTTATTCCTTTTAAAGTCTTAAGGGCCTATTTACTGTAAAAGGCAAGCTAAAAGTACACACCTGCTAGTTTTGTAGACAAATACTGTTTTAAGCGTAGTGGAGCATTTTGTACTCCCCTCATGAGTGCAAACCACGGACGTACATCTATGTTTTGTAGCATTTTGTTCCTGCTAAAGTCTTAAGGGTCTAGTTACTGTGAAAGGCCAGCCAAAAGTACACACCTGCTGCTGTTCTAGACAAATACTGTTTTAAGCGTAGTGGAGCGTATTGTACTGCCCTTATAAGTGTATACCACGTGCGTACATCTACATGGTGTACCCATTTGTTCCTTTTCAAGTTTTAAGGGCCTAGTTACTGTAAAAGGCCAGCTGAAAGTACACACCTGCTGGTTTTGTAGACAAATATTGTTTTAAGCGTAGTGGAGTGTTTTGTACTCCCCTCATAAGTGCATACCATGGACGTACATCTAAGTGGTATACCATTTTGTTCCTGTTAAAGTCTTAAGGGCCTAGTTACTGTGAAAGGCCAGCCAAAAGTACACACCTGCTGGTGTTCTAGACAAATACTGTTTTTAAGTGTAGTGGAGCGTATTGTACTCCCCTAATAAGTGCATACCACATACGTACATCTACGTAGTGAACTGGTTGGTACCTGTTATAGTCCTAAGGGCCTAGTTACTGTGAAAGGCAAGCCAAAAGTACAGACTTGCCGGTGTTGTAGACAAATACTGTTTTAAGCGTTAGGGTGAGCAGTGCCTAATAGGGTGAGCAGTGCCTAATACAGGTTGCGGAGCGTATTGTCCTCTATTAAGTGTAACCTATGCATACATAGGTGGTATACCATTTTGTTCCTATTAGAGTCTTAACGGTCTAGTTACTGTGAAAGGCCAGCCAAAAGTACACACCTGCTGCTGTTCTAGACAAATGATGTTTTAAGTGTAGTGGAGCATATTGTGCTCCCCTCATAAGTGCATACCACATACGTACATCTACATGGCGTACCATTTTGTTCCTGTTAAAGTCTTAAGGGCCTAGTTATTGTAAAAGGCCACCCAAAAGTTCACACCTGCTACTGTTCTAGACAAATACTGTTTTAAGTGTAGTGGAGCGTATTGTACTACCCTCATAAGTGCATACCACGTACGTACATCTACGTGGTGTACCATTTTGTTCCTGTTAAAGTCTTAAGGGTCTAGTTACTGTGAAAGGCCAGCCAAAAGTACACACCTGCTGGTGTTGTAGACAAATAGTGTTTTAAGAATAGTGGAGCGTATTGTACTCCCCTCATAAGTGCATACCACGTACGTACATCTACGTGGTGTATATTGTGTTCCTGTTATAGTCTTAATGGCCTAGTTACTGTGAAAGGCCAGACAAAAGTACACATCTGCTGGTGTTGTAGACAAATACTGTTTTAAGCATAGTGAAGCATATTGTCCTCCCTTTATTTAAATATGTATAAGTATGTCAGGCAGAGAAGTGTCAGGACGTGCACAGAGAAGTGGAAGAGGCATAAATTCATTAGGTGCAGGCAGAGGTCGCAGCAGACTAGGGGCGAGTGGCAGCAGGAGTCGCAGTGAGAGGCCTGAGCTCCCGGTCTCAGCTAGAGGTTGTGTCTCAACCAGCAACCAATCTGCTGTCATCGATTGGCTAACATGGTCATCCACTTCATCACAAGTATTATTTGAAATCCCCAGTCAACAGTCGGTGAGTTCCTCAGACACAATCCTCAGGTGGCATGGCCCTGGAGCAGTCCCTGTCCTCCCATTGCCTCTGTCTTATACTGTTCCCTCCCCTACAGAAGTATTGTATGCTGTGGGTTCAGCTCCACTATTTAATGAGGAAGATCTACTAGAGGACAGTAAGCAGCTACTGCCGAGCCAAGAAGTGGAGTAGACGTCCGCCGCTTCCTCTGCTAGGCAGGCAAGTAGTGATGAGGAAAGTTGTGTGGGAGGTGGTGTTGTGAGCGTTCAGGCTCCTGAAGCAGACACTATTGAAGAACCTGAGGAGGACATCAGTGAAGTGCAGACATAACTCGATGATGATGAAGCCAATCGCATTTGGGAGCCGGGTGCAGAAGGGGCTTCATCATCATCATCAGGAGAAGAGGGTTGCAGGTTGCCAGTGAGGAAGCAGCTAAGCCAACAAGGTGGTAACATGGTTGGCAGTCTGCATGGTGGCAGAAGTGGAAAGTCTGGAGCCAAAGGTGCCTGGGGTAGACCATGTGCTTTTTGGCAGCCTACCTTCCTGGGAAGTAGTAGAACAGGGGTTCCTTGAGTCGATGGAAGTAGCAGTCAATTAGTGCAGACTGTTGGTGGGGAAATCAGCTACTCAGCGGTATGGCAGTTTTTCGTCAAGCATCCAGAGTAGGTTAACATGGCCACATGCAAGATATGTTTGCAGAAGATGAAGCGTGGCCAGGGTCCCAATGTTGGCACCAAGGCCCTGCATCAACATATGCAGTGTCACCATAAAGCGGCCTGGGAGAACCGTGGCTCCGATGTGGTGGTCCAGACTGCTGCATCACCCAGTGGCAGGCTCCCTGTTTCAGTCAGCCAAGGCTCCACCACCTCAGCCCAAGAGAGCTGTCTGTCATACCCATCTTCTGTCGCTCCAGATGTTCCTGATCCTCCTATTTCGAGTCAGTCATTCTGCCAGCAATCCATCGGCGAAGCCATGTCTTAGAGACAACTGTATGCGCCCACTCATCCAACGGTGCAGAAGCTGAATGTGCCCCTGTCCAAGTTGCTGCAGTCCCTACCTTTTCAAGTGGGGGACACCTTTCAGAGAACTGATGGCTTGTGCCAACCCGAGGTGGAGGGTCCCAAGCAGTAATTTCTTTGCGAAAAAGGCAGTACCAGCCCTGCACAATTTTGTGGAACAGAAGGTGGGCCAGTCCATGAGCCTGTCGATGTGTACCAAAGTGCACGACAGAACCGACGTGTGGATCTGTAACTACGGTCAGGGACAATACATGTCCTTTATGGCCCACTGGGTGAATGTGGTTCCTGCACAGCCACAACAGCAACTTGGACAAGTCACGCCGCTTCTTCTTCCACACTCTTAGGCCATTGGTCCTGTGACAGTGTGCGACTCTTCCTCCCCATCTTCCACCGTGTCCCAGCCTCCACTGCATGGACAAGTCTCAGTGGCCCTCCAGCATACCATGTGTGCAGGGCACGGTGGTGTCACGCTGTTCTTCACATGGTTTGCCTTGGCGAACGGAGTCACACGGGGGGGGGGGGGGGGGGGACTGCAGTACCAGCTCCATCAGCAGCAGCCGGAGTCTACAGTCGCTGATGAGTAGCTTTCTTCACCCGCATAGTGAAGCAACTCATCAGCAGCAAGTAGACCTGGATTAGGACCTGAACCAGCAGGTGATGGCATACCTTGACATGACCCTGCCTACACAGATTGAAGATCCGCTGGACTTCTGGGCAGCCAAACTTGATTTGTGGCTCTAACTATCAGAGTTTGCCCTGGAAAAGCTGTCCTGCCCGGCCAGTAGTGTGCCATCAGAGCGTGTGTTTAGTGCGGAAGGGGCCATATTAACCCTAAGGAGAACTTGTCTGTCCACGAAAAATGTGGAGAGACTGACCTTTGTGAAGATGAATCAGGCATGCATGAGCCAGGATTTCCACCCACCAATGCCTGATACCTCAGAGTAGATTGACCATGGTGCCACACAAACACTTTACAAATATGGATAGTAAAAAACATATTTAAGGGGGTACTCCGGTGGAAAACTGTTTTTTTTTTTAAATCAAATGGTGCCAGAAAGTTAAACAGATTTGTAAATGACTTCTATTAAAAAATATTTACCCTTCTAGTACTTTTTAGCAGCTGTATACTATAGAGTAAATTCTTTTCTTTTTGTATTTCTTTTTTGTCTTGTCCACAGTGCTCTCTGGTGACACCTGATGCCCATATCAGGAACTGTCCAGAGCAGGAGAAAATCTTGAATACCTATGCTGCTCTGGACAGTTCCTGACACGGACAGAGGTGTCAGCAGAGAGCACTGTGGACAAGACAAAAAAGAAATTAAAAAAGAAAAGAATTTCCTCTGCAGCATCCAGCTGGTAAAAAGTTCTGGAAGGGTAAAGATTTTTTAATTGAAGTCATTTACAAATCTGTTTTACTTTCTGGCACCAGTTGATTAAAACATTTCTTTTCACCAGAGTACCCCTTTAAGGTGCTGCTCCCCAGTTACAGAAACTCTTGCATTATTAATTCCCTTCTTGGCAAGTGTTACCTAAAAAGGACAGCCCCAAACAGGTACCTCTCCCTATTTCCACCTACAAACAGTGCCATTTCCCCGTTTTTTTTTTTTTGTAGAAATAGGGAGAGTTTCCTGTGTGGGGCCACCCTTTTTAGGGCAACTAACACTTGCCAAGAAGGGAATTAATAGGGAGAGAGTAGGGCCTTACAAGGTACATTTTTACCCCCACCTGCTACAATGGACAATACGTTGTTCCCTTTCACCTTTTTGAGGAAAGTGTTACTAGTCTTAAAAAGTGCGGCCACACACAGGAACCTATCAATAGAGTACATTGTATAATTGATATAATGAAAAGTTAAGTCTTAGTGTTTTTTCGATAATTCCCACTTCTGTACACTAACAGGAATTGTGTTTCGGTGAGTCTTCTACATTATTTAATTTTATAATATCCCTTTTGTTGTTTTTAGGCAAATGGGATGAAGCAAACTATTCCCTTCTAATCCAAATGACTTAAGAGATAGTTCTGTTTGGATCTTGAGGATCCTCAGAAATATTTTCTTTGTAAGTATTCTCTTTATAGACTTGCAGTGAATTGTACTACTGATACTTAAATTAGGTTATCATGTTACTATAGTTATTAAGGGTTTTGGATTCTTTTTGTGCCTTACTAGTTAGTAGGTATGGTGGGTATGGAAGTAGCCTAAAAATGGGAGAGGGGGTATCAAGGCTTTCATAGCCACTTCACAGCTACCTGATTCAAGTGGGCCCCTAAATTAAAATGTCATGGAACTGGGTGGCAACTACCACAGGCGTAACACCAATGCCTATGGGAACTACGACCCTGTGTTCCGGCAGCCCCACTACTGCCAGACTCAGCTCCCAGTGTACAACATAAGGATGTGTGGCCATGTATCTTTTCTCTGCATTTCCGTAATACAATAATAACCCTGTCCATATGTCAAATATGTCAAATTGGGGTTCCCCCAATTGAGGACCCACTTCAGTTGAAAATAAGCAACAGATGTCGCTGTGGCCACAATGTAATAGTAACTCTCCCAGCTGATATATGCAACTGAGCTGATCGTGTGATCATTCATATGAGTATTAAAGTCAGCTCCTGCCAGAACCAAAAAAAAAAAAAAAAAGCTAAGTCTGTTGTAGAATCCAATATATTTGCCATTGTCAAGTTAATTTTGGAGTGGTCATTTTGCACAATTTCCTCCGTACTCGTCATTCTAAACATCCTCTTACAATATCTATTCGTATGTGAGAAACTATCATGTAAAAGGTATGGTCAGCTGTGTGAATACCTTACACATTCACCATGGCTGTTCCTGTCTTCCATTTCTAAATGCAATGATCTCAATTATAACAATCTGTCAGACTGAGTCAAAGTCAAAAGACATGGGAGCCAGTTACAGCGCCCAAATGTCACCTGCGCTTCACATGTCATCAGATGCGGCCTAGATGCCAATTAGCTTAGCAAAATGTCTATTTGTTTAACGTTTTAAAGGCTACTGTACAGCTGACACCTGTCCGTGCAGTGGGCTATATTGTATTTCACACTTCATCAGGGGAGACAAGTTGACAATTCACATCTCATTAAGAAAAAAGGTCTCAAATATGTTAATGGATTCCACTGTGAGTTTGGGAGCAGTTTGGCTTATGTAAAAATATTGTATTACAGTTACAGTGCTGCTTGTGTAATGATCAAGTAAGGGAGTAAGGCAAGCAAAAAGCTATACCGGGAGGCCTTTATCCTACCCATTTTGGCCTTAAGTACCAGGTCAATTTTCGTTTTTGCACTTTTGTTTTTTCTTACTCCCCTTTAAAAATCATAACACTTTCCATTTTGCACTTACAGACCTATATAAGGGCTTGTTTTCTGCATTACCTGTTGTACTATGTACATCAATCATTTCATAACAAAATCTATAGCAAAACTAAAGAAAACAAATATTTGTGAGGTGTAGTTGAAAACAAAATGCCATTTTAGAACTTTAGGGGGCTTCCGTTTCTACGCAGTGCACTTTTCAGTAAAAATGAAACCTTATGTTTATTTTAAAGGGGTTCTCCACCCCTAGACATCTTATCCCGTATCCAAAGGATAAGGGATAATATGTCTGATTGTGGGGGTTTCGCCACTGGGGACTCCCGCAGCACCCGCTTGTCATCAGCTGCAGGAGCGAAGATCACTCCGTGCTGATAACTCACTATACAGGGGCCGGAGTATCATGACATCACGAGGGGGCGGGCCCCATCAATGCAAAGGGGGGTATAGGAAGGGGGTGTGACAGAGATTGCAGGGGGTCCCCCAGTGGTGGGACCCCTACGACCAGACATCTTATCCCCTATCCTCTGCTGAGCTAACTGGCAAGTTAGCCCCAGCACTAAGATGCTGCGATCAACTTTAATTGCGGCTTTTAAAGGGTTATTGCTAGGCATTGGCCCGATGTCTGGCATTAACCACAGGTCCTGGCTGCTCATAGCAACCGGGATCCACTAGGTATGAAGTGTGCTCAGCTCATGAGAAGGCCTCAAACCCAGGTAACAGGACCAGGGTGTACAGGTATATCCCTAGTACTTAAGTACCAGAATGCAAAAGTTTACCCATACACCCTGCATCCAGAAGGGAAGCTAAGCTAAAATGCTAAGCACAAAGTGCACATGCCTTATCATTCCCCCACCCCACCCTCTTGGCTGGCTATGCTTCAGATGCAGAATTGGTGGGGTCTACAGCAGTTCATTTCAGCTTCATGAAAACAATGGTCGAATTACATTCAACAATGACATCCAGGCAGAAGTGTAGGAAAAAGAAAATAGAGGTAAGTGTATTCAAAGCATATGGAGAGTTTAAGGACAAACCCAATGGGGGAGATTTATGCCAGAAGACTGGCATCCTATACACTAGTTACACTAAAGTATGTTGGAGTAAAATGCAGCAATTTTATTAAGAGGCACACAACTAAATTTGGTGCATCTTGTGCTCTTTTTAAAGGTGTTCTCTCAGCACAAAGCACGAAAATACATGCCCTCACTTTCGGATGCTCAACCCTCAGGGACCAGCCCTGGTGACACAACCCGCCCCCTTCTATCAGGGAAAAAAGGTATAGTGCTGTGTCAGCGCATTCCCTTACATTCCCTTACAATGTGTACAGCATGCTAGAACTAAGGGAGCTTTAAAAAATAGTAAGAATAACAATGATAATAATAATAATAATATTTTAAAAAAGAAGCAACTAAATAGTCATTTTTGGGGAGATTTATCAAAGCATTTAGTAGATTTTTTTTGCTTAAAATTGTTGCAAAAAAGTCGCAAGTGCGACTACTCTTTTTTCTGCAACTTTTTGATTGTGCAGTGTCCTAAGCAAAAAATAAAAATCTTGCTTACCAAAGCAAAAAGTGATTTGCAGTGGTCAGAGATTTATCAAGTGCAAAAGTCGCAAAAAAGTTGCATGGCATGAAAAAGCTTACAAAATTAACTCCAGCTCAGACATGGAGCAGAAAAAGCCACTACCAAAGCAAAAAAAAAAATTGCTTATGTGAAAGAAATTTATGAACTGGCTGAAACCAGTTGATAAATACGTCGCACATAAGCAAAAAACTTGTAAGAAAAAAATAACTAGAAAAAGGAATACATAAGCAAACTTTGATAAATGTCCACCTTTGTGACTTTTTGTGACAAATAGGTGGAGGCACGCAAATAATTTTTTTCATTTATACCCCTCGTGGCCTATTACCGTATGCATCCAGAACTACTGGTGTATAGCCCTAATACAGCCTAAGACCACTCTACTCTCATATGGCAGTCATTTTCCTAGTTTTCCTCTTCTACATCAGTTTTTGTAGCCAAAGCCAGATGTGAGTCCAACACGATTGAAATCTTTTTTATTATTACAGTTTTTATCTGTGTAGGTTCCACTTCTGGTTTTGGCTTATAGATACTTCTGCAAAATACTGAGGAAAATACTACCGTGTGAAAGTGGCCATATAAGTATACAGAGCCATTTACCGTAAATTGCTCACAGCTGTTTTAGGCTTATTAGCCTTCACGCACTTAACGTATGGAAACAATGGCTCTTTGGTGTTAAGACTTGGGAGGTCCAAATTCACGGTGGGCAGCAATGTTAAGGGGGAAAGGTCTACAAAGACCAAACATAATTGTATCTATTTACTATTACTGAGAATAAAATAAATATGTATCATTGGCCCCTATGTGTATGTCCCTTTGCCATGATGACTATTTGCTACACAGTTGTAGTAAGTGATTTGACTTCCTGACCCCAGTTATCACATTGCTTCCAGGGAATTACACTGATATTACTGGAATAAATGATGGGTGTGAATAAATACATACACAATATTTATTTTACTTTTAAAACATCTTTTCCCTTTCTTGCTAGGAACTAATTGGTGTGGGAATTCTACTGGGAATAAGCTTGTGCGGACCACCATAGTTAATTTAGGGTGCACGTCCTCACATTACTTACGACTGCATCTACTATGATCTCAGCCCTGCTCATTCATGTAGATCCTAAAGCCTTCATACTTGCATTTCAGGACATATTGCTTATTCTACAGAGGCTGGAAATTACTGGTGCAGAACTAAACATGGCTTCGAAAGTGTCACTGTAATGCGGGATCTGCTTTTAAATGCCACTGATATACACAACTGTATCTGGAAAGTCTATGATACTGATCATTAAAAACATGCAGTCGAAACGTTTTATCTTAATCCTTGAAAAAAAAGAGTTTGGCTCATTAAATGCTTCTCTTTTCTTGCAAAGTTTTCATCCTCGCTTCACTAGTTTTATGTGGGTATTTCGAGATATTGTGTTTATACCCCAAATGGCAATAAATATCTTAAGCCAATAAATAAAGTCATATTTAATTTATTCGATTAGCTAAATAACATTTGTTAATAACATTTTTTTACTTATTTAAAATTACTATAATTGACAAAGGTAGCGAATGAAGGTAGATATGTTAGACACTGTATTATATATGGTCTAAACATCTAAACCAGGCGTAATGTATATTCTGATTATATAATGTATAACTACTGGTAAGTACAGGTTTAAATGTTTGTTGGTGTACCACAGGGGCATAGCTGGGGCCCCTGCAGCCCAAGTGATGCGGGGATGGCCATGTGGAAGTAGGTGTCCCCTCAGGGCTATGCCCAGGGCTGGCCCTACCGTGGGACCCCCAAACAGGACCATCATCAGAGGGGTACAGCCAGTGCTCCAGTAAGGGGCCGGGGCCACTCAGCTGGTAATTGTCATGTTGGGACCAATGCTGGCATCACTCCCTGCAGTGGTTTAGTAGGGCCTTTCTCCAAAATCACACCTATTGCAGTTCAGCTTCATTAAAGTGAATGGAGCCAAGTTGTAATGCTACACACAACCTGAGAACAGCGTTGGTGCTATTTTTGGAAAACATCTCCTCTGTTTTCCTGTTCCTGGATAACCCCATTAATCAGCTTACTGCATTCATCTAAGGTCTGGACAGAGACAGTGTTAACCCCCTCCTCTAAAAAGTAGTTCCAAGGATTCACTGATCACCTTGCGTCAGCTCCTCCAACTTTCTGGTAGAGAACAGGTAAAGCTTCACTAGGTCATACATACAAGATTATGAATTGCATGAGCGTCACTAGAGCAGGGGCTCTTCTTTTGACTCCCATGTGGCATATAAATGCTAGTTGTCTTGATGAGACAAACCCTCTATTTCCTATGGCTCCCTATTCCAGCAGCATGAAACTAACATAGTGAGTCCTTTTAATGAAAGAAGATAAGATTTGTCTGTAGAAGACACATTCTTCATATATTCCCACATATGGTTGTGTTCTCTTAATATACAAAGAGCTAAATGTCATGTTGGGGATTTATTGGACAACTGGCTCCTGGCTAGTATCTTTTTAAATGGGCACTGTCTGTTACAAAAACATTTTATATGTTGTTACTGATTAAAATTAAAGACCTTTTATAATATGGTTCTTTACATTTTTTTTTTTTTTAGATTTATTAAAGATAATGGCTCCTTAAAATCCCACCAATAGGGGTCCCCATATCTTCTTGGATACTAACCAGTCCAGCAACAGCTTGTCCATGAGTCATGGACAAGAGATGACTCGTGGACAAGGCTGCATGTGCAGACAAACCAATCACCTACCACCACCACAAGGGCGGGACACACCCCTTCCCCATAGTGGATTTCTAACACTGTGATCTAATGAAGAGTTTTTTTTTAAATAATAAATATAGATGATAGGAGCATCAAAATGAAATGTATATGGTTAGGTTTGGGTATTGAGTAACATATTGTTTTCTTTTTGATACTATGTTTGATACTACATAATAAAAAAGTATATATACCATATTTTCCAGCGTATAAGACAACTGGGAGTATAAGACGACCCCCAAATTTTACAGTTAAAATATAGAGTTTGGGATATACTCGCCGATAAGACTACCCCTCTGCTGCGATGTACGGTACCTTACCAGTGATTAGCTGGTTGTTGTATACAAAGCCTGCTTGGATTGGTCAGCTCTCCCTTTCTACCCAGCCCTCCCTGTCTCCATGACTATCAGAGCTACCTCCTTCTCAGCCTCTCTGATCTTGCACATGCACACCAGCGCCGCCTGCCAGATTTTGCACGTTCACGCCTGTACTGCCTCAGATCTCGCACATGCGCTACACTGCAGTCCTTAGGAGGCAGAGAAAGGTACGGTAAGAGGATACATACAAGGGCGGGCCGGACGGGTGAAAGATATGTTTTTTCCCGGCACAGCGCCGCTCTCTCTATCCATACCCCGGGTGCCCCGTTCTATCTCTATCCATAACCCGGGTGTCCCAGCCGACTGCCCACCCAGGGCATAAGACGACACCCGGTGTATAGGTTGACCCCCGACTTTTGAGAAAATTTTCCTGGGTTAAAAAGTAGTCTTATATACCAGAAAATACAGTATATATATATATATATATATATATATATATATATATATATATATATGTATATTATGAGTCAGCATTATGAGGAACACGGCCATAGCATCTAGCAGAAACTCCAGTAATATCTCCTGGAATGAAGGAAGAAACTGAGAAACATGAAAGGTTTAGTGAGCAGTCTGGAGTAGTATGCCTCTTCATTTACAGTGGGGGAAAAAAGTATTTAGTCAGCTACCAATTGTGCAAGCTCTCCAACTTAAAAATATTAAAGAGGGCTGTCTTTTTCATCTTACCTCAACTATGAGAGACATATTAAGAAAAAAAAAACCATAAAATCCCATTGTCTGATTTTTAAAGAATTTATTTACAAATTATGGTGGAAAATAAGTATTTGGTCAATAACAAAAGTTCATCTCAATACTTTGTTATATACCCTTTGTTAGCATTGACAGAGGTCAAACGTTTTCTGTAAGTCTCCACTAGTGATGAGTAGTGTTGCTCGTGAATATTCCCAATGCGAATTTTATTCGCCTATATCGCATATTCGCGAATTCGCGAATATTCGCAAATATAGCACTATATATTCGTAATTATGAATATTCGGTTTCTTTTTTGTGTTTTTTTTTCACAGTACACATCACAGTGATCACCCCTCTCTGCTTCCAGCTTGTGTGGTATAAAGAAGGCTCTAATACTACTGTGTGAGACTGGCGAGCAAATTTGCGCATATGCGAACATTTGCATATGCTAATTTTTGCATATGCGGATTTTTGCATATGTTAATTTTTGTACATGCTAATTTTCGCATATGTTAATTTCCGCATACACGAATTTTCGCATATGCAAAAATAAAACGAGAATATTACGAATATGCGAATTTAGCGAATATATGATGAATATTCCTCCATATATTCGCGAATATTTGCAAATTCGAATATGGCCTATGCCGCTCAACACTGAGCTGAGCGGCAGGGGGCCATATTCGAATTTGCAATATTTTGTGAATATATGGATGAATATTTGTCCTATATTCGTGAAATTCACATATTCGTTATGTTCATTCTCGGTTTTTTTTTCATGCGGAAATTTGTAATGACATTTTCTTAGCACACATGCGCAATTATATCTTTCACCTAAAAAAAAGGGAGGGATCGGTGTCCTCTGACTATTCCCATACATTTGCATATTCACAAGAAAATAAAAATAAATAAACATAATATTCATCATAACGAATATATATCACTATGTTCTAAATATTTGTGAAGTCGCAAAGTGCCGATATTCACAGTAAAAATTTGCATTTTGAATATTTGTGCTCAACACAAGCACAAGGTTTTCACACACTGTTGATGGTATTTTGGCCCATTCCTCCATGCAGATCTCTCTAGAGCAGTGATGTTTTGGGGCTGTCGCTGGGCAACACTCACTTTCAACTACCTTCAAAGGTTTTCTATGGGGTTGAGATCTGGAGACTGGCTAGGCCACTCCAGGACCTTGAAATGCTTCTTACGAAACCACTCCTTCGTTGCCCAGGCGGTGTGTTTTGGATCATTGTCATGTTGAAAGACCCAGACACATTTCATCTACAATGCCCTTGCTGATGGAAGGAGGTTTTCACCCAACATGGCCCCATTCATTCTTTCCTTTACACGGATCAGTTGTCCTTGTCCCTTAGCAGATAAACAGCCCCAAAGCATGATGTTTTCACCCCATGCTTCACAGTAGGTATGATGTTCTTTAGATGCAACTCAGCATTTTTTCTCCTACAAACACGACGAGTTGAGTTTTTACCAAAAAGTTCTACTTTGGTTTCATCTGACCATATAAAATTCTCCCAATACTCTTCTGGATCATCCAAATGCTCTCTAGCATACTTCAGATGGGCCCGAACTGGCTTGAGCGGGGGGACACGTCTGGAACCGCATGATTTGAGTCCCTGGCGGCATAGTGCGTTTCTGATGGTAGCCTTTGTTACTTTGGTCCCAGCTCCCTGCAGGTCATTCACTAGGTCCCCCCGTGTGGTTCTGGGATTTTTGCTCACTATTCTTGTGATCATTTTGGCACCATGGGGTGAGATATTACGTGGAGCCCCAGTTCGAGGGAGATTATCAGTGTTCTTGTATGTCTTGCATTTTCTAATAATAACTCCCACAGTTCATTTCTTCACACTAAGCTGCTTGCCTATTGCAGATTCAGTGTTCCCAGCCTTGTGAAGGTCTTCAATTTTGTTTCTGGTGTCCTTCGACAACTCTTTGGTCTTGGCCATAGTGGAATTTGGAGTGTGACTATTTGAGGTTTTGGACATGTGTCTTTTATGGACATGAACCTGCCAGCACACCTTGAAGATCCACCAGACTTCTGGGCAGCCAAACTTGATTTGTGGCCGCAACTAGCAGAGTTTGCCCTGGAAAAGCTGTACTGCCCTGCCAATAGTGAGCCATCAGAGCGGGTGTTTAGTGCTGCGGGGGCCATAGTAACCCCAAAGAGAACTCGTCTGTCCATGAAAAATGTTAAGAGACTGACCTTTGTGAAGATGATTCAGGCATAAATCAGCCAGGATTTCCACCCACCATGTCTGATGCTTTAGAGTAGATTGACCATGGTGCCACACCAACACTTCACAAATATGGATAGTGCAAAACATATTAAAGGTGCTGCTCCCCAGTTACAGAAATTCCTCCGCATCAGACCACAAGTAATTATGGAGGATATGCATTAGCTAAAACTTAGCTTTTCTTAGGATAAAATATGGGTGAGGGAGAGGTGTGGGGCCGCCCTTTTTAGGGCGAGTAACGCTTGCCAAGAAGAGAATTAATAGTGCAAGAGTAGGGCCTTAGAGGGGAAGTTTTTACCCCCACCTGCTACAAAGGACAATACTTTGTTCCCTTCCACCTTTCAGAGGACTTTGCATCACATCAATTCTTTGTGGTGTAGGCGGCACATTGTTTTTTGCACAACTTTTCTTTTGTTAAATAAAAATGAAATTTTTTGGTACATATATTTTATCCTAAGCATATTATTAAAAGTTAAGTTTTACATAATGCATATCCTCAATACTTACTAGTGTTGAGCGGCATAGGCCATAATCGAATTTGCGATATTTTGCGTATATATGGACGAATATTCGCCATATATTCGCAACATTTGCATATTCGCAATATTCAATGCCTTTTTTTACTATGCGCCATAAAATTTGTATGCAGATGCGCAATATCGCGTGATAAAAGGGGTAAAAGAAAGGAGGGATCAATATGCGCGAAAATTCGCATTTGCACCCACCAGTCTGACACAGTAAATAGTATTGGAGCCTTGTTTACACCACAAGCTGGAAGTAGGGAGGGATGATCACTGTGATGTGTACTGTGAAATAAAAAATGAGAATATTTGTATTTGCATATATTTAGCACATTTGCAATATTCGCGAATTTGCGAATATGCGATACATAGCGTGCGGCCTGAGATCCAGGCATGAGCAGTCAAGCGTCAGAATCATTGATCAATGCTATGCTATGGAATAACAATGATCAGTGTAAAAGATCAGTGTGTGCAGTGTTTTAGCCCCCTAAGGGGCCTATAACATTGCAAAAGAAAAGTGGAATAAAAAGTTAATAAAGATAATTTAACCTCTTCCCTAATAAAAGTAAAAATCACCTCCCTTTTCCCATTAAAAAAATAACTGTGTAAATAAAAATAAACATTTGTGGTATGTGAAAATGTCATAATTATAAAAATATATTGTTAATTAAACGGCATAGTCAATGGCAAACATCAGATAACAGCGATAAAAATGAGCCCTCATACCACTCCATACGCAGAAAAATAAAAAAAGGCATAGGGGTCAGAAGATGACTAGTGTTGAGTGGCATAGGCCATATTCGAATTCGCGAATATATTTGTGAATATATGGTCGAATATTTGTCATATATTCGCTAAATTTGCATATTCGTAATATTCTCGTTTTATTTTCGCATATGCGAAAATTCGCGTATGCAAAAATTAACATATGTGAAAATTAGCATATACAAAAATTAGCATAAGCGAAAATACGCATATGCGAAAATTCACACGCCAGTCTCACACAATAGTAATAGAGCCTTCTTTACACCACACAAGCTGGAAGCAGAGAGGGATGATCACTGTGATGTGTACTGTGGAAAAAAAATAAAAATAAAATAGAATATTCGTAATTACGAATATATAGTGCTATATTCGCGAATATTCGCAAATTCGGGAATATGCGATATTCGCGAATAGAATTCGCATTCGCGAGCAACACTAAAGATGACAATTTTAAACGTATAAATTTGTCTGCATGTAGTTATGATTTTTTCCAGAAGTACGACAAAATCAAACCTATATAAGTAGGATATCATATTAATAGTATGGATCTGTAGAGTAAAGAGAAGGTGTCATTTTTACTGAAAAACGTACTGCGTAGAAATGGAAGTCCCCAAACTTACAAAATGGTGTTTTTTTCTTCAATTTTGTTGCACGTTGATTTTTTTCTCCAATTCATAAATGATTTTTGTGAAAAATTACTGATGTTTTTGCAAAGTAGAATTGGTGGTGCAAAAAATAAGCCATAATATTGATTTTTAGGTGCAAAATTGAAAGAGTTATGATTTTTTGAAGGTAAGGAGGAAAAAAAAAGTGCAAAAATGGAAAAAATCCTGGTCCTTAAAGGGGTAATCCAGGATTTTTTTTTATTTGTCTATGCTACAGGGGCTGTAAAGTTAGTGTAGTTCATAATATAGAGTCTGTACCTTGCCACCTCCAGGCTGTGTCATTCAGCCACTATATGGTCTCTTCATGCTGCCAACACCTCCACGCTGTGTCATTCAGCTACTATATGGTCTCCTCATGCTGATGCTACCTCCAGGCTCTGTCATTGTGCCGCTCTGCGGCAGTGATTCTAATAGCGACGCCTCTAATCTGCTAATGTCATACTGAATAACAGTTTTATTTCACTAACCCAGCACACTCACTATACGTGTTACAGCAAGGCAAAGTGTCCTACACCCCTATTGAGGCTCTCTGTAGGCCAGAAATAGACGTTTTTAATAGCGATTCGCCGTGTATGAATTCGGACGGAAAACATTTTTGGGGAAAATTCGCCGAATCAGCCAAATCAAATTTTTTAAAAATTCGCTCATCTCTAGTGCTAAGAATACAGGTAATGAGTGGAGGACAGAGGAGACTCTTATAGAAGAAGTTACTGGTCTGTGAGAGCCAGAAATCTTGTTTGTTTGTAGGTGATCAAATACTTATTTTCCACCATAATTTGCAAGTAAATTCATAAAAAATCAGACAATGTGATTTTATGGATTTTTTTCTCATTATGTCTCATATTTGAGGTATACCTATGATGAAAATGACCGTTCTCTCTCATCTTGCACAATTGGTGGCTAACTAAATACTTTTTTGCTCCACTGTACATGGCTGAAAGTTGTCATTATCCTCATCCATTCATCAGTATTTATTATTAATACAGACATTGCTTAAAAAGTTTTTGCTGACAATGTAAGCCTTTTTTTTAAATGTTTTTTATTGTGTTTATATTATGGTAAACTTTGTTTCTGGTAAAAAGTCACAAGATAATATAGAATCCTATAAGAGCGAAAGCGGAAGACTGAGCAGAGAGGATTCATTTTGTGCATCCTGATTAAAACACAAAGAGACTGTAATGTGTTTTATGAAGGTATTTTTTTTTTACTATACTATTTTATAATATAATGTACATATTAATTCTATAACATTAATCAGCATAATAAATAGTTTCAAGTACAAAGTATAAAATGTGGTTTAATAACAGGACAAACATTTACATTCCAAACTGCAAAGATTAAAAGAAACATGAATTTTAGAGCCTTTTTTTTATAGGTCTTCTAAACTATACTCTTTGAGGTTAACTGAAAGGGAATCTGTAATTTTTATGTCATGCTCAAAGCATCGGATATGGGCAGATAGCTGATGAAACAAATAGCTGCTGGCATGATTGATATAAGGCTCAGCACTGGAAGCCAAGAAGAAAGGGGTGTGGAAGGGAGAATGTATTCATGCTGCAGCCTAGCCCAACCTCCCCCACCCATCTTTTCTTGGCTTCCCGTACTGAGCCTTGTATCAATCATGCAGGACAGTAAGGAGGGAGGGAGGTTCATGTTGCAGCTCAGTATTGCCTCTACACCTTTTAAGCTTAGAAGTAAAACATAATTTTACAATTTTGAAAACAGCTAAAAATATTGAAGAGATGACCTCACTAAAAACTTTACCTCGCCATTTCAAACAGGTCCATGAATGCGATCCAAAATCACTGCGGATTAAGGGGATAGAAAAATACAAAGTGGCATCAGAGGGGGCAATGCGAAGCAAATTTTGGCAAGAAAGGAGTGTCGTTGGATTGTCACTCTAGGTACGATGGCCCCAGAGGGCCTCAACGAGCAGTTGAGTTTTGTTCCATTTTTGTAATTACATATCCATCCTGATTTTTAACTTGTTTTTCTTTTGTATATGTTTTTTAGATTTAAGTAGCTGTTCCCGTTTATACCCCCAATAGAATCCAGCTTTGTTAGAATATCAGAAGAGGTCTTGACGTTATCGAATAATATTGGGATGCAACCAATGGAATATATAAAATAATACTCATGAAGATATATCTGTAATATAATTAATGAAATGTCACTTTCCCCTTCACTACACGGGTATTGGGTATTTCTTTCTTTATTTCTTTTCACTTGGAGGTCACTTCATTTCACTTTTTTCTTCAATTTATTTTATTTAATTTTTTTCACTATCAAATCTCTTCTTTTTTTCACTAATATGGTACCAAAATGTTATCTATTAAATTATGTAAAGAATATATGCACTTTATGGAAATTATAACAAACTGTATATCTGTGTGAATTGTATAGTATTACTGTCACAAAGGTAATCATGGTTATATAGCCATGTCTTAAATTGTTCACGCAATATTTAGCTTTTTAAGGGAATGGACAGCAAAGGTAAAACAAGCCCCCTGAGGAAGGAACGAAGCAGTGGCTGTAGGGGTTTGGTGGCGTACAGACGTCTTTACATTATGGGGGACTGCATATGATTGAGCATTATAAACATCAGTGTGGTTTGTGCATTGCCTATGCACACACTGCATCTTAAACTTTGGGCAAGGTACTATTAGACGGGAGGTTGTTTCCCTCAGAGATAACAATTGGTCCGAGGTTTAAAATTATTATTTCTATGGTCTATGTGCAATATTATATTACTGGCACTTGCATTTACATATGTTCTGTACCCCACTAAAAGGTTTTATTGGTGTGTCTTTGCGAGTTATACCTCATGTTTTTATCTTTTCTATTATGTATAATAAAATTTGGCAATTTTTGGGAGATTGTTGTAGCTGTATTCTTTATTGGGATACAATCTTATATATAGAGCCCTCCGAGTGATAGGAGGTTATCTTTATGCCTAGACCCGCTATGAGGCGCTTATATAGCAATTATTGCACTAAAGGTCTAGTGGGACTTACGTTTACAAATTTTGAAAACAGCCATTAGTTAAAGGGGTACTCTACTGGAAAACATTTTCTTTTAAATCAATTGGTGCCAGAAAGTTAAACAGATTTTTAAATTACCGTATTTATCGGAGTATAACATGCATTTTTTATGCTAAAATGTTTAGCCTAAAGTCTATCTGCATGTTATACGCCGATAGACTGTTTGTGACCATGCAAAAGCCGCTGCAGGTCAATGATTTAAAGCGGGCACTTTAAATCATTGAACTGCAGCAGCTCTGCCTGGCCAGAGTCCCACTGCCACTGCCCGATTCCCTCCCCGTCCCCGGTTTTATAGTTATATGTCCCGCCGCCGCCATTGCCCAATTCCCTCCCCTGTTTTATAGTTAAATATCCCGCCGCCGCCACGGCCCAATTCCCTCCCCGTCCCAGTTTTATAGTTAAATATCCCGCCACCACCACTGCCCAATTCCCTCCCCGTCCCCGGTTTTATTGTTACATGTGCCCTGGAGACTGCGGTCCTTCATGCTCCGGTGGTCTCCTGATCTGTCACTATGCGCTGCGTAATGACGAGTAACGTCCTCAACACGACATCACTCGTCAGTCAGTGCACGGCGCACAGTGACAGATCAGGACCGCCGGAGCATGAAGGACCGCAGTCCCCAGGGCACATGTGCTGTGGCGGCGGCGGGATATTTAACTATAAAACCGGGGACAGGGAGGGAATTGGGCCGTGGCGGCTGTGGGATATTTAACTATAAAACCGGGGACGGGGAGGGAATAGAGCAGCGGCACTCTGGCCCCACAGAAGCCACTGCACGTCAATGATTTAAAGCACTTGCTTTAAATGATTGAACTGCAGAAGCCGCCAGAAACAGTTTATCGAGGTACACCCGCACACACGCACCCTCATTTTTTTGAAGGATATTATAGGCATGTTATAGGCCTGTGCGTGTTATACCCTGATAAATACAGTACTTCTATTTAAAAATCTTAATCCTTCCAGGAAATTTAAAAAGAAATGAACTTCCCGTGGAGCATACAGGAAGTTCTTTTCTTCTTTAATTTCCTTTCTCCCTGACCACAGTGCTCTCTGCTGACACCTATGTCAAGTTTAGAAAATGTCCAGAGCAGGAGCAAATCCCCATAGCAAACTTATTCTGCTCTGGACAGTTCCTAAAATAAACAGATGTGTCAGCAGAGAGCACTGTGGTCAGGGAGAAAGAAAATTCTAAAAGAAAAGAACTTCCTGTGGACCATACAGCAGCTGATAAGTAGTACTTCAAGGGTTAAGATTTTTAAATAGAAGTAATTTACAAATCTGTTTAACTGGCACCAGTTGATTTTTTTTTTCCAGTGGGGTGCCCCTTTAATAGAAAGGTATCTCTTGTTTTTGCACATGTCTAAAGTTCTAAGCATAAATATAGAGCTGACAGAATGCCTTTAAATAATTTTCTTCCCACATTATATTAAATACGCTGCATGTGCTTCACAGTTTTCCCCTGCACACTGGCTACCTGCGGTTTTGGGTACTGCAGCATATAAATCTAATAGGGCCAAATGCAGGGCCCTGAGGCTAAGTTTCCACTTGTTTTTTTTTTCTGGAAGTTTTAGGAAAACTGCCACTGCACTTTTTGAGCCAGTCAGAAGTGGATCCATAAGGGGGGAGAAGTGTAAGTCCTTCCATTATATTCCCCATTCCTTTTTAATACACTTCTGGTTTTGGCTCAAAAACTGCAGTGGCAGTTTTCCAAAAACTGCCAGAAAAAAAAATAAAATAAAGTGGAAACAGCCTGATGGTGACACAATTATCAGGTTTGCTTTGGGTCCTCACAGATTAAATAAAATGATGGTAGATCCAGAAAATATGCCATTCGTTTTAGAAGATGAGAAAATCCCTTTCAAATATGAGAAAACGTTGAGATCATGAACATATAATTTTCTATTATGTAAAAAGCTGTATACTTGCTGTTAGTATCCAGAAAGAAAGCCTGTGAGCACCGCTTCTCCAGCCCACAAATAGTTATTGACAGATAAGTTTTTATACATATACAGTTAACAATTGCTCTATATGCTGGCGGGTGAAGCAGGACTCACAGTTTTTTTCTCTAAATATTTTGGCATAACTTACTGAATACTGCATTTTACCAAAAATATTTATCAAGAAGCTTCTTTAGCATTGTTTTGTGAAAGAAGCTGATGGCAAAAGAGATGGACTGGTCAGGTATGTCGGGTTTGAGCACCTGTGGGGTGTCCTCAAATGAAAGGTGGGGGAACACAAGGCTTCTAACATCCACCAGTTCCGTGATGTCGTCATGGAGTAGTGCAAGAGGACTCCAGTGGCCCCTGTGAAGCTCTAGGGAACTTTATGCCCAAGAGGCTTAAGGCAATACTGGAAAATATTGACACTTTGACCCAATTTTGAAATTTACCCTTAGGGGTGTACTCACTTTTGTTGCCAAAGTTTGTTGCCAAAGATTAATGGCTGTGTGTTGAGTTGTTTTGAAGGGACACAACAATAAACACTTTTATACAGGCTGTGCACTCTTTACATTGTAGCTGTGCACTACTTTACATTGTAGCAGAGTGTAATTTCTTCAGTGTTGTCATTCGAAATATATAATAAAATATTTTATTTTGGTGTACTCACTTATGGGAGAATCTATATGTACATATATATATATATATATATATATATATATATTATTTTTTTTATAAAAAAAACACATAACATTGCAAACTGCATATATTAGTCAGCCTTTCGTAAACAATTAGAACTCGTAAAAATGCAGAATATGAATCTCTATAATATACAATATTGCAAAAAGAAATATATTCATAGCTTTCTAAAGTAACAATCTTCAGAGCAGCCAATATTGCATACATCCACAGACACCTAAAATGACAAAATAAGATTTTCTTAACAAGGCAACAAATATGCCAATAAATATATTTCCCAGCCTTTTGACAATTTCCCTAGAATACATATTTTCGCGTCTAATGTTACCTCTTGACCCAATCTATTAAAAATAGACCCAACTCCTTCCCATAGTCTCATGACCTTAGGTCACTTTTAAGTCAAATGGAGGAAATCTTCCTCTTGCATATCACATTTTGGGCAGTTATTGTATCTAAATTCCATCCTGAAGAGACTGTTTGGTGAATAATACAATTGTTGTATAATTCTGAACTGTATCAATCTATATTTTCATATAGAGAGATTATCTATATTGTTTCAGTATAATCCCTAAATCCGCCAAAGTGTTTGGGGGCCAACATTTTCCCCAAAGTGTTAAGTTGCCACTTTTTGAATTTTTTGGCCCATTTCCTTTGTTCCAGCATCAAATTCATAGTATAAAGGAGCCTATACACTTTAGACTGAAGTCGTCCTAACCCACTGCCTTCGGCGGGTTTGGCTCACTCTCTAAAGTGTATGGTGGCCATTTAATGCCTATGGTCAGTGGAGAGAAGGGTCATGCTTGTTGGATTTTTATCAATTGATTTTATTGTTTTGGGAGTGATAAGCCACCACCAGAGCGGTCTGACTGCAGTTTACCCCACCCCTTCACACAGAGGTAAAATTAAAGTTTGGTAGTGCTAAACACTCATGTGTATGAGAAAGGGTGGGACCAGACAACTGTCAGCCAAGCAATCATTCGGCCAATAGTTATTGAAAGTGTGTGGCCATCCCAATGTCCACATCGTGTGAACGTTCAGCCAGCGGAGTTTGGCTTGTAACCTGGGGCCTAGGTCACTGGCTATAGAACTGTTAAAAAGTGTACCATTTCATAGATGGCAACACAATTAACATGATGTCCATTTCACCTGCGGAATTCTGTGGCAGCAATTTTGCAGTGTGCACAGAGCAGCAGATTCCCATTGAAAACGATGGGACTCTGCTGCAAGAGAATTTCCCGCAATGGAATTCCGCTGCCAGAATGTGCATAGTGTGGACAAGGCCTAAGAAGTAGACAGGATTAGGAAATGTTAATGTTAAGTCAGCTTATTAAATAGTTACAAACTATATCTAAATTTTCCTAACCAATTCCACTCATGTCTCTACCTAATATATTGGCTATTTAAGAAACAATATAACCATTAAATATTCATTTCTACATGTTTTGGAAGACAGGTAAGGATTTGTTTTTATAGTTTTAAAGAAACAACTTATATACTTTTAAAGTCAATTAATAATACATACTAAGGTTCCTAAGGTTCATGTTATAATCTAGAGCCATCCACATTCCACCTATTATTCTCCATTTTACGGAATGTGTCATAATAAGGGACTCATCATACCAAATATCTTTTTCTGGTAAAAGTACAGAACTTTTGTTTTCCATTAAACCAAGCAGAAATTGCTTACACAGCACCTCAAGACGTCTTCTTGATACTTTTAAGAACAAAGTCCATGGCTCAAGTTACCAAGCACCTTCATCCCGTCTGATTTCATGGGAATTCCTGATGAACTAATATTGATTTTCACATATCATTCTTGTCAAAGGGATTTATCGATGTGTCATGTTTCGCACAAGTCTCAGCAAGGTAGCTTGAAAGGAATTATTAGGAATCCGCAGTAGTGAATACAAGGTGGTAAATAACTAACAGCAGCTAGTGACATTGATCCTGGCGGAATGGTCAATGAAATCTTTAGCCTACTAATTGTCAACATTGACAAACAGTTCATGATCTAAATGAACAGCTGGAAGTCATTTCAGAATGGAAATGTTCCAAGTAGGTTTAGAAAGCGAGCTTTGTGAAGCTGTTACTTTTCATTGTTAGGAACTGTGCCTCACAGCATGACTGGCGCATTGCCTAGACAGGGACTTTATACCACAGCAAGCGCCTTAATTTGCTTCTCTCGACAACATTCTAATGACGAGTCAAGGTAAATAAAGGTAACTGAATTACAGAGGTCATGTCAATTCAACAGCAGCTTACAATGTGATGCATCATAATCCCTTATTTACTTCAATCACCATTTAAATGGGTTCCCTGGTATATCTGGAAAAGACGCGTCACGTACGAGAGTCAGTGTCAGGGCACAAAGCTGATTACATCTATTAGTTATCCAGATTTGATCACACAGCAATTCTTTGTCAGCAATAAATCACCCATCCTTGTTATCGTCTTAGAGTTTAAACAGGGAAGGAATATTTATGTTATTTGGGTTCCATTTTTAGGAACGGATGGGCATTTTTCTGAAGGGTTAAAAGGGCTTTCCCTATCATAGACAACCCCTTTCAAAAAGTGGCTGCTGGAGTGATCAGCTGATCATTTTAAGTCCTGCTTCTGGCAAACAGCTAATATTGCTGAGCTAATAGCTAGTCAAGAATTTATTATGCAGCAGCCACTACAGATGAATAGTGTTGAACGGCATAGGCAATATTTGAATTCACGATATTTCGAGAATAAATGGATGTATATTCGTCATATATTCGCTAAATTCGCAATTTATTTTCGCATACGCAAAAATTTGCAAATAAAATTTGCATTGCCAATATTCGCGAGCAACACTACAGATGAAAATAGTATTACATGGTGAACATCTGGTGAATGGCTGTCCTTATAAAACAAGTATGTAAAGTAGCTCACCTTGCTACTCACTGCCACCTATTGGAGGTAGCATCCCTTCAATGGAATGTTTGAACCATAAAGGGGTAAGGATAGGGGAGAATATGTCTGATTGTGGGGGTCCCGCCGCTGGGCACCCCCACAATCTTTGTGCTGCACCTGGCATTAGTTTAGAGCGTTCGGTTTAGTGCCAGAGAGTCGTGACATCATAGCCGCGCCCCGCTCGTGATGGTGTGGTCACGCCCCCCAATTCAAGTCTATGGGAGGGGGCATGACGGCCGTCACGCCCCCTCCCATAGACTTGCATTGAGGGGGCACGGCCGTGATGTCACAAGTGGGGCATGACTGGGACGTCACGAGCCTCTGCTCCGCATGGCCAGTCACCTGGCACTTCACTCCGTGCTTCGGATGTCTGGTGGTACCGCAGTTGAGATTGCGGGAGTCCCAAGTGGAGGGACCCCCGTGATCAGACCTTTGGATAGGGGATAAAGTGTCTAGGGGCGGAGTACCCCTTTACCGCCTTCATGCAACAGCCAATTTTCATTTTTGCAGCTGCATTTTTTTTGTCTGTGGAAATATATTAAGGCATAATTCTGTATTTTTTATACTATGAATGTAGCTTTATGATTCTTCCTACTCAGGATTGTGAAGCACTGTAGGGGGTGCCAATTCTAAAATTTCTTAGAAGGCTCTTTTCAGAGATACTTGATTTACTAAGCATCTGAAGGCCCCCTATAAAGTGGAAACCCCCTTCTAAGGATAAATTAGTTTCAAATTTCTACTTCTAAGGATAAATCAGGTTAAAATCCCACCAAGGACAACATATGTTCTCCCAGTGTTTGCATGGTTTTCTGGATGAATGAATTTGGATTGTAAACCCGAAAGGGGACAGAGACCATTTTGAGTGATGACAAACTGTGTACAGCACTCTGTAACATGTGTGGGCTATATAAAAAGTTATTATTATAAATGAGGACCAGTGGGGCAATCAATGTCATTAATATTTGGAGCCTATAGGAAACGAATATGAGTTGATTAATTTCTACTCTTTTATTGGTCTTTTCTACATACTTTATATCTTCTCTGCATGTTTGTTAGTAGTCTGTGTTGTACTCCTTCAAATCATCGCAATGCATCTACTTCTAGTTTCAAATAAGAAGGAACTCCTATGCTACAAATCCCAAATATTCAATAGTTACTTCTTTCTACTTTTGTGCCCATTTTATCTACTAGATTCAGCAAAAAAAAAAAAAAAAAAAGGAGCAGTTTTAAACAGTACTCCATGGAATCAGAATCCCATTCTACACTGTATTTAGCATTTAGAACTAGGCTTTCCCTGATCCAACGTTCCACTTTTCCCAGATGGGATGACCTCACCAGTCTCTGCCTGATATAGCGAAGACTGTGCCAACTTCTAATATTCATCAGCACAGTCTCTGGAGGCAGTTTCAGACTACTGCTTCCCATTGACAGGTTGTCCCTTGAGTAGTTCTCAATAAAATACAATTTGGATTTATATTAGATTGCAGCTATATTGCAGCTTTTAGATCCTTTTCTCTACTCAGAGTGAGGAATGTCAGTCGGTGTCAGGTTAGGGTTCCTCAGGGTTACCAAAGGATATTAGTCCGATGACCTACCTTCTATCTAAACAGAACCTGTACACTTCCACTTTTAAAGGGGTACTCCAGTGGAAATATTTTTTTTTTTAAATCAACTGGTGCCAGAAAGTTAAACAGATTTGTAAATTACTTCTATTTAAAAATCTCAATCCTTACAGTACTTATCACCTGCTGTATACTACAGAGGAAGTTCTTTTCTTTTTGAATTTCTTTTCTGTCTGACCACAGTGCTCTCTGCTGACCATGTCCATGTCAGGAACTGTCCGGAGAAGGAGAGGTTTGCTATGGGGATTTTCTCCTGCTCTGGACAGTTCCTGACACAGACAGAGGTGTCAGCAGAGAGCACTGTGGTCAGACAGAAAGGAAATTAAAAAAGAAAATAACTTCCTGTGGAGCATACAGCAGCTTATAAGTACTGGAAGGGTTAAGATTTTAAAATAAAAGTAATTTACAAATCTGCATAACTTTCTGGAACCAGTTGATTAAAAAAAAAAAACATTTTTTCCCACTGGAGTATCCTTTAAGTGCATCATACTCTTATTATTTGACATGAGTGAAAGCATTCGGTGCACATCAAATTCAGTCTGAATTTCCCAAAAATCCATTGCTTCTGAAAATGAGAGGCCTTTGAGAATAATTTTTGACAGACTTTTTAAAGTAGCGGGTGCTACTTCTAGCCCAACACAGCCGCACATCCCCTGCCTTGCCCATCAAGTTCCATAATGCATTATTGCTGCAGTTGCTACTATCTTTACATGACTGCACATCTTCTACATCTTCAACCTTGTCCATGTTCTTTACTGCTAAATACAAAAAAAACTGAAACCTAGGGGAACTCAGAGTGAAAGACATGGCTTTTCAGGGCAATTGGAAACTTTCAATTTGGACTAATTTTATTCAGACCAAATAGATCAGGAGATAAACACAACATACTGCAAAAAATACATTTACAAGTGACAGGGTGCAGGTAATACACATCTAGGGGGGAATTTATCACTGTATCTAGAGCTGTTTTGTGTCTGTTTTTTTGCGCAAAAATATGCGCAAATGTTTTTTTTGCGTGTTTTTTTTTTGCACAAATTTTGATAGAATTCTTCATCACCTTGTCTACTGTTAAGTTTACCATAGAGGATTTTGTACTGTAGAATTGAATTTAAAAATGCGCAAACGGCATTTCCTTGCGCAAATATACACCACCTCGGAGGACACGTACCAAAGTGTCTATTTTGGCACAGTAAGTACTGCTACTCCCATCATGGACATACTCTGCCCATGATGGGTGTTGAAGTCCAGGGGTTGAGGTGAAGATCGCAGCAGGTCATTATCCAGAGACCCGCCACGATCCGCATTTTAACTGTAAAAGCCGGCAGTACATGCGGCTCCACTGCGCTGCCGCCAGCTCCTATAAACACTGTCATAATTCATAATCCCTGCCGCCAGGACAGCCGAGCTCTGATTGGTGAAAAGCTATTAATCTATCAGAGCTCCCATCTCGCAGCGGCGATTATGAATTAGAAGAACTGTATATAGGAGCCCGCGGGCAGTGCAGTGTAGACGCATGTACCGCCGGCTTGTATAGTTAATAAATGCGGATCGCAGCGGATCTACAGAGAATGATCTGCTGCGATCTGCCCCTCTGCCCTTGGACTACTACTCCCATCATGGGACAGAGTCTTCATAATCCATTATGCATTTTGCATAATGGGAACAGAGCCTTTCTGGCAATGTGTTCCCAAACAGGGAGACTCCAGCTGTTGCTTAACAAGAGCCCCCAATGATGGGAGTTGTAGTTTAGCAACAATTGGTGGCTCCCTGTTCAGGGTTAGTAGTGGAAGCTGTCTTATAGACGGAATCCATTACTAAGCCGGGGCTTTGCATTAGCCCCAAAATCAGCTAACGCTAACTTCTAATTATTACCCTGGTACCCACAGCCACAGGGGTGCAAGGAAGAGCCGGTACCAATGGGTCCGGAGCGTCAAAAATGGCGCTCCTGGGCCTAGGCGGTAACAGGCTGGCGTTATTTAGGCTGGGGAGGTCCAGTAACAATGGTCCTTGCCCACCCTGGTAACATCAGGCTGTTGCTGATTGGTTGGTATCTGGCTGATACTGAAAATAATGCATTTTTTTATTTTAATAAATAAAAAGTGTGTGGTTTCCTAATTTTTTCAGTATCAGCCAGATACCAACCAAGCAGCAACAACCTGACGTTACCAGGGTGGGCAAGGACCATTGTTACTGGCCCTCAGCAACCTAAATAACGCCAGCCTGTTACAGCCTAGGCCCAGGAGGCCATTTTTGATGCTCCGGGCCTGTTGGTACCAGTTCTTCCCGGAACCCCTGTGGCGATGGGTTCCGGGGTAATAATTGAGGGTTAGTGCTAGCTGATTTGGGGGCCAACTCTAAACCTTGGCCTAGTATTAGATTCTGTCTACTACAAGATGCCTTCCACTACTAAGCCTGAAAATTCAATTATAAAAAACACAAAACGAAAAACATTTTTTATTTAAAAAAAAAAACACTCCCCCACAGCCCTCGTTAACCCTGTTAACGCTGTTCATCATCTCAATCCACCAAATCTGACATAGTCCTCCACATTCACGTATCTAAATTTCGAAGAAAAAAACAACAAAAAGTTTAGTACATTTTTTGTTTCCACACACCAGCAAAAACGCAAGAAAAAAATGTAAGAAAACTGACAAAAAGCAGGAAAAAGCTGGGACAGTTTTTCTGGCATTTTTGCTGATGGACAAAAAACCTCAATGGAATCCTGGCCTCAAAGTAATAGAACAAAATCCCTACGTCCACTTTTCCTGTGAGGTAGAGAAGGAGTGCATGGTAGGGCGAGTGGGGGGGGGGGGGGCGTTTCTATATTTGCACAAAATTTATCAAATGAATGTACAGCCTTTGTAAATTCTGAGCAAGAGTGTAAATTATACAAGCAGTGTAAAGGGGTAGATCTGTGTCTACAATAGACACCTAATGATAAATTTCCCCCTTAGTGTATATCAAGATACACTACAGACTTCACGTGCAGCAGATAAAGTAGAGGTTAACGCAGTAGGTAAATAGCTACCGTATTGTAAGATAGATAAACACTGTAATAGTGGCCACATAAACGGTAATAGATAGGCAGCACATCTATGGTTCCGTTGAGATGGTCATCAAGTACAGATGTAAATAATGAGAAGTAACTGCACAGTTATAGAATCCAATGTAAAGAACAAATAGAATTATATAGCAATCGACACAACAGTTAGCTATAATTAAGCACCTAATGTCAGATTCATAGGACATACCATTGAAAGAAACTGTAAGTACAGAAAAAAACCTAAGTAGTTATACATGCACTAGATTAGGATACTCAGATGCTGCACCCTATGTGGGCAATGTCACCAAATAGTCATATAAATGTATGTCCCTATGATGCTCCAGAATGCTTTGAGCCCAATACATATGAGGTAATCCTGCTATGAAGTATTGGTAACTCCATGCAACAAAGGTGTCAATTGGAAAACCAACAACTAACACCAACCAGGTGCCGAGTGACTGAGGCATAAAATGAAACTTTGCTCCTCTGGCGCTGTGGTAACCTCAACCTCCCCTGGGGATAGACCAGATAGACCATGTTGCAAAGCTCACATCATCTCAAATTGGTTTCTTGAACATGACAATGAGGTTCTCCAAGTCCAATGGCCTCCACCGTCACCAGAGCACCTCTTGGATGAGATGGAATGGGAGGTTCTTCTCATGGATGTGCAGCCAACAAATCTGCAGCAACTGTGTGATGTCATCTTGTCCATATGGAGCAAAATCTCAGAGGAATGTTTCCAGAAAGTATGCCATGATGAATGAAGACAGTTCTGAAGGCAAAAGAGGGTCCAACCTGGTACTAGCATGGTGTACCTACTAAAGTGGCCAGTGAGTGTAAATGTCAATTACATGAAATAAAGATTAATTTTCCAGTGTACTTTATATTCTACTAGCTGAGTACCCGGCGATGCCCAGTTTTTCCTTCCTCATCCTTGTTGGGGAGGAAAATCAAGGAAGCTTTTGACTTCAAATCTCATCCCCATACATTGTTGTCATATCCCAAACCCATATCGTCTCCTCATACCCCGACCTCCTATCCCATCCTCCTATCCCGTCCTCCTATCTCGACCTCCTATCTCGACCTCCTATCCCGTTCCCCTATCTCGACCTCCTATCCCGACCTCCTATCCAATCTTCCTATCTCGACCTCCTATCCCGTCCTTCTATCCCGTCCTCCTATCCCGTCCTCCTATCCCGTCCTCCTATCTCGACCTCCTATCCCGTCCTCCTATCTCGACCTCCTATGCCGACCTCCTATCTCAACCTCCTATCCCGTCCTCCTATCTCGACCTCCTATCCCGTCCTTCTATCCCGTCCTTCTATCCCGTCCTCTTATCTCGACCTCCTATCCCGTCCTCCTATCCCGTCCTCCTATCCCATCCTCCTATCCTGTCCTCCTATCTCCACCTCCTATGCCGACCTCCCATCCCGACCTCCTATCTCAACCTCCTATCCCGTCCTCCTATCCCGGCCTCCTATCCTGACCTCCTATCTCCACCTCCTATCTCGACCTCCTATCTCAACCTCCTATCCCATCTTCCTATCCCGGCCTCCTATCCCGACCTCCTATCTCGACCTCCTATCTCAACCTCCCATTCTCCTATCTCCACCTCCTATCTCCACCTCCTATCCCGTCCTCATATCCTATCCTCATATCCCATCCTCATATCCTCATATCCCATACTCGTATCCCATCCTTATATCCCGTCCTCATATCCCGACCATCCCGTCCTCCTATCATGACCTCCAATCTCGACCTCCTATCTCGACCTCCCATCCCGTCCTCATATCCCGACCTGTAATATGTGTACCAGGTATTGAAATATCTCCAGTCATACAGAAGTTATGTAAGAACATACATTTCCCATTGATTTGCATGGGACTTTAAACAAAAACCCCGACCCTCAAAAATGGGGCTAGTTAAGGGTTAAATTAACTATCCTACATTTTAAGTGGACATATAAGTAACATGTGACCAAGTATTATCGAAATATCTCCAGCCATTTGGAAGTCATGCAGTAACATATATTTTCCATAGACTTGTATAGGACTTTAAACATAAACCCCGCCCCTGGCAAATGGGGGCGAGTAAGGGTTAAATCACCTATCCTATGTTTGTTGTTGACATATAGGTAACATGTGTGCAAAGTTTCATATTAATATCTTTAGCCGATTGGAAGTTTTTGTGGAACATACATACACACACACACTCACGTTGAGTTTTATATATATACTAGCTGAGTACCCGGCGTTGCCCTGTTTTTCCTTCCTAATCCTTGTTGGGGAGGAAAATCAACAAAGGAGGAAGCTTTTGACTTCATATCCCGTCCTCATATATTGTTGTCATATCCCAACCCCATATCCCGTCCTCATATCCCGTCCTCATACCACGACCTCCTATCCCGTCCTCCTATCAAGTCCTCCTATCCAGTCCTCATATCCATTCCTCCTATCCTATCCTCCTATCCCGTCCTCATATCCCATCCTCATATCCCATCCTCCTATCTCGACCTCCTATCCCGACCTCCTATCCCGACATCCTATCCCGACCTCCTATCCCGTTCTCCTATCTCGACCTCCTATCCTGTCCTCCTATCCCATCCCCAAATATTGTTGTTATATCCCAACCCCATATCCCATCCTCATATCCCGTCCTCATACCACAACCTCCTATCCCGTCCTCCTATCCAGTCCTCCTATCCAGTCCTCCTATCCCATCCTCCTATCCAGACCTTTTATCCCATCCTCATATCCCATCCTCCTACCGTGTCCTCATATCCCGACCTCCTATCCCGACCTCCTATCCCGACTTCCTATCCCGACCTCCTATCCTGACCTCCTATCCCGACCTCCTATCTCGACCTCCTATCTCGACCTCTTATCATGTCCTCCTATCCAGTCCTCCTATCCCGTCGTCCTATCCCGTCCTCCTATCCTGACCTCCTATTCCGTACTCCTATTCCGTCCTCCTATCTTAACCTCCTATCCCGTCCTCCTATCTCGACCTCCTATCCTGACCTCCTATCCCGTCCTCCTATCTCGACCTCCTATCTGGACTTCCTATCCCGTCCTCCTATCCTGTCCTCCTATCCCGTCCTCATATCCCGACCTCCTATCCCATCCTCCTATCCCGTCCTCCTATCCCGACCTCCTATCCCGACCATCCCGTCCTCCTATCTTGACCATCTCTTCTTCCTATCCCGACCTGATATCCCGTCCTCATATCCCGACCCGTAATATGTGTACCAGGTATTGAAATATCTCCAGCCATACTGAAGATATGTGAGAACATACATTTCCCATTGATTTGCATGGGACTTTAAACAAAAACCCCGACACTCACAAATGGGGGTAGTTAAGGGTTAAATTAACTATCCTATATTTTAAGTGGACATATAAGTAACATTTGACCAAGTATTATCGAAATAGCTCCAGCCATTCAGAAGTTATGCAGTAACATATATTTCCCATTGACTTGTATGGGACTTTAAACATAAACCCCGCCCCCGGCAAATGGGGGTCAGTAAGGGTTAAATCACCTATCCTATGTTTGTTGTTGACATAAAAGTAACATGTGTGGCAAGTTTCATGTTAATATCTTTAGCCGTTTGGAAGTTTTTGTGGAACATACATACATACACACACATACATACATACACACACACACGTTGAGTTTTATATATATATAGATATATAGATTGGTCCTAACTATCCACAAACACATTACATTAGGGCTGTGCTACTCTGATTCATCATCTTAGACAAGTCGATAAAGCAACCACATTTTTAAGCATCATGTGTTTGGCCTGTTCCACTTCTCGCCTGACAGTTCTCAAGTCCCTAAGTTATTTGGGTTTTCAAGACTGTGAAAGTGCATTCAGAGTGCAGCGCACGAGGCTCGGCAGTTTGGTGTCTTGCAGGAATCTAATTACATCATTAAGCATTCACAATATGTAGAACTTGAAAGTTTTACATCTTGTAATCTGGATGAAGTCCCCGGTGTGCGCATAATGTAATACACATTCTGAGATATCGTACATGGTAAGGAGAGGAAAACAAACCGCACAGAAAAAGAAAATCAGCTCTAAAAATATAAATGGATCTAATGGAATATCCCTGACAACCATACATAAAGACTCACACTAGTCTCACCAAAAAGCCTTGACTCAATCCTTGGCTAAGTGACCAGGTTACTTTCCTTGTCAATACAGAAAGGGTCAACCACAGTTTGTTGTTTCGTCTTTTGCGTCTTAAGGGTCCTCCAGTCTACATCCTAATGTCTCTGAACACTCAGAAATGTTTGGTCGTAAATAGAAGAGAGGATGGTGAATGTAAAATGATGCAGAGCCTTATGTATAAGCACCCTGTATGGAATGTGCTGCCATATTGTGCTTTTGTACTATTTTCAGTATGTAATCCTATGGGCAATCCATCCGTACATAAAATAATGCATTAACTGAACATGCCATGTTTTTTTTTTTTTTACAAAGACTCCATATACATCCATATGGAAGAAAAATTACCTCACACAATACCTCCATTTGTATAGACACGTGAAGGTTTCAGGGAACTCCTATCAGGCCATTTTTTTTTCTTACATAGGAGCAGCACTGAATTAAAATATAACTTTTAGTATTACTCAAATAAAATCTAATAACTCATAAATCACCTTTCCAGGAGACATTCTGGCTGTCACGATTCGGCTTCCAGGTAGTGGATCCTCTGTGCCAGAGAGGGATTGGCGTGGACCGTGCTAGTGGACCGGTTCTAAGCCACTACTGGTTTTCACCAGAGCCCGCCGCAAAGCGGGATGGTCTTGCTGCGGCGGTAGTGACCAGGTCGTATCCACTAGCAACGGCTCACCTCTCTGGCTGCTGAAGATGGGCGCGGTACAAGGGAGTAGGCAGAAGCAAGGTCAGACGTAGCAGAAGGTCGGGGGCAGGCGGCAAGGTTCGTAGTCAGGATGGGTAGCAGAAGTTCAGGTACACAGGCTTTGGACACACTAAACGCTTTCACTGGCACAAGGCAACAAGATCCGGCAAGGGAGTGCAAGGGAGGAGACTAGATAAAGGCAGGGAGCAGGTGGGAGCCAATTAAGCTAATTGGGCCAGGCACCAATCATTGGTGCACTGGCCCTTTAAGTCTCAGAGAGCTGGCGCGCGCGCGCCCTAGAGAGCGGAGCCGCGCGCGCCAGCACATGACAGCAGGGGACCGGGACGGGTAAGTGACCTGGGATGCGATTCGCGAGCGGGCGCGTCCCGCTGTGCGAATCGCATCCCCAACGGCCAAAACAGTGCAGCGCTCCCGGTCAGCGGGACTGACCGGGGCGCTGCAGGGAGAAAGACGCCGTGAGCGCTCCGGGGAGGAGCGGGGACCCGGAGCGCTAGGCGTAACAGTACCCCCCCCCTTAGGTCTCCCCTTCTCTTTGTCCGGTAACTGCCTCCCCTGGGATGAGGACACCGGGAAAGAATGGAGGGTTTCCTCAACGGCAGGCAGTACAGCAGGAGTGGGAATGGGGAGGGAGGGCAGAGGGCGAGGCCTGGCACGGGGCAGTGTGACACCAGGACGGGGGCCATGGGGAGGCACAGAGGCTTGCCTGATGGGACTGGGAGGGGGGGAGAGACACTTCCTGTGGCAGGCAGAGTCCCAGTTCCTGATCTCCCCGGTGGTCCAATCAATGGAGGGGGAATGAAGCCGGAGCCAAGGCAGACCGAGGAGGACCTCAGAGGTACAGTTGGGGAGAATGAAGAACTCAATCTTTTCGTGGTGGGGTCCGATAGACATCAGGAGGGGTTCTGTGCGGTAACGCACGGTGCAGTCCAATCTGGCTCCGTTGACCGCGGAAATGTAGAGCGGTTTGACGAGACGGGTCACCGGGATGCTGAATCTATTAACAAAGGACTCCAACATAAAATTCCCGGAGGCACCAGAGTCCAAGCAGGCCACGGCTGAGATGGAGGAGTTGGCTGTAGAGGAAATCCGCACGGGCACCGTGAGACGTGGAGAAGAAGACTTAGAAGCAAAAGATGCCACACCCACGTGAGCTGGGTGCGTGCGTGCGTTTCCCAGGCGTGGAGGACGGATAGGGCAATCCACCAAGAAATGCTCAGTACTGGCACAGTACAGACAGAGATTTTCTTCCCTACGGCGATTCCTCTCTTCCTGGGTCAGGCGAGACCGATCCACTTGCATGGCCTCCTCGGCGGGAGGCCCAGGCATAGACTGCAAAGGATGCTGTGGGAGAGGTGCCCAGAGATCTAAGTCTTTTTCCTGGCGGAGCTCTTGGTGTCGCTCAGAAAAACGCATGTCAATGCGGGTAGCCAAATGGATGAGTTCTTGGAGGTTGGCAGGAATCTCTCGTGCGGCCAGCACATCCTTGATGCGACTGGATAGGCCTTTTTTAAAGGTCGCGCAGAGAGCCTCATTATTCCAGGATAGTTCAGAAGCAAAAGTACGGAATTGTATGGCGTACTCGCCAACGGAAGAATTACCCTGGACCAGGTTCAGCAAGGCAGTCTCAGCAGAAGAGGCTCGGGCAGGTTCCTCAAAGACACTTCGGACTTCAGCAAAGAAGGACTGGACTGTGGCTGTGGCAGGATCATTGCGGTCCCAGAGCGGTGTGGCCCAAGACAAGGCCTTTCCTGAAAGAAGACTTACTACGAATGCCACCTTAGACCGTTCTGTAGGAAACAAGTCTGACAACATCTCCATATGCAGGGAACACTGAGACAAAAATCCACGGCAGAGTCTGGAGTCCCCATCAAATTTGTCCGGCAGGGACAAGCGGAGGTTAGGAGCGGCCACTCGCTGCGGAGGAGGTGCAGGAGCTGGCGGAGGAGATGGTTGCTGCTGTAGCAGAGGCAGAATTTGCTGTAACATGGCGGTCAACTGCGACAGCTGCTGTCCTTGTTGGGCAATCTGCTGCGATTGCTGAGCGACCACCGTGGGAAGATCAGCGAGACTTGGCAGCGGCACCTCAGCGGGATCCATGGCCGGATCTACTGTCACGATTCGGCTTCCAGGTAGTGGATCCTCTGTGCCAGAGAGGGATTGGCGTGGACCGTGCTAGTGGACCGGTTCTAAGCCACTACTGGTTTTCACCAGAGCCCGCCGCAAAGCGGGATGGTCTTGCTGCGGCGGTAGTGACCAGGTCGTATCCACTAGCAACGGCTCACCTCTCTGGCTGCTGAAGATGGGCGCGGTACAAGGGAGTAGGCAGAAGCAAGGTCAGACGTAGCAGAAGGTCGGGGGCAGGCGGCAAGGTTCGTAGTCAGGATGGGTAGCAGAAGTTCAGGTACACAGGCTTTGGACACACTAAACGCTTTCACTGGCACAAGGCAACAAGATCCGGCAAGGGAGTGCAAGGGAGGAGACTAGATAAAGGCAGGGAGCAGGTGGGAGCCAATTAAGCTAATTGGGCCAGGCACCAATCATTGGTGCACTGGCCCTTTAAGTCTCAGAGAGCTGGCGCGCGCGCGCCCTAGAGAGCGGAGCCGCGCGCGCCAGCACATGACAGCAGGGGACCGGGACGGGTAAGTGACCTGGGATGCGATTCGCGAGCGGGCGCGTCCCGCTGTGCGAATCGCATCCCCAACGGCCAAAACAGTGCAGCGCTCCCGGTCAGCGGGACTGACCGGGGCGCTGCAGGGAGAAAGACGCCGTGAGCGCTCCGGGGAGGAGCGGGGACCCGGAGCGCTAGGCGTAACACTGGCCTGAAATATAATCCACAATCATGTTTTACAGCCCTTTAAAGGATCAAACATTGATAGCTGGCTCTGTGGAGCAAGTTCTTTTGTTTTGGAGGAGAGCTACTGTGCAAAATGTTTTTCCATGGAGCAATTGCTAGCCTGGGACGTCCCATATATGTGCAAGTCTCTAAATGATGGAGAACATAGTAGAACATAGTAAGCCACACAGGCTGCTCACAGTAGCACAAACAACTTGTGGCCTTGTGTTGTGCCGAAAGATGGCTCCTGGGACACTTTAGAGAACCAGTCCTTCCACTGGTTCCATATACAAATCAATGTAACACCGTGCTGTTAGTTTACTTGGAATGAAGACTATAGGAGTCCAGCTACCATACATAATGCCATCCCACAGCATAATTCTAGCCTTAGGACTGGTTTGACAATTCCTTGTGTAGGCCTTTTTATAGGGTTACCCACATGGTCTACAGACAAATCTCCAGCTATCATTGCATTGGTAAGAGCATTGGTTTGTGTAGACACTTTTGACACCCTAGGCTTAGCATCTAATTTCACTCGCAATACAGAATGGATCACTATGCTCCATTCTTCTACTCTCTAGTCTCCAAACCATTGGGACACACAATATTGACCATCTACGTGGGTAGCTATCTGCTGGAGTAATAAACCAAGTATTCTATCCCTCTCAGTTTGCGATAAGTTGCGATATGTGGCACATCAACAAACAGTAGGCATCACACAATCATCACTGTAATGGCTCGACCCAATTTCTGAGGTCTCATGTGGCTGAAAAATTGCTTTGATCTGGCTTTTATACCCCTGAAGCTCCAAATTCCACAGATTGGCCATAAGTGCTTGAAAATGTGGTCATTTGCACATCTGCATTTCTATCACTGCTTGTCCATATTTCATTGTTGAGAAGTGGAACACTGATCATTTGGCATTAGGGCCTTTGGGACTCCTCAGACATCAGGGCCCAGGTGTGACTGCAGTTTATGTATCCCACATTGCTCTTCCCCTGCCAAAGAGACTAAATAACTCAAGTCCATTAATGGTCACTTGCTATTTATCCCCTATTCAGAGTAAATGACCACACGTAAAAGCAATACATACTACACCAGTACATGATAAATGATTTCAGTGTTGGGAACTAAGTATGTTGTCATATTGGTTATTTGTGGTCACTTAGGGAAAAGGAAGGAAATCGTGTGCTGTACTTTCCAGGGGGTTGAGGCAGGTAACATGATGATATTGTGGAGTGAATTTTGATTTATCAAGGTTGTCCATTAAGTATAAGCATCTTTTAGTCATCCATGTTCAGAAGAAAAAACTGGTTATGTGCACACTGAAGCGCGTTAATATTACAGAATAGCTATCAAGAGAATTTCCAGCTAGATGTTTAGGAATAGATATCTTGTTAACTGAGGCGATAAAAGAGATTGAAAGGTAGTCAGGCTGAAGTGGGGTTTAAGTTGTGACAGAATAAAACATGTAGTGGTCACTCTCTGCTGCATTGTCAGAGCTAGTCAGTTTCCATCAATAATCACAACAAGTCACATGTCTGATGAAGGGAAGATGGGAATGACTGCAGAGATGGATACACTGGCCTTTAGGAAATTCTAAGCAAAGTTAAAGTTAGGTTATCCATCACCCGGGGGCAAAGATTCTGTACTGTGCCCTAGCTCTAGGCCAAATCCCTTCCATATCAGGTACATGCCCCTAGCTACACCCCTACTTGAAGAGGTTTACCGCAATGATAAATAGGTCTAAACTGATGCATTATGGAAAATGAAACATATTTTAAACGTAGAAGCATTTCTGTAAAAGTTGTTTAGCCCATCCATCCTACTGCATATTGCTTGTTTGTCCCTACTAGTTTATTTTTTTTAAAGTGTGCCTCCAGCTGTTGCAAAATTACAACACCCAACATGCATTGGCAGCCTTCAGCTGTTGCAAAACTACGACTCCCAGGATGCCCATGCAGGACGTTGGAGTTTTGCAACAGTTGGAGACACATTGTTTGAAAGACACTGCCTTACTGTGTATGCAAGCCAAAAGCATTGTGGGAAAATGTGTGTTCTGTATGGAAACAGCAGAATGACAGTTCAGAACGGAAACCAGGAAGTGCTGAGATCCATGGGGGGAAAAAACAACGCAGGGATGGAGGTCATTTTACCTATAAAACAGCAAATTTGGAGTATACACATACACTATTACACCCAATTTTTCGATTGAAATCAATTGGAGTGCTAAAAATTTTTCCTAATGGGAAATATGATTCAAATGTGCCCAAAAATAAGCTTATCATTTATAAGTGAGGGGGTATTCCAGTGGATTTTTATTTTATTTTTTTTAAATCAACTGGTGCCAGAAAGTTAAACAGATTTGTAAATTACTTCTATTTAAAAATCTTACAGTACTTAGCTGCTCTATGCTCCAGAGGAAGTTGCATTTCTTTCTGGAATTCTTTTCTGTCTGACCACAGTGCTCTCTGCTGACACCTCTGTCCATGTCAGAAACTGTCCATAGCAGCAGAGGATTGCTATGGGGATTTGCTCCTTCTTGGGACAGTTCCTGATCCGGACAGAGGTGTCAGCAGAGAGCACTGTGGTCAGACTGAAAAGAACAACTTAACTTCCTCTGTAGTATACAGCAGCTGATAAGTATTGAGATTTTTAAATAGAAATCATTTACTATTCTGTTTAACTTTGTGGCACCAGTTGATTTAAAAAAAATTGTTTTCCACAGGAGTACCCCTTTAAGCATTGCACCACACAACTGATCAGGTGACATGCACTCTGCCCGCTCACAGCTCCAGGTAGACAAACCGTGAGAGTTAGTAGGTGTAGAAGAAACAAGGATCAGAGATGCAGGATCCATACTATGTCAGTGGTGTTCCCATTGCAGGCTGTGACTTTGGTGGATCTATTGGTGCACCCCATAGTCCCTGGCCCTGGTACAACTCAGAAGTTTTTGTGATCAGCTAAAGAAGCAATTCTCACTTGACAACTGAATGCATTTTAGTAAATGCTTTAGTAGTTTAACTTCTTAGTACAAAACAAGGAGAATTCTCCACTTTTTAGAAGATACAAAAATGACTTTACCCACAGTGCTCACTAAGAACAGAAGTTTTTGTGCCACTATGAAGAAAATAAGTAATTTGTTCAGCTGCAATAGGTCTTCGTTACTCTAAGTGGGGAGCCCCCTTACATGAGACCCTATTAGGCCTAGGCAGAGAATAGTCCCTCTCCAGTAATCAGTAATGATCACATCATACAGGCTCCAATATGCTTCCTATCAAATGCTGGCAGATAAACATGAGTATCATCGGCAAACATACGGAGCGGAGGTGTGTTTACAAAGATCTGCGCTCCCATTCTTGTGTTCTTGTAATGAGCCTCTTTTGATCCCTATGTGCACCGCACTTACCTTGTGTGTGTACACAGCCATCAGCCGCTTCAATTTATCACATCTGCAGTCTGCACCATGCTTGTATCATACAACTTCTGAATTCTTAAAGGGGTACTCCAATGGAAAACATTTTTTTTTATTATTAACTGATGCCAGAAAGTTACAGATTTGTAAATTACTTCTATTAAAAAATCTTAACCCATCACCCGGGGGCAAAGATTCTGTACTGTGCCCTAGCTCTAGGCCAAATCCCTTCCATATCAGGTACATGCCCCTAGCTACACCCCTACTTGAAGAGGTTTACCGCAATGATAAATAGGTCTAAACTGATGCATTATGGAAAATGAAACATATTTTAAACGTACAAGCATTTCTGTAAAAGTTGTTTAGCCCATCCATCCTACTGCATATTGCTTGTTTGTCCCTACTAATTTATTTTTTTTAAAGTGTGCCTCCAGCTGTTGCAAAATTACAACACCCAGCATGCATTGGCAGCCTTCAGCTGTTGCAAAACTACGACTCCCAGGATGCCCATGCAGGACGTTGGAGTTTTGCAACAGTTGGAGACACATTGTTTGAAAGACACTGCCTTACTGTGTATGCAAGCCAAAAGCATTGTGGGAAAATGTGTGTTCTGTATGGAAACAGCAGGATGACAGTTCAGAACGGAAACCAGGAAGTGCTGAGATCCATGGGGGAAAAAAACAACGCAGGGATGGAGGTCATTTTACCTATAAAACAGCAAATTTGGAGTATACACATACACTATTACACCCAATTTTTCGATTGAAATCAATTGGAGTGCTAAAAATTTTTCCTAATGGGAAATATGATTCAAATGTGCCCAAAAATAAGCTTATCATTTATAAGTGAGGGGGTATTCCAGTGGATTTTTATTTTATTTTTTTTTAAATCAACTGGTGCCAGAAAGTTAAACAGATTTGTAAATTACTTCTATTTAAAAATCTTACAGTACTTAGCTGCTCTATGCTCCAGAGGAAGTTGCATTTCTTTCTGGAATTCTTTTCTGTCTGACCACAGTGCTCTCTGCTGACACCTCTGTCCATGTGAGGAACTGTCCGGAGCAGGAGAGGTTTGCTATGGGGATTTACTCCTACTCTGAACAGTTCCTAAAATGGACAAAAGTGTCACAGAGAGCACTGTGGTCAGACAGAAAGGAAGTTAAAAAAAGAAAATAGCTTCCTCTGTAGTAAACAGCAGCTGATAAGAACTGGAAGCATTAAAGGGATACTACGCCCCTAGACATCTTATCCCCTATCCAAAGAATAGGGGATAAGATGTCAGATCGCTGCGGTCCCGCTGGTGGGGACCCCCGGGATCCCCTCTGCGGCACTGCGCTATCATTACAGCACAGAGCTAGTTCGCTCTGTGCGTAATGACGGGCAATACAGGGGCCGGAGCATCGTTACGTCATGGCTCCGGCCCTCGTGATGTCACGGCCCACCCCTTTCAATACAAGTCTATGGGAGGGGGCGTGGCGGTCGTCACGCTCCCTGCCATAGACTTGCATTAAGGGGATGGGCCGTGAAGTCACGAGGGGCGGAGCCATGACGTCACGCTGCTCTGTCCCCTGTATCGCCCGTCATTACACACAGAGCAAACTAGCTCTGTGCTGTAATGATAGCGCAGTGCCGCAGAGGGGATCCCAGGGCTCCCCAGCAGCGGGACCGCTGCGATCTGACATCTTATCCCCTATCCTTTGGATAGGGGATAAGATGTCTAGGGGCGTATAACCCCTTTAAGATTTTTAAACAGAAGTCATTTACAAATTTGTTTAACTTTTTAAAACAAGTTGATAATTTATTTTTTTTCCGGTGGAGTACCCCTTTAATAAATCTTTCTGATAATCCAACCTATACTGTGCATCATAGTCTAATCTACAAAAACAGTTAGAGTACCTAATCCCACCTAAGGATATCCTAATGGTCTTATTGATGCTCAGTGATCCTGCGGCTTACACTATATACATGCATCAGAAAGTTGACTGGTTCCATAGCCTTACAAATAATAATGCCAAATTGTGAGACATGTGTAAACTCAAGACTACAGTATTTCACCCGGGATAATTTTTTAGCCGCTCATGATGTCACGGCCCGCCCCCCTCAATACACGTCTACGGGAGGGGGCGTGGCGGTCGTCACGCCCCCTGCCATTGACTTGCATTAAGGGGACGGGCCATGATGTCACGAGGGGCAGAGCCATGACGTCACGCTGCCCCATCCCCTGTATCGCCCGTCATTACGCACAGAGCAAACTCGCTCTGTGCAGCAATGATAGCGCAGTTCTGCAGCGGCGATCCAGGGGGTCCCCAGCAGCGGGACCACGGTGATCTGACATCTTATCCCCTATACTTTGGATAGGGGATAAGATGTCTAGGGGTGGAGTACCCCTTTAAAACATTACTTTTACTAGTATACTAAAATACACCTATAGTAGTGACCCATTAAAAATGGATTAAATATATACAATGTACCAAAATATATATAGCCCAACGCGTTTCCACTGCGTTTTGCAGTTTCCTCAGGGGAACAACTATGAAGGCACAATAGCTTAAACGGTCATGTAATTGATCGAGAAGTCAACAATAAGATATACTGAGCATATTGAGAATGTGTAATTCACAGTGTGAACTGTGATGCTTATTCCCATTTAAAATATATGAGGTTTACACTGCAGGGTTTTTCAGCGTTTACCAAAACGAGTGCTAGAATTTTTTGTGTGAACATAACCTATTAGTATTAGTACAAGTGCATGGTCAATAACCCTGTCTCAGGAAGACAAACTCATATGAACACAACACCTGTGCTACATATCTGACAATATATAATACAAGGGGAGATCAAGGAAGGAGAACTATGCAAGTGAAACAAGGTTCATGTTTTCTTTCTCTACCTGTATATTATGGTCACCTGAGCTACTAAAATAACACAGAATGGCGCTAATTTACTATTGTAAACCCAACATGCTTTGTCGGGTTGTGCCCCAGAATTTGCGCCAGAATTGAAAAAAAACGACTAACTCTCCATTTTTCTGAGAAAACCCAGGAAAAGAAGGCATGGCCGTTGAGAAGGGTGCGTGTCCCTGACATTTTCACAAAAACCCAACATATTTACTAAGGTTTCCACAGAAAATGTTGTGGATTTGAGTTGAGGAAAACCCGACAGATCAGAGAATGTGTAAAAAAAAAAAAAGCAAAACGTAGAAAACGGAAAAAGTGCAAAATATAGAGAAATAATAGTAAATATTGTGGAAAAATTAATGTAGGGAATTAAAACCCACAAAGAAAACTACAGTAACCCCTCGACATGCGATGGCCCCGACATATGATCAAATCGACATACGATGGCCTCTCAGAGGCCATCGCATGTCGATGTCAGCATCGACATACGATGCTTTTATATGTCGGGGCCATCGCATTAACTGCTATCCGACAGCGCAAAATGCTTAAGCTGCTGCTCGGATAGCAGTTTAAGCATCCCGGACAGGTTCACTTACCTATTCCCGCTGCTCCGGGTCCACTTCGCGATCCTCCAGCGTCTTCCACATCTTCTCCAGGGTCTGGGCCTCGCTTTCTGGCGTCGTTATTACGTCACTACGCACGCCGTGCCGGCGCAGCAGCGTAATAACGTCAACAGAAAGGCCCGGACCCTGCAGAAGATGCGGAAGAAGCCGGAGGATCCCGAAGAAGACACCGGAGCAGCGGGACAGCATCGGGAGCCCCTGGGACAGCATCGGGAGCGGTGAGGATGTGGTCCGGAGCGGCGGGGACAGGTGAGTGTAACTTCCTATACTTTACATTGCACGAATCCCTCAACATATGATGGATTCGACAAACGATGGGTCGTTTGGAACGAATTACCATCGTATGTTGAGGGACCAATGTACAATCAGCTCTTAGTAAATCAGGGCCAGTATGTTCACAACTAGACTGGGTGCAACTGTATTCAGCTACCATAGTATATATACGGTAAAAAAAAAAAAAAAGGCACATACCAGACATTTAAGGACCACCTCCGAGACTTCACAAGAATCTCCTTAAAAGGTATAAAATGCATGGCATATCTATAATATCCGTCCCAGTTGATGAGGTGACTACTGGCTGCCCCAGCCAAGCTGAGAAAGAATGAAAAAGTGGACATATACTTGCTTGCCTGCTACCTAGTTTGCCTAAACAGAATGGAAGTGGTGAATTATTTCTCCATCTGTGTACGTGGTAGCAGTATTCTAGAAACAGAGAGAATGTTTAAATGAAGAAAAACTACAACAAGGGGACATAGTTTTATATTGGAGGAGAAAGGGTTTATACAGTAATATCAGGAAGTATTACTTCACTGAGAGAGTAGTGGATGCAGGGAATAGCCTTCCTGCAGAAGTGGTCGCTGCACATACAGAGGAGTTTAAAGGGGTACTCCGGTGGAAAACTTTTTTTTTTTTTAATCAACTGGTGCAAGAAAGTTTAACAGATTTGTAAATTACTTCTATTATTAAATCTTAATCATTCCAGTACTTATTAGCTGCTGAATACTACAGAGGAAATTATTTTCTTTTTGGAACACAGAGCTCTCTGCTGACATCATGACCACAGTGCTCTCTGCTGACATCTCTGTCCATTTTAGGAACTGTCCAGAGCAGTACAGTGACCCCCCAACATACGATGGCCCCGACATATGATCAAATCGACATACGATGGCCTCTCAGAGGCCATCGCATGTTGATGTCAGCATCGACATACGATGCTTTTTTATATCGGGGCCATCGCATTAAGTGCTATCCGACAGCGCAAAATGCTTAAGCTGCTTAATGGTTCCTTAAAGGGTGCCCTTCGGGTCCAGCGCTGGTCCTCCGGTGTCTTCTCGGCCCTCTCCGGTGACGTCAATACGCTGTTGTGCACGCCGTCCCATCATCCAATAGGAACGGCGTGCACAACAGCGGCGTAATGACGTTGCTACGCAGGCCCAGTAAGGCCTTGCAGAAGACAGCGGAGGACCGAAGAAAACCAGGAGAGCCCAGCAGAGGACCGGAGAAGACCAGGGGAGCCCATCGGAGGCCTGGGGTCACCATCGAGAGCCGCGGGATGCGGTCCGGAGCAGCCGGGACAGGTGAGTACAGCTTCCTATACTTTACATTGCACGAATCCCTGAACAAACGATGAATTCCACATACGATGGCTCGTTTGGAATGAATTACCATCGTATGTTGAGGGACCACTGTATGTGTTTGCTATGGGAATTTTCTCCTACTCTGGACAGTTCTTAAAATGGACAGAGATGTCAGCAGAGAGCACTGTGGCCATGATGTCAGCAGAGAGCTCTGTGTTCCAAAATGAAAACCATTTCCTCTGTAGTATTCAGCAGCTTATAAGTACTGGAAGGATTAAGATTTTTTAATAGAAGTAATTTACAAATCTGTTTAACTTTCTGGCACCAGTTGATTAAAAAAAAATTAAAAAGTTTTCCACCGGAGTACCCCTTTAAGCCAGCATGGGATAAGTATATGGCTATCCTTCATATAAGATAGGGCCAGGGACTATTGATAGGATTTAGAATATTGGGCCGACTAGATGGGCCAAATGGTTCTCATCTGCCAACACATTCTATGTAAGTGCTTGAGGTGGAACCTATCAGGCATTTATAGTGCTTTTTTTTTTTTTTAACCCAAAGCAAGTGTATCCTCTCTATAGTGATTGGTAAGGGGTCCATCACCTTTTATGGCCAGAGGTCCAGAAGAGTCCCAGATAACTATAGATATCTTTATTATCAAAGATGCTGACAGTTTTGTCATGTTTGCCCACTAGGAGAAAGAGTTTTTGGTAAAGAGCACAAGCAAATAACATGGACACATTGGGGTAGATTTATCAAAACCTGTCAAGAGAAAAAGTTGCCCTGTTGCCCATAGCAACCAATCAGATCGCTTCTTTCATTTTTTTTTAACAAGGCCTCTGCAAAATGAAAGAAGCGATCTGATTGGTTGCTATGGACAACTCAGCAACTTTTCCTTTGCACAGGTTTTGATAAACTTTGAGCCCTATCAATGTATCATTGTAGTAATAAGCTTATATTAGTTTTATGTTGATTTGGTTATAAAGATTTAACCGTATACTATATTTGGAGATGATTGGGGAGATTTATCAAAACCTGTGCAGAGGAAGAGTGGTGTAGTTGCCCATAGCAACCAATCAGATTGCTTCTTTCATTTTCCACAGGCCTCTTTAGAGGCCTGTGGAAAATGAAAGAAGCAATCTGATTGGTTGCTATGGGCAACTGCACCACTCTTCCTCTGCACAGGTTTTGATAAATGTCCCCCCCGATGTGTTGAACAGACCAGGATAAGAAGAGTTTCAATTTTGCTCCAAAAAGTTTGAATGTAGTGTTCACTTTTTAAGAAAATAAATAAGGGAAACTTTATATATGAATATGTTACGTCACATTAAAATATCATGGTGGCATACACGCTTAACGAATACTTGCGGTGAAATGAGTCTTTAAACGCAGTGACGCAAATAAGGATCTGAAGCAGCATTGTTTAATTTACTTACATTTTATCTACGTTCTTTATCTTACAGCTACGAAAAAAGTTGTGAAATGACTCACTGGGAAGAATGAAAAAAAATATGCAAGGACACTAAACATTACAAAGACTGGCGATGAATCATCCAACAAATCTGCAAATGGCAACTGCTGAGGGCTATTGTAATATTTTTCTTCATAAGCCGGACACAATGTCTGCCTGTCTGGCTTAAGGTTTTAGTAAAGAAAAAAAACATCAAACTGTTTATTTTTTATTTTTTTATTTCTATTACCAAACATATTCTCACAAGGTTCTGTCTTTCTAGTGCCTCAAATAGGTGGCCCTGGATGTCACTATTCAACCACTTAACCCCTTAAAGGGGTACTCCGCCCCTAGACATCTTATCCCCTATCCAAAGGATAGGGGATAAGATGTCAGATCGCTGGGGTCCTGTTGCTGGGGACCCCCGGGATCGCCGCTGCGGCACCACGCTATCATTGCTGCACAGAGCGAGTTCGGTCTGCGCGTAATGACGGGCGATACAGGGGATGCAGCAGCGTGACGCCATGGCTCCGCCCCTCATGACATCACAGCCCGCCCCCTTAATGCAAGTCTATAGCAGGGGGCGTCATGACCGCCACGCCCCCTCCCATAGTCTTGTATTGAGGGGGCGGAGCCGTGACGTCACGATGCTCCAGCCCCTGTATTGCCTGTCATTACGCGCAGAGCGAACTCGTTCTGTGCAGCAATGATAACGCGGTGCCGCAGCGGCGATCCCGGATCCCTTTTGGATAGAGGATAAGATGTCTAGGGCAGAGTACTCCTTTAAGAATGCAGGGCGTACCTGTATATCCTGAGTCGGCTCACTTCTATAATGCGGGGCCACGGTCGGGCCTGGCTTCTAACAATGGCCGGGACCCGTGGTTAATAGCGTGCGGCACTGATTGCAGTGCCATGTGCTATCAACCCTTTAGATGCAGCGTTCAAAGTTGATTGCCACATGTAAAGTGAAAGTAAACTGCTCCCGGCTAGCTCAGCGGGCTTTTGGGGACTGCGGCTGCAAAATAGCGGCGTCCCAAACAGCTGACAGACACAAGGTGGGTCCTTACCTTCATCCTGCATTGCCGTTCGCCGAATGACTGCTCAGTGCCTGAGATCCAGGCATGAGCAGTCAAGCGGCAGAATCATCGATCAATGTCATCCTATGAGATAACAAAGATCGATGCAAAAGATCAGTTAGTACAGTATTATAGCCACTAGAGGGAGCTATAACGCTGCAAAAAAAAAATTTTTTTTAAAAGTTAATAAAGATCATTTTACCCCTTCCCTAATAAAAATTTGAATCACCCCCCTTTTCCCATAAAAAAAAAAAACCTGTGTAAATAAAAATAAACATATGTGGTATCGCCGCATGCGGAAATGTCCGAATTATAAAAATATATCGTTAATTAAACCTCATGGTCAATGGCGTACGCGCAAAAAAAATTCCAAAGTCCAAAATAGTGTATTTTTGATCATTTTTTATATCATGAAAAAATGAATAAAAAGCGATTAAAAAGCTCGATCAATACAAAAATAGTAGCTAAAAACTTCAGATCACGTCGCAAAAAAATAGCCCTCATACCGCCCCATACGCGGAAAATAAAAATATTACAGGGGTCAGAAGATGACAATTTTAAACGTATAAATTTTCGTGCATGTAGTAGGGTATCATTTTAATCATATGGCCTACAGAATAAAGATAAAGTGTAATTTTTACCGAAAAATGTGAACGGAAGCCCCCAAAAGTTACAAAATGGCGTTTTTTCTTCAATTTTGTCACACAATGATTTTTTTTTTCCTTTTTGCCGTAGATTTTTGGCTAAAATGACTGACGTCATTACAAATTGGCACTGGCAGCACAAAAAATAAGCCATCATATGGATTTTTAGGTGCAAAATTGAAAGAATTATGATTTTTTAAAGGTAAGGAGGAAAAAATGAAAGTGCAATAATGGAAAAACCCCGGGTCTTTAAGGGGTTAAAGAACCTGATTCAAGTTATCAGCAAAACCTAAGACACCGTATCTCTCTCAGTTAGAGCAGGATCACATCAGAATCAAATCAAAACCGCCTCCCCCCAAGACCCATACTTCCTGGGGAGGGAACGGGTTAAAGGGTACATTTTTGTTATCTTAATACAAAAAAACTAATCCAAACTGCGCCTTTCAACAAGGTGCAAAGATGTGGTGTGAACAGAGCCTTATCATTTGTGATGATCACATGACTGGGGACAGTGGGACAGTGGGAAAGGATGCTTGGGGGGGGGAGGGGGTTGGCATGTGTCCCCTATTTAGTAGGGGACAATGGTAAATCCTAGATTACAATGTATTCATACAGTATATTTCCAGGAGGAATAACAGAGGAATGGTGCAATGCAGAGTTATAGGGAAAAATGCTCTAGTATGATGCCAGTATTTTCCATAGTGGACAAGTTAATAGAGCTGACAGATGCTCTATAAGATAGTTGGTGTCTGGGAACCTTTTTGCATGCAGTCTTCATTTCCCTGCCTATTAAATGCTTTACATTTTGAAACAATGTTCATTTACGCAGCTTTATATTAAACCGAAATAACTGCAGCCCACGGGGAATGATTACAATCCAGCAGCTGTAAATTTTGTGTGTTTTTCAATAAGTTATTACATAAGGTTTATTTAATATGATTAAGATTCATGGGCATCATTTCAGAGATAAATTATGCTCTGCAGTTAAAGATGAGCAGTGATAGCGCCGCTGCCTAGAGGTCGGCCTCTTTTATTGAACCAGGCATAAAAGCAGTACAGCGGCGGGGCTGGGTGTAATGAATGTGCAGCCTGTGTGTATAATTAATGTATGCAGCACTGCTGCACAAAGACCATTCCGCAGAAACAACACATTACATGAAATGCAACGTAAGGAAATATGATGAAACTGCGGGTAGCGAGAGATTCCCACTGCAGCTTGATGTGGACACGGAGGATAAAGGGTAACTGTAAATGTATCACATATGAGGGAGTCTGTCAGGTTTTTATTTAACCTTTTTGTTGGTAATTTATTTTTTTTATTGACCATATTTGTTAATCATTCAGCTGACATGTCCAATACATGATGAAAGGATTGAAGAAGTGACCGAGCTTGGCTGCAAAAAGTAAAAAAAAAAAGCAGGACTTACCTGCCACAGTTTCCCTCCAGCTTCTGCTGCCCGGTCTCTGCTCATCACCGCTTACTTGTGACATGTCAACACAAGGATGTGCCCTGTTTAGCCAATCATTGGCTGCAGTGGAGACATGTCTTACGCAGTTAGTACTGCCACCCAAATCCCACATCAAGCCCTACCCCTACACACAAAATAAAAATAATATATATATATATATATATATATATATATATATATATATATATGTACTAGCTGAGTACCCAGCATTGCCCGGTGTTTCCTTCCTAATCCTTGTTGGGGAGGAAAATCAACAAAGGAGGAAACTTTTGACTTCATATCCCATCCTCATATATTGTTGTCATATCCCAACCCCATATCCCGTCCCCATATCCCGTCCTCATATCTCAACCCCATATCCCGTCCTCATATCCAGACCTCCTATCCCATCCGCATATCCAGTCATCATATCTCAACCTCATATCCTGACCTCCTATCCCATCCTCCTATCTCGATCTCATATCCTGTCCTCATATCCCGTCCTCCTATCCCGACCTCCTATCCCTTCCTCATATCCCGACCTCCTGTCCCATCCTCCTATCTTGACCTCATATCCAGTCCTCATATCCTGACCTCATATCCCATCCTCATATCTTGACCTCCTATCCCATCCTCATATTCCATCCTCATATCTCAACCTCATATCCCATCCTCATATCCCGACCTCCTTTCCCGACCTCATTTCCCGTCCTCCTATCTCGACCTCATATGCTGTCCTCATATCCCGACCTCATATCCCGATCTCATGTCCCGTCCTCATATCCTGTCCTCATATCCCATCCTCATATCCCGTCCTCACATCCCGTCTTCATATCCCGACCTCATATACCGTCCTAATATCCCATCCTCATATCTCGTCCTCATATCCCGTCCTCATATCCCGACCTCATATCCCGACCTCATATCCCATGTGTGGGGTGGAGGTCACATGAGGCACACACACAGTTGAAGACATCGTCAGCCTTCCCGGGGAACCGGGACAAGTGTCTTGGATGCCAAATAGTTATGGTGATGGTAGGCCCTTTACCCTGCTTGACCCTCGGATAAAGTCAGTCTTTGTATACAGTATATAGACTCTACATATGTGGTAAATGGGCTTCCAGATAAAAAAATGTTGGTAGTTCTCCTTTAAGAATTTAGAAATGTTTTCAAATATTTAATTCTTCCTTCTACTTTTCTTCTTAAATTGCAAAAAAAAGAAAAAAAAAAGTTCATCTCATAACTATCCAACACCGTTCTAATTTAGTATTGCGTGTTTACTTTTCAATGTTACACTGTCAAAATGAAGAAATGGTTTAGTGGAAAAATACATCTGCTGAAATCTAAACCACAATTTTCATTTCAAGAGAAGAAGGAATGTGGATGCCGGCGAGGACCACACTGAACTTATGATATTTTAAAATAACAGGAAAAATAAAATACCAGATGATTCATTCACCTTTACGAAATGCTAGAGGGCTCAATTGTCATCTCTTTTTTTTTCTCAGAAAAAATGTAAATATAGAAGGCTTTATTATGTTAATATGAATATTCAGAAGGAACGAAGGGAGCTGATTTGTTATTCAAGGTACACCAGCAATTACATGATTCGGGAATATCTATTGCCTCCTTGGAGTCCAACTAAATTAAAACGTAGCTGTTCATAGGGAAAGTTCTAGCCTTGTATGTTCTCCTTCCTTGTAACTAAATTATTGCATAAAAACTTATTTGCCTACATGGACTGTGATTGAGAACTGACAAGTGTCTCACCAAATTTATCTCTGTAAGTGGTATAAATGTTGCTCACACGTTTGGAGTTGTATGAACGTGGCATGTTTGGAACACAACAAACCCAATCAATAAAAGGTGAAAACTGTTAGGCTATGTTTACACTATGGATTGTCCGCATGGAGACTCTCTGTGCTGACATTCTGCAAACTGCGCTAGTACCGCACAGGAATGTGCCATCTTGTAGACGGCTATGCATCCCATGGAGAGTCCGCAAATAGAATAAACATGTTCATCCTTTCTGCGGACACGGAAAACGGAATTTCCGTGCCGGGAACATCAGGCACGGAAATTCCACTGTGTGCACAGCGCAGCAGAATTCCATTGAATTCAACAGGACTCTGCTGCAGCTGAATCTTCATCCTATGTGGAATCAAGCAAGGAAAATAATGGCCTTAGGCAAATTTCACATTTAATAAGTGGCAATGTAGATTACTTTTATTTTTAGATCCTCATGTATGCTATGCTATTTTTTCTTTATGAAATATTTCTAAAAAATTTTTTATCATACTTGTCAGTTCATAAAAAATTTTGTCATGTCCTTGTGATGTGTCGACAGTATTAATTGGTTGTTGTCTGAGTGTTCGGACTCTAACGGATGACGAGAGTAAGAAGGGAAAGAGTCAGGTTGCCGCATACTCCACTCCCCGCTCTGTGCCTATAAGACCTGGACAGTCCCATAGACTTACATTGTAAGTTCGTCCAGGTCGCCTAACACAGAGTCGGGAGAGAACACTAAACCAAACAGCTCGTTCTCATGATCGGTCAGGATCTGTACACTCAGACCTCAACAGATAGAAACTGTTTGCTTTTTTAAATCACAGGTACTATTTAAATGTTTTTATATTCATATGAACTGAGCATGCTTCATGCATGGAGTACAATTATGTGTCCCCTTACAGAGGAGTTACTTGTAGCTTATGGGCCTTGATGCAAAATCTGCAACAGGGCCACCAATTGTGCCGTGCCAATTATAATACTGGTCTCTTATGGGGCAGATGTGCCTTGGGGCCCCCATAGGCACCAGGTCCCGATGCTATTGCTACTTTTGCACCCCCTTTAGCTGCACCCATCCCCTTATGTAATCTATGGGCAAATATGTGACAATCTAGGTATGTAGACAAATATGTATCTGAGGACACTTATTATTATTATTTTTTTTTACAAAAAACACCTTAACTATGGGCTATGTGACATGTGTAATGTCAAATTGCTCACAATGGACTAAATACAAACATGATTTATAATGAGTTAATCTAGGCCTCTTTGTTATGTATTTTGGATCTTTCAGCAATCCATGTGTCGACAAGTATAAAGGATCATATTTTCGATGTGATAGATGGCCATCTCTGTATGCTGATATGCCTAAAACCTCTGGGTAAAATCAGTAGGACAAGGATATGCAGTATGGAAAATATTTTTCACACCACAAAGTGATCCCCAAAATTTTGCCCTGAACCATGGACACACAGTGCCACAAATGCATTAAAGGGGTAATCCGGGAAAAAACATCTTATCCCCTATCGAAAGGATAGGGGATAAGATTTCTGATCACGGGGAGCCCCCCGCTGGGAACCCCCGTGATCTCCCTGCAGCAGCCTGCATTCTATGCGTAGCTGCGTCTGAAGTTTTGGAAACCGCCAGGCTTCTGAGACGGGGACATGGCGTCACGCTATGCCCCCTCCATTTATTTCTATGGGAGGGGGCGTAACGACTGCAGACATGAATGGAGGGGGCGTGGTGTGACGTCACATCCCCGTCTCCGAAGCCCGGTGGTTTCCGAAACTTTAGACGCAGCTACGCATAGAATGCAGGCTGCTGCAGAGAGATCGCGGGGGGGGGTCCCAGCGGCGGGCCCCCCACGATCAGACATCTTATCCCCTATCCTTTTGATACGGAATAAGAAGTTTTGGGCCAGAATACCCCTTTAAGTTTCCCTGTGTGAGTGCAGACCTCAAACACTCATTGCAGGTGCGCCACTCTTTGTATCCATAGTGCAGGTACAAGATTTTAAATGGGTACTCCGGTGGAAAGACATTTTCTTAAAATCTCCTGGTGCCACAAGGATAAACAGATTTTTAAATTACTTCTATTTAAAATCTTAATCCTTCCAGTACTTATCAGCTGCTGTATGCCCCACAAGAAGTTGGATTTCTTTCTGGAGTTCTTTTCAGTCTGACCACAGTGCTCTCTGCTGACACCTCTGTCCATGTCAGTAACTGTCCAGAGCAGCAGAGGTTTGCTACATGGATTGCTTGTACTGTGGACAGTTCCTGACATGGACAGAGGTGTCATCAGAGAGCACTGTGGTCAGACTGAAAAAGAATTTCAGAAAGAAATACACTTCCTGTGGAGCATACATCAACTAATAAGTACTGGAAGGCACTGAAAGGCAAGCCCAAAAAGGAGTAAAAGGGAGGAGGGGACTGAAGAGAAAGGCGGTCCAGCCCATGTCACTTGAACAGCTTAACACAACTTCTATGACACTTGGCTTCAAATCCCAAACATTTATTTTATAAGTTTCGAAAACATGAACAGAATTGACCTAGAGGTGACAAACTCTCCCTCTAAATCATGCTGGGCTGCAATACCAGACACAGTCTGTAGAAAAGGATGGCACTGTTTCTGTGCAAAACCCTCTTTTTCTTCAAAACTATGCATCGAAGCTGGGATCATTGAATGAAACTAAACAGATGGCAGCAGATGATGCCTCAACAATCATTTCATAAAGCTCATTAACCAGCCGGAGAATGTATACCCTGGTGGTAAGACTGCTGTAAACAAATTAGCTTATAGATTAGTAGGATAAAAGTGAGGGAAAAGCTGAAACCACTAGTATAATATGCGGCCTCTGCTGATAGGATCTAATGAGATCAATTCAGTTGCAAGCATTATAGTAGCACTGGTGGGCATTGAAAAAAATATTTAATGCCCACCAATAACATGATATATAGTTAAACAGCCATGTTGTTTCTTATCAGGCGGCCTTATTTCTATAAACGTTGCTGTTACGGTCCCATTACTCGCCCACCTGTCTAACTCATCATTTTCTCTATCCACCCCTACAGTTTAAGGCTCACATGGCAGAGCTAGGAAAGACTGAAACATTGTTGTATAATGAGAATAAAACCTAGAAGAGTCTATCTAAGAAATAGGAATTAGAACGATGAACGAAGGACCAGATGATTTCTTAACAGGTGTTTCGTGGACCCAGGTAGGTGAGTATGACTTTTTGTTTTCATTTTTTAAATAGCATCCCAAGCAAAATGTCAACTATTTTATATACGCAGATAACCCCTTGACTATGTCATATGGAAACCATAAAATCATCAATAAAACTTCCATTCAAGAATAGTGCTCAAAGCATCCATAAAATCCATCCATAAAATAAATAAATATATAAAAAATAGTTTATTTAAATCAACAACGACAACAGGGGTTTACAGTATATGTCAAGAATGCAGTGATGCAACAATATATTGAGCCAATGGGCCCTTGTTGATTTATGTTATGATATATTAACAATAAATATCATATATTTAACTTACTGTCACAAGGGCCCTGTGGCTCAATCTATTATTGCATCACTGCATTCCTGACATATACTTTAAGCTGCTATGTTGTTGTTTATTTCACTCCTTAAATACATTTTTTAAAATGTTTTTTAAAGTTTCTATTATATTAAGTGCTTTGATATTTTCTACAATATTAAAGGAGATATCCAGCCAAAAGTGGTAAAAAAAACAACAACTCTTATAAGTGAATTGTCGTCTACTGTGGAAACTAGTCATCAATGTGATAGGATCTACTGGACTTCCGGCCGGGACCCGTGGCTAATAGCGCGCAGCACTGATCGCAGTGCCGCACGCTAGTAACCCTTTAGACGCGGCGTTCAAAGGTGAACGCAGCGTCTAAAGTGATAGTAAAACAATGTCGGTTAGCTCAGGGAGCAGTCATTCGGCGATCGGACAGCATGGAGGCAGGTAGGGATCCTCCGGCTGTCTTGTAAGCTGTTCGGGATGCCGCGATCCCGAACAGCTTACAAGATCCCGGCGATCCCGAACAGCTTACAAGACAGCCGGAGGATCCCTACCTGCCTCCATGCTGTCCGATCGCCGTATGACTGCTCAGTGGCTGAGATCCAGGCATTAGCAGTCAAGCTGCAGAATCATTAATCACTGGTTTCCTATGAGAAACCAGTGATCAACGTAATATATCAATGTGTGCAGTGTTATAGGTCCCTATGGGAGCTATAACATTGCAAAAAAAAGTGAAAAAAAAAAGTGAATAAAGACAATTTAACCCCTTCCATAATAAAAGTTTGAATCACCCCCCTTTTCCCATTTAAAAAAACTGTGCAAATAAAAATAAATATATGTGGTATTGCCACGTGTGGAAATGTCCGATTTATAAAAATATATAATTAATTAAACCGCACAGTCAATGGCGTGCGCGCAAAAATATTCCAAAGTCCAAAATAGTGTATTTTTCGTCACTTTTTATATAATGAAAAAATGAATAAAAAGCGATGAATAAGTCCAATCAATACAAAAATGGTACCGCTAAAATCTTCAGATCACGGCACAAAAAATGAGCCCTCATACCGCCCTGTACGCAGAAAAATACAAAAGTTATAGGGGTCAGAAAATGACAATTTTAAACGTATAAATTTTTCTGCATGCAGTTATGATTTTTTTCAGAAGTACGACAAAATCAAACCTATAAAAGTAGGGTATAATTTTAATTGCATGGACCTACAGAATAAAGATAAAGTGTCACTTTTACCAAAAAATGTACGGCGTAAAAACAGAAGCCCCAAAATGTACAAAATGGCGGGTTTTTTTTCTTTCAATTTTGTCTCAAAATTATTATTTTTTCCATTTCTCCTGTAGATTTTTGGGTAAAATGACTGATGTCATTACAAAGTAGAATTTGTGGCGCAAAAAATAAGCCATCATATGGATTTTTAGGTGCAAAATTGAAAGAGTTATGATTAGGAAAAAAATGAAAGTTCAAAAACGGAAAACCCCCTGGTCCTTAAGGGGTTAAAGGACCTTAACATGTATAGCTTGGAAGAAAGAAGAGACAGAGGGGATATGAAAGAGACTTTTAAATACATAAAGGGAATCAACACGGTAAAGGAGGAGAGCATATTTAAAAGAAGAAAAACTACCACAAGAGGACATAGAGGGGCAAAGGTTATACAGTAATATCAGGAAGTATTATTTTACTGAGAGAGTAGTGGATGCATGGAATAGCCTTCCTGCTGGAGTGGTAGCTGCAAATACAGTGAAGGAGTTTAAGCAAGCATGGGATAACCATAAGGCTATCCTTCATATAAGATAGTGCCAGGGACTATTCATAGTATTCAGATTATTGGGCAGACTAGATGGGCCAAATAGTTCTTATCTGCCGACACATTCTATGTTTCTATGTTTCTAGGAAATACCAGTTCACAAAAAGCTAGCCACAGTATTATGGTAATCTCACAACATAGCCATTTAGCCCCAAGACAAGAGCAGATCCTTCCTAAGCATGACCATTACTGTATGGCAGATAAGTACTAACATCACCTTATGGTAGATAACCCCTTTAAAATTGTCTTCTTCTGACTCTGATAACTATTTTTTCTCTGTTTATGGGCTCATGTAGGAGGGCTTATTTTTTTTGTCCCATGTTATGTCGTTTTTATCAGGGTTATCATTTTTTTTTTGATGGGACTCAATTTTCTTTGCATTTTATTATTTTTTTTATTTTTTTTTGGTATATGAAGTTACTCAAAATCAGCAATTCTGGACTATGGTATTATTTTACATTTATGCCATTCACTGTAAAGTTTCACTAATATTATATTTTAATAGTTCAGACACATGGGGTGATACCACATATGTTTATGATTATATTTGTTTACATTTATTTAAAAAATGGGAAAAGGAAGCGATTTATTTTTTTATTGGGGAGGGGCTTATTCACATTTATTACATATTTTTAAAGAATATTTTTGTCCCCATATCTTTTGATTGCATACACTAATAATTGTTTAGGTTATCAGATTTTCAGTGCTTCACTTACAAAGGCTTCTTAGGCTGCCTGTATAATTGGATCACCGATTGGACTATGTCTGCTTTGATCGGGACACCACGATTATACAGCGGTGGACCTGACCAGCTTTCCCAAACCCACCTGCACCAGCAATTTGGATAACAGGATCTAAAGGGTTAATGTCGGGCAGCAGCACGATCGTTGCTGCTCAACATTAGAGTTGAGTCCTAGCTGCTTATAGCAGCCATTTTTACCATCTATGAAGCCAGTGCAGCTCCTGCACTTGCTTCAAAGTTGGTTAACGTTACATTACGTACATATACATCATGCCACATTAACGTATCCCCACCCATGACATAACTATTCGTCATAGTCCGGGAAAGAGTTAAAACATTTTTTTTCTAAAAAAACAAGGAACAAGCTTCATGGCAAGATTTAACATTGGAGCGTCCATTAAAAAAAAAATGAAGAAAATTGAGAAAAAGCACATAAAGACACAAGATATACATAATATTTAATCTGCCCCATTTTCTGAACTACTGTTATCAAAAAGGGATAGTAAAGAACTCGCAAAGATTCTTAAACGTCTTTCGTGGAGGTCTAAATGTTATATTGTATGAATGCTATGTTATATTATTTATCATTATAAAAGAACATATTCCATACCTTATTATTCAGAAAAAAAGAAACTAAAATCAGAAAAAAGTGAAAAAAACTTTCCCATCTTTTATTAAGTGGCACATGGTCATATGATCTAAGGATGCATTGAGGACTATTCTTTTCTATGTGTCTATTGTCAGATTTGTTCCCTATTAGGTGTATGCTTTGTATAGTTAACCTCAGCACACCTTTAGAACAGGCTTATTGATTCAAAAATGCATGAAACCCATGAAGGGCATACAAAAAAAAAGATATAATTAGATACTAAGTAAATTACTGAATAACAGTGTAATAGACATGTAGATATTACAATTACCTGCTTCTTTCAAGAAGAAGGCCTTGTGTCTGGGAAGCATCATTCAACTTAATGTGAAGACATAACTATAGGTTCATTTCAGAATTAAATGGGCACTCTCATTAACCACTTAAGGACTGACCCATTTTTAACCCTAATGACCATGCTCTTATTTTTTTAAATTTGACTGGGTTTCTTTAAATGGTAATAACTTTAGAATGCTTTTTCTGAGCAAAGCGATAATAAAAGAGTGCCAAACTATACCTATATCACCCCAACGACTGTTTCGCTATATGAGGAAGCAAACATATAGCGAAACGGTTGTTGGGGGGATATAGGTATGGTTTGGCACTCTTCTATTATGTGAAGCCCTGTTTCTTTGTTTCCAGGTCTACCATTATTTTGCATTCCTGTGGTACTTCACTATACTTTACATACTAGCCTATTGTGTTTTATACACTTTGACCTGTGATATAGTCCTTGCCTTTGTACTGAAGTTTTTGCCCTCCCACCTATATGTGTATGTATCTGGTGCTATTTCCTTTTTGTCTCTTGCCTGTGTAAATGTAATTTTATTGTTTTTTTAACTTTTGTGATCATAATAAAGATACATTTTTTATTTTTGCTAATATCTTTTCTTGTGGTGCATTTTTCTCATTTGGTGTTTAACTATTTAGTTACACCACTTACCTGCATAGGTTTGCAGTGTTCTCTATATCGGTGTATAACATTCAGCATTTTGTGTGAAAAACTCAGCTGTACTTTTTTTGGTATCATTTTTGCGATGCGTGCTACCTTTTTGATCTTTTTTTATTCCACTATTCCACTATCAGCGATCACGGCTGATTGACAGCCGGGTCCCACCATTGATCTCCTGCGCTGCCTGTGGCAGTGCAGAAGGTCACTAGGACTCATGCATACGTCCCAGCGCGCGAACATGTCGGGTTTTGGGATGTATGCGTACGTCCTATAGCGGGAAGGGGTTAAAACAAATTTTTGCTCTTACACTCCATATGATAAATAAAAATCTTTCTAATGTACTTTGTTTAAAAAAAAATTAAGTTTTCTATGTTTTATTTGTGTTTAAAAAAGCTGCCACTAGGTGCCTACTTGTCCAGAGCACATTTCCCCCCATCTTTTGCACAGACTTTGGACTCCTGCTGGCCTGGCAGAAGTCCAAAATCCGGAAATTCTGAAGGGTGTGTGCAGCCTTTCCAATCAAAGCTCACACCCTGAAATGCTATGGGCTGTGTGTGTGTGTGTGTAGCAGAGTGAGGGAGGAAGTTCTCCCCTGTATGGCTTCACATGATCCCTGCTGGGTAATGCTCCTTCCCAGTCTGTGAGTCTGACTGAGCAGAAAATGCAGAACAATATCAAGGAAGAAAACTAAACAAATAATAAAAATAAAGACAGGGGGTGGTTTATCATGATGGGGGCAGTGAACTGGGAGGATTATAAAATTTAACAAGATCATGAGAAGTACTCTTTAAATATTCACTCCACTGCCAAGTTCATCACATGATCCATTCTGCCCATTGGCGGATCACTGTAATCAGAATGACCCATAGGTATCTCTGTGTCTCTGCTGCCGTCAATAAGCATTTAAAAATCACCTTTAGCAAATGTAAAATTGTTCACCATTCACGGGTCATGGCAAATGCTTTTTAAACTGAATGAATGACTTGATATCCCTAATCATAAAGAGATTTATCTCCATACATACAAGACTACATTGATCTAAGAGGATCAAAGGAATCACGGGAAAGCTCAAATTTCCAATTAAAGCAACTGGCCACCTTAAAATGCACCAGCTGTAGGCTGGTGTTACACACTGTCTTTTTGACCCCTTAAGGATGCAGGGATTTTTTATTTTTGCACTTTAGTTTTTATCCTCCTTGCCTTCTAATAGCCATAATGCTTTCAATTTTCCACCTACAGACCAATATAAGGGATTGTTTTTGCACCACCATAGAAAGGGGGTAGGCACATCGCATACATTTACACCCTGCGTCCTTATGAGGTTAATCCATCTTTTGTGCCAAAGCTAGAAGTGGATCCAGCAGGAAGAAGTAAAAGTCCTTTCTTTATATGTCCAATTCCTTTTTAATAATCATGATTTTTCCTTTAAAATGCAGTGTCCCTGTACCCATCTACATGCTGCTGTGTTATATAGGTTGTAGTGTGTCTGTAGAAAGTATCCTGACAACCAAGTATCCTGTTCAAATCCATGGGGAAAAAATGCTGTAAATAGCTCCTTAAAATCACCATAAATTAATTTTAATGTAGTATATATTTTTTTTACCTATCTGTCACCTACCTGACAACCTTAGCTTAGGTAGCAGTTGTTTGGTGGGCAGTAAGGGTCTCCCCCCCCCCCACCCTGATCCCCTCTTACTTATGACTGGGCTGCTCTCTTGCTCTATGACCCCATGGTTCTTCTTATGGCCTTCACAGTGCTCCCATCAGGGTCCAGATTTTGGACCCTGGCTTTCCTCGCTCTTTGCTGCTGCACTTTAGTCATCTCTGAACTTCTATCTGTATGATTGGGGCCACTCATAAACCTTTTATTGGTTTCAATTAGTGGTGAGCACAAATATTCGAAATGCAAATTTTTACAGCGACTATCGGCACTTCGGGATTTTGCGAATATTTAGAATATAGGGATATATATTCGTAATGACCAATATTCGTTTTTTTCCTTTTCTTCACATCACAACAATGATGTGTACTGTGTTAAAAAAAAAAAAAAAAAAAAAGAGTGATCATCCCTCCCTGCTTCCAGCTTGTGGTCCAAAGAAAGCTCCAATATTATTTACTGTGTGAGTCCAGAGGACACTGATCCCTCCTTTCTTTTAGGTGAAAGATATAATCGTGCATGCGCACTATGCAAATCTCATTACGTATTTTCGTATGGAAAACAAAGGAACAAACAGTGAATATGCAAATTCCGCGAACATAGGATGAATATTTGTCCAAATATTTGCGAAATATCGCAATTTCGAATATGGCCCCTGCCGTTCATCACTAATTTCAATAGGATTTGCAAAGCAGTGACTTCTTAGGAGTAACTTTCTACAATACCATGTTACCCTTGAAATTAATATTTTTTTTTTTTTTTTTTTTTAAAGGTAAAACCACATGGATAGTATGTTTAAATCACTACCGTTTCCATAGTCAATATCCACATGGTTTTTGCCGATGTGAACAAAACAAAAAGTGGTTATCCAGCCTCATGATTTTTTTTTATAAACAGTTGAAAATGATAAAAAAAAATTTAATAAAATGTAAAATAAACTCTCCGCAGGGAGTAAATCCTAGCACTCCAGACATTACTCCATGGGTTCAAAACATAACAGCTTTATTCAAAGATGCATAAAAAAAAACAGGTTGGCTAAAACTTCAGTCTGTAATAATCATATAAAAGATGTATTGGGGATAGGTAACTTAAAGGGATACTCCAATGGAAAACTTTTTTTTTTTTAAATCAACTGATGCCAGAAAGTTAATGATCACATATCCCAGCAATATGTCACCACGCTATAATACAAATTTCAGTTAAAGGGGTACTCTGGTGTAAAAAAAATGTTTTTAAATCAACTGGAGCCAGAAAGTTAAACAGATTAGTAAATTACTTCTATTAAAAAATATTAGCAGCTGTATACTACAAAGGAAATATTTTTTTTTGGGGGGGGATTTCTTTTCTGTTAGGACCACAGTGCTATCTACTGACACCTTTGTCAATTTAAGCAACTGTCCAGAGCAGGAAAAATCCCCATAGCAAACATATGCTGCTCTGGACAGTTCCTAAAATGGACAGAGGTGTCAGCAGAGAGCACTGTGATGTCATGACAGAAAAGAAATCCTAAAAGAAAATAATTTCCTCTGTAGTATACAGCTGCTAATAAGTATTATTTTCCCATCTTATAAAGTGATGACATATTTCTGGGATATGTAATGATCATTTTATGATAAGTGGGGAATTGATCTCTCAGATAGTGTTGCTCGCGAATATTCGCTTATATCGCATATTCGCGAATATAGCACTATATATTCGTAATTACGAATATTCGTTTTTTTTTTTTGTTTTTTTTTCACAGTACACATAACAGTGATCACACCTCTCTGCTTCCAACCTGTGTGGTGTAAAGAAGGCTCTAATACTGTGTGAGACTGGCGTGCGAAGTTTCGCATATGCGAATATTTGCATATGCTAATTTTCACATATACGAATTTTCGTTTAATGTTAATTTTTAATATGTTAATTTTCGCATATGGTAATTTTCGCATACGCGAATATTCACATATGCAAAAATAAAATGAGAATATTACGAATATGCGAATATTCGCAAATATATGACGAATATTCGTCCATATATTCGCCAATATTCGCGAATTCGAATATGGCCTATGCCGCTCAACACTACTCTCAGACACCCACTTAAACTGCAGCACCAGTATAGCATGGTGTTCACAGATTTTCCCTGCTCAGCAGTGCCCCACTCACCCAATCACCAAGCTGTGCAGGTAGCTTCAGCATAGCCCTATTTAAAAAAAATAAAAAAATAAATAAAAATGATATATATATATATATATATATCTCCAAATGGCGGAGGACAGCACAACCACTAAAGATCTTGAAACGGTAATCCGGGTGCAATAGGCAAAAAACGTGGTCCCAGTCGCAGACCACATCCATAGATACCAGCAATAAGTCCAGCAGCACTCACGGGATCAAGTAGAAACACAGCAGTGTTTATTAAACCATGTATAATGCAACGTTTCAGTGATATCCACCACCTTTTTCAAGCATGGTATACAAATGTGCAAAACAGACCTTTATATGGTGTCATATTAAGTTAATTACAAAACTCCAATCAATATAATCAAATAAAATTCACACAGTAAAAAAGACATAAACAATACAAAATTCATAATATAGAAAGTGCAGGTAATGACAGTGTGTTAAGAAACAACAATGGTCACCGTATGTACAATAGATCATCGTTGTTATTAAAAATACAAAGTGTAGTTAATAAAGACGCAGCTGAAGCTACGTCTTGCAGTGATTAAAAACAACAACATTGTCATGGGGACAGACCACTCACCTCCTGTATATGGGTGCCGCCATTACGGCGTCTCACATGTGGTCATATGGCTCCCGGTCATGTGACGATCCCCAGCTCCGCCCTGTCATCACGTGACCGGAGCGCACACTCGCGCATGCGCACCTGCCACTTTGATGCCGAAAAGGGCATCAAGAGACCTGGCGGAGACACGGGAGCGCCCCAAACATCGGGACCAGACTAAACTCACAAATCTCAATGCAAAAGGGTAAATGAAATGTATGGGAATGTACAAAATAAATAAGTATAAGGGCAAAATTATTATAATGTACAAAAATCAGGGCAGCTCAAAGAAGTCATCTGTAGATGACAGGAAGACCTATCAATCGTACAAAAACGCATCAAAAACGCATAATGTGAATAGGCGAAAAGAAAGCTATTTGAAAAAATGTGTCGATGAATAAGTCAATGGACACACATCTGTACATAAATGCACAGAAGTGTATCCAGAAGCGTCATGCAAAAAGGCTACAAGAAAAGAAGTAAGGAGTAGAATGTGGAATCAAAGTTCCACATAGTCCCCCAAAAAAATAGAAGATGTAATGTGTGTGTATATATGTATACATACATCCAAGATCAACGGATCAGGGTTGGAGTATAGAGCTAGATGTAAATTATGTCGTGAATAGGAAAATAGTGTTAAAAAACGTGGTATTAATGATACATACATATACTAAAGGTGAATATTGCGTATACGTGTATGTTTGAAATCCACACAGGTACAGCGTTATTCGTGCACACGTCTGGATACCAAACCTATCTAAAGAGAGTACAGTGTTCTTGGAGAAATATCTAGTTAAATAAATTACATAGCCCCAATTTTTGTACATTACACATAACTAGAATGTAATCACAGGGAGATCCTTTATTCCACGCATATGAGGAAAACATAAAAAATAATAGAATATTCCATGTCGGTATCTTTGGTCTGTCCCCCGACAAATGAAAATTTCAACATCTAGAATAGAATAGAAAGAGGTATCAATAATATGTATTATATATTACATTGTATACCATTTAAATACATTCTCAACAGTCGACATGGCCTACGCATTGTATATAGCCGATGTAACAGTAAAATCAACATTTAGGCCACGCGGACGTAACGTGTCCAACTTGTGAATCCAATACAATTCACGTTTCGATCACGTTTCGATCAATTCACGTTTCACCAACACCGGTATTCGATCAGGAAGGCCAGACTGGATCTGCCGGTATCCAAACATTTTGTTGAGGCGGGTCATACGGAAAACGAGTTACGATTTACATTAATTGATCATATACCAGAAAACAAGAAGGGAGGAGACAGAATCAATCGGCTAAAGAAACGTGAATTGTATTGGATTCACAAGTTGGACACGTTACGTCCGCGTGGCCTAAATGTTGATTTTACTGTTACATCGGCTATATACAATGCGTAGGCCATGTCGACTGTTGAGAATGTATTTAAATGGTATACAATGTAATATATAATACATATTATTGATACCTCTTTCTATTCTATTCTAGATGTTGAAATTTTCATTTGTCGGGGGACAGACCAAAGATACCGACATGGAATATTCTATTATTTTTTATGTTTTCCTCATATGCGTGGAATAAAGGATCTCCCTGTGATTACATTCTAGTTATGTGTAATGTACAAAAATTGGGGCTATGTAATTTATTTAACTAGATATTTCTCCAAGAACACTGTACTCTCTTTAGATAGGTTTGGTATCCAGACGTGTGCACGAATAACGCTGTACCTGTGTGGATTTCAAACATACACGTATACGCAATATTCACCTTTAGTATATGTATGTATCATTAATACCACGTTTTTTAACACTATTTTCCTATTCACGACATAATTTACATCTAGCTCTATACTCCAACCCTGATCCGTTGATCTTGGATGTATGTATACATATATACACACACATTACATCTTCTATTTTTTTTTGGGGGACTATGTGGAACTTTGATTCCACATTCTACTCCTTACTTCTTTTCTTGTAGCCTTTTTGCATGACGCTTCTGGATACACTTCTGTGCATTTATGTACAGATGTGTGTCCATTGACTTATTCATCGACACATTTTTTCAAATAGCTTTCTTTTCGCCTATTCACATTATGCGTTTTTGATGCGTTTTTGTACGATTGATAGGTCTTCCTGTCATCTACAGATGACTTCTTTGAGCTGCCCTGATTTTTGTACATTATAATAATTTTGCCCTTATACTTATTTATTTTGTACATTCCCATACATTTCATTTACCCTTTTGCATTGAGATTTGTGAGTTTAGTCTGGTCCCGATGTTTGGGGCGCTCCCGTGTCTCCGCCAGGTCTCTTGATGCCCTTTTCGGCATCAAAGTGGCAGGTGCGCATGCGCGAGTGTGCGCTCCGGTCACGTGATGACAGGGCGGAGCTGGGGATCGTCACATGACCGGGAGCCATATGACCACATGTGAGACGCCGTAATGGCGGCACCCATATACAGGAGGTGAGTGGTCTGTCCCCATGACAATGTTGTTGTTTTTAATCACTGCAAGACGTAGCTTCAGCTGCGTCTTTATTAACTACACTTTGTATTTTTAATAACAACGATGATCTATTGTACATACGGTGACCATTGTTGTTTCTTAACACACTGTCATTACCTGCACTTTCTATATTATGAATTTTGTATTGTTTATGTCTTTTTTACTGTGTGAATTTTATTTGATTATATTGATTGGAGTTTTGTAATTAACTTAATATGACACCATATAAAGGTCTGTTTTGCACATTTGTATACCATGCTTGAAAAAGGTGGTGGATATCACTGAAACGTTGCATTATACATGGTTTAATAAACACTGCTGTGTTTCTACTTGATCCCGTGAGTGCTGCTGGACTTATTGCTGGTATATATATATATATATATATATATATACACACACACATAATAGTAAATGAAGCAGAGTTTACCACGCACATTAATATTCGGCAGTTTTCTGTGCCAGTGACTCACTTTAGAACTTTAAGCCTAGAGTTCTCATTTCTCCAGGCAACAATTGTACAGTACATGGGATATAACCGATGACTTTAATCTCCTGCAAGGAAAATCTTTTTTAATTACAGAAGAATATCTACCTACAACTAAGTCGTGCCAGCACTGAAAGAGAGACTGAATACAGTGCACAGAATATATCGCAGAGTAAATAAAGAGAAAGTGCTTACATTTACTGTATATAATGCATGGGATGTAAACATCAATATAACAAAATCTAAAAGAGAAGTACTGGCATATATTGCTTATATAGTCTACTGAACACATATAGGCCCTATTCACAAGGTGGAATTTTCAAGCGTAGTCCGGCACAAAAATTCTGGACGGAAATTCTGTTGCAGCAGAATCCTATTGTTTTCAATGGAAATCTGTTGCACTTTGCATACTTTGAAATTTCCACAGAGGAAAAATTTAGGGTAGGGTCACACGAAGCACATCTGCGTTTGACTTGATGCTGCAAATGTGCTACTGTCAATCCCTAGAGTGTGCCTCCATCTGTTTCCGTGTGTCCTGCTCGCAGTAGCAATTCCTAATTGCTAGCAGACACAGAGCGATCTGCAAGTAGCAGGCAGATGCTCAGCTCTCCAGACATCATGGCCACTCCCCTTGCTCCATGAGCTAGGCAGAGACTTGCCGAAATGTATAGAGCACAATGCTCTCGCAGCTCCCTCTGAGTCTGCTCATAGCGATGCATTGCTGCTATGAGCAGGACACACCGACACAGCTGGAAGTACACTCTAGGGACACTGTGGATGCGCTACCTGTGACCCTACCCTTACAGCTACTTGTCCTTTGCCATAAATCCAGTAAAGAAGATGTACACATGTCAAGTCTGGATTGTAGCTTATACCTCATCTGGTAGATGCATACTGTTTCATGCTGTTCTAAATTAAACTCTGTAATCCAATGGGGTAGGAAAATCTGCAACACATATACAGTTACAAATTTCTGCACTGAATGTTTTTCACTGCCAACACAGTATTTTCCACAAGCGTTGTAAATTCGATATTATTTGAAATGACATGCCAAAATTGCCAACATGAAGTTGGTAATAGCTAATAATGATTATTCTAGCAAATAATGCTCATGTGCCCAGCTGGCTTTCCCCAGCATAGCAAGAGGTCAGACAAGTCAAGCCTGTGTCCTCTTCACCACCACCCAGTGGCCCACTGGTGTCTACCTGCCCTTTTTGACTTACAGCTGCTAGATAAAGAGGACATGGGCTGGACTTACATGGGCTCTTGCCTGTGCTGGGGAATGCCCTCTGAGAACTGAGGTCAATGATATAGATAAAGCACAAAATCAAAATACCAGAGGCAGAGTCAGGACAAGCAATGGTCAGCTGAGAGAGCAGTGAGATACAAAGTCAGCAGGCAAAGAAATAGTTAGGTCACAAGCAAAGATCAGAGAATAGGTCAGGTCATGGAATGAACAAATAACAAGACGTGCTGAACCAAAAATTTTGTTTCTTTTCCTTTTGTTCATTTTCGTTTTCAAAAATTTTCGTTTCTGTGAATATTCGGAATGCTGTTAATTTGTTATATTCGGTTTTCGGATGCATAGGCTAAAAATGTTTTTGTTTTCGGATGCATTCATTAATAACATCGAATGCATTAGTTAATTTGGATCTTTCGTTATATCTGTAAATTTGGTTAAATTTAGCATTCGTTACTAAACTAAATGCACATTAGTTTCACTTGCTGATCCTCTTTTGTAATAAATAGCAGGTGTTACCTTAGGATTCTTGTTGTTTTCACCTTTTTTTTGCAGTTTTCTCTGTGTAGGAAGGCAAGTTTTCCTCAGGGAAACCCAATGAAAAAAATCTAATTCCTTCCTTAGATTCGGTTTATTGATAACGAATGCATTCGTTATTCGTTAACATGCATTATTCATTATGCGTTATTTAACGAATGCATTCGTTAACTGTATATTCATATTCGTATTCTTTTTCGGAAATATTCAATTTTTTTCGTGCATTTGGATTGTAACGAACACCCAAAAACGGGAAAATTTGTTAAGTTTAGTATTCGTTCTGAAACAAATTGCACATGTCTACAAATAACAAAAATGCATGTGTAGGGTAAGAACCTTTATCATGGGCACAGAATAGAGAAGCTTCAAATTTTAAATTCCCTGCTGCTGGGAGTTGTGAGCGCTGACGTCTCACCTACTGAAAAATCAGTCTCACCTCCTGATAGACCAGGCGTCTACGTCACTCACTGCAGGACCATTGTCCTCACAATGAAGAAAGCCTCCGAACAGAGGTTGAAGGCAATGCTGGAGCCAGGCAATGTATTCTATGTATTTGACAGACAAGTCCACTTTACATGGTTAGTCAACATAGGGTGACTTAAGTTTTTACTTGCCAGACAGTAATGGGCATTTTTACAAAGAATCTATGCTTGTCTATGCTTTATTTGTGACATGGCTATTTCCTGTTGGAGTTCCCCTCTTTTAATTACAAATCCCAGGATCCCTTGTTCATAAGTTTGAGGTAACTTTTCTCCTTTCCACACATCAGCCACCTCACCCATTACAGCACAGCCGAGTTGCCTTGCATGTTGTGCTTGAAACTGCAATTCCTTGTAGCCCTGTGGAGAATGATCATCTCTCTCCCACCAATCGGTTGCTCCACTCATTGAAGTTCAGACATGCTCCCCTTCAACACCTGACTAGTGATATAATGTCTCTGGCTGCACTGGGAAAAACTGAGACAACACTTATTTTGTATGTTGCTAAAAATGAATGTCAGAGAAAAAGTCACATAGGAATTTTGAGACCACCATCACGCAAAGGTACAGACACTATATTATGAAAGCAATAAAGGAGGTTTCAGCTCTCATAGGGTGGGATGCACGGTCTCTCTCTCACACAAGCAGAAGAAAAGTACTGGAAATGCCAGCACACGTTAAAACTCCAGGTTTATTGCAGTCATAAAATCACCAGGATACAAAGTGAAGACAGTCATCATGCATGTTGACTGTCTTGACTTTGTATCCTGATGATTTTTTGACTGCAATAAACCTGGAGTTTTAATGTGTGCCACCATTTCCAGTACTTTTCTTCTACTATATGTTGAACTACACTAACTTTACAGTCCCTGTGGTATACTCAAATAAAATAAAAAATTCTGAATTCTGAAATATGCCTTAAAGGGATACTCTGGTCCTAATACATCTTATTCCCTATCCAAAGGATAGGAGATAAGATGTCTGATCATGGGGGTCCCGCCGCTGGGGACCCTGCAATCTTTCTTTCCGCACCCATCTTTGTGAGCTCTCTGCAGTGCTGGAGGCTCCGAGTGTGAAGCATTGCGACCAGGGGGCCACAGTATCGTGATGTCATGACTCTGCCCCCGTGTGATATCCCCTTCCGCCCCCTCAATGCAAGTCTATGGGAGGGGGGCGAGATGGGTGTGATGGGCGCGACAAAATCACAATGTCCCGATCAGCTTACTGGACAACGAGAGGGTCCTCACCTGCCTCTTTGTTGTCCATTCGGCGATCTGCTGCTCCAAGCCTGCTCAACAGGCTAGAGCAGCAGAGCACCAAGAGCACTGATCAATGCTATGCTATGGCATAGCATTGATCAGTGTAAGCAATTAAAAGATTGCATGTTATAGCCCACTGTGGGGGCAAAAAAAAAAAAACCCTGTTCCTATTTTTTTTAAATTAAATAATATAATAAAAAATAAAAATAATCATATGTGGTACAGCCACGTGTGTAAATGTCCAAACTATTAAAATATAAGGTTAGCTAAACCGTATGGTCGATGGCGTACACATAAAAAAATACCAAAAGTCCAAACTGTGCATTTTTGGTCACTTTATATACCATTAAAAAAAATAATAAAAAGCGATCAAAAAGTCCTATCAAAGCCTCAAAAACTGTACCAATTTAAACTACAGATCACCGTGCCAAAAATTTGCCCTCATATAGGGGGTCAGAAGATCACAATTTTAAACATACTAATTTTGGTGCATGTAATTATAATTTTTTTAAAGTAGTAAAATAAAATAAAAGCTACATAAATTGGGTACCCTTGTAACCGTATGGACCTACAGAATAAAGATCAGGTGTCATTTTTACCAAAAATCGTACTGCGTAGAAATGGAGGCCCCCTTAAATATATATTTTTTTGTTTTGAAGTAGATTTTGTTATTTAATGATTGATGTCATTACAAAGTACAATTGGTGGTGCAAAAAACAAGTCCTTATATGTGTCTGTAGGTGCAAAATTGAAAGCGGTATAATTTTTAGAAGCAGAGGAGGAAAAAACGAAAGTGCAAAAACGAAAATTGGCCTGGTCCTCAGGGTCAAAATGGGCTTGGTCCTTAAGGGGTTAAACAAACTCATTTTGTAAAAAAAAGTCTGAATTTTTTAAAAGCCGCACAATAATAGAAAAGTACATAATATGGGGATCATTTTAATCCTATGGACCCACAGAATAAAGAGAACCTGTCAGTTTTATCGTTCAGAATTAATGGAGGTTACTAAGATCCCACTTACAGCTTACTCATATATATATATATATATATATTTGCTTACACCATACTTTGGAACTTACGTTATGATTCAATGAAACTATTACACAATAATAATAGATATTTAGTAGACCTAAATTCTCTACTCAATGAAATTTCTTTCGGCCAGCATCTGGCAGTTTAGAAATGTCATCAGAGTGGATTTCCTCCAGTAGCTTGGAAGGGTTAAATTTAAAACTGACATTTTGGTAAATAAAAGGCCTTTAATCTGATGATCCAAAATTGACCCACTGTCAGATATATTTCGAAAATCACTCTGGTCTGCCATTTTCATTCTCTGAACTCTAAAGAATGAAAAGGAGGGAGCGAGTAAATTCAGTTCAGTAATAGGCAATGTCCGAAAGTTCGGCAAGCTGAGCTCGGTTCGCTCAAGTCTAATTATGACATGTCAAGATTCTTTTTATTACTTGCTATAAAAACTTTCTAAAGGCAACATAAGACATTTCCCTGACATGGCGTTGTTGTTATTACAGTAGATTGCTTGGTATGGCGACTCAGACTTCATAAAGAAGTCTCTAAGAGATGGAAATGGATTGCATTAGCCGGCAATTAACGCAGTGTCCGGAGGACTCGGGACCCGCAGAGAGGTCATCTAGTGCCCACTCTCACAGTAATTAACCGTAATCTCAAATTGTTTATCCGCCTTTCCCTAAATATTTCATCATCCATACCACATGTTTAAGGAGACAGAACGCCCTCCATAATGGATATTTACTGGCAGTAAATAGTGATTAGGAAAACAATCCATTGCAACATCTATAATTTACCTTGACATTTTTATATTCAATTGTACTCTATTGACTGGAGTCGTAAAAGTACATTGCATTTCCATATCCATTAAAGAGGCTGTGATTTGAGAGGATACATGCTACGGTATACAGAAGGACACGGTTATGCACTTGTATCGTTCCCGTTGTATGTTTAATGGGACTTTCAGTAGCTAACAAAAAATATATTTATTTAGCATGCTTAAAGAAAATAAGAAATTAGGTGGGCCTAATATTATACAGTGATTTGCCTGTAAGTGCATTGTGTTTTACTTGTCAATACAGAAGTTAAATGGGTACTCCAGTGGAATTTTATTTAATTTTAATTTTTTTTAATCAACTGGTGCCAGAAAGTTAAACAGATTTGTAAATTACTTCTATTAAAAAATATTAATCCTTCCAGTACTTATTAGCTGCTGAATCTTTTCTTTTTGGAACACAGAGCTCTCTGCTGACATCACGAGCACAGTGCTCTCTGTTGACATCTCTGTCCATTTTTGGAACTGTCCAGAGCAGCATATGTTTGCTATGGGGATTTTCTCCTACTCTGGACAGTTCTTAAAATGGACAGAGATGTCAGCAGAGAGCTCTGTGGTCATGATGTCAGCAGAAAGCTCTGTGGTCATGATGTCAGCAGAGAGCTCTGTGTTCAAAAAAGAAAGGAATTTCCTATGTAGTATTCAGCAGCTAATAAGTACTAGAAGGATTAAGATTTTTTAATAGAAGTAATTTTCAAATGTGTTTAACTTTCTGGTACCAGTTGATTTAAATAAAAAAAAAGTTTCCCACCGGAGCACCCCTTTAAGGATGGTGAAGATATGAAGTTATAAAGTCTCCCTTGCCACCCCGTAAGTAATCCTCTTGTTAGGGAGCTATGCTTACCAGGTCCTGTCGCTCTGGCCATAGTGACACCCCCTCGGCGTGATTGATGGCTCACTTCACTCTGCTCCGTCTCTTTAAGGAACAGACGATGACACGGCCCGTCAATCACACCAAGGGGGCGTTACTACTGCCAGAGCAACAGAACCTGGTACCAGGGATAGCTTCCCGTCCAGAGGACTACTTATGGGGCAGTGGGGGTAACCTAAGTTCATATCCTCACCATCCCTGGGGGCAAAAACGTAACTCAGGGATGGTGAGGATAAAGATTACTTGTAGTCATCTGGTCACCAGGTGTTTACAAAGGCATTTTACCTATTCTTTCCTACCTTTAATGCAGTCAACCAGCCTTCTACCAGCTGTTGCAAAACTACAACCTCCAGCCAAAGGCTGTCCGGGCGTGCTGGAAGTTGCAGTTTTGCAACAGCTGGAGGCATGCCGGTTGGAAAACACTACTTTGGCATATGTTGCTCACAAATAGTTTTACCCCTGGACCTTCTGTACCTACTTGTATTAGTATAAATAAAGGACACAAAAGTAAAGGTTGTCCTGTACTGCCATAAAATACACATACATACACATCCTTGGAGACAACAATCAAAACTAATTCCAAGTATTCTTCCTGCTCTGTACTAATGAGGGGCAACAACATTGAAACAAAAGATGGATATCTTTTTACTATAGGAGAAATTATGACTTGTCTACTAAAGTCCCCAGTCAGGTTCTAAGGCTCTTGAAGGAGTTTTACATTGTCTACTAAAATCCCCAGTCGGGTCTTAAGGCTCTTGAATGAGTTTCACATTGTCTAATAAAATCCCCAGTTGGGTCCTAAGGCTCTTGAATGAGTTTTACATTGTCCACTAAAATCTCCAGTCAGGTTCTAAGACTCTTGAATGAGTTTAACATTGTCTTTCGTGGATTCTACCGCCAAAAGGTGGCACCAGAGAGCAAGGTCTTTTCCAACTAGGAGAGAGCATTATTGCAAATCTATTTTTTTGCAATGTCATTCATTTCATTCAGTGGAACAGTGAAGCAGTAAGTCCAATCATTATGACTATGGGGAAACGACTGAAATATTCTTCCACTCCTGAGAAACTCCTACTCCCATTACTACAACCGTGAAGCAGGATCAGTAAAACACTGCTAATTTATTGAGGATGGGGGCAGTATTAACCGCCTGGAGTGCCACTCTGATAGCTCCACATGGCAAATGGCGCACAGGAAAAATGCCACAAGATAAATGGGCAGATAGCCTAGTATATACCATCCTTAGCACCCAGCAACATGGACAGAAACAATAAACAAGCTTAAAATGATGACACTGGCAGTTGAAGGGTCAAGAGCATTTGAGAGTAGTCCTTTTGAATTGTTGGTACAGACCAATCCTGTTTGTAATTTCAGGAACAGTTGTGGTGCCCACAGGAAGGATAAGGGTGGTAATAGTATGCTTACAGGGCCAGCCTGAAGTAATAGTATTCTAACAAGAATCATGGTAACTTTGCGGGTCTGGCTACACCCTGGCATAATGCAAAAAAAAGGTTGTGACTTTGTGATTTGTGGCACTGTCTCCAGTCAGAAGTCCACAAAGATATCAGTGGTAGCAGAAAAGCCCTTGTACAGTTTTTATCTCTTCTGGCTTGAAATGAGTCTCATTTTTTTGGGTAGAAGAATTACAAATACAAATTAGATACTCCTTCAGCTTGGACTGAAGACAGTTCTTGTATAAAATGCAAGAGTTGAAACAGAAACAGATTAAGATTATCTTTAGTGAGTCTTAGGCTAGGTTTCCACTGTTTTTTTTGTTCAGCCTTTTTTCACTGAAAACTGCCCCTGCCCCTGGATCCACTTCTGGCTTTGGCTCAAAAATTCTGTGGCAGTTTAAAAAAAAAAAAAGACATACGTCCATCAAGTTCACCCAGGTTATAATACTAGGATTTTATTCTTAGTCCAATGATGACTGAGATATAATTGTAGTAAGCATAAACACTCCTTATTGGAGAAGCGTAGTGTCCTAGGTTTAGTACAGTATGTGCTAGAAACAACTGCAGTTCCATCCTCATTGTTGAATTCAGATATTGCCTGCTCGGGAACACATTGTGAGTTCATGAAAACTGTAATGTTATCACTACGCATACAGTAGGTTTTTACAGCAGGAATTTTTTTGTGACCATCCATCTTACAAACCCTTGAAAACATAAATTCAGTTTAATGTTATTATTGCAGGTATGTCAGATCTATTACACTTGAATTCTTTTGTCTTTCAGTAAATCAAAATTTGGTGTGAAGAACTAAAAATAAAAATCATGTAGAATCCCAGCTCCCAAAAATTATATCTTTTAAAAGTCCAACATTTAATTTCACATAATTAAAAATTGATGAAAAAATGAAAACCAAAATAAGGTGGTTTTAAAAGCATAGCAGAAACGCCGACGTGTTTCGAACCATCATGGTTCTTAGTCATGGCCACAGCACAGCAGACTTAGGGAGGAAGTGAATGCATGCCGAGTGATTTAAGCTTAGTACTTGCTTTGATCACACCCCTTCCTGAGCAGTAGATGTCAGAATGGGTGACCAGCAGAACAGAGGGATGTGAGCCAAATACAGAAGCTAGACACATAAAGAGACAAAGCATCTGCCTGATCTAGTGAATAACATATATAAGCATTATTGTTTTCTATGATATGACATGTACCCTTTAATCCCTGGTATACCTGATCAGCCATTGTAAAAAGTAATCTGAAGTTCATCGGGAGGTCTTCCAATTACACAGTAATTGTGCTTTTCTGATTTATAAGGGTGACAGCCACTAAATTGCCTATAATGTATCACAGTCTGTATATTTTCCTTGGATAAATGAGTAGTAAAACATATTTCACAGAGTTTGAATGTAATAATTTCAGGATATTAATTTTCATTTATTTACATATTGCCAGAATGCATCGGTCAACTATACTGAACCTGCCTAATAGATATGCATGAACCAAACCCATAGAACCTGAGTTTGGTCATAACTGTGCTAAAACTTCAGTTCAGCTAGAATGTTTAGTTTGACAGAATCTGAAAGTCTGAAAGGAATAGAAGGAAGGATCAGATGACCTCAGAGAATACTATAATGCCTGCCAAACACTTCTCCTATAGAATCAGGAGGCAGTATAGGGGTGATGTAAAAGATACTATAAAAGCCTATGCACATATCTTCAGCAGCCATTTAGCAGGTGTTAGGTGAAGATCTCTGTAAGGGACATTAAGCAGTGAACAACACAGATAGGAGTAGGACCACACATATGTAATAATTGTAGTAAAGCTGCAGAAAGAGAGCATTCTGCATCTGTTCTGTCAGTACAAAATCTGTTTTTACTGAATGATAAGTCTGATAGTTTTTTAAAATGTTTTATAGTAATTGTGAAAAAGCCATTTTTTTTACACTTTTCTGTAAACCTGTAGCTACACCCAAAATGGAAAAAAAATGTCACAGCTTGTAAAAAGTCACTCTTTCTTTAAGTTTCAGGCACAAAACATGCTGTTAATCCCAAAAAGGGATGATTTTTGTACCACTTGAAAAAAAAACATTGCTTCTGTGTGCATATAAACACTGGCAGGCCTCTGCCTCACAAAAAGGGATAATTTTTGGACATCGCCATACATGTTGCCCTAACTTTGAAATTAGCTTTACCTTACAAACTGCTCTGAAGTACATAGGTACACTCCTAGGTGACCTAACTAAAGTATAGGTTTGGACAGAACTAGTTCAGCAAACCCACACAACCAAACATTCTCTCATATTTACTGCCTAATATTGTGTAGGACCCCCCTTATGCCACTGATACAGCTGTCCTATTATGGCATGGACTCCTTAAGACTTCTACATGTGTTCAGTGGTATTTGATGTTAGCAGCAGATTCTACAAGTCCTACAAGTTGCAAGGTGAGGTCTCCATAGATGAGACTTGATTTTCAAGCACATCCTAAAGAAGCTCAATCAGATTGAGATTGGGAATTTGGAGGTCAGGTCAATACCCTAAACTTTTTGTCATGTTCCTAAAATAATTTTTTTTTTTAGTATGGCTGCGGTATTATCCAGCTAAAATAGGCTACTGCCATTATGGAATATTGCTGCCACGAAACAGTGGACTTGATCTTTAACAATGTTTAGGGAAGGCAAAAAAAGTCAAAGTAACATTCACATGAATACTAAAAAAAAAATAAAAAAAACAGAACCCCCCCCCCAAAAAAATAGGGCATTTTCATGCTATTTTGTTCTCATCGACATACAGTGTCCGTATAGAAGAAAACATGTCATACAAGGCAAATATACCAGGAAACCTTTTGTCATTGCTCAATGGTCCATTTCTGCTGTATCTGGACTAGGGTCAGCATGGACATTTTCAAGAGCCTAGATATGGGGCTATGAAGCCCTATACAGAACCTAATACAATGCCTGATACCTTGATATCATGGTCAGCAGTAACTTTATTTATGCTACGTAGCTCTTCTGTGAGACCAGCAAGGCTAGCCTTCACTCCCTATGCACATCAATAAGTGTTGGGCTTGCCCTTCCTAGGACCACTAGTAGGTACTTACCACTGCATACCAGTAATGTCCCACAAGATCTACCATTTTGAATATGCTGTAAAGGGGTGCACCAGTGCTCCAGCGTTCTGAACATTTTGTTCAGAATGCCCAGAGCCAGAGCCTGTGATTGTGACATGGCAGCCACACCCCCTTGTGATGTCACGCCATGCCCCCTTCATTCATGTCTATGGGAGGGGGCATGTTGACCGACACGCCCCCTCCCACAGACATGAATGGAGGGGCTGTGACGTGACGTGACGTGGTGGTATGGCCGTGGTGTCACAATCACTGCCGCAGGAACCTGGTGTATGTTTAGATGTCAGGGGATCAGATGTCTAGCAGTGGAGTACCCCTTTAACCTAATCTTCTAGCCAACACAATTTGGCCATGTCAAAGTCACTCAGATTCTTAAACGTTTCCATTTTTCCAGCTTCCAATGCATCAACTTCAGGACTGTCCACCCGGTGACAGTAGACGTTGTAACAAGATACTCAGTGTTATTCACAATGTTGCTGTTCTGGCTGATGTATTTTACTGTGTATACACAGAATGCATGGCTCATTCCTTGTTCCACTGATGCTCACAGGAATACATTCTATTCAGAAATTAGTATATACGCACATACAAGCACTGGGAGAACATATAAATTCCATGTAGATATAACTGTGGTTAGCAAATTCCATTACAGACCAGTGCTTGGCACTCAGCAACTATGCTGACTATTATATTTATGATAAACACAGCACAATAATATTCTGGGGGCTGTATATTGCAAACAGGTAACACATTTATAACACACGTCAATGGAAATTTACTAATCATTAAAGTCTCTTAGTAAAATCTACATTAACCTCACATTCTGTATAAAGCTGCTTAATGTTCAGAAGTAGTAGAAAGTCACCTCTCAGTTTCACTGACTTATAGTGCTCCTTTTATATTTATTTATTTATTTCAATAAGAGTTTCTTCAGCAACTGCCGTGTTTATTATATATTGCTGTGAAGATTAGAAAAATTTATAGTAACCATATATATATATATGTTGCAAATATGTTTGTCTAATGTGGGATAATACCTAACAACAATACCTACAATCCACACCAGACACAAAGTATGAGAAAACTGAATATATCTTTATTGAAAAATCATATAAAACACTTTAGTTTTTCTGATTGCCATTGTTTTTTTTTATAAGTGTTTTTATATGATTTTTCCGTATTCCGTTTTCTCATACTTTGTGTCTGGTGTGGATTGTAGGTATTGTTGTCAGTACATAATAAGTATATGTTCATGTCCTGTATAAATGCATGTCGATAGCATGGAGCACCACAAAAGGTTTGACAAGGGCAGAATTCCCAAGTAGAGCCTTGTGTGGTGTCCCGGTAAAGAACCTGGTTCTGCACAGTCCTAAAGTCCCCTCAGGTAGAGCCCCTCAAATTCACAGGGCTCTCCTGCAGGGTCCCCCCTAATGATATGGTATTGTATTGTATATTAAGTATGTACATCTATTGTATGTATTGTACAGTGAATGTAAGTAATATATGAAGGTTGTTAGGATATTTACCCTGTATAGAACCTTCCTAAGGTCATGTGATGTGTCATGTGCTATGTGATCACATGATATACCCAGAGTTCCAGAGGCACAGGTAACCACAGGCAACCAGCTACCAATGGGCTTTAGTCCAGCCCCCTGATATATAAAGGGATGTAGCCTCCACATTCTGTCTCTTAGTTACTGCTCTTACCTCCTGGACCTTAACCCCTTAAGGACCGGGGTTTTTTCCGTTTTTGCATTTTCGTTTTTTGCTCCTTGCCTTTAAAAAATCATAACTCTTTCAATTTTGCACCTAAAAATCCATATGATGGCTTATTTTTTGCGCCACCAATTCTACTTTGTAATGATGTCAGTCATTTTGCCCAAAAATCTACGGTGAAACGGAAAAAAAAGTCATTGTGCGACAAAATTGAAAAAAACCCGCCGTTTTGTAACTTTTGGGGGCTTCCGTTTCTACGTAGTACATTTTCCGGTAAAAATGATACCTTATCTTTATTCTGTAGGTCCATACGGTTAAAATGATCCCCTACTTATATAGGTTTGATTTTGTCCGACTTCTGGAAAAAATCATAACTACATGCAGGAAAATTAATACGTTTAAAATTGTCATCTTCTGACCCCTATAACTTTTTTATTTTTCCGTGTATGGGGCGGTATGAGGGCTCATTTTTTGCGCTGTGATCTGAAGTTTTTAACGGTACCATTTTTGCATTGTTAGGACTTATTGATCGCTTTTTATTCATTTTTAAATTATATAAAAAGTGACCAAAAATGCACTATTTTGGACTTTGGAATTTTTTTGCGCGCACGCCATTGACCAAGCAGTTTAATTAATGATATATTTTTATAATTCGGACATTTCCGCACGCGGTGATACCACATATGTTTATTTTTATTTTTATTTACACTGTGTTTTTTTTTTTTATTGGAAAAGGGGGGTGATTCAAACTTTTAATAGGGGAGGAGTTAAATGATCTTTATTCATTTTTTTTTCACTTTTTTTTGCAGTGTTATAGGTCCCATAGGGACCTATAACACTGCACACACTGATCTTCTATGTTGATCACTGGTTTCTCATAAGAAACCAGTGATCAACGATTCTGCCGCATGACTGCTCATGCCTGGATCTCAGGCACTGAGCAGTCATTTGGCGATCGGACAGCGAGGAGGCAGGTAGGGGCCCTCCCGCTGTCCTGTCAGCTGTTCGGGATGCCGCGATTAGCCGCGGCTATCCCGAACAGCCCGACTGAGCTAGCCGGCCACTTTCGGTTTCACTTTTAGCTGCGCGGCTTGCATCTGGACTAGGATCCTGTGGGACCCATTAAAAACTTACAGGCACATGCAGTAATTTGGTTGTTGCGGACGGGAGAGGGCAGTCACAGAACATACAACGGGTCTCGCAAAATCCTGTGTAGTCCCGTGTGCTGATGAAATGGCACAGGGGGGGGGGGGTGTAATTAAATGGCATGGGTGGTACAAAATCTAAAAGCTGTGAAAAATTTTTTGTGATAGCAGGCAAGATTAGACACACATGTTGAGGGATGGGGCATTTGATGGTCAAAAATCCAGCAGGAACGAGCAGTAGTGGGATTAAAAAAACAGTCCTGTGCAGGGGCTCTAGTTTCAAGTCCGGTACTCTGAGTGGCAATGTTCACAGTACTGTATGCATCCCTGCTCACTCACTACTGTACATTTGGTGGACCGGGCCCTCTGCACCCTGTCAATTGAATGTTTATGGTGACCTGGAGGTAAGTGGTGGTACTGTTTGCATCACTACTCCTGTATGTACATTCTGGGACATGCTACACTGATATCATTGTTTGCCACGTCAATAGAGTAGCACCCCACCATAGGAGCTGGCAGCAGCTACATCTGCATGTAACACAAATGCAATGCAGAAAGCAATCCATGAAGTTATTTACATTAATTTATAGTGCCAGTTAAGGGCAGCATAGTGGTATCGGGGTCCTCAATCGGAATTTACCAGGGCAGCATTTACATAGAATATGCATATTCTTATTATCCAGCAAGAGAGGAGATTGATGGCACATATCTATGCATGGACAGGAGACGAACACAGCAGGAGCCCGACGGCCAGGGTGAAGTGAAACGACCGCCTGCTAGTCTCCTTGTACTTTCACTGATATATTAAAATTGGGAAAAATCTCTTGGCTGCTGCTTTTTGGGTGATTTTTCACCAACCTACTTGTCAAATCTAAGTTTGTAAGTGGTTGCGACTGTTTGTATACGGAGCACTATAGAGCTATACAATCATGAAGTGCCGGAGATACCAATAATTTTTATATGGCAAAAGGCTAACTGGTCATGCTGGGAGTTGTAGTTTTGCAACAGTGGGAGGCATACTGGTTGCGAAACACTGCCTTTTAGCCTAGATCTTAAAACTGTGGGCGGACTTATGCCATTTCTGTTCCTAACAAGGTATTCAGCAGAAAGGATTATTGTGTAACGTCATCATATTGGACAACATGTAATGTTGGTGTTTACCAGAAAGAAAGAAGCTTGCTCCTCAGTGCCACCTATTGGAGGTAGTATCCAATTATTTGAAGGGACGTTACCTCCAATAGGTGGCAGTGAGGAGCAAGCTTACTTCCTTCTGGAGGAAAGCAACTTTGCATACTTATTTTTCCCATGGAACATGCCTAATGCCAGTTTGGTTCTCTCTATAAAGAGACACAATATCCTTCCTCAGCCCCATCCAATTGGACAAAAAAAAATGCTTATTAATGTAGCAGAGCTGTATTTGTTATTCAGATTTCTTATTCACACAGCATAAAAACTCAGTGACTTAACATAGCATAGAAGGTTTTTTTTATCATGTAATTATTATTATTTTTATTCTGTTATCAATATTATTTTAGTAGTTTTTATTTAAATTTTAATTAACATTAATAATCATAAAAAATATAAATGAAAAACTTTCTCAGAATAGGTACAATAAGAGAAAAATTATAATATATATTATTAGAAAAATAATATATATACATTAAACAGTAAATGATTAATAATAATAAATTAACTATAATAATAACAACAATAATAATAATAATAAGAAGAAGAAGCAGAAGAAGTATTTGTCACGATGCCGGCTGGCAGGAGGTGGATCCTCTGTGCCAGAGAGGGATTGGCGAGGACCGCACTAGTGGACCGGTTCTAAGCCACTACAGGTTTTCACCAGAGCCCGCCGCAAAGCGGGATGGTCTTGCTGCGGCGGTAGTGACCAGGTCGTATCCACTAGCAACGGCTCACCTCTCTGACTGCTGAAGATACTGAAGATAGGCGAGGTACAAGGGAGTAGGCAGTAGCAAGGTCGGACGTAGCAGAAGGTCGGGGGCAGGCGGCAAGGTTCGTAGTCAGGGGAGATAGCAAAAGTACTGGTACACAGGCTATTAAACACACAAGGAACGCTTTCACTGGCACTAAGGCAACAAGATCCGGCAAGGGAGTGCAAGGGAGGAGACTAGATATAACCAGGGAACAGGTGGGAACCAATTAAGCTAATTGGGCCAGGCACCAATCATTGGTGCACTGGCCCTTTAAGTCTCAGGGAGCTGGCGCGCGCGCGCCCTAGAGAGCGGAGCCGCGCGCGCCAGCACATGACCGCAGGAGACGGGAACGGGTAAGTGACCTGGGATGCGATTCGCGAGCGGGCGCGTCCCGCTGTGCGAATCGCATCCCCAACGGCCATGGCAGAGCAGCGCTCCCGGTCAGCGCTGACCGGGGAGCTGCAGGGAGAAAGACGCCGTGAGCGCTCCGGGGAGGAGCGGGGACCCGGAGCGCTAGGCGTAACAGTACCCCCCCCCTTAGGTCTCCCCTTCTCTTTATCGGGTAACTGCCTCCCCTGGGATGAGGACACCGGGAAAGGATGGAGGGATTCCTCAACGGCAGGCAGAACCGCAGGAGTAGGAATGGGGAGAGAGGGCAGAGGGCGAGACCTGGCACGGGGCAGTGTGACACCAGGACGAGGGCCATGAGGGGACACAGAAGCTTGCCTGATGGAACTGGGAGGGGGGGAGGGGCATTTCCTGTGGCAGGCAGAGTCCTTAATGACCTTAGGGGGACTGGATACAGGAGGAACCACAGAGTTACGGCAAGGGTTACTGGGAACCGGTTTTAGACAGTTCTTGGCACAAGAGGACCCCCAACTCTTGATCTCCCCAGTGGACCAATCCAGGGTTGGGGAATGAAGTTGAAGCCAGGGAAGTCCAAGGAGAATTTCCGAGGTGCAATTGGGGAGGACCAAAAGTTCAATCCTCTCGTGATGAGATCCGATGCTCATAAGAAGGGGCTCCGTGCGGAAACGTATGGTACAGTCCAACCTGGCTCCGTTGACCGCGGAAATGTGGAGTGGCTTGACAAGACGGGTCACCGGAATATGGAATTTATTCACAAAGGACTCCCGAAGAAAATTCCCAGAAGCTCCAGAGTCCAGACAGGCCACGGCTGAGAGGGGAGAGCTGGCTGAAGTGGAAATCCGAACAGGTACCGTGAGACGTGGAGAAGCCGACTTGGCATCAAGAGACGCCACACCCACGAGAGCTGAGTGCGAGCGTGCGTTTCCCAGACGTGGAGGACGGATAGGGCAATCCACCAGAAAATGTTCAGTACTGGCACAGTACAGACAAAGATTCTCTTCCTTACGGCGATTCCTCTCTTCCAGGGTCAGGCGAGACCGATCCACTTGCATGGCCTCCTCGGCGGGAGGCCTAGGCGCAGATTGCAGTGGAGACTGTGGGAGAGGTGTCCAGAGATCTAAGTCTTTTTCCTGGCGGAGCTCTTGATGCCTCTCAGAAAAACGCATGTCAATGCGAGTGGCTAGATGAATGAGTTCATGCAGGTTAGCAGGAGTCTCTCGTGCGGCCAGAACATCTTTAATGTTGCTGGATAGGCCTTTTTTAAAGGTCGCGCAGAGAGCCTCATTATTCCAGGATAGTTCAGAAGCAAGAGTACGGAATTGTATGGCGTACTCGCCAACGGAGGAATTACCCTGGACCAGGTTCAGCAGGGCAGTCTCAGCAGAAGAGGCTCGGGCAGGTTCCTCAAAGACACTTCGAATTTCCGAGAAGAAGGAGTGTACAGAGGCAGTGACGGGGTCATTGCGGTCCCAGAGCGGTGTGGCCCATGACAGGGCTTTTCCAGACAGAAGGCTGACTACGAAAGCCACCTTAGACCTTTCAGTAGGGAACTGGTCCGACATCATCTCCAAGTGCAGGGAACATTGGGAAAGAAAGCCACGGCAAAACTTAGAGTCCCCATTAAATTTGTCCGGCAAAGACAGGCGGAGGCTAGGAGTGGCCACTCGCTGCGGAAGGGGTGCAGGAGCTGGCGGAGGAGATGGTTGTTGCTGCTGTAGCTGAGACTGAACTTGCTGTAGCTGTGACTGTTGCTGCTGTTGCTGTGACTGGAGCTGCTGTAGCATGGTGGTCAAGTACGACAGCTGGTGCTCTTGTCGGGCGACCAATGTAGGATCTTCAGCGGGATCCATGGCCGGATCTACTGTCACGATGCCGGCTGGCAGGAGGTGGATCCTCTGTGCCAGAGAGGGATTGGCGAGGACCGCACTAGTGGACCGGTTCTAAGCCACTACAGGTTTTCACCAGAGCCCGCCGCAAAGCGGGATGGTCTTGCTGCGGCGGTAGTGACCAGGTCGTATCCACTAGCAACGGCTCACCTCTCTGACTGCTGAAGATACTGAAGATAGGCGAGGTACAAGGGAGTAGGCAGTAGCAAGGTCGGACGTAGCAGAAGGTCGGGGGCAGGCGGCAAGGTTCGTAGTCAGGGGAGATAGCAAAAGTACTGGTACACAGGCTATTAAACACACAAGGAACGCTTTCACTGGCACTAAGGCAACAAGATCCGGCAAGGGAGTGCAAGGGAGGAGACTAGATATAACCAGGGAACAGGTGGGAACCAATTAAGCTAATTGGGCCAGGCACCAATCATTGGTGCACTGGCCCTTTAAGTCTCAGGGAGCTGGCGCGCGCGCGCCCTAGAGAGCGGAGCCGCGCGCGCCAGCACATGACCGCAGGAGACGGGAACGGGTAAGTGACCTGGGATGCGATTCGCGAGCGGGCGCATCCCGCTGTGCGAATCGCATCCCCAACGGCCATGGCAGAGCAGCGCTCCCGGTCAGCGCTGACCGGGGAGCTGCAGGGAGAAAGACGCCGTGAGCGCTCCGGGGAGGAGCGGGGACCCGGAGCGCTAGGCGTAACAGTATTGTTATTATTATTTTGACTAAGATTGGTTTATCATATGGAATACAACAAAAAAAATGTTCCTAATAATAGTTAATACTGTATCAATAAAAATTTATATTAACGTTTATAATATTAAAACTGATATGATATGTATGTATTCTAAAAAATGAATATTAATAATAAAAATTAATTCATCTTTCTTATTCTTATTATTTCAAAGTGTTTAGGTGATTTAGATTGTTATATGATCTATAACTTAAAGGGGTATTCCAGGCCAAAACTTTTTTTTTATATATCAACTGACTCCGGAAAGTTAAACAGATTTGTAAATTACTTCTATTAAAAAATCTTAATCCTTCCAATAGTTATTAGCTTCTGAAGTTGAGTTTCTGTTTTCTGTCTAACTGCTTTCTGATGACTCACGTCCCGGGAGCTGTGCAGCTCCTATCGGGATATTTTCCCATCATGCACAGCTCCCGGGACGTGACATCATCATTGAGCAGTTAGACAGAAAACTTCAGAAGCTAATAACTATTGGAAGGATTAAGATTTTTTAATAGAAGTAATTTACAAATCTGTTTAACTTTCCGGAGCCAGTTGATATATAAAAAAAAGTTTTGGCCTGGAATACCCCTTTAATAATGTGGTTTTAAAAACAACACAAAATGTTAATATTATTATGATTAATAATAATAATAATAACAATATTATTATTATTCATTTTTTTTTATAAAAATGATCTAATTAAAAAACAAAGGTTTTACTTGCCTTTTTATGTAAAGCAATGGTATTGCATAATATTACAATGTATGTTCGGAGTTCTATCTTATATCTGTCATATAGACACAATTGCTGCCTGCCATATGAACCTTCTAGCTTGCATCTGCTGTGTTCAGATATTGAAAAGGGAATGAGGATCATGAGGAGTTAACCCAAGCGCTTATAAACCACGTGATGCCTAATAACCACAATAACTCACAGGAACCCTTTACCTCCTGTAATGTGAGGACACTTTTTCAATCAGATAAAATGTTACAATGCAGAATATCCTCCCTTTCTCATTGGCGTTCAGCTGATTCCATGGTAATATCAGTTATCTGTGTCGCCTGGAAGGAACTCTGGGTAAGTCACAGGAAAAAGGTGGGAGTATTGTTGGTGTTTCCTGCTGGCCCAAAAAAACTCCGGTATTGTTCACTTTTTTTTTTATTTTTGTACGTCTGGTGCATCAAATCACAGCCATTCCTGTTACATCCTCTTTCCATCCAGGGACTGAAACAATATTTATTGACTTGAGCAAACTGCGTCAACAGGTCTGAATATGTAGGAATAAAGGTTCGATGATAGAAATACGAGGCGCGTGCTATAGATAGGACAGAATAGCATCTAACAAGGACACGATTTACAGAGGACGGGATGTGGAGCCTGCTTGAGATGGTTTCAGGTTTTTACTGCCAAAAATCCAGATGATCCCTTTTTCAATTTATTTGATTTTCCTGCATAGCAGCAAACTGTTCAGATGTAGACTTAAATGGGTACTCGGGTGGGATTTTTTTTTTTTTTTTACAATCAACTAGTGGCAGAAAGTTGTACAGATTTGTAAATTACTTCTATTAAAAAATCTTAATCCTTCCAGAACTTACCAGCTGCTGTATAATACAGAGGAAGTTGTGTAGTTCTTTCCAGTCTGACCACAGTGCTCTCTGCTGCCACCTCTGTCTGTGTCAGGAACTGTCCAGAGCAGGAGAGGTTTGCTATGGGGATTTGCGCCTACTCTGGACAGTTCCTGACATGGACAGAGGTGACCGCAGAGAGCAATGTGGTCAGACAGAAAAGAACCATATAACTTCCACTGTAGTATACAGCAGCTGATAAGTACTGGAAGGATTACATTTGTTTAATAAAAGTAATTTACAAATCTGTATTACTTTCTGGCACCAGGTGATCTTAATAAAATAGTTTTCTACAGGAGAACCCCGTTAAGGCTCTATAGCAGTGGTCTTCAAACTGTGGACATTTCAATTCTAGATGTCGCAAAACTACAAATCCCAGCCAACAGCTGTCCAGGCATGCTGGGAGTTGTAGTTTTGCAACAGCCAGAGGTCCACTGTTTGGAGACCACTGCTCTCTAGTTACACTACAGTCATTGTAATCCATCATTTATTTTACATGTTCATATAGCACAATCTATCCATATACAGTATATAAAACTCCACGTGTGTGTGTATGTATGTATATATGTGTGTATGTATGTGTGTATGTATGTGTGTGTGTATGTGTGTATGTATGTGTGTATGTATGTGTGTGTGTGTATGTGTGTATGTATGTGTGTGTGTATGTGTGTATGTATGTGTGTGTGTGTATGTGTGTATGTATGTGTGTGTGTATGTGTGTATGTATGTGTGTATGTATGTGTGTATGTATGTGTGTGTGTGTATGTGTGTATGTATGTGTGTATGTATGTGTGTATGTATGTGTGTGTGTGTATGTGTGTATGTATGTGTGTGTGTATGTGTGTATGTATGTGTGTATGTATGTGTGTGTGTGTATGTGTGTATGTATGTGTGTATGTATGTGTGTATGTATGTGTGTGTGTGTATGTGTGTATGTATGTGTGTGTATGTATGTGTGTATGTATGTGTGTGTGTGTATGTGTGTATGTTCCAAAAAAACTTCCAAACGGCTAAAGATATTAACATGAAACTTGGCCACATGTTACTTATATGTCAACAACAAACATAGGATAGGTGATTTAACCCTTACTCACCCCCATTTACTCACCCCCACACGCCGCCGGCCCTGCGGTCACCGGTAATCAGTCCCAGAGCGAACATGCTCCGTGGACTGATTACAAACGGGGTGCCGCCTGCATGATCACGGGGGTTCCCAGCTGCGGGACTCCCGCGATCAGGCATCTTATCCCCTATCCTTTGGATAGGGTATAAGATATGTAAGCACCGGAGTACCCCTTTAAGTTCATTTCATGATTTTACACAAATTGGGTGACATTTTGATACCTTGGAACATGATATAAGGACACACTGAAGGCCGTTTCTGGCTGTACTTGCAGCTTAAAGGGGTTCTCCGGTTGAAAACACATTTTTTCAAATCAATTGGTGCCAGATAGTTAAACAGAATTGTAAATTACTTCTATTAAAAAATCTTAATCCATCCAGTATTATCAGATGCTGTATTCTACACAGGAAGTTCTTTTCTTTCTGGAGTTCTTTTCATTCTGACCACAGTGCTCTCTGCTGACACCTCTGTCCATGTCAGGAACTGTCCAAAGCAGGATAGGTTTGCTATGGGGATTTTTAATTAGAAGTAATTTACAAATCTGATTAAAGGGGTACACTGGTGGAATTTTTTTTTTTTTTATAATTAACTGGTGCCTGAAAGTTTAACAGATTTGTAAATGAACTCTATTTAATAATCTTAACCCTTCCAGTACTTATCAGCTGCTGTATGCTTCCCAGGAAGTTATTTTCTTTTTTATTAATTTAATTAATAAAATTAATTTAATTAAATAAAATAAATTTTCTGTCTGATCACAGTGCTCTCTGCTTACACCTCTGTCTTCGTCAGGAACTGTCCAGAGCAGTAGAAAATCCTAATAGCAAACCTCCCCTGCTCTGGACAGTTCCTGACATGGACAGAGGTGTCCGCAGAGAGCACTGTGGTCAGAGTGGAAAGAAATTCAAAAAGAAAAGAACTTCCTCTGGAGCATACAGCAGCTGATAAGTACTGGAAGGATTAAGATTTTTAAATAGAAGTAATTTACAAATGTGTTTAACTTTCTTGGACCAGTTGATTAAAAATAATAATAATAATAATAATAAAAAAAAAAATATATATATATATATATATATATATATATATATATATATATATATATACCGTATATACTCGAGTATAAGCCGAGTTTTTCAGCACGATTTTTCGTGCTGAAAACACCCCCCTCGGCTTATACTCGAGTGAACTCCCCCACCCGCAGTGGTCTTCAACCTGCGGACTTCCAGAGGTTTCAAAACTACAACTCCCAGCAAGCCAGGGCAGCCATCGGCTGTCCGGGCTTGCTGGGAGTTGTAGTTTTGAAACCTCCGGAGGTCCGCAGGTTGAAGACCACTGCGGCCTTCAACATCATCCAGCCCCCTCTCACCCCCTTTAGTTCTGAGTACTCACCTCCGCTCGGCGCTGGTCCGGTCCTGCAGGGCTGTCCGGTAAGGAGGTGGTCCGGTGAGGAGGTGGTCCGGGCTGCTATCTTCACCGGGGAGGCCTCTTCTAAGCGCTTCGGGCCCGGCCTCAGAATAGTCACGTTGCCTTGACAACGACGCAGATGCGTCGTTGTCAAGGCAACGGCTCTATTCCGGGCCGGAAGCGCGGAGAAGAGGCGCCCCCGGTGAAGATAGCAGCCCGGACCACCTCCTCACCGGACCACCTCCTTACCGGACAGCCCTGCAGGACCGGACCAGCGCCGAGCGGAGGTGAGTACTCAGAACTAAAGGGGGTGAGAGGGGGCTGGATGATGTTGAAGGCCGCAGTGGTCTTCAACCTGCGGACCTCCGGAGGTTTCAAAACTACAACTCCCAGCAAGCCCGGACAGCCGATGGCTGCCCGGGCTTGCTGAGAGTTGTAGTTTTGAAACCTCTGGAGGTCCGCATGTTGAAGGCCGCAGTGGTCTTCAACCTGCGGACCTCCGGAGGTTTCAAAACTACAACTCCCAGCAAGCCCGGACAGCCGATGGCTGCCCGGGCTTGCTGGGAGTTGTAGTTTTGAAACCTCTGGAGGTCCGCATGTTGAAGGCCGCAGTGGTCTTCAACCTGCGGACCTCCGGAGGTTTCAAAACTACAACTCCCAGCAAGCCCGGACAGCCGATGGCTGCCCGGGCTTGCTGGGAGTTGTAGTTTTGAAACCTCTGGAGGTCCGCAGGTTGAAGACCACTGAGGGCGAATGATGAGAAGAGGATGATGAAGGGGGGGGGGGTGTGGGGATGATGAAGGGGGGTGGGGATGATGAAGGGGGGGGGTGTGGGATGATTACAAGGGGATGATGAAGGGGGGATGTGTGGGATGATAAGGGGATGTGTGGGATGATGACAAGGGGATGATGAAGGGGGGATGTGTGGGATGATAAGGGGATGTGTGGGATGATGACAAGGGGATGATGAAGGGGGGATGTGTGGGATGATGACAAGGGGATGATGAAGGGGGGATGTGTGGGATAAGGGGATGTGTGGGATGATGACAAGGGGATGATGAAGGGGGGATGTGTGGGATAAGGGGATGTGTGGGATGATGACAAGGGGATGATGAAGGGGGGATGTGTGGGATGATGACAAGGGGATGATGAAGGGGGGATGTGTGGGATGATAAGGGGATGTGTGGGATGATGACAAGGGGATGATGAAGGGGGGATGTGTGGGATAAGGGGATGTGTGGGATGATGACAAGGGGATGATGAAGGGGGGATGTGTGGGATGATGACAAGGGGATGATGAAGGGGGGATGTGTGGGATGATAAGGGGATGTGTGGGATGATGACAAGGGGATGATGAAGGGGGGATGTGTGGGATGATAAGGGTATGTGTGGGATGATGACAAGGGGATGATGAAGGGGGGATGTGTGGGATGATAAGGGGATGTGTGGGATGATGACAAGGGGATGATGAAGGGGGGATGTGTGGGATGATGACAAGGGGATGATGAGGATGTTAATGACGGGTCTGGATGATGACAGGGGGGGATGAGGTATTTCCCACCCTAGGCTTATACTCGAGTCAATAACTTTTCCTGGGATTTTGGGTTGAAATTAGGGGTCTCGGCTTATACTCGGGTCGGCTTATACTCGAGTATATACGGTATATATATTTATATATATATGTTTTCCACTGGATTACCCCTTTAACTTTCTGGCACCAGTTGATTTTAAAAAATGTGTTTTCTACCGGAGTACTCCTTTAACCATTTACTTGAATGTTCTGCAATACCCACCACAGCCTGTAGAAAAGAGTGATGCTGTTTTTCTTTTTTTTTTTTTAGCCCAGACAACCCCTTTGCTATTTAAGTCGATTTCAGGGTAAACACTACTCTTCTATGCAATACTAGCAAGAAATTCCTTCATGTAAGAGTACATTATGAATGTGAAGCCAGTCCTTTAGGCACAAAGGCCATTTATTTGTGCTAGCCCCCAAGCTAATAGCTGCTACCCCTCCTTTTCTCATGCAGATAGTTTACCAGTCTGACACATGGATGTCTTAGAGCAAAGTAAAACAAACAGGGCGATAACACTGATCTCAGCATTCCCCGAAAATCCACTGTAATACATCTCTGATATTGGAAAGCTGCTGTATTTATTTGGATAAGACATGCTTATACCTGCTTGACTGGGTCACAGCGTTACACTGTAAAATCGGATTTGCTTTTTTATTATATAATCCACTAACCATGTATTTTATTTATCAGAAATGTTCTGAAGTAGATTTCGCTGCTATAGAGGAGCCTTCAGGTTTTATTTGTGTATAGTGCTGTATAACAAGGAGACACTATTATTCTACATTCAGCCTATCTAATTCATTAGTGAGGAGGATTTACTAAGCTCAAGAAGGCAAATCCCATTTTTGCACTACTGGATCACCCAAAGCTTTATTGTTCACCTCTGCTCTTCATACAGATTGAAGAAACTAGGTTAGAGATTAGTTAATGGGTTAGAAGAGCAGCAAGGTCCCTGCCAATACCCTAAGCTTTAAATATACCGTATTCGTGAGTCAGGACTAAATTACTTTCTCATTGTCCCCTTAGTTGGTTAATAGAGTTATTAGAAAAGGTCAGAGATGCTACATAAGTTTGATAGGAATTTCTCATTATTATGCTTTAATTTAGTTTATATTTCTCATTATTTAGAAATTGCCAACACATCTGGCAGCGCTGTACAGAAACCGGCATCATGCACATCGGTCCCTATACCCGATGGAGATGGAATTATTCTTTTTCAGATGCACACAATAAATACTTATTTTTGAAAACAGGTGATTCACCTATAAGGCCTTGTTCTCACACAGTTTTTTGTCTGTTTTTTGGGGGATCTTAAATGCCCACTGTATGGCTTAAAAACAGCCCCAAAATAGCCTTAATTTACTTTTTAAAATCTATGAAATAAATTCTTAAAAAAGCTACCGTCCCATCTCACTTCTCCCCTTTGACTGAAAACTTAAACAACATGTCTACCTTTGACCACCTTCAGTCTGGTTCCTGTCCCCAACACTATATTGAAACCCCTAACCAAGGTGCCCAATGATCCACTGACTGATAAAGCCTCACGTCAGTTCTCCTGCTCTTTGCCTCTGTATTTGACGCAGTTGACCGTTCCTTCCTGCTTGGACAACTGATTTTAATACAAAACATCCATTTTAGTAGTATCTTTCTAATTTCTGAAATGTTAAAGGTGTGCACACTGCTAGGCTTCTGCTAAGTTTATCTAAGCATGTCCCAGACATCTCCTTCCATCAGTTTTTATGAAGCTATCATTGTCAACTGGCTTCTTCTGGGCCAACAGCAAACTGGAACTTTTTGAGAAACCAAATATGGTTTGGTTGAGCATGACAGGCTATATATAATACTTGTGCCCCAGAAAAAGCTGATGGCGAAACTCGAGTCAAACTGTAATTCAATTGTTTCATTGAGATACTTATATTTTATGATGGCTAATATAAATAAACCCTTTAACTAAATTATGGTTCAAAAAGTTTGTTTGTACCATGTCTCCATCTTAAATCAGGACAGGAAAGACATTAGAGGTGACTGTCATACCCATTTGGAGATTATCTTTGATCCTGTGGATTAGAACTTTTTTAAACACCATCTGGGATAAAACTTTGGAACTTGGTGGATGGTGACATGCTACGTTTTTTAAAGCCCTTAAATGTCACTGTTCTTTACAACTCATACAGGGATAGGTACACTACTGTGGTAGATGTAACAATGACATTGGCTAACCCTCAACACTGACGTTAAAATTGAGACATTCGCCAGTATTTCCTTATATGAAGGACATACCTGAGCCCGCACACCAACGCCAAGGTTTCTCAATTGGCATGGGACCTAGCACTAACCTACCTGTGCCTGATAAGCAAAACCAGGGGCCAGTGGGCAATTACGGCAGCATTAGGTCCGACTCACAGCGCCCTCCCAGTTACCTCCAGTGTGAACTGGGCACACTTACAATGGGAGGAGGGAGGCAAGCTATAAGCCCCACCCAAGTGGCTGAGTATGTATGCTGGCCTCACTGGTGAACCTGAATGCAGCCTAGAGTGGAAATAAAGGTGCATAAAATGTGGAGTTTTTACATCTCCAAGTATAAGACTTAAAAGACTTAAAAGTATAAGTCTTATACTTGGAGATTTAAAAACTTCACATTGTATGCACCTTTATTTCCACTCTAAGCTGCATTCAGGTTCACCTGTAAGTCCGGCAAACATACTCAGCCACTTGGGTGGGGTTTATAGCTTGCCTCCCTCCTCCCATTGTATGTATGCCCAGTTCACACTGGAGGTAACTGGGAGCAAGCTGTGAGTCGGACCTAATGCTTCCGTAATTGCCCACTGGCCCCTGGTTTTGCTTATCAGGCACAGGTAGGTTAGTGCTAGGTCCCGTGCCACTTGAGAAACCTTGGCGTTGGTGTGCGGGCTCAGGTATGTCCTTCATATAAGGATATACTGGCTAATGTCTCAATTTTAACATCAGTGTTGAGGGTTAGCCAATGTCATTGTTACATCTACCACAGTATTGTACCTATCCCTGTATGTTATTATTCTAATTATTACACATCCGCACCGTTTATCTGGTGTAGGATGTTAATGTGGCACTTGTAGTCTGTTGCAGGCATCCCTCACCGCATGCCTTTTTATGCTGGGGATCACCCTTAGCAACAGACTACAAGGGTAGGATCTGCTCCCCCAGTATATATGCACAACCGCATGTGTGGTTGAGCACCTCCTACCTGCCAGTTGAGATCATCTCTCTTTTTCGCTATTTAAATGTTCTTTACAGCTCCTAAGGTGTCCCATGCTCAACCTTGTCTTGTGGGGAGGTTTTACATGGAGATATATACTGTATATATATATATATATATATATATATATATATATATATATATATACTTTATTTTTGTAGGGGTAAATGATATGCTAATATAAACTGATTATGTCTCCTCTTACCAAGTAAATGCAGTTTTTCTCCATCTTTTCTTGAAAGTAAGATCATCCATGCCCTTTTATTTGCTCACCTTTGTCATTTTTTCCAGTACTATGTTATCCTTTCTATGGACCCGAAGCTCAGAACTCAACAGTATACTCCAGAGAAGGCTGTGTCAATGCTTGATAATATGGTAATATTATGTTGCATGCATTACTCTTTTAATACTTTTCAATATCCTATTGGCCTTAGAAGCAGCTGATTGACATTGTATGCTGTTCTCCAGTTTATGCTCTACAGTTGGTATTTGTTTTATTTTTTAAATACTTTTGCATAGTCTATTCAGCCCCACAAACAAATCATATACAGCGGTAAACTACATACCACATGTAGTCACAAAAAAAACTACATTTGGTCTATTCATCCCAATTGGAATACTACAATTTGTGTAGTGCAATACTGTTTTGCTGATATGGCCATGTATATAAACCACATAGTGCCACTGCCAAAAAAAGATGTGAACATACTGTAGCATACCATGATTCTAATCGTGTTTTATTGATTCACTTTGTGATATGCGCTCCATAAAGTCGGCCTGTACATTTCTGTATTTCAGACTACAGGTACCTGCTGGACGGAGATTTATTCTTGGTTAATTTTGTCTATGTTGTTCATTACAGATGTTGAATTCAGACCGTACCAAAGTTCAGCCTCCACTTAATATTGAGTTTATTAAGCTTCGCATATTGATTCACACACTAAAGCAGAGAAGGGTAATACTCTGGTGAATTGGGATCATTAGGTCTGCAGGTCTCTCGTCTTTGTCACAATATTTAAATGCATTAAAAAAAATTAATGTTCAGTTTACAAGTGGATTCTGTTCTGCTGAGAGCAAGAGGGTTCTAAAAATCTCTTGCATGTATTATAAAGAATACAGCGGTGTCATGGCAGGTCACAATTGTAACTGCGGCCTCAAAAAAACGACATAATGAGGTAAAAATAGTGAACACTTTGCAGAGGATTACCTTGAAGCTCCTGGTGCAAAATCTGTAACAGGACACCCAACTACCATGTGTCATGTAGAACAAGAGAGAACGTCCAGCACTCGATGTCCGTTGCAATAGTGTTTATTGGCATAAAAGCAGATACATGAACAGGACAGAGTGTAAGCCTACGCGTTTCAGGTAACAAGACCCTTAGTCATGTAGAACACTTCTGGCACTAGGGCTTGGTGCAGTTGCTACCCATGTATTCTCAAACGTTATTCTCATGTCTTTCCTCCATGTGTTCTTTCTAAATACAATTTAATAAGTTACTGCAACCATAAATCTGGCCTGATGTAGACTACAAGACTGGAGTGATACTTTTTGTTTTTTAGAGTCTTCAGCAGATCCCATTGACTTATAATAGGGCAATCAGGATTTTCCTTTTTTTGGTATATCATGATGATCAGTGATCAGTGATCAGTGATGGCATATTGCTAGGTTATGCTATGATCGGTATGAGTCTAACCTCTGTGCACCCCATTGGCTTTATCACTGCATGCACTTTTGAGTTATTGCATAGTGACAGTGATGACCATCCAGCTGTGCAGGACACTGTAGCTGGTCCCATTCATTTGCAATATGTCATCACTTTATTAAAAGGGGTCCTACAAGAGGACTAGAGGATTCTGTATTGGACCTAGGCTCTGATACAATAATGGTCCTACAATATAACAGAATCTCAACAGGATCTTACATGTCCTACAATACAACAGGATCTCAACTAGCACTAAGTGACAGCCCCCAACTGGGCAATGGTCCCTACACTCACAGGGCTAACACTATATAGACAAGTTAGTCAGACTGATTTGAAACCAGACCAGCATGTCAGAGGCAGAAGCAGCAACCAGAGAAAGTAGTAAAGAAACAAGCCAGAATCAAACTGAGAGGGCAGGCCAGAACCAAATCTGCAGACAAAGCAGGGGTCAGAAGTCACAGCAAATGACCAAGTTCATGCAGCAAACAAAATTAGTACGACTAAGGCGGCAACGCCCGCCAAAACACATCACTCCTTGGTTCGTCCATGCTGTGTTCCATGTATCTCTTGATGTTCTAATAGAGAATTGTTCTTACCTGTGGCTGCAGTGCTGGAACTCGTTTTTATCTCTACTATATCTACGCGTGCAATCTACACACTCCCGTGCACGCCTGACTTGGTGGTTAGCTGGACATCACTCTCTGTGTGCTGGCAAACAGAATTAGCACAGCACCAGGGTATTATATCCAGTCACAGATGTCTGTGACCTGATTGGCGCCACATCCCACTCACTGATTGGTTGGTCTGCTCTGCCTCCCCTGATGACATGGGGCACCGTGATTAGTAGCTGTGGTTGCTTATGCAACAGAGAGACACAGTTTTATTGCTTATGAAACGTAATCCTGATTTTGGGGGAAATATCTTAACATGCAAATGCATTTATATGTCTAGAAGTGAGTCCATACCATGTGTCAAAAGTTAATTCATTGCCTGGACATTTTTTTTTCTATTTTTAATGATGCTCAAGGTAGGGTAAAAGAATGAAAAAGTACCCACCTGCCGTGATGGCGTTCTTAAGGGTGGGTCACTGCTACTGCTCGCTTCTTTTTTTATGTCCCAAAACATAGAGAGTGCCCTCTCAGCCAGTCACTGTGTAACATATGCGCTCCGGCCAGACACACTGGCCGAGAGTGCCCTCTTGTCATGTCCCACGGAACGCGCCCGCATGCGAATTTCAGCCCATCACTCACCTCCCTGGTCTTTCTGTTCCCGCAGCCCCAGCGCGTGTGCCCCTTCCTCCTAGGGCACGCACGTGCCGGAGCTCTTACATTTAAAGGGCCAGTATGCAAATCAGGTATGATTATATAATACCTATGATAATGATATTAATTATCATCCACTAAACTGATAAAATATCTATATTGATTTATTAACTAGGCCAGATATACTTATTCAATATCTGGATGGAACACAAAGAATAGCGACTGTTGTTTTAAAGCATTGCATAATAATCTAAATGAGTGATAATCTCTTAAATACAAATGCGAACTTCATATATATTTTTGCATTATTTTATTTTTTCTCTTTATTTTGGCTGTTATGTTATATTAGACAAAACTTTATGCTATATGTTTGTATAAATTCTGAAAATTTTCAATAAAAACCATTTGAACCTAATTAGGTGTATTCACCTGTGCTCTGTGCTCCTCCCTTGTATCCCTGCTGGATCTTTGTTGTCTTTGTGCCCTAGAGAAAGCATACTGTGTTTCTGTGTTCCTGATATCCGTGTTCCTGATCCTTGTTCCGTTACCTGACTCTGCACCTATGCCGCCTGCCCTGACCTACTGCTACCTTGATCACGTCTTGCCAGTTTCCTTTTGTGCCACGCCACATCCCAGCAACCTGCGTGGATGATTCGTGCCAGGGGTAGCGACCTGGGTGCCGCATGCCGCAGCAAGACCATCCCGCTCTGCTCCCTGACACGGCCCACGTCAGCTACCACACAGGCAAGGAGGATCCACCACCTGCCGTGACCCGTTACACACTGGCTATAGCAGTGAACCCCATCATCCAGTAATCCCCTAAATTAGCACTTTTTATGTTTCTGGACAGAGAAGAAGAAGTGCCCAGGCTGGCACCATGGAAACCACATCAGCAGGGAATGAATGGCAGGTGAGTAAACTGTTTAAAGTATTTTGACCCCACCTTGGGCATCAAAGAATATGGAAAAAATTATCTAGACAACCCCTAAATGAAATAAAGTGAGCGCTGAATCAATGAAAGGATGGAGAGGCTGAGGGATGAATCAATGAGTTAATACAAATCTTAAACATAGGAATATAACTTTTTGATAATTTTAATATGCTGTGACTTACAGTTTCAATAACAAGATTAACAATTCATTGCTTCATAACCCTTCTCATAACCCTCTTGTTTTATAGCATTTAGCTTGTGAACCTAAAGTTACAGCAGAGCAATGTGTTCCAGATTCTCATAACAGGGAGCAGGTGCTAGGCATCTGCAATGCCCTTTCCTACCCTGTAAATATAAGCTTCAAGTCGCTCATTGCCATGATACAATTGACTATATAATAAATGGACATAACATGTATAACCAACAGTTCATTACTTATACATTTCCTTGTTAGCATATAATTTACCATAGGAAACTGACACTCTTGATAAATACATAAAGGAATTAAAAGAAATTGCACAAATATGTCTTTGTCTTGCATGAATAGACCTGTTTTTGTAAACATTTTCATGGTGAAACTTTTTACATTAAAAATCTATTTAAAAACTTTGTATGCAGATGCTTAACCAGAATTCATAGGACCCCGTAGAAAAATGAGTTGGGCCCCCACCATCTAATAATAACAGAAAAATGAAACAGCAGTATATGTGCCAATATTTAACGTTATGGAAAATAGCACCATATATACAAAAATGTAATCAACCTGTTATTCCCTACAAAATAAACACCCAAAAACGTGTCTCGAATTGTTAGAATAACCCTTACTCATGGTTAAAACCAATTTTAACCCCTTAAGGACCCAGCATTTTTCATTTTTTGCTTTTTCGTTTTTTCCTCCTTACTTTAAAAAAATCATAACCCTTTAAATTTTCCACCTAAAAATCCATATTATGGCTTTTTTTTTTTTGCGCTACCAATTCTACTTTGCAGTGACATTAGTAATTTTACCCAAAAAGCCACGGCGAAACGGCAAAAAAAATAGTGCGAAAAAATGTAAGAGAAAACGCCATTTTGTAAATTTTGGGGGTTTCCGGTTCTGTGCAGTGCATTTTTCGGCAAAATTGACACCTTATCTTTATTCTATAGGTCCATACGGTTAAAATAAAACCCTACTTATATAGGTTTGATTTTGTCGTACTTCTGGAAAAAATCATAAGTACATGCAGGAGAATTTATATGTTTAACCCCTTAAGGACCAGGCCATTTTACACCTTAAGGACCAGAGCATTTTTTGCAATTCTGACCACTGTCACTTTAAACATTAATAACTCCGGAATGCTTTTACTTATCATTCTGATTCTGAGAATGTTTTTTCGTGACATATTCTACTTTAACAGAGTGGTAAATTTTTGTGGTACCTTGCATCCTTTCTTGGTGAAAAATCCCCAAATTTGATGAAAAAATTAAAATTTTGCAGTTTTCTAACTTTGAAGCTCTCTGCTTGTAAGGAAAATGGATATTCAAAAAAAATATTTTTTAGTTCACATATACAATATGTCTACTTTATGTTTACATCATAAAATTGACATTTTTTTTACTTCTGGAAGACACCAGAGGGCTTCAAAGTTCAGCAGCAATTTTTTAATTTTTCACTAAATTTTTCAGTTTTGAAGTGGATTTGAAGGTTCTTCATCTTAGAAATACCCCACAAATGACCCCATTATAAAAACTGCACCCACCAAAGTATTCAAAATGACATTCAGTAAGTGTTTTAAACCTTTAGGTGTTTCACAGGAATAGCAGCAAAGTGAAGGAGAAAATTCAAAATCTTCATTTTTTACACTCGCATGTTCTTGTAGACCCAATTTTTGAATTTTTACAAGGGGTAAAAATAAGAATATTTTTACTTGTATTTGAAACCCAATTTCTCTCGAGTAAGGATATATCTCATATGTCTATGTAAATTGTTCTGCGGGCGCAGTAGAGGGCTCAGAAGGGAAGGAGCGACAAATGTTTTTTGGACCTGTCACCTTTAGGAAGCCCCTATGGTGCCAGAACAGCAAAAAAAAAAAAAAAAAAAAAACACATGGCATACCATTTTGGAAACTAGACCCCTCAGGGAACATAACAAGGGGTAAAGTGAACCTTAATACCCCACAGGTGATTCACGACTTTTGCATATATTTAAAAAAAAATTTTTTTTTTACCTAAAATGCTTGGTTTCCCCAAAATTTTACATTTTTAAAAAGGGTAATAGCAGAAAATACCCCACAAAATTTGAAGCCCAATTTCTCCCGATTCAGAAAACTCCGCATATGGGGGTGAAAAGTGCTCTGCTGGCGCACTACAGGTCTCAGAAGAGAAGGAGTCACATTTAGCTTTTTGAAAGCAAATTTTGCTCTGGGGGCATGCCACATTTAGGAAGCCCCTATGGTGCCAGAACAACAAAAAAAAAACACATGGCATACCATTTTGGAAACTAGACCCCTCGGGGAACGTAACAAGGGGTAATGTGAACCTTAATACCCCACAGGTGTTTCACGACTTTTGCATATGTAAAAAAAAAAAAAAAAAAAATTTTACCTAAAATGCTTGGTTTCCCAAAAATGTAACATTTTTAAAAATGGTAAAAGCAGAAAATACACCACAGAATTTGAAGCCCAATTTCTCCCGATTCAGAAAATACCCCATATGGGGGTGAAAAGTGCTCTGTTGGCGCACTACAGGTCTCAGAAGAGAAGGAGTCACATTTGGCTTTTTGAAAGCAAATTATGCTCTGGGGGCATGCCGCAGTTAGGAAGCCCCTATGGTGTTACTTAACTCAGTGTTTCACAACCAGTGTGCCTTCAGCTGTTGCAAAACTACAACTCTCAGCAGTCACCGACAGCCAACGGGCATGCTGGGAGTTGTAGTTATGCAACCAGCAGATGCACCACTACAACTCCCAGCATGCACTTTAGCTGATTGTGCAAGCTGGGAGTTGTAGTTATACAACAGCTGAAAGTACACTTTTCCATAGAAAAAATGTGCCTCCAGCTGTTGCAAAACTATAAGTCCCAGCATGCCCGTAAGGGAATGCTGTGAGTTGTGGTGGTCTGCCTCCTGCTGTTGCATAACTACAGCTCCCAGCATGCCCTTTTTGCATGCTGGGAGCTGTTGCTAAGCAACAGCAGGAGGCTGTCACTCACGTCCAACTGCTGATCCAGGCTGCAGGTCAGTCCCTCGCCGCCGCCGCTCCTGGGGCCCCGATCCCAACAGGGACGCCGGGGATCGGGGTCCCCAGCTGCCGGGGTCCATGTCCCGCACCCGCTCACGTCCTCCGGAAGAGGGGCGGAGCGGGTTGCGGGAGTGACACCTACAGCAGATGCCCTGATTGGTCGGCCGGTAATCCGGCCGACGAATCAGGGCGATCGTGAGGTGGCACCAGTGCCTCACCCCTGCTGGCTATGGCTGTTTGGGGCCGTCAGAGACGGCCCCGATCAGCCAGTAATTCCGGGTCACCGGGTCACTGGAGACCCGATTGACCCGCAATACGCCGCAGATCGCTGGGCTGAATTGTTCATCATGACCCCCCTGGGCGATATGCCGCGATGCCTGCTGATCGATATCAGCAGGTATCGGACTCCGGCTCCGCTCCAGCTGGCTGCGGGGGGCCCGGGAATGGACAGGATGTACTCCTACGTCCTCGGTCCTTAAGGACTCGGAAACGGGGGCGTAGGAGTACGTTCATTGTCCTTAACCCCTTAAGGACCAGGCCATTTTACACCTTAGGACCGGAGCGTTTTTTGAACATCTGACCACTGTCACTTTAAACATTAATAACTCTGGAATGCTTTTACCTATCATTCTGATTCCGAGATTGTTTTTTCATGACATATTCTACTTTATGTTATTGGTAAAATTTTGTCGATACTTGCATCGTTTCTTAGTGAAAAATTTCAAAATATGCTGAAAAAATAGAAAATTTTGCATTTTTCTAACTTTGAAGCTCTCTGCTTGTAAGGAAAATGGATATTCCAAATTATTCACAAATACAATATGTCTACTTTATGTTTGCATCATAAAATTGATGTGTTCAGCAGCAATTTTCCAATTTTTCACAAAATTTTCAAACTCACAATTTTTCAGAGACCAGTTCAGGTTTGAAGTGGATTTGAAGGGTCTTCATATTAGAAATATCCCACAAATGACCCCATTATAAAAACTGCACCCCCCAAAGTATTCAAAATGACATTCAGTCAGCATTTTAACCCTTTAGGTGTTTCACAGGAATAACAGCAAAGTGAAGGAGAAAATTCACCATCTTCATTTTTTACACTCGCATGTTCTTGTAGACCCAATTTTTTAATTTTTACAAGGGGTAAAAAGAGAAAATGTATACTTATATTTGTAGCCCAATTTCTCTCGAGTAAGGATATACCTCATATGTCCATGAAAAGTGTTCGGCGGGCACAGGAGAGGGCTCACAAGCGAAGGAGCGACAAGGGGATTTTGGAGAGTACGTTTTTCTGAAATGGTTTTTGGGGGGCATGTTGCATTTAAGAAGCCCCTATGGTACCAGAACAGCAAAAAATCCCCACATGGCATTCCATTTTGGAAACTAGACCCCTTGGGGAACATAACAAGGGGTAAAGTGAACCTTAATACCCCACAGGTGTTTCACGACTTTTGCATATGTAAAAAAAAAATTTTTTTTCACTAAAATGTGTGTTTCCCCCCAAATTTCACATTTTTGCAAGGGTTAATAGCAGAAAATACCCCCCAAAATTTGTAACCCCATCTCTTCTGAGTATGAAGGTACCCCATAAGTGGACCTGAAGTGCACTACGGGCGAACTACAATGCTCAGAAGAGAAGGAGTCATATTTGGCTTTTGGAGAGCAAATTTTGGTCGGGGGGCATGTCGCATTTAGGAAGCCCCTATGGTGCCACAACAGCAAAAAACCCTCACATGGCATACCATTTTGGAAACTAGACCCCTTGAGGAACGTAACAAGGAATAAAGTGAGCCTTAATACCCCACAGGGGTTTCACGACTTTTGCATATGTAAAAAAATATATATTTTTTTTCACAAAAATGTGTGTTTCCCCCCAAATTTCACATTTTTGCAAGGGTTAATAGCAGAAAATACCCCCCAAAATTTGTAACCCCATCTCTTCTGAGTATGAAGGTACGCCATAAGTGGACCTGAAGTGCACTACGGGCGAACTACAATGCTCAGAAGAGAAGGAGTCATATTTGGCTTTTGGAGAGCAAATTTTGCTCGGGGGGCATGTCGCATTTAGGAAGCCCCTATGGTGCCAGGACAGCAAAATAACCCCAACATGGCATACCATTTTGGAAACTAGACCCCTTGAGGAACGTAACAAGGGGTACAGTGAGCATTTACCCCCCACTGGTGTCTGTCAGAACTTTGGAACAGTGGGCTGTACAAAATGTTTAATTTGCACAGCCCACTGTTCCAAAGATCTGTCAGACACCAGTGGGGTGTAAATTCTCACTGCACCCCTCATTACATTCCGTGAGGGGTGTAGTTTCCGAAATGGGGTCACATGTGTTTTTTTTTTTTGCGTTTGTCAAAACCGCTGTAACAATCAGCCACCCCTGTGCAAATCACCTCAAATGTACATGGTGCACTCTCCCTTCTGGGCCTTGTTGTGCGCCCCCAGAGCACTTTGCGCCCACTGGGGTATCTCCGTAGTCGGGAGAAATTGCATTACAAATTTTGGGGGGCGTTTTTCCCTTATACCTCTTGTCAAAATGAACAGTATAGGGCAACACCAGCGTGTTAGTGTAAAAAATTTATTTTTTTACACTAACATGCTGTTGTAGACCCCAACTTCACCTTTTCATAAGGGGTTAAAGGAGAAAAAGCCCCCCAAAATTTGTAACACAATTTCTCCCGAGTACGGCGATACCCCATATGTGACACTAAACTGTTGTCCTGAAATACGACAGGGCTCCAAAGTAAGAGCGCCATGCGCATTTGAGGCCTGAATTAGGGATTTGCATAGGGGTGGACATAGGGGTATTTTACGCCAGTGATTCCCAAACAGGGTGCCTCCAGCTGTTGCAAAACTCCCAGCATGCTTGGACAGTCAACGGCTGTCCGGCAATACTGGGAGTTGTTGTTTTGCAACAGCTGGAGGCTCCACTTTGGAAACAGTGGCGTACCGGACGTTTTTTATTTTTATTGGGAGGGGAGGGGGGCTGTGTAGGGGTAAGTGTATATGTAGTGTTTTTTACTTTTTATTTTATTTAGTGTTAGTGTAGTGTAGTGTAGTGTTTTTAGGGTACAGTCACACGGGCGGGGGGATTACAGCAAGTTCCCGCTGCGAGTTTGAGCTGCCGCGCAAAATTTGCTGCATCGCAAACTTGCAGCCTGATACTCACTGTAAGCCCCCTGCCCATGTGAATGTACCCTGTACATTCACAGGGGGGGGGGACCTCCAGCTGTTACAAAACTACAACTCCCAGCATGCATAGTTTATCAGTGCATGCTGGTAGTTATAGTTTTGCAACAGCTGGAGGCACACGGTTGGGAAACACTGAGTTAGGAAACAGACAATGTTTCCCAACCAGTGTGCCTCCAGTTGTTGCAAAACCACAACTCCCAGCATTCTCAGGCATGCTGGGAGTAGTAGTTTTGCAACATCTGGAGGACTACAGTTTGCAGACCACTAATACAGTGGTTCCCAATCTGTTCCCTTCCAGATGTTGCAAAACTACAACTCCCAGTATGCCAAAACTGTCCAGGCATGCTGAGAGTTGTAGTTCTGCAACATCTGAAGGGCCAGATGTTACAGAACTACAACTCCCAGCATGCCTGGGCAGTAAGGGCATGCTGAGGATGTGTAGTTTTGCAACATCTGGAAGGGCACAGTGGTCTCCAAACTGTGGACCTCCAGATGTTGCAAAACTGCAACTCCCAGCATGCCCAGACGCCAAGGGCTGTCTGGGCATGCTGGGAGTTGTAGTTTACAGGGTCCCATTACAGCAATGCATGTCGCTTTACGGCGACGTGCATTGCTGTAAAGGGCCCGACCGCGGCTGAAGATCTACTCACCTGTCGCCGCCACCGCCATCTTCATCGCAGGGATCCGGGTCTTCAGGGACGAGGTAAGTACCGGGGCTGGTCCCCAGCACTCCACCGTCCCCCGCCACGTCCTCCGATCTTCCTCCCGTCCTCTCCGGACTTCAAGGGGCCGGGCAGGACGGGAGGAAGTAACCGCCCCCCCCCCCTTGCGATAGGTCGGTCAGTTAACCGACGGATCGCAGGGGATCGGAGGAGGTGGCAGGCTTGCCACCTCGCTCCTATACTTTAGCATGGTCCTGGCTGTCTGTGACAGCCGGGATCATGCAAAATTACCGGGCGGTCGAAACCAGAGACCCGATCAGCCCGGTATCGCCGCAGATCGCAAGGGCGATTTCCCTTGCAATTTGCGGCGATCGCCGACATGGGGGGTCTACATGGCCCCCCTCGGCGTTTGCCCTGGATGCCTACTGAAGGATTTCAGCAGGCACCCGGTTCCGATCTCTGCCCGGCGAGCGGCAGAGACCGGAAATACAACAGGACGTTCTCTAACGTCCTTGGGCATTAAAGCCCAGGTAGTGAGGATGTTAGAGAACGTCCTATGTCCTTAACAGGTTAAGGGGTTAAAAATGTCCTCTTCTGACCCCTATAAATTTTTTATTTTTCCACGTACGGGGCAGTTTGAGGGCTCTTTTTTTGCGCTGTGATCTGAAGTTTTTATTGGTACCATTTTTTGTTGTGATTGTGCTTTTAGATAGCTTTTTATTAATTGTTTAATGGTATAAAAAGTGACCAAAAATATGCTATTTTGGACTTTGGAATTTTTTTCCGTGTACGCCATTGACGGTGCGGTTTAATTAATTATATATTTTTATAGTTCAGACATTTACGCACGCAGCAATACCACATATGTTTATTTTTATTTACACGTTTTTTTTTTTTATGGGAAAAGGGTGGTGATTCAAACTTTTATCAGGGAAGGGGTTAAATCACATTTATGAACACTTTTTTTTCCAGTGTTCTATAACACTGCACACACTGATCTTTTACACTGATCACTGGCATGTATTAACATGCCATTGATCAGTGTTATCAGTGCTTGACTGCTCCTGCCTGGATCTCAGGCACGGAGAAGTCATTCGCCGATCGGACACCGAGGAGGCAGGTAGGTCCTGAACAGCCTGACTGAGCTGCCAAGATACTTCAATTTCACTTCAGACATGGCAGTCAACTTTGAAGGGTTAATACAGGGCATCACTGCGATCAGTGATGTCCTGTATTAGCCACGGGTCCCAGCCGTTGATGGCCACTGGGACCGAACCGATTTGACACGGGGTATATATACGTCATGCGTCGTTAAGGGGTTAAAGAGGAACTGTGGTCAACCTCCAAAAATAAGATTGCAATATCATTGAATATAAAGTTTCTTGATACAATCTTCCATTCCTGAGATAGAAGGGTTTATAGTTTGTCTGCCAATCTAGGAAATCAGTCAGATGGGCGTGAACTTCATTTAAATAATAGGAGTGACTTTCAGGTTATGGGTGTGAATTTTGTTCATTAAGGGGTGTGTGTGTCTAATACGCACCCCCCTGACTATATAATCCCACCAATAGTCTGATATTCACTCCCAATATTAAAATTAACCCTTTAACGACCCATGACAAGTATACACGACATGGGCCATTAAAGGGGTATTCCGGATTTAGACATTTTATCCCCTATACAAAGGATAGGGGATAAGATGTTATGATCACATGGGGCCCACTGCTAGCATTACATCACGTCTTCAGTCCCGAAAACTTCTGGTTTCCGAGCCTAGAGATGCAGCTCTGCACATAATGTGTGTGCTGCAGGGAGATCGCAGGGGTCCCAGCGGCGGGCCCCCCTGCGATCAGACACCCTTTGGATAGGGGATAAAATGTTTAAAGCCGAAATACCCCTTTTAAGGATGTATGCTGTGGGCTCCTGACTAAAGCCTGCGTCATGTGGGGTGGACCCCAGCTGATTGCTATGGCTGAGGGCTGCCGCTAATAGCTGGCATGCAGTGATCTTCGCGACCGGCTATTAACTCTTTAGATTGCCGCGGTCAAAGCAGGATCTATAGTGACATTGAAATGGCCCCTGGTGGTCTAGAAATCTATAATTCCTCCTAAAAGTCCCCAGACCAACAAAGTGTAGAAGATAAAATAAAGGTTTAACCCACATACGTTAGCCCAATCAAAAAGTCTGATTAATACCACAATAGTACAAATAAAAACCACAAATCATGGCACAAAAAATGAGTCCTCATATATCACCATATACTGGAGAAAAAAAGTTTTTGGGTCAGAAAATGGCAAGTAAAAAATTCAAGTCCTATTCAAGTGAATGAGATTAAAGGGGGTACTCCGGTGCTTACACATCTTATCCCCTATCCAAAGGATTGGGGATAAGATGCCTGATCGCAGGAGTCCCGCAGCTGGGGACGCCCGTGATCATGCACGCGGCACCCTGTTTATAATCAGTCCCCGGACCGTGTTCGTTCCGGGTCTGATTAAGGTCGACCACAGGGCTGGCAGCGTGTGAATTCACGCCCCTGCTCCTGTGTGACATCATGCCCCGCCCCTCATCGCTATCACGCCCCCTCCCGTAGGCTTGCATTGAGGGGCGGAGCGTCACGTCACACGGGGGCGTGACGTCACACGCCGCCGGCTCTGCGGTCGACCGTAGTCAGACCCGGAGGGAACACGCTCCGGGGACTGATTACAAACGGGGTGCTGCATGCATGATCACGGTCGTCCCCAGCTGCGGGACTCCCGCGATCTGGCATCTTATCCCCTATCCTTTGGATAGGGGATAAGATGTGTAAGCACCGGAGTACCCCTTTAAGATCCAATACCAGGCACAGCCACATGTACAGTATTTTATAATTCCTGGTAAACAATAGGGGGGGGGGGGGGTCACAGTCACTTCCGTTGCCTTACCAGTGATCAGATTGATGATCTATCCTAAGGATAGGCTGTCCATATTACACTCCCAGAAAGCCCCATTTATTTTTAGAATACAAAGTGTTGAAGGTATTTTATGGGGTATCTATCAGACATTTATCTATCAGACACTTATATTAGGCAAATAGGGCAGTGAAGAAAATATGTTAGTTCATAAACTTCACTTTTCTGAAGCCGCTGCAGTACTTTTAGGTTTTTCTTACATAATGTTGATTTTAACAACTGCATGACTATGGTGGAAACAGTACTACTTCCATAGATTTTGTACTAGAAAGATAAAGATTGTGCATGCAATTGTAAGATCTGATATAAAAAGGGAATTTACATAGTAAGATGAAGACATTTTTTAATAAAAATGAGGCTGTGATTACCATCTGCAGCCACAGATTACAGCCGCAGCTTCTTGGAATAGCTCTTGAAATGCAGAAGTGTATTGAAGGGAAATTACTGTCTATAAGAGGTGGGAGGTGAATAAAATGTGTGACTTTTAAAATCTACGCCTCTATTCAAATGATGACACCTTCATCCTGGCTTAGGCTTACCTGGCATTAATGGGCGACATGTCTAAATTTTGATTGGTTAGAGGCCTTCACCAACCGGGAGAAGCATGCAGTTAAATGCTTCCATCCTGGATACTTCGATCTCTGTCTCGCTGTATGAGCTCAAAAGACCTATAATGGCACTTGTCTTGAACAGTGAGATGGAGATTGTGAGGGAAAAGGGAAGTGAAGTGTTTAACCATGAACTTTCCCTAGCTATATCTCGAGATCCTGGTGGTCTGAACACTCAGAACAAGACTAGTCAAAAATTTGGCATGTTCCTGCCAAATGTCAAAAACTTTTTTTTAGAATCCCATGGGCACTGTAAGATATGATGTCTCTTTCAGTTCCCTCCAGACCTTTTCAGAAACTTTCCCTAATAAGACATGGAAATATGAAGGTATGGGGGCTAATTCATTGCTAACTATACAAATCTGGTTATCTTGTATGCATGCTTATTGTAGTAGATAGTGGAGAACAGTGGGACTGGCTGACAATCAACTAATATTTATGTCTATAGGCTATCCATATAGTCTATTTCATTGCTAATGGGGGAGGGCCCCCATTACATTTCTTGTCCATGGGCTTCTACCATTCTTGATCTGGCCATGAAGACATTAAGACATGAAGACTTGAAAAATAGATAGCCTTGGTAATAACATTCATGAGCCCCTTTCCAACTACCATAGTTACAACACACTTCAAATGGATTAGCAAAATGGCTTTGCGAATTATTAACATTTTATTTACCAAAACCAGGACCCCAGGAATGCATAGAGATACCACCAAATGTCCTTTTTTTCGTTAGCTTTTGCTGTCTCATTTATGGGACTGTTCCACCAAAATCAGGACTGTTGATAGGTATAGCAGTAAGTAGTGTTTATCTTGAATCTGCTGTGGGCATGGACAGGGATCAAGTCCTAGGGAACAAGTGTGGGAACTCGCCATAGATTTCCACTTAAGGGCTGGTCCTGCAGAACTCTTGATAATGTAACAGTTTTCCCACTGTGGAAAAGTGCAGGAACTCCATTCCTATGTGTTTCTGTAGGACTTGAGCTCTGGCCATGGATCATCTGTGCATAGACCCTTGGCCATTGCCCTTATGCCCAAATGCTTAACCCAACGCTACAGAATTTGCAGTTGCTCAACAATCTTTTGTCCTTGTAGGTGCTACTTATTGGTGTGGTTAGATCGGCATGTCAAAAATGTTCTGCAATACTGCAGCATGTTCCACATTTTATAGAACGGTTTCTGGAGAATAATGTGCAATTACCGAACAAGAAAAGGTCACAATGGAAAGGTTTTTACAAAAAAATGACTGTAGACTGACCAAAAACATTTTTCTTTCCATTTCATATATAGTAAAAGCTTATTTCTGCCTCACCACAGCTTGTTAAAGGTCATAAACTTCTTGTCAGCATTTTACAGGCCCCAAAAGAGTTATAAATATATCAGGAACTCGACTCAAAAACAAAACATGAAAATAAATTTCACTTTACAAAAAAATACTGAACTGAGAACATTTACAGCTTTATTGGATTTAAAGGAGACTTAACTTCAGGCCCTGGGCTCTATTGCTTGGCTTTTTTAAATTTCAAGTGAGGCATGTCAAAAAAAAATCGGAGCCAAAAAATCACCAAGAAGAAATCCATTCCTCATGTCATCTTTTCTCTTTTATAGACAATATCCTGCAAGGGCATCATGAAGAAATTTCTTTCTCTTTTTTTTATAGGCAATTGTTATATCTTTTGTCTGATGCCGGGCCCTCTTTGAAACCAAAAACACCACTCCGGAATGAAATTGGAGTCAATGTATAAGAGGAAATAATTTGACAACATATTTTTTTATTTAAAAAAAAATTAAGGGAATTTATCACTTTTTTTTTTATTTTTTATTTTTTTACTAATTAAAATTCTTTATATGTGAAAGCAAAATATTTGCCCAGATATATTATGTCTAGTTTTGCTCATAATAAACAATCACACCTTAGCGTTTATATTTTAGCAAGCTCTTGGAAAATCTAAACTTAGTTGTTATTGGTTGCTAAGAGAAATACAGACATATTTTTGTCTCATATTCATAAATCTGTGCCATTGTGGGGGTCTCGGTTGATGACCCTTTGCCATTCAAAGTGCAGTGTCCTCCTGGGATCCCTACGGGGGCCTGTGGTTGGATGTTGCCTCATTGTATATATGCTTGTGTTGTTCTTACTGTTTTATACATTTTTTGCCATGTTGTACGCTGACACTGTGTTTGTCTTTGGAATAGATTGTAGCTTAAATGTTAATACATGCACACATGCCTACAGGGAACCTTCTAGAGAAAAGGGAGGAGGTCATTCTACTGAGGAGAAAGAAGTTCAGGTCTAGAGTTGGCCTCTCTTCTGAGAAGAGGTGTGCCAGAGGGCTGCCAGAAAGGCCTACAAGTTACACCTGATACAGTCATTATCCATGGTTTACATTATTTACTTTGTCTCTAATTTTGGAATAGTCGTTTGACTACAGTAAAGTCTATGGGGAGATTAATCAAAACCTGTCCAGAAGAAAAGTTCCTGAGTTGCCCATAGCAACCAATCAGATCACTTCTTTCCTTTTGAAATGGTCTCTGAAAAATGAATGAAGCGATCCGATTGGTTGCTATGGACAACTCATCAACTTTTCCTCTGAACAGGTTTTGCTAAATCTCCCCCTATGTTTTCTTTAAGTTACCACAGTGTTGCTCCTTTTTTTTTGCACTACACCATAGCTTAGGGGAATAAAATGGTCAGAAATAAAAGAAAACCAATATGGATGAATAAAAATGTTAAACATTAAAATAATTAAAAACAAAAAAAAAGCATTTAAACTGCTAAAATAGGATGGCAGTGAAGAAGCATTAAAAAGCTATAGAGAATATGTAAAAACAGATAAAAGCCGCTAAAATAGAGACAGAAAGACTCACTGCCAAACAGAGTAAAACTAACCCCAAAATGTTCTTTAACTTTATAAATAGCAAAAAGGTTAAAAATGAAAGTGTTGGCCCTTTAATAAACAATAAAAAAGAAATTATAAAGGAGGATAAGGAAAAAGCAAATATATTAAACAAATTCTTCTCCACTATATTCACCGTGGAAAATGAAATGCCAGGTGAAATACAGCGAGATAAGGTAAACTCCCCAGTGCAGGTTACCTGTCTAACCCAGGAAGAAGTACAGTGCCACCTACAAAAAATCATAATAGACAAATAGCAAGGTTCAGATGGCATTCACCTCCGTGTTCTAAAGGAATTAAGTAATGTAATAGACAGACCCCTATTTTTAATATTCAGGGACTCCACAGTAACAGGGACTGTTCCCCAGGACTGGCGCAAGGCAAATGTGGTGCTAATATTTAAAATGGGTCAAAAGGTGACTCCGGGAATTATAGACCTGTTAGTTTAACCTCAGTTGTATGTAAATTGTTTGAGGGTTTTCTAAGAGATGCTATTTTGGAGTATCTTGATAAAAATAAATAAATAAATTAAATAAATATATGACTCCATATCAGCATGGCTTTATGAGGGATCAGTCCTGTCAAACTAACCTGATCAGCCTTTATGAGGAGGTGAGCTCAAGACTGGACCAGGGGGGAAGCAATGGATGTCGTATATCTGGATTTTTCCAAAGCATTTGATACGGTGCCACACAAAAGGTTGGTGCATAAAATGAGAATGCTTGGGCTGGGGGAGAATGTGTGTAAGTGGGTAAGTAACCGGCTCAGTGATAGGAAACAGAGGGTGGTCATTAATGGTACTTATTCTGGTTGGGTGACTGTTACTAGTTACCACAGGGGTCAGTCTTGGGTCCTGTTCTATTTAATATATTTATTAATGACTTGAAGAGGGGTTGAATAGCAAAGTAGCAATCTTTGCAGATGGTGCTAAACTCTGTAAAGCGGTAAACACAATAGAGGACAGTGCCCTGTTACAAATGGATCTGGATAGGTTGGAGGTTTGGGCTGGGAAGTGGCAGATGAGGTTCAACACTGATAAATGTAAGGTAATGCACATGGGGAAGAAAAATTCGGGCTAGGATTATGTATTAAATGGGAGCCCACTTGGAACGACTGACATGGAAAAGGACTTGGGATTCTTAGTTAATAGTAAATTGTACCCAGAAAGATTATCAGAATTAGGGTTATTTAATTTAGAAAAAAGAAGGCTTAGGGGAGACCTAATAACTATGTATAAATATATCAGGGGACCTTACAGAGATCTCTCCCATGATCTATTTATACCCAGGACTGTATCTATAACAAGGGGACATCCTCTACGTTTAGAGGAAAGAAGGTTTCTACACCAGCACAGACGGGGGTTCTTTGGAAGACTGTGGAATTCTTTGCCAGAGGACGTGGTCATGGTGAACTCGATACATTTATTTAAAAGGGGTCTGGATGCATTTTTGGAGAATAATAACATTACAGGTTATGGGTTCTAGATCCATAGTGACAGAAGGTTGATCAAGGGATCTATTCTGATTGCCATATTGGAGTCGGAAAGGAATTTTTACCTTAAGTATGAGGGTTACCTGCCTTCCTCTGGATCAACTCAGTAGGGAATTATTAGGGTTATAGGTTGAACTTGATGGACTTATTAACTATGTTACTATCAGGGCGCCCTAAACACTTTCAGGAAAGAAATCATACAGGGTGTTTGGTCCCAAGGGGAAATACAACCACCATCACCTGCTGTGCAGCCACTCATCACTGGAACAGCTCACAAAGTTAGTCAACTCCCTCGATTCCTTGTGAACAGTGTGACACTGACCATGACGGGTAGAGGACTGCATGCCTTAGGCATCCTTTCCTGTAGTACCATCTGCGCTTACATTGGGTTGCCACATACCAGCATATCGCATTCAGATAGTGATGGGTTATTGGCTCAGTGAAAAAAAACATTGAAATTTTGGGTCCATGGCGAGGAAACTCACCAGATCTCAATCTAAATGAGAACCGATCCTCAATGAGCATGACAAGGCAAATTACAGAAGTTTTGAAAAAGAAGGGTCAACAATTTAAATACTGAGTCTTTGCATAAACTTGTTGTATTTGTCAATAAAAGTTTAAAAATGTATGAAATGCAAAACACCAAAGCTGTAACTTTGTGAAAACTAAAATTTGTGTCAGTCTCAAAACTTTTGGCTAAAACTCTAAATAAAGAGGTTTCCTTTATAGCATGTTAGATGATGCCAAACATATAGGCTGTCTGAGTATATATATAATAAAAATCTCAAAAGAAAAAAAGGGGGGCATTTCGTTTTTTTTATTTTTTTTATTTAATTTCATTGTTTGGAATTTTTCCAATAAAAGCAGAACTATGCTTCAACATGGAGACATACATAACATTTGTGCCTGCCCCTTGCTGTTCACGGAAGTAACAATGAAGCCTCAAGCCTCCCCCTGTATGTGATTAAGTATTGCCGAAACACTGCCAAAATAAATACATAAAATATAATAACTTTCCAAAGTATTTAGGTACAAGCTTTTCTGTTTCTTAGTCCCCTGTGGATAACATTTCTAGCAGAACAAGAAGTTTGTATAAACCGCCATTTTTTTTTTTTTACATAAATTACTTTATTTTTGCCTCATTGGCTCAAGCACCAGCATCTCCATTGTTTTCATGGCTGTGTTTAAACCATTAGTTTTATGTTGACATCTGCTAGATTCAAATATTTTGTCATATCTAGACTTATAGTAATATTGTCTATGCAGGTCACATATTTTATTTATTTTTACATGTTGTATTTTCCTATTATAAAAAAAAAAAAAAAAAAAAAAAAAAAACACTTAAAGGGGTACTCCAATGATTTTTTTTTTTCTAATCCACTGGTGGCAGAATGTTAAACAGATTTGTACTGGAAGGACAAAGATTTTAAATAGAAGTAATTTACAAATGTGTTTAATTTTTTGGCACCAGTTGATTAAAATAAAATTGTTTTCCACTGAAGTACCCCTTTAACACTATATGGATGAATCATCATAATGATAATGAGCTCTCAAAAATATAATTTGGTAGATTTTTCATGTAAATCAATTTATTTTAAAATTAGATTTTTTTTTTCTTTTTTTAAATTTAAAAATATTGTTGGAAAATGTTTCCCAAATTCTCAACACTGCCCATTTCCACCAATTCAGCTATCAAAACTAAAATATTAAACATTCACCTATCAAAACTAAAATAGTCAATCTTCAATTCATATAAAGGATAAAACATACACCTATGTATAGGTCCAAAACTTCCATACATTTTAAAGGTTGACCATTCAGTCAGGCCATGAGTAAGAACAGCTAACATCCGAAATTTGTCAGCAGTTTCAATCGTTGTACCTATACATCGGTGTATGTTTTACTCTTGATTTGAAATAAAGCTTGAATACTTTTGGGAGCTGGAAGTTCACCTCTTGGTTACATAGACTATTTAGTATTGATCCACAAATATGACCCACAGTTAAAACTGCAACTCAGAGCACTCTTGTACAGTATTTTGGTCAGTATTCGATATGTATTTTGGTCAGTATTTATTTAGTATTTAGAAGCCTCAAGCCTCCCCCTGTATGTGATGAAGTATTGCCGAAACACTGCCAAAATAAATACATAAAATATAATAACTTTCCAAAGTATTTAGGTACAAGCTTTTCTGTTTCTTAGTCCCCTGTGGATAACAATTCTAACTGAACAAGAAGTTTGCGTAACCCGCCATTTTTTTTACATAAATTACTTTTATGCACCAGCATCTTTATTGTTTTCATGGCTGTGTTTTAACCATTAGTTTTATGTTGACATCTGCTAGATTCAAATCTTTTGTCATTTCTCAACTTATAGTTATATTGTTTAGGCAGGTCACATTAAATTTTTTTTGCACATTGTATTTTCCTAGTATTAACCTGTTGGGGATGGAGGGCACACAGGTACGCCCTTGCGTCTCGGTACTTAAGGACAGAGGGCATCCGGAGGCAATGCCTAGGTGCGGCCTGAGAACCCCATAACGGCTATCGCCATGATTCACCGGTTAATTCTGAACGGCGAATCACGTTTTTTCCGGGCTGATCGGCTTTCTGGTTACCCGATCGTGCGTAAAATAAGCATGATCGGAGCTGTCAGAGACAGCCCCCATCATCCTAAAGGGGTGGGTGCCCCCTCTGTCTGGGCATGCTAGGAGTTGTTGTCTGGGCATGCTTGGAGTTGTAGTTTTGCAACATCTGGATGGCCACAGTTTGGAGACCACTGTGCAGTGGTCTCCAAACTGTGGCTCTCCAGATGTTGCAAAACTACAACTCCCAGCATGCCTGGACAGTCTGGGCATGCTAGGAGTTGTAGTTTTGCAACAGCTGGAAGGGTACAGTTTGGAGATCACTGTATAGCAGTCTCCAAACTGTGGCTCTTCAGATGCTGCAAAACTACAACTCTCAGCATGCCCAGACTGTCCAGGCTTGCAGGGAGATGTAGTTTGGCAACATCTGGAGGGACAGAATTTGCAGAACTACAACTCCCAGCATGCCTGGACTTTCTGCGCATGCTGAGAGTTGTAGTTATGCAGCATCCGGAGGGCCACAGTTTGGAGACTGTTATACAGTGATCTCCAAACTGTGCCCCTCCAGCTGTTGCATAACTACAACTCGCTGCATGCACTGACCATGCATGCTGGGAGTTGTAGTTTTGCAACAGATGGAGACACACTAGTAGGAAAACACTGAGTTATGGTCTGTTACCAAACTCTGTGTTTCCCAACCAGTGCGACTTCAGCTGTTGCAAAACTACAACACCCAGCATGCAGGGTCAGTGTATGCTGGGAGTTGTAATTTTGAAACAGTTGGATATTTGCCCCCCCCCCCCCCCAATGTGAATGTACAGGGTACAGTACATTCACACGGGCGAGGGTTTACAGTGAGTTTCCTGCAAGTTTGAGATACGGCAAACTTTCCGCAGCAGCTCAAACTCCCAACTCGAACTTGCTGTAAACCCCCGTCCGTGTGAATGTACCCTAAAAACACTACACTACACAAAGTAAAGAGTAAAACACTACATATACACACACCCTCACACAGTACCCCCCCCCCCATAAAAAAACACGTATGGCACTGTTTCCAAAACGGAGCCTCCAGCTGTTGCCAAATAATTCTCAGTGTTGTCAGACAGCCATTGACTGTTCAGGCATTGTCGGAGTTTTGCAACAGCTGGAGGCACCCTGTTTGGGAAACAATGCTGTAGGGTATTTTTCGTATCGGAGGCAAGTGTAACACTTGCATCCGGGTCCATCCCTATGTAAATCCCTAATTTAGGCCCCAAATGCGCATGGCACTCTCTTACTCCGTGGCAATAGGGCCACATATCAGGTATTTCCATACTCGGGAGAAATTGTGTTGCAAATTTTGGGGGTATTTTTCTCCTTTCACCCCTTATAAAAAGGCAATGTTGGGGTCTACACCAGCATGTTAGTGTAAGAAAATTAAAGGAGAAAAGGACTCCCAAAATTCGTAACAAAATTTCTCCTGAGTATGGAAATACCCCATATGTGGATGTAAAACGCTCTGCGGGCGCACAACAAAGCTCAGAAGGGAGAGGGAGCCATGTACATTTTGAGGCCTAAATTGGTGATTTGCATGGGGTGACTGAGAATTACAGCGATTCTGACATAAACGCAAAAAAAACAAAAAACACCCACATGTGACCCCCATTTTGGAAACTACACCACTCAAGGAATGTACTAAGAGGTGCAGTGATCATTTACACTGCTGCACAGGTGATTAACGAGTTGTCGTTAAAGTTGGACGCAAAAATGAAAAATGTTATTATTTTTTTCACTAAAATGCTGGTGTTACCCCAAATCTTTCATTTTCACAAAGGGTAATAGGAAAGAAATCCCCCCAAAATGTACAACCCGATTTCTTCTAAGTATGGAAATACCCCATATGTGGATGTAAAATGCTCTGCGGGTGCACTACAATGCTCAGAAGACAAGGAGGAAAACTGTTTTTGAGAGATAATTTGACTGTAATTGAAGGCCATGTGCATTTACAAAGACCCCATGCTGCCAGAACAGTGAACCCCCCACATGTGACCCCATTTCGGAAACAACACCCCTCACAGAATGTAACAAGTGGTAAAGTGAGCATTTACACCCAACAGGTGTCTGACAGATTTTTTTTGAACAAAATGTAATTTGCACAGCCCAATGGTCCAAAGATCTGTCAAATTCCAGTGGGTTGTAAATGCTCACCGCATCCCTTATTATATTCTGTGAGGGCTATAGTTTCCAAAATGGGGTCACCTGGCACCCGACTTCAATTCCAACCAAACTCTCCCTCCAAAAGCTCAGTTGCTCTCCTTCTCTTCCGAGCACTGTAGTGCGCCAGCAGAGCACCTTATATCCACATATGGGGTATTTCTATTCTCAGAAGAAATGGGGTTACACATTTTGGGGGGCTTTTTCTCCTATTACCCCTTGTGAAAATGAAAAATTTGGGGTAACACCAGCATTTTAGTGAAAAAAATAAATTTTTTCACGTCCCACTTTAATGACAACTCATCAATCACCTGTGGGGTGTTAAGGCTCACTGTACCCCTTGTTACATTCCTTGAGGGGTGTAGTTTCCCAAATAGTGTGCCATGTGTTTTTTTCTGCTTTTCTGGTACCATGGGGGCTTCCTAAATGCGACATACCCCAAAAAAATGTTTTCAAAAAAATTTGCTGTCCCAATTTAATGAAAGTTTGTCAATCACCTGTGGGGTGTTCAGGCTCACTGTACCCATTATTACATTCCTTTAGGGGTGTAGTTTCCAAATAGTCTGTCATGTGGGGGGGGGGGGTTGTGCTGTTCTGGCACCATAGGGAATTCCTAAATGTGACATACCCCCCAAAAACATTTCAGCAAAATATGCTTTCCAAAAGCCCATTGTCGCTCCTTCCCTTCTCAGCCCTCTAGTGCACTTGCAAAGCGCTTCACATATACATATGAGGTATTTCATTACTTGAGAGGAATTGGTTTACAAATTTTGGGGGTCCTTTTCACCTTTTACCCCTTGTAAAAAGGAAAAAAATGGGTCTACAAGAAAATGTTAGTGTAAAAAATGAAGATTTTTAATTTCCTCATCCACTTTGCTGCTATTCCTGTGAAACACCTAAAGGGTTAACAAACTTTCTGAATCTCATTTTAAATACTTTGAGGGGTGTGTTTTTCCATAATGGGGTCCATCATGGGTTATTTCTAACATAAAGACCCTCAAATTTACTTCAAATCTTAACTGGTCCCTGAAAAATTCCGATTTTGAAGCCCTCTAATGTCTTCAAAAAGTAAAAACATGTCAACTTTATGATGCAAACATATTGTATATGTCAATTAATACATAATGTATGTGGTATGACTATTTTCCTTACAAGCAGAGAGTTTCAAATTTAGAAAAATGCTAAATTTTCATGAAATTTTCACCAAGAAATGATGCAAGTATTGACAAAAAATTACCACTAACACGAAGTAAAATATGTAATGAAAAAACAATCTCGGAATCAAATTCATAAGTAAAAGCATCCCAGAGTTATTAATGCTTAAAGGGGTACTCCAGTGGAAAACTTTTTTTTTTTTTTATCAACTGGTGCCAGAAAGTTAAACAGATTTTTAAATTACTTCTATTAAAAAAAATCTTAAACCTTCCAGTACTTATTAGCTGCTGAATACTACAGAGGAAATGATTTTCTTTTTGATCTCTGCGGATATCACGAGCACAGTGTTCTCTGCTGACATCTCTGTTCACTTTCAGGAACTGTCCAGAGCAGCATATGTTTTCTATGGGGATTTTCCCCTACTCTGGACAGTTCTTAAAATGGACAGAGATGTCTGTAGAGAGCACTGTGCTCGTTCTCTGTGCCCCAAGGGGTTTAAAATTTTTTTTTAAGGGGTACTCCGATGGAAAACATTTTTTTTCTAATTAACTGGTGCCAGAAAGTTAAACAGATTAGTAAATTACTCTTAACACAACAAGAATATAGAACTCCAGCACCACCGTATTCTATATATGCTGTACACACGACTTATGGAAGACTTAGTCAGGTATGTGTGGCTTGAACTCCGGTGAGCGCTACACGCTAGGAAGTATAGCATTCACATAAATCACATACGAAAGAAAGAAAGCGGAGTGCTCACCATTCCGTTGGTAGACGAGTCACTTCAACCGGGTGATCTCTGGACCGAACTAGGATCCATGCCGGGAGGCGGCAGCTGGTAATGGGGGGGAGCTCAGGCGTCAGGCCACGGACCATTCCACGCCACTAGGCGCTTCGTCAGTTCTTTTCAGTCTGACCACAGTACTCTCTGCTGAGACCTCCGTCCATTTCTGGAACTGTCCAGAGTAGTTGTAGTTTTACAACAAATGCAGGCACCCTGGGTGGGAAAAACTGGCCTCAAATACCTTAGGCTGGACTCTCGTACAGTGTTTTGGTCAGTACTCGATAGGTATTTTGGTCAGTATTTTAGGCCAAAACCTGAAGTGGGCCCAAAACATAGAAAAAGGTGCAAATCTTTTGATTATAGTTTTGCTCTCTGTCAGTTCCACTCCTAATTTTGGCTTGAAGTACTAACCAAAATACTGACAATATAGCCTTATACGGAGACATATTGGAATGAGCAAGAGGTGTGAATCCACTGTGTTATATAACCATTTTTTTTATAACATAATTTATTAATATGGCAAAGAAAATGAACAAACATAGCAAAGAAAAAAAAACTGAAATAAGAGAACAGGACACTAGGCACAGAACTCAAAATGAGCAACAAAATAGGAGTGTCATGGTGCAATAACAAAGAACAAAAAGTATTGTGCCATATCCAGTGTCCTGAGGTACAGTAAGTGTGGTATCCCAGTACAGGACCATGTCCTGTCTCTGTCTTAAGTCCCCTCAGTTAGAGTCCCTCTATTCCACAAAACTCTCCTGCACGGCTTGCCCCTTGTTCACCTCGTATAAATGTGTTCCTGTATATTGTTCAGTCTGTATATAGAGGTAGTACAAATGTATGGGACCTTCCTAGGTCATGTGACATATTATAATGGTTGTACAAATGTATAGGACCTTCCTGGGTCATGTGATACTGTCATGTGATGTACCCAGAGTTATCTGGGTTCAGGACCTACAGGCTTTACAACCAATGGGATTAGGCCAGCCTCCTTAGTATATAAGAGGCTGTAGTCACTAAATTCACTCTCTTAGGACCTGGACTTAAGCCAAGCACAATCAGCATATCTCAATTCATCTCAACTAGGCCAAAGCCTAAAGAACCAGCAGCCACTAAAACCGTGAGTTATAAAGCTCTATCTACCAATTCCTTGTGACTAATATTCAACTCAAATCCTATAATTAGTGGCACAGTGGCCTGCTTAAAGCTCAAAACCATTAGTCCCAGCAAAGCCTGTGAGGAACCTGCATCCCGGTTATCTCAAGAGAAACTGTATATTTGTAAAGACTGTTTGCACAAGAAATTAAGTAAAAGTTCCAGTTATCTCATAAATCCTGCTGTGGACATTCCGTTTCTTATCCTGCCATTTCTGGGCCGGTTGTTGGCAGGGCCTTCTGTACAAAACAACCGCATCCTGGCATCATGACAAACCAAGGGTTAATACCACCAGACTCTGTAGCATCATTGCAACACCCCTACACCACATAAGTTATACCAACACTTACTTTAATCTCATAAGTAGACAGAGTGTCCAACCAGTTTGACATTAGGCCAAACAAAAGAGCAGACTCTAAGCAGCCCCTTGGTTTTAACCCTTTATCCCACTCCAGGATGGGGAAGCTGCACATAGCTAGAGACTACCAGGTTACTGCTTCATAAGTGGTCCAGATGTGGGTAAAGATTAGTCTAGAGGACCATGGGACACCAGTGCATGACAACAAGGGGCAAGGCAAGAGCAAACCCAGGTTTCGGCTGAATTTGTGGACAGGTAGTAAAGTAGCAACGTCAGAGGTGGGTGGTATGGTCGTGGCAGGTAGCTCAGACTTGTGGTCAATAGTCTGGGTCATACACAGGAAAGGCAATATGGTACAGAGGGTGGGACAGAGGTGAAGTTGGGGTGGCAGGCAAAGATCATACACAGGATATGGAACTCTTAACAGAACGCATTACACCGAACACTAAACAGGTTAGGACCTGTTAGGACTGGCTCTAACACAAGGCCAACACAAGGCTAAAACAGCACCTGAAAGAAAGCAGTGCACACGGCAGAGGAGGAGGCAAAGACCAGCTAGTGCCAGTGACAGGTAACCAGGCAGAAGTGTCTGCCAGTAGTATACTACCAGAAGGAGTTATAGTAAACTTAGTTGTATTAAACTAATATTACCAAGGTGAGTGGGACTTGTGGGAGGGAAATACATACAGATGTTTACCATCATTGATTTCATATGAAATCTTAAAAAATATTGAAGCATATTACAACGCATGTCACATTACAGAGTTATTCCTTTTTAGAAGCTGTGTGCTACTTTGTTATGTCTCACAGAGGAAAAAGACAGAGGAACAGAATCTACCTAAAGGAATTCTTTAAAATAAGAGTAAGATAAGTAAGATAAATTTGTTTTTTATGCCGCTTTAAAACTTTCATATACTGTAGATGCCAAAAATCTACTTTAGACGTGTCTCTGCCCAATAGAAGCCCAGGGGTACTGTATAGGATACTGTATGTATGGTAGTCTATTGTGTTAGTTATTTTGTTACCTGTCTCACAAAGGCTGAAAACATGGTATGTAGAATGTTATGGTTCTGCACCTTTTCCCATCAAATGAAATTTAAAAATAATTCCTTAGTAGATAATTCCTGTAGAATTTGACAACTTGTACAGTAAGTTAGTTTTTAACTTTCTTCCGAGGGTATGGAAGGATAAGGGGAATATATGTGAGACAACATACAAATGTATCTAAAAGTAAAGCGCTTCATAGCGTAACACACCGGAGGATGGGTAAAAATGATCAAGGATCAAATGCCACTTACCCTGGGTGGTTATGTACCGTCATACACAACAATGATATGCGTGCTATATAGAATCGGTATCAGTCCCGTCTGCCCCTTCCAGCCTCCAAATGATAGAGTATTAGGATAGGCTTCACTAGACCAAATGGCTGGATTATATTGGTGCTGACCGGACCAAAGGACACAACCAGAATGGTGAAAAGAGGATTTATTTACCAGGATGCAACACGTTTTGCTGCGCATGCGCTTTACAAGTGTAAAAAAATTATTTTATATACATATTTGATATCGCCACATGTGTAAATATCCGAACTATTAAAATAAAATGTAATTGATCTCGTACAGTGAACGGCGTGAACGTAAAAAAAAAAAAAAAAGGCCAAAATAGCTGCTTTTTTATAACATTTTATTCCCAAAAAAAAATTTATAAAAAATTTAATAAAAGTTTTGTATAAGCAAATATGGTATTAATAAAAAGTACAGATCACGGCGCAAAAAATGAGCCCTCATAACTCCGCTCATACGGAAAAATGAAAAAGTTATAGGTCTTCAAAATAGGGGGATTTTAAATGTACTAATTTGGTTAAAAAGTTTGCGATTTTTTTCAAGCGCAACAGTAATAGAAAAGTGTATAATCATGGGTATAATTTTAATTGTATTGACCCAGAGAATAAAGAACACATGTCATTTTTACCATAAATTGTACGACGTGAAAACAAAACCTTCCAAAATTTGCAAATTGCGGTTTTCTTTTTAATTTCCCCACACAAATAGTATTTTTTGGGTTGCGCCATACATTTTATGGTAAAGTGAGTGATGGCATTACAATGGAAAACTGTTTGCGCAAAAAACAAACCCTCATACTAGTCTGTGGATGAAAATATAAAAGAGTTATGATTTTTGGAAGGGGAGGAGGAAAAAACGAAAGCGTAAAAATAAAATTGTCTGAGTCCTTAAGGTCCAAATGGGCTGAGTCTTTAAGGGGTTAAAGGGATAGTCAGAAGTAAGGTAAAAAAAAAACATATAAATGCTGCAGAAGCAAAGGTGCCCCGTTTCTGAAACCTCCAAAAATCTATTTGTTTTGTGGGTTTGTATGTCCTTTTAGCCTCTGTCAGTTGTTAAAGGGGTATTCCAGGAAAAAACTTTTTATTTATGATATATCAACTGGCTCCAGAAAGTTAAAGAGATTTGTAAATTACTTAAATTAAAAAATCTTAATTCTTCCAATAATTATCAGCTGCTGAAGTTGAGTTGTTCTTTTCTGTCTAGTAACAAAGCTCTCTGCTGACATCTCTGCTTGTCTTGGGAACTGCACAGAGTAGAAGAGGTTTGCTATGGGGATTTGCTTCTACTCTGGACACTTCCAGAGACATGTGTCATCAGAGAGCACTTAGGCAGATAAGAACAACCCAACTTCAGCAGCTCATAAGTACTGAAAGGATTAAGATTTTTTAATAGAAATAATTTACAAATCTGTTTAACTTTCTGAAGCCAGTTAATATATATATATATATATATATATATATATATATATATATATATATATATATAGTTTTTTCCTGGATAACCCCTTTAAGTACTACAATTCCCCGAAGGCATTTCTTTCCCTCAGATCTTCATCACAGCCCTTCTACCCTGCCTACACCCCTCCCACAGAACTCCTGCCAGTTTCTCCCATACCACAGCTGTGGCTTCAGTGCCCTGCTACAGATTGGTTCTTTAAGGGAATGTTCACATGCTGAGAATTTGTACATCTTCTGGGTGTGAACATACATTTAGGGGACTATATACATTTTATGCTGTGTAAATAAGAATAAATGCAGAAATAAAATATGCAGTGTATACAGTATGTATGAGCAGACCCTGAATTCACACGTGCAGAAATGTGTCCTATTCATCAGAAATAATATCATTCAGATGAATGGAACTGTGATGAATGGAATTTGAATTTCTTCAACCCATATGCAACATGTGAATGCACCCTTAGACAATCAGTCAGCTAGTAGCTGCTGTATTATTCCCTGTTTGCTCCTCTGCCTGTTGCATTGTTCAACTCAAAGCTCATGCTCATTCTTCCCTAAATGTCCCAAACAAAGTTTTATTTTTGAATATACATAGAAACAGTTGTGAGTCGGCACTGCCGCTACTCCGAATTATCCACAGGCAGAGATGTAGGTAAAGCCCCTGATATAAATGATGCACCATGGGGCACTGACACATACAGTCCAATAATGCAATTTTCTCAAGAGAATAGGTAGTTGGCACTCACCAAGTATATTTAATTTAAAAAAAAAGATGTTCATAAAGATGCGGTGAGTAGAAAGTTTTATTTTGCCCCTCAAAAGTTAAAACATATAGCTATATATGCAGGGCTCAAGTCCTGTAGTAACGTATGGGGACTGAGTTCCTGCACTTTTTTTTTTTTTTTTTACAGCAAGAACACTGTTCCCATTATCAGGAGTCCTGCAGGACCAGCCCTTTAGTGGAAGAGTTCCCATACTTTTTTTTCCCCCGAGAGTAGCTGGAGACAATACTGCCATACTGTAAATAAAAGGACTACAAAACTTCCTTTCAGAGGTGAGTCAAGAAAAAACATGATGAGGACAGTGTGACAACACTATATTGGTGACATATGTTTTAGGGTGATAATTATATTTAAATATATTTTTCTGATACTGAAATACCCCTTTAACCCATTGGGGACGGAGGGTTTTCCAGTTTTTGCACTTTCGTTTTTTTCCTCCTTACTTTTAAAAATCATAACTCTTTCAATTTTCCACCTAAAAATCCATATGATGGCTTATTTTTTGACCCACCAATTCTACTTTGTAATGACATCAGTAATTTTACCGAAAAATCTACGGCGAAACGGAAAAAAAATCATTGTGCGTCAAAATTGAAGAAAAAATTCAATTTTGTAAGTTTGGGGGGCTTCCGTTTCCACACAGTACATTGTTCGGTAAAAATGACACCTTATCTTTATTCTGTAGGTCCATAAGATTAAAATGATACCCTACTTATATAGGTTTGATTTTGTCGCACTTCTGGAAAAATTCATAACTACATGCAGGGAAATTTATATGTTTAAAATTTCCATCTTCTGACCCCTACAACTTTTTTATTTTTCCGCATACGGGCCGGTATGAGGGCTAATTTTTTGCGACGTGATCTGAAGTTTTTAGCTGTACCATTTTTGTATTGATTAGACTTTTTGATCACTTTTTATTAATTTTTTTTCATGACATAAAAAGTATCCAAAAAGACGCCATTTTGGGCTTTGGAATTTTTTTGCGCGTACGCCATTGACCGTGTGGTTTAATTAATGATATATTTTTATAACTTGGACATTTCTGCACGTTGCAATACCACATATGTTTATTTTTATTTTTATATACACAGAGTTTTTCTTTAAATGGGAAAAGGGGGATGATTCAAACTTTTATTAGGGAAGGGGTTAAATGATCTTTATTCACTCCCATAGGGACCTATAACACTGCACACACTGATCTTTTATATTGTTTCTCATAGGAAACCATTGATCAATGATTCTGCCGCTTGACTGCTCATGTCTGGATCTCATCGCGGCGACCCCGAACAGATGCTTAATTTCAGAAGGAAAATGCTAAATAGCATAAAGAATGCATGCAATATATAAGAACAAGGGAATGTAATTCATGTGGCATTTTTAGCACTTTGTAATACATTTGTTGAAGTCAGGAGGATACTGCTACTGTGTGGTCAAGGTGTAGCAATCAAGAATAATCATGATGCCCAAGTTTTTATTATACCCAGTTGATAAGCCTGCAGGGGCCCAAAGTAAATTGCTGAATAAACCAAAATTGAGCATACTAGTGTGGTGAGGGTGGGATGAGGGCAGATGGAATTACCCTAGGGGCAGATGGCATTAATCCCTTGTGTTCGTGATGCCAGGGCATGGTTTAATCTCTTCACCACCCGAAGGTATACCGCTGGATCCTGGGCTAGGCACGGGGGCAAATAATGACTCTGATGCCAAGTTACGGAACAATGGCAGCTTTATTGAGGTAGACAGGTGTAACAGTCTTAACAGTTTATACAGGCCCAGGGAGGTGACCAGTGACTTCTGAGACCTTAGAGCTCGCTGGAATTTGTAGTGGACTTAGATAATTTGATGCAGGACCACTCTGACTTGACACAGATTAATCTTGACAGATTTGACTGGGACTGACTAGACAGACTTCACCCCGTTTGTAGCTTACCAGGTTTTGACGTTCACCTGTGGCTGCGTGGTAGGCTTTAGGCCTCTTCAGGGCACAAGACACTCTCTCCGGACTTGACCTCACTGTAGCTCGGCAAAGACTTGGACTAAGAGCCTAAACTAGCTCCACCTAGGGTTTATATGGAGGAGACTCTGGAGGGGTCCATAGGTCACCCTGTAGGTCACATGGTCACTGGTACCTTTCTTGGTTACAACCCTTAGCAACATTACTTAAAGGTACATAACACTATATACACTTTACATTGATTATCATAGGCATTTAACACTATTCACTGAACATTTGTACAGGGGGTTACTGAATTAGAGTCCGCTTGACAGGGCAGCAAGGGCACAGCGGTGCAACTCCTGTACGGGGCCACCACACTAGTATCTTTTCTATTGGTTTCATAATACAGAACTTTCCTGTTTTTTTAGCCACATATAAATAATGCTTGACCAACTGAACCAGTAAAAACGCAGCAAGATCAGCTATAGATAGAGCAGCTCCCTTCCAGGGTCAAGGCCAAACTTTATGTTAAACAACAATTCTTTCTTTTCAGATCCTCAGAAAGTTCTTTGCCATGAAATGTCATGTTGGACTTCCAGTGACCAGTATGAGAGAGTGTAGGAGCAATAACACCACATTTAGGAAAACTGCTCCAAATTAACACCTGAAACATTTTAACACTAACGAGTCTATCTGTGTGTGTATGTTCCAGCATCACTTCCAAATGGCTGAAGATATTAACATGAAACGTTGTGCTCATGTTACTTATAGGTCAACAACAAACATAGGATAGGTAATTTAACCCTTACTCCCCCCCATTTGCGAGAGTCTGGGTTTTTGTCCCATACAAGTCTATGGAAAATATATGTTACTGCATAACTTCCAAACGGCTGGAGATATTTCGATAATACTTGGTCATATGTTACTTATATGTCCACAAAAATATAGGATAGTTAATTTAACCCTTAACTACCCCCCATTTCTGAGGGTCGATGTTTTTGTTTAAAGTCCAATGCAAATCCAGCATAACTTCTGTACGGCTGTAGATATTTCAATAATACTTGGTCACATGTTACTTATATGTCAAATAAAAATATATAATAGTTAAATTAACCCTAACCTACCCCAATTTTTTTTGTTTTTGTTTCAAGTCCCATGCAAGTATATAGGACTTCTGGTACCTTACTCCACAAGCTCTGCACTCCTGGTGAAGGCGTCAGTTTGGCTAGCAAGCCACACCCTCCCTGCATTCCATGCCCCATCTTGCAAATACACACCCACACTTTAAGCTACACCCCTTTTATTTTCAGCTTACAATATATTTAACACAACGCAGCCCCACCTGAGGACTGGAGTTGAGGATTAGATATGGGGATGATATATGAGGACAGGATATGGGGACGGGATATGAGGTCGGGATATGAGGTTGGAATATGAGGTCAGGATAGGAGGATGGGATATGAGGTGGGGATATGAGGTGGGGATATGGGGACGGGATAAGGGGATGGGATATGGGGAAGGGATATGGGGACGGAATATGAGGTTTGGATATGGGAACAGGATATGGGGACGGGATATGAGGTCAGGATATGAGGTCAGGATATGAGATTGGGATATTAGGACAGGATACGAGGACAGGATATGAGGACGGGATTTGGGTTCAGGATATGAGGAGGGGATATATCCTCCTTTGTTGCTTTTCCTAACCCACAAGGATAAGGTAGGAAAAACTGGGCAGCGCCGGGTACTCAATTAGTATATATATATATATATATATATATATATATATATATATATATATATGCATATATATACTAGCTGAGTACCCGGCGTTGCCCGGTTTTTACTTCCTAATCCTTTTTGGGGAGGAAAATAAACAAAGGAGGAAGCTTTTGACTTCATATGCAGTCATCATATATTGTTGTCATATCCCGACCCCACATCCTGACCTCCTATCCCGACCTCCTAACTCGACCTACTGTCCCGACCTCCTATACCGTCCTCCTATTCCGTCCTCCTATCCCGTCCTGCTATCCCGTCCTCGACCTCCTATCCCGTCCTCCTATCTCGACCTCCTAACCCGACCTCCTATCCCGTCCTCCAATCTCGAGCTCCTATCCCGACCTCCTATCCTGACCTCCTATCCCGACCTCCTATCCTGTCCTCCTATCTCGACCTCCTATCCCGTCCTCCTATCCCGACCTCCTATCCCGACCTCCTTTCCCGTCCTCCTATCTCGACCTCCTATCCCATCCTCCTACCTCGACCTCCTATCCTGACCTCCTATCCAGACTTCCTATCCCGACCTCCTTTCCCGTCCTCATATCTCGACCTCCTATCTTGACCTCCTATCCCATCCTCCTATCTCGACCTCCTATCCCAACTTCCTATCCAGACCTCATATCCCGTCCTCATATCCCGTCCTCCTATCTTGTCCTCCTATCCCGACCTCCTATCCTGAAATCCTATCCCGACCTCCTATCTCAACCTCCTATCCCGTCCTCCTATCCCGACCTCCTATCCCAACCTCCTTTCCCGTCCTCATATCTCGACCTCTTATCTTGACCTCCTATCCCATCCTCCTATCTCGACCTCCTATCCTGACCTCCTATCCAGACCTCCTATCGTGTCCTCCTATCCCGACCTCCTTTCCCGACCTCATATCTCGACCTCCTATCTTGACCTCCTATCCCGTCCTCCTATCTCGACCTCCTATCCCAACCTCCTATCCAGACTTCCTATCCCATCCTCATATCCCATCCTCCTATCTTGTCCTCCTATCCCGACCTCCTATCCCGACATCCTATCCTGACCTCCTACCTGACCTCCTATCCCGACCTCATATCTCGTCCTCATATCCCGTCCTCCTATCCCGACCACCAATCCCATCTTACCATCCCGTCCTCATATCCCGACTCGTAATATGTGTACCAGGTAATGAAATAGCTCCAGCCTAACGGAAATTAGATGGGAACATACATTTCCCATTGATTTGCATGGGACTTTTAAAAAAATCCCTGACCCTCACAAATGGGGGTAGTTATGGGTTAAATTAACTATCCTATATTTTAAGTGGACATATAAGTAACATGTGACCAAGTATTATTGAAATATCTCCAGCCGTTTGGAAGTTATGCAGTAACATATATTTCCCATTGACTTGCATGGGACTTTAAACAAAAACCCCGACCCTGACAAATGGGGGTGAGTAAGGGTTAAATTACCTATCCTATGTTTGTTGCTGACATATAAGTAACATGTGTGCCAAGTTTCATGTTAATATCTTTAGCCGTTCGAAAGTTTTTGTGGAACATACATACATACATACACACACACACACGTTGAGTTTTATATATATATATATATATATATATATATATATATATATATATATATATATATATATTACAGTTCTTTAGGAAATTCATTGCCTCTGCATTGTGATGTTGATGCCAGTAGCATGTCTCTGTCTTGGATATATAAGCAGACGGTGCCCTTTTTGTGACATGTATTTTTTTCCCAGCCATAGAAATCCCAAGCCTGGCAAAGACTCTGAAGATCATTTTTAGAGAAAATATAGAGAAAATAAGTAGGCCCCGCTGACTGAGTGCTTGACTGCTGCGGGTGCCTGTGTGTGCTGATACGCTCTCATTATTTCACATTTAACTACTACTGGCACACGGTCATATGCAATGCTCATAACTTATGTTTTCTGTATATGAAACGAGCACCCGAATCACAGTAGTCTCACCCATCCATCATACTATTATGGTCAGAGCTGATTTCAGATAAGTGCACGCGGCATTGTGGCTCACAGGGTTATTTTTAAGGTTCACACTGAGAATCATAAAGCTGGAAAATGGCATTGATTATAATTCTAAAATCCAGCTGAACAATCCATGCCACTTTAAATATTGCTGAATTATGCCCCGTTAGACTTGTCTATATGAAATAAAGCTGGGCATATTGTATTTTATTTGGATATCGGGCTTGCTATAAATCATTGCTGCACTGAGCACAAGAAACCTGTTTAACAAATTCCAAATTTTTGAATTTGGTGTATTTCATATTGAAATAAAAAAACAATGTTATATTATTTTATATAATCTATAATTTAATAAAATAATAAAATAATCTGAATCTATAAAACAGGCTAGAAGATCACTTTTTACTATGGAGGACACAGAGGTGAAGAGTTATTAAGTAGCGCCAGCAGTGCCGACAATCAAATGTCACAAATTTATGCAAAAATATTTACAACATTTGAAGCATGTGTGTCGAATGCACCAATGGTGTGTTAAGGAGGGATGAAGGAGGCTGGATCAGGGCATGGCCTCCTATGGAAAGGGAGTTGTTGGGGGTGCACCCTCCCCACAGTACAAATTCTTCCCTCTAGGTGGTGGTGGGATACCATCAGGCGCTGCACGGCTGCCAAGGTAGTGGACAAACACATTTATTTCAAAACAATGCAACGTGTTTCACGGTGATTCACCGCTTCCTCAGGAAGCCACAGCATTGCTGGGTTTACTTAGAAGTGTATGCGCCATTTAGTTATACCAGCAGACCTAGAATGGGCAGGGCTTTACTAACGCATGGTGTGCCAAAAAAAAACGCAGTTAGTAAATCTCCCCCATAATGTTTATTCAATCATTCCATAGAGATTGGTGTAAAGCTTCATTTCCACTCTGATGGTGCTGCTGCAAAACGGAACACGTGGGGCCCCATGTACCTCATTCAGGCTGTGATTTTTTACTTTCAACTGAGAGGTTAAAAATGTTGGAGCACTTTGGCGCATTTCGCGTGCACCATAATTTAAACACATGTGGAACCCCATTCATGCATATGATGAAAAAGTTAAAGGAATACTGAAGTGGAAAATAACTTATCCCCTATCCGAAGGATACAAAGTCACCCTAGAAAGAGGTAAAAAAAGAAATCCTAGTACATGAGGCCCTTGCTGTCAGGTCTCCAATAGATCCCCTGTTGGACCCATCTAACAAAAAACATTGTAAAAATTGACCTGTAAGAATAATAAGTAATAATGGAATAGATCTAACCCTTCAGTTAAACCTTAGTATGGCAATTTTACATTATAAACTGCTAGTTTGTGTACACTTACCACTTTACATTTTAATATTGATTTTGTCTTCTAGTTATATGCCAGAGCCAGAAGTTATGTTGTTAAACACAAGAGTCCCTGACAATGGTTCTGTTTAGACTGTAAAGCAAATATCCAGAATGCCTTAGAGCTCTCCAGCTGTTGCAAACGTAAAAATCCCATCATGCCCTCACAGCCTTTGACTCCAACAGCTGGAGAGCCACAGGTTAGGATAGTGCCTTAGAGCAGTTGCACATGAGGAATAGCTGCAGTAGGTGGTTACCTCCAGCACTACTGGGGTAAGTGAATAATTTTATTAATTAATAAAGGTTCTATCATTTATCTATCTGTCTATCTATCTATCTATCTATCTATCTATCTGTCTGTCTGTCTGTCTGTCTGTCTGTCTGTCTGTCTGTCTGTTCTGTCTGTCTATCTATTTATTTATTTATCTATCATCTATCCACTATCTATCTATCTATCTATCTATTATCTATCTATCTACTATCTATCTATCTATCTATCTATCTCATATCTATCTATCTATCTATCCAATATCTACCTATCTATCTATCTATCTATCTATCTATCTATCTATCTATCTCATATCTATCTATCTCATTTCTATCTATCTATCTCATATCTATCTATCTATCTCATATCTATCTATCTCTTTTCTATCTATCTATCTATCTATCTTATATCTATCTCATCTATCCATCATCTATGTATATATTTATTATCTATCTGTTTGTCTGTCTCATACAGTCATTTCTCACAGAAAAGGATTGCAGTAACACATGTTTTTCTATACACATGTTTAATACCTTTGTGTGTATTGGAACTAAACCAAAAAAGGGATGAAAAAAAGCAAATTGGACATAATGTCACACCAAACTCCAAAAATGGGCTGGACAAAATTATTGGCACCCTTGACTTAATATTTTGTTGCACACCCTTTCTAAAAAATAATTGAAATCAGTCACTTCCTATAACAATCAATAAGCTTCTTACACCTCTCAGCCGGAATGTTGGACCACTCTTCCTTTGCAAACTGCTCCAGGTCTCTCTTATTGGAAGGCGCCTTTTCCCAACAGCAATTTTAAGTTCTCTCCACAGGTGTTCAATGGGATTTACATCTGGACTCATTGCTGGCCACTTCAGAATTCTCCAGCGCTTTGTTGCCATCCATTTCTGGGTGCAGTTTGACGTATGTTCGGGGTGATTAGGGGAGATTTATCAAATCCTGTACAGAGGAAAAGTTGCCCAGTTGCCCATAGCAACCAATCAGATCGCTTCTTTCATTTTTAACAAGGCCTCTGTAAAATAAAAGAAGCAATCTGATTGGTTGCTATGGGCAACTAAGCAACTTTTCCTTTGCACGGGTTTTGATAAATCTCCCCCATTGTCCTGCTGGAAGACCCAAAATCTCAGATGCAAATCCAGCTTTCTGACACTGGGCTGTACAGTGCGACCCAAAATACATTGGTAATCCTCAGATTTCATGATGCCTTGCACACATTCAAGCCACCCAGTGCCAGAGGCAGCAAAACAACCCCAAAACATAATTGAACCTCCACCATATTTCACTATAGGTACTGTGTTCTTTTCTTTGTAGGCCTCATTCCGTTTTTGGTAAACAGTAGAATGAAGTGCTTTGCCAAAAAACTCTATCTTGGTCTAATCAGTCCACAAGACATTTTCCCAGAAGGATTTTGGCTTACTCAAGTTCATTTTGGCTAAATGTAGTCTTGCTTTTTTATGTCTCTGTGTCAGCAGTGGGGTCCTCCTGGGTCTCTTGCCATAGCGTTTCATTTCATGTAAATGTCGACACGCTGACACTGATGCTCCCTGAGTCTGCAGGACAGCTTGAATATCTTTGGAAATTGTTTGGGGCTGCTTATCCACCATCTGGACTATCCTGCATTGACACCTTTCATCAATTTTTCTCTTCCGTCCACGCCCAGGGAGATTAGCTACAGTGCCATGGGTTGCAAACTTCTTGATAATGTTGCGCACTGTGGACAAAGACAAATCTAGATCTCTGGAGATGGACTTGTAACCTTGAGATTGTTGATATTTTTCCACAATTTTGGTTCTCAGACAGTTCTCTACTATCTTTCTGTAGTCCATGCTTAGTGTTGCACACACAGACACACCATGCAAAGACTAAGTGAACTTCTCTCCTTTTTATCTGCTTTCAGGTGTGATTTCTATATTTCCCACACCTGTTACTTGCCTCAGGTGAGTTTAAAGGAATATCACATGCTTTAAACAATCACATGCTTTAAACAATCAATGAAAATCCAAATATGACTAGGTGTGAGAAACAGGCACTGATATAGGTGTTTGCAGGAAATGTATTGGCTATTAGTGTTGAGCGGCATAGGCCATATTCGAATTCGCGAATATTCGCGAATATATGGACGAATATTCGTCATATATTCGCGAATATTCGCATATTCGTTATATTCCCGTTTTATTTTCGCATATGCGAAAATTCGCGTATGCGAAAACTATCATATGTGCATATTAGCATATACAAAATTAACATACGCGAAAATTCGAATATGCGAAAATTAGTATATGCTAATTTTTGCATATGCGAATTTTCGCACGCCAGTCTCACACAGTAGTATTAGAGCCTTCTTTACACCACACAAGCTGGAAGCAGAGAGGGGTGATCACTGTGATGTGTACTGTGAAAAAAAAAAAAAAAGAATATTCGTAATTACGAATATATAGCGCTATATTCGCGAAATTCGCGAATTCGCGAATATGCGATATTCGCGAATAATATTCGAATTGCGAATATTCGTGAGCAACACTATTGGCTATCAGATAAAGTAAGTTGTGATGGAAGTTGATGTTTTGAAGAATGCTAAGATTCTGGTTGACAATGCATTTGCTAAAGAACCACTAGTTGATAAAGATTTACACAGTTACTTTTTGCCACAATAACATCTATGCTTATTGCCTTTCCAAAACTGATATAAATCTAGACTGCCCTCCTGGGCATCCAGCAGTTTCTGGCAGCGATTCCATCCTAAACCTGGCAGCTAATTTTTTTTTTCTCTTTTTTTTTTTGTTTTTTTTTGGCAGAAAGCTTAACAAATTTCTATGAAGTCTTGTGATACATCCTACATCCAAACATTTTTTTGACAGTACAAGCCTTTATATGTCTAATAATCGTAAACAGGTTTGGATACAAAAGAATATGTAGGAAAATAATGAGGTTTATCTCGAAAATACTGCTAACCTGTAAAGACAGTGCTCCCTTTTTCTGTTCAAGGGGGACCACTAAAGACTCAATTGTAGGCTCCACCTACGCAAACAGAAGCGGTGTTGGGGGAGGGGGGTACCTGGGCGATTGGCCAGGGCCCCCATTCCCAAGGGGACCACCTGAACACTATATACACATTACTTCATTTGCAGAATTTGTGACAGACTGCAGTGATGTAAGTATGGCTCCATAGCTGTGCTGGCAGTACAGGACCTTCCTGATGATGTTATCACAGGTCCTCCCAGATACAATGAACATAGACAGGAGAAGGTAATAGAGCAGTGTTTCCCAACCAGAATGCCTCCAGCTGTTCCAAAACTACAACTCCCACTCCCCAAAATCCATCCTGGATGAAATCATCATGTTTGTCAGGTTGCAGTCACAGGTAATTGAAGATTGCATCACTACCCCAGTTTGCACTATTGAGGGAGCACAACATGTTAATCTTTGGTCATGTGACCCACAAGCTCTCTTTGCCAGCATACTTGGTCTAAAACCGACCCTGTACTCAAATATGTACTTAAAGGGGTACTCCACTGGAAAGAAATCAACTGGTACCAGAAAGTTAAACAGATTTGTAAATTACTTTTATTAAAAAAAATCTTAATCCTTCCAGTACTTATCAGCTGCTGTATGCTCCAGAGAAAGTTCTTTTCTTTTTGAATTTTCTTTCTGTCTGACCACAGTGCTCTCTGCTGACACCTCTGTCCATTTTAGGAACTGTTTGGAGAAGGATAGGTTTGCTATGGGGATTTGCTTCTGCTCTGGACAGTTCCTGACATGGACAGCCGTCACACCCCTTCCCATAGACTTGCATTGAGGGGCAGGGTGTGATGTCACACAGGGGCGGAGTCGTGACATCACGATCTCACGTCACCGTGGTCGTGAGCCGTTAGGATGAGAGCCTCCAGCACTGCCGGAAGCCGCAACAGGTGGGTGCTGCAGCCGAGATCCCGGGGGTCCCCAGCGGCGGGACCCCCGTGATCTGACATCTTATCCCCTATCCTTTCGATAGTGAATAAGATGTCTAGGGGCGGAGTACCCCTTTAACCTCATCTGGCACGGGTGTCTCAATACTTTTGGTCTTCTTAGCTACTAATATAATATATATATATATATATATTACTGAACAATTTTTTTTTTTACACCAACTTTTTTTAAATTCTGAGATTATTCATTTAGAATATATGCCTATAGCAGACTGAGCTTTGTTTTTATGTTGCTGAGCTCCAGGTCACGTGCATAGACATTGATGGATATTTATCAAAACCTGTGCAGAGGAAAAGTGGTGCAGTTACCCATAACAACCAATCAGATGGCTTCTTTTATTTTTAAAAAGGGCTCTGAAAACTGAAAGAAGCGATCTGATTGGTTGCTGCAACGGCACCACTTTTTCCCTCTGCAAAGGTTTTGATAAATCTCCCCATAAAGATTTCTGCACCCTTTTATATTTAATATGTAACACAGAATCTAAACGGAACATAGTTTTAAAAGATGGAGCGGAAAAAGAGGTAATAAAGGTTCCAAGGAGGGTAATGGATAATATTGTCTATTACTTTTTTAACTGAGCATGTCCTGTTGTACCAATATTTATTTTATTTATTTATTTATTTAATTGTTTTTTTTTTTATTTATTTTTTTTTTAACCCCAACTAAAATTTCTCATTCAGCTTTTAAACATAACATCAAATTAAATGTAGACTTTATGAGACTTACCTATAGATCTATTAAATTGATATTAACAGCTTGTTCCTAACATTGGCCCAGAATTGCAATTGCAAACCTTTCTTTAAAGGGTTTCTCCGGTGCTTAGACATCTTATCCCCTATTCAAAGGATAGGGGATAAGATGCCTGATCGCGGGAGTCCCTGCTGGGGACCCCCGGGATCATGCACGCGGCACCCTGTTTGTAATCAGTCCCAGGAGCGTGTTCGCTCAGGGACTGATTACCGGCGACTACAGGGCGGGCATCGTGTGACGTGACACCTGCGCCGGCGTGTGAAGTCACGCTCCACCCCTCAATGCAAGCCTACGGGAGGGAGCGTGACAGCTATGCATTGAGGGGTGGAGCGTGACGTCACACGGGGGCGGAGACGTGATGTCACACGCTGCCGGCCTTGTGGTCGTCGGTAATCAGACCCGGGTCGAACATGCTCCGGGGACTGATTACGAACGGGGTGCCGCGTGCAAGATCCCGGGGGTCCCCAGCGGCGGGACTCCCGCGATCAGGCATCTTATCCCCTATCCTTTGAATAGGGGATAAGATGTCTAAGCACCGGAGAACCCCTTTAATGGCTTTACATTTACCGTATATACTCGAGTATAAGCCCACCCGAATATAAGCCGAGGCCCCTAATTTCACCCCAAAAACCCAGGAAAAGTTAATGACTCAACTATAAGCCTAGGGTGGGAAATACATCATCCCCCCCCCCCCTGTCATCATCCAGACCCCCATCATTAACACCCTCATCATCATCACCCTGCCATCATCCAGACCCCGTCATCAGCACCCTGTCATCATCCAGACCCCCATCATCATCACCCTGTCATCATCCCCCCCTTCATCATCACCGCCTGTCAATCCCTTCAATCAGTGGTCTTCAACCTGCGGACCTCCAGATGTTGCAAAACTACAACTCCCAGCATGCCCGGACATGCTGGGAGTTGTAGTTTTGAAACATCTGGAGGTCCGCAGGTTGAAGACCACTGTCGGGCCTTCGTCATCATCCAGACCCCCCCCCCTTTAGTTTTCTATTCACCTCCCCTCGGTGGTCCGAGCCATCTATGCTGCAGGGACCGTCCGGTGGGGAGGGTTAGTCGTTCCGGGCTGTCCATCTTCACCGGGAGGCCCTCTTCTACGCTCCAGGCCGGCCCCGGACTAGTGACATTGCCTTGATGACGACGCACAGGGACGTTCATGAGAAGGGATTGACAGGCGGAGTGTTCACTCGAGTATAAGCTGAGGGGGGGGGGGGCGTTTTCACCACGAAAAATCATGCTGAAAAATTCGGCTTATACTCGAGTATATACGGTTCTATGAGCTTTACACTCTTTTTCGACCCCACATCTAAAAAAGGGGCTAAACTGTAAGAACCATGAATAAGTGTGATGTTCTTAAAGAAAGCAATTCCTTTATACTTGAATCTTATACAACTAGTAAAAAGATCATACAGAAAATTCTCAGATTCTATTAGATTTGACAGGATGTATAGCAGTGCATGCAGCACAGTTTTTCCCATGACAGTAACCGACACCACAATGAAACCCACTGGACCCCATTGTAAGTCAACAGGATCTGTCAAGTGCTACTGGTTTTCAAGATAAGACAGATTTGGCAAAACACTGTGGTTTTCCTTATAAACAGAAACTAACTAGTGCCTACTATAACACCTGACTGTGTAGGTTTTAGCAATGCAAATGGTTTCACATCTTTTTGCTGTCTAGTTTATACATGCAAGTTTGGTGGCGGAAAATGTTTTATAATAAAATTCATCTTTAAGTGTATCTGTCATATCACAGAAAGTCATGCAGATCATTAACATGTCTTTTCTATGTGTCTAACTTCTGTATTTGGCTCACAAATCTCTCTGTTCCGCTGCTCCATGATTCTGACCTTCACTGCTCAGGAAGGGGTGTGTCTGAGGCAAGCACTGAGCCCGCCCTCACTGACCATGCATTATCTTCCTCCCTGAGTCTGCCGTACAGCTCTGAGTCTCTTCAGCTAATCACTGTAGGCTGCTCTGTAACCCCCTTCTCTCTGTTTTCAGACAAGAATCTGAAAGACAGAACAGGAGTGAGCACAGAGTAGTCCCACCCTCACTTACTGGACTTTGTCCCTGCCTGTGCTTTAGCTGGGACAAAGATGATGCTGTAGCCGGGCAGGAGTAGTGCAGTGAAAAATCACTTATTCCCTATTTATAGATCACGGGGGAATATTGAAGGATCTGCCTGGGACATGTGTTTGGACATCTTGGAGTTCTGTAGTGAAAGATAACTTATCCCCTATCAAAAGGATAAGGGATAAGTTATAGATTGCGGGGGGTCTGACCGCTGGGATCTCCTGATTGGGGCAAGGTAGTCTGCCGGAAGCGGCCGTTCTGACCCCCACAGGAAGTCGCGGTCAACACGTCCCCTCCATGTATCTCTATGGGCTTCCTGCGGGGGTCAGCACGCCCCCTTCCAGCAGACTGCTGGGGCCCTGTTCAGAAGATCGCAGGGGGTCCCAGCAGCCAGACCCCCGCAATCTATATCCTTTTGATAGGGGATAAGTTATCTTTGACTACAGAACTCCAAGATGTCCAGACACATTTCTCAGGCAGATCCTTCAAGGTTTCACATTGTTGACTGCACGGGTGTATAGGGTGTAGGGACTTATCACTCGTATTGTGACAGTAGCACTTGTATTCCTGTGTTTATGTAGCCATATTGGGGTATGTCTTGTGCTTAATTTTTAGCCTAAGTGAATGGATGAGTGTATTAGTGTTTACCCCCCGCACCCGTGTCACGATGGTGGTGATGGGTCTTCTTTGACACCAATCCCATACATATCACATTGAAACAGCAACTCCGACATTCTGGATGATAAAAGTTTCTGTATTCACTATCTGCAGTATAATGAACTGTCTCCCAGGAGCCCTGGTTGAATGTGCTTTTCTTAACACAAAACTAATTTGCCCCCTGTGTTTCAGTATAATACGCTGTGTACAGTTCCTTCTGACGCACAATTTATTCTTAAGACAGAGAAAAACCAAAGCTTAAAAACTGTGTCAAAATCAATGTTTCTACAATATATCTGTATGCACAGATAGTTATATAGCTATATATATATATATATATATATATATATATATATGTGTGTATATATATATATATATATATATATATATATATATATTTATTTATTTATTTTATCTATCTATTTATATATATAAATATATATATTTGTGCTTACCATTATGTCAGTGGAATTTAGAGCCATACAATTGCACGGGCAAACACAGTGGCCCACATTTATCATTGCAGTGTAAGTGAAGCATTTTTTTACACCTTTTTTTTGTGTGCTGGTAATGTGTAGGGGCACCACATTTATTTAAAAGGTAAAAGAGCTTTGATAAATTTTGTGCAGGTCACATTTTCTGAAATTTCTGTCTACACATACACCAAAAAGATACACCATGTCTGGGCTGGTGTAGTTTTAGAGACTTTTCAGTGGCTTTGCGCCTTTTTTTGCTCCTTTTTACATAAAGGCACAATGATAAATCCCTTCCATATCATGTCTATTGCCAAAATCAGTGGATTGCAACTCAAAATCAGTGGATTGCAACTCAAAATCAGCAGAAATGTGTAAACAAAAAGGGGGAAAAAAGGCGCAAAAAACCCTGCTTTTGCCTTTTTTGCCCCTTTTTTAGACACAAAAAACTGTCTAAAGAAAATGATAAATGTGGGCCAGTGACATCTAGTGGTTAACAATAATAAGGACTCCTAAATAATAAAGGAGAATGCCAGTCTGAATGGGACTAAGTGAATTGATCAGGACTTTGACTAGAAGACTGATCTCTACTAGACATTTGTATTCCACAACAAGGTACGGACATGTCCTCATTGTTTTACAGTATCTGTGTATTTGATTCCTATCTGCGAGCAATATGTGATCCATGACACTGTCCCAAAGGCGCATACGGCAAGAAATATTCATGTCAGCAACATTCAGGATCCAGGAGTCACTTTATAGTTTCTCTCGGGGGCTAATTTTCGGAAAACATTGAAGTGAATCACTTGACTAGGAATACTGTACTGGAATTGTGTCTATAAAAGCAGAAACCTCTTGCTTCCAATGGGGATTCTATTTCCAATTGCCATTTGGTCTTTTCTGTGCTTGACATTTAATATCCTAGATCTATTAGAGAATTGTTTAAATTATCTTTTTTTTTCAGAATTTCGGAAAAGTTGCATCTTTCCTTCGTCTGTAATCTGCATAGAATAATTTGTATACCCCAATGAAACAGCTATGGGGAGATTCAAGCACCCTCAAAGTTAATTTCAATAACAAATAACATTAAATTGTGGAACTGCTAGTTAAAGGGGTACTCCGGTGGAAAACTTTTTTTTTATTTTTTATGAACTGATGCCAGAAAGTTAAACAGATTTGTAAATTACTTCTATTAAAAAATCTTTACCCTTCCATTACTTTTTAACAGCTGTATGCTACAGAGGAAATTCTTTTCTTTTTGTCTTGTCCACAGTGCTCTCTGCTGACACCTCTGTCCGTGTCAGGAACTGTCCAGAGTAGCATAGGTTTTGCTATGGGAATTTTCTCCTGCTCCGGACAGTTCCTGATACGGGCATCAGGTGTCAGCAGAGAGCACTGTGGGCAAGACAAAAAAGAAATTCAAAAAGAAAAGAATTTCCTCTGTAGCATACAGCTGTTAAAAAGTAATGGAAGGGTAAAGATTTTTTAATAGAAGTAATTTACAAATCTGTTTAACTTTCTGGCACCAGTTGATTTAAAAAAATATATATTTTCAAACGGAGTACCCCTTTCAGCTACAATTGAATGTTTCACCAAAATGTAATAGTACAACCTTTAAAGTTTAGGAAACCAGCTAAGGCTGGGTTCACACTACGATTTGTAACTACGGTTCCCGTATACGGCTGGGAGGAGGGGGGGTGGGGCTTAATCGCGGTGCCCGCACTCAGCCGTATAGGGGAACCGTATTGAATGTATGTCTATGAGCCGACCGGAGTGAAACGCAGCCTCCGGTCGGCTGCTTTTTCGGCCGTATGCGGTTTCTCGACCGCAGGCAAAAACGTGGTCGACCGCGTTTTTGCCTACGGTCGGGAAACCGCATACGGCCGAAAAAGCAGCCGACCGGAGGCTGCGGTTAACTCCAGTCGGCTCAGAAACATGCATTAAATACGGTTCCCCTATACGGCTGAGTGCGGGCGCCGCGATTAAGCCCCGTCCCCCCTCCTCCCAGCCGTATACGGGAACCGTAGTTACAAATCGTAGTGTGAACCCAGCCTAAGGCTATGTTTCCCAAACAGGGTGCCTCCAGCTGTTGCAAGACTACAACTCCCAGCATGCCCGGACAGCCAACAGCTGTCCAGGCATTCTGGGTGTTGTAGTTTTGCAACAGCTGGAGTCACTCTGGTTTGGAAACATTGGGCTACTGTTTATCAGTATTTGTTACCTAGAGTGGATCCACACTACAGAAATGCAAATATTTCTTTTTCTTTGAGTTCATTGCACTCCTAGTAGAAGGTATGGATACAAAATATTGACCCAAGTCAATTAGCCAAGTCTTGTCAATTAGTTTTATTCACTTATTTTTAGTGTGATTTTTTTTACTTTAAAAAAAAAAAAAAAAAAAAAGCTTACAACATGCTTTCACCGCAGCACCACCGCAGGACAAACAAAGTATTACAACGAGTCACACTAAAATCAAAAAGCTATCTGCGTTATGCATGGACATAGCTTAGTAGGAGCTTTTCAGTCTACCGATGATGATGTCAGATACAGAAAAACAAGATAGATTTATGTTGTAATTAACAGTAGGTGCTTAGAATTGGACGACCCCGTAAACAAGGGCTCATCTGAGCCGATTGACCATAAGATCGAATTATGTCCTTTAACTCCTATATTAGTAGTCTCACCAAAATGCGGACCTCCAGATGCTGCAAAACTACAACTCCCAGCATGCCCTGACAGCTGTTGGCTTTCTGGTCATGCCGGAAGTTGTAGCTTTGCAACAGTTACTCCTGGTTTGTACAACGTTTTCTTTAATGCATATCCGTAAGATCCAACAAAAATTATTTTTAATATATCACTCAGTACCTAATCCTGACCATGTACATCACATTGTTATGTGTCTAGCACCTTTATTTATTTTTTTATTAAACTTTTAATTTAGCTCACTAGTCTGAATCCCTCTCAAAAGGAGGGGGCGTGGCCTCACTGTGCAGGTCTCCGCCCCCTCCCTCAGTATGCTCTCTGCTTACATCTCCCCTAGCATTAGCAAAACTACAACTCCCAGCTTGTCCTCACTGACAGTAGCGGGACACAAGCTGACAGTGGGAGGATTTTTCCTGCTCACAGCTGTCAATCAAGGAAGTGTGTCCATGACATAGGTGATGACGCATGGACACAGCAGGACTAGTATGTGTCCAAGCAGGCAGGGGGGGGGGGGGCAGTTGTTTGACTGTCTTTTTCAGTATGAAATACTGAACATTTTCTAATGAAAGCAATTGCAAAACCTATTGGTTATACATGCTTTACAACATATCAAAAGTTTTTGTCTCCGACAGTGCCCATTTAACAGTGGGTGCTTTGAATTGGACAACTCCCTTAAAAAAGCTCATCTGAGCTTATTGACTATAGAATCAAATTGTGCCCCTAAACTCCTATATCAGTGGTCTCCGAAATGTGGACCTCCAGGTGTTGCAAAACTGCAATAAAAAAAAAAATACTGCTGGGTATTGCAGGTTTGCAACATCTGGAGGTCCACATTTTGGAGACCACTGTCCTATTTTGAGGCAAAGTATAAGCAGAAGCCTAACTTGTAGCATCTGGTCCCCGATGCAAAATAGGTTACTGGCCCTGTTTCTGCCATTTGCCATTTATATTACTATTTTCGACTTATAGGCCTGAGGTACTTTGGGGCCCCCTTCAGGTTCCACGATTTTGGTGCGACTGCACCCCCTATAGCCAATAATGATAGCAGATGTTTCTACTTCACAGTATGGAAATAAAGATGACAGTTATAACATAGATCAGTCTTTCCCTACCAGGGTGCCTCCAGCTGTTCCAAACATACAACTCCCAGCATGCCCGGACAGCCTTTGCTGAGAGTTGTAGTTTTGCAACAGCTGGAGGCACCCTGGTTAGGAAACACTGACCTAGATGATGGAGTTTACATTGCTGCCTGTGTTAGGTGGAGTTTCCCTTTTATATAAGTATTTTTCTATTATTTGTAGTAAATATTTTTATGAAGTGAGTGAGGCGAAGAAAACTCACCCTCAGGGGAAACATGTCGAGCAGCTGTGCAGGTGCACAGACCACAGAAGGATCATATTAATGCAATAGCTTATGTGATGGAGGGTGCACTACTATGCTAAGACTTATGGGTAGAGCATCTGACAATGCATAATGTGTGTTCAGACTATGTTCGCTAAGGATAGCCTGCTGCTTATAGAATAGTAAATTGATATGTTATTGATAATGTTATTTTGCATTGATTCCTGGTATAGGTACTTATTTCTGGTGAAAACCTTTAAAGGGGTTATCCAAAAAAAAAAACTTTTTTTTATATATATCAACTGGCTCCAGAAAGTTAAAAAGATTTGTAAATTACTTCTATTAAAAAACCATAATCCTTTCAGTTTTCAGTATAGTGGTCCCTCAAGTTACAATATTAATTGGTTCCAGGATGACCATTGTAAGTTGAAACCATTGTATGTTGAGACCATAACTCTATGGAAACCTGGTAATTGGTTCTGAAGCCACCAAAATGTCATCCGAAAAATAGGAAAAAGTCAGAATTAAAGAAAGATAAGTAGATAACTAATACAGATAAATCATGTTCTTCCATATAAAAGTAAGAAAGAACTACTGGAAGCTGTAAATCACTGTCTATGTCAGTGTTTCTCAACCAGGGTGCCTCCAGCTATTGCAAAACTACAACTCACAGCATGCCCGGACAGCCGTTGGCTGTCCGGGCATGCTGGGAGTTGTAGTTTTGCAACAGCTGGAGGCACCCGGGTTGGGAAACAATGGTTTATGTAGAGGACAGGAGCTTCTTCAGGGTCCTATACAGTACACACAGTGTCCCAAATGGAGCCGCCCTTACTTGGTGTCCAAAGAAGCAGCTAACCCTGGCACAGGTAAGGAGTAGTACAGAACTTGTAGTTCCTCCCTGTACTGTAGGGGGCGCAACCAGACACCAGTCAGTGCATGCACTTCAGTAATAGAGGTGATTTACCAGTAAAATGTCCATTCTGATTGGTCAGTTCTTCCAGTTGTGACACGTTTCGCAGATCTGGACTGTCTGTACATTGTATGTTGAGTCTGATTTCAACTTACGATGGTCCAGAAAAGACCATTGTATGTTGAAACTATTGTATGTTGAGGCCATTGTAAGTTGAGGGATCACTGTACTCATGAGCTGCTGAACTTGAGTTGTTCTTTTCTGTCTGAGGGTAGATTCACACCACGATTTTACTATACAGTTTCAGCATACGGTTTCATAAAAAACGTATGCAACCGTAGAGAAAACCGTGCCCATAGACTTCCCATTCAAAACCGTATGCACCATATTGTATACGGATGTCTCCGTTTTTCAAACCACACGGTTTTTTACTTTTTTTTTTCTGGACAGAAAACCGTGGCCTACCACGGTTTTTGGTCCGGGTGAAAAACCGTATTAAACCGTATATGTTTTTTTTAACATGGGAGTCAATGGGAACTGCACAGAAACGTATGTGCGTACGGTTCCATCCGGTTTTCACCATACGCTTTTTGACTTTCCACATTTTTTTTTCTTGGAATTTCAATCAAACAAGTGAAACTTTATTCATAATGGAGTGAAAAGTTCAAAACTTATATGTTTTTTTTCTTAAAAAACGGATGCAACCGGACATCATTTTTCAAACAGTATACAGATAAAAATTTGTACACAAGTTTTGATACAGTTTAGTCAGGTTTTGAGGAATCCGTTTTTATTTTTAAACAAAAACCTGATACAGGAACCGTATAGCAAAATCGTGGTGTGAACCCACCCTAAAAGTGCTCTCTGATGACACCTGTTTCGGGAACTGTCCAGAGTAGAAGCAAATCCTCATAGCAAACTTCTCCTGCTGTGTGCAGTTCCCAAGACAAGCAGAGATGTCAGCAGAGAGCACTGTTGCCAGACAGAAAAGAACGACTCAACTTCAGAAGCTAATAATTATTGGAAGGATTAAGATTTTTTAATAGAAGTAATTTATGAATCTGTTTATCTTTCTGGAGCCAGTTGATATATATATATATATATATATATATATATATATATATATATATATATATAAAAATATTCTTGGAATACCCCTCTAAGTTCTCTTTTCATTTAGTCTGCATCACTCCATTATAACCACTTGCTCTGGATTCAAACCAATGAAAAATCAGAATGATAAGACATACACTGTGTTTAAACACCGCAAGTGTCATGTGACCACAATGTGAACACAGTCTTAGGTTATATTCACATACAGATCATGCTACCATTACCAGTATCACACTATAGAAAAAATGATATGTGTTTTGGATTTTCCGCAACGGTGGCCACTGTTTTTAATACAGTTTCTTGGGGAAAAAAATTGAGACTCAAATTACAGGAAACCCAAAACAATAACTGCAAACTGAGACCCCATTAATTTGATAGAAATCGACAATAATCTGATTTCAGTTTTTAATCTGAAGTTCTATTATATTCTATGGGAATCCGCACTATAGTCTAAATGCCATGAATTTTTCCAACACAGATTTTGAAAATTCTCGAGCAGAAAAATTTTCATCTGGATCCTAAATACCAGAACAGAATCCTCAGCATATACAAAACTGCATAAGAAACTTGGGGATTTGACAATGTCAGCTACAAAAAGAAAAATATATTAACTTTGTATTTAACAATGGGTGCTTCAAATTGGACGACCCCCTAAAAAAGCTCATCCCAGCTCATTGAGCAAAGGATCAAATGATGCCCCTAAACTCCTACATCAGTGGTCTCACTAAAACGTGGACCTCTGGCCGTTGGCTTTCTGGTCATGCCGGGAGTTGTAGTTTTGCAACAGCTACTCCTGGTTTTTACAAAATTTTATTTAACAATGGCTGCTTTGAATTGGACAACCCCCTACAAAACAATGAAAATCTGCATGAGAAACCTAAGGATTCTGATTTTGCTACCAATTTATGTAAGCAGAAAAATCTGCCATATGATCGCGCCGTTGCTGTAGTTTTTGAAGTTGTAATGCTTGTCTGCTGCACCATCAACGTGTCAATATTACCCAATAAATCGGACCACAATGGTGACTTTAGAAGCATCAAGTAACATTGATTTTAGGTGGAGCCGCCTCCAACTGAAATCAGAATACTGGATTTGGCAAAAGTTTTTGGCATTCTTATATTTGCCTTTTAGATTTTCTTTTGTCCGGTTTCACATTACTCATATTCTTTATTGTGACTTGAAAACATCCAAATTTTATATTAACTAAATATAAAGAATAAATATGTATCCATTAGGTATTCACTTTATAGTAACTCAAAGAGAATCTTCGTGTAGTGAGAGAACAACTTCTTATGCATATGTATCTATACACCTGTCTTAACAACAGTATGCCAGGAATGCCACTGAAAGTGCCACTTGCATCATGAGCTTGCCATGCCCTCTGCCAACAGCTTGCCATATGGCTAACCTTTTTTTTTTACCAGCTTGACAGGTTTTCATTAACTATTGATCCCTATAAGTTGTAGTCTCGGTATAGGAGTAAGGGTCTTGTAGTTTCTTTTCTTTCCTTCCTTCCTTCCTTCCTTTCATCCTTTCTCTTACCTTCGTTCAGTCCTTCCTCCTTTGCTTTCTTCCATTCTCTTTCCTTCGTCCGTTCATTCCTTATTCCCTCTCTTTCTTCCTTTCCTTCCTTCCTTCCTTGCTTTCTTTCTTTCTCCTTTCTTCCTTCCTTTCTTCCTTAATTTCTTCCCCCTTCCTTCTTTTCTTTCTCCTTCCTTCCTTAATTTCTTTCCCCTTCCTTCCTTCCTTCCTTTCTTTCTTTTTTCTCCTTCCTTCCTTAATTTCTCCCCCTTCCTTCTTTTCTTTCTCCTTCCTTCCTTAAATTCTTCCCCATTCCTTCCTTCCTTCCTTCCTTTCTTTCCTTCCTTCCTTCCTTCCTTCCTTTCTTTCTTTTTTTCTCCTTCCTTCCTTTCTCCTTCCTTCCTCCTTTCTTTCTTTCTTTCTCCTTTCTTCCTTTCTTTCTCCTTCCTTCCTTCTTTCATTTCTTCCCCCTTCCTTCTTTTCTTTCTCCTTCCTTCCTTAATTTCTTTCCTTCCTTCCTTTCTTTTTTTCTCCTTCCTTCCTTCCTTCCTTCCTTCCTTTCTTTTTTTCTCCTTCCTTCCTTCCTTCCTTCCTTCCTTTATCCTTCCTTCCTCCTTTCTTTCTTTTTCTTTCATTCCCTGGTCTCCGGTTACTTTCTAAGACTTGCACAATGTAATTTTCACTAGCACATATTGTGGAAACTAACAGGCTGTGGTGTTAGTGTTATCATGTCAGAGTTTCCCAATCCAGCCTTCGTCTGTCCGGGAATGCTGGGAGTTGTAGTTTTGCAACAGCTGGAGGCACACTGGTTGGAAAACACTGGGCTAAGGCCACTTTCACATGGTACTATTTCAGTCAGTATTGTGTATCGGTATTTGTCAGTCAAACCTAGGAGTGGGTCCAAAACACAAATTCTGAGAGATATCGTTTTGCAACAGCTGGAGTCACACTGGATGGGAAAAACTGCATCAAGTACTATGCACACAATGCATGTGTGTATAATAAGAAAACATATGGAGATGTATACATGTATACTAACACATCCCTGTGTATAAAGACATACTGTGGCTTCCTTTATGCTTCCTACCTGCTCTAGTAGTCTGTTTTATGTACTTTTACATAGGACTGTAGGCAACGGACGGCAGAGATTAATGACAATTTCAGCTCTGCTACCTATGCACTTTCTTTGTATTAATAAATGTTGGTGCTAGCAGGACTTGTTTCATAATACGGTATGGTTTGTAATGTAATGTGTGGTCACTATGCAAGTCCTAGCTCACTGTGAAAGTATAATAACACAACATCATACAAAGGGTGATGTTATTAGGAAGATACCTAAACACAGTGTTTCCCAACATGTGTGCCTCCAGCTGTTGCACAACCACAACTCCCAGCATGCCCGGACAGCCGAAGGCTGTCCGGGCATGCTGGGAGTTGTGGTTTTGCAACAGCAGGAGGCACCCTGGTTAGGAAACCCTGCCATAAGAGAAAAATTTCAGCTCTGCTACATCTGGATATAATGAAGTGTTGGACTTATTTCATTGTTCGTAGAGCATCATAAACTTCCAAGGTGTTGTATATGTAAATAAGTTAATTCATAGCGTGTGAACGTTCCCATCTGACTGGACCCTTCAGAAATATTTGGATAAATTGCCCCCCACCAGTGCTTTACCCCTCTATAAGTAACAGCCGCCTTCCATTCCTATACATCAATTAAACGAGAAAGCCTTATTCACACTTCGGTAAAATAACTCCACACTTGTGAACCGCGTTGACATCATCCAGCTGTGCAGTGGCATGCACGCCAGGGTGGCGACAGAACACATTTGGAGATACAGGTGCTATAGGGGCGCCTGGCATCCATCCAGTTCACACACTTTTCGACACTTTTCCAAAGTGACTACCCTGACAGCCTGAACTTCAGTCCTCTTTAATATTCATCACCAGTGTCTTCCCATTACACTTCAACTCAAAGCAACACAACAAATATTCGACAAGTTTACGAAACCAAGTAAAGTCTCCGGACGTGGGTTGTCTGTTGTTATCTTAGCACCAACTTCAGAATCGCTAGACAGTCTTCGATGTCGTCTTCCAACAATCAAAATGACTCAAAATAAGAATTGATACAATCGAAGAATGTTCGGACTGAATCTTAACTTTGCCCAAAAGTATCTTCCACCGAAACATTGTAACACAACACAACATTCCATTAATTCCTTATAGAAGCCATTAAGAAGGGTATAGGACGGTAGTAGACAATGCTCTTGATGGAGAGCTTGGACTATGCTTGGGGCAGGTTATAGGATCAATGGGGAATCTATATGACGGTCTATAGGGAAAGGTTGGATGGACTTACCTCTGTACGAGACTGCAGCCTCTTGTTCAGCTCATATATGCGATACTCGGGCTGCACCATGTACGGAGTATGCCTTCTGTAGAAAGGACCAAAGGGAGAAGAATAGAAAGGGTCATGCTGAGTGCTGGACATATTCTTTTTTGCTTCCAGAGAATCAGAGTAGCAACAGCATCCATATAGAGCTCATGGGCTGCGTGTTCTCCCCAGCATAAACTAGCAGAATGCAAACACAGATCACACTGCCTGGGAACTGCTTGTAAAGCCCTCTATGGCAAGACACAGAGAGAAAGAGAGGGAGAGATTGGAGAGAGAGAGCGAGAGAGGGAGAGCACCAGAGCGAGAGAGGCTGGATAGCTTCAGGCTACACTGCCTGTTTTTAAAGAAGCAGTATGCCAATAGGGTCACTTCCTGTCCACACAGTGGGCCGCCTCACATACACCAGGCAAGAATTTGTTTTCATTCCATCCGGCAAAGTCCCATAGGGAACCCTGAGACTTTTTCTGCTGTGCATCCATCCTATTTCTTTAGATTCTGCCTCATTTTTATTCATTCTATGTAAGTGTGTTATTTATTATTAATAAAAAGCTTGGTACGGCTATTAGAATGTGAGGGTAGGGGGTGCAACCAATAGCTAAGAGATGGAGAGAGCAAAAATAAAAGCCAAAAAAAGAGTAAAACCCAAATGAGGAATTATTATTGCAGGGCTAAGAAATGTGCTATATTATTGGAAAGTTTCAAATTATCTATCAACCTATATTTCTATCTATCTTTCATCTATATATTTCATATCATTCTTTGCATCAATATCTATCTTGCATATCTATCTATCTCATATCTATATATCTATCTATCTCATATCTATCTATCGCATAGCTATCTATCCATCTATCGCATATCTATCTATCGCATATCTATCTATCTATCGCATATCTATCTATCTCATATCTATATATCTATCTATCTCATATCTATCTATCGCATAGCTATCTATCCATCTATCGCATATCTATTTATCGCATATCTATCTATCGCATATCTATCTATCTGTCTCATATATATATATATATATATATTTTTTTTATCTATCTAGTGATCATCTCAAGTATCTATCTAAGATCCCAAACAAAGCATGCTTGAGAAAGACGGCGAGAGGCCGTTCAAACGTCGCATCCACTGCTGACCATGGATGAATAAACACTATATTTGTTTTATACTTGGAGTGCCACTGGTATTCTCTGTTTGGGATCTTGGATGTCTATACTTGGTCTGCGACTGGGACCAAGTCACTATCCACAAGCACCAGCTACCTTCATTAACTGAAATTATTGTACTGCTTCTTCCATTTGTTCCCATCTATCTATCTATATATCTATCTCACATCTATTCTCTATCTATCTATCTATCTCATATCTATCTATCTATCTCATATCTATCTAATTCTATCTATCTCATATCTATCTAAATCTATCTATCTATCTAACACAAACAAGGATAAGTTAGCCAGCACTACTGATCCCAAACTACTATATGGACCTGGCATACAGGTGCCGGCTGCTAGGCTAAATATACAGCAACAGGAGAATACAGCAGCACACTGCTAGCACAAAGGTACAGATAAAACATGAAATGCTATACAGCTATAGTGTAAAAAATGAAAAAGTGAGGTACTTAGCTCACAATTTGGAGGCCAAATAGCTTGGACCATCCCACCACGGTAAGGTGACCTCATCGGGACGGACCCTACACTGTGAATATGCCTCTGCGTAATCAGTTAAACAGGCATTGCAAGGTCTGCGACGTCCTAGCTCCTTATACACACCTAATAGAGGTGGGTGGGGTGCAAGAGCCAACATGGAGGTAGCCACTCCCCCGTATGTATAACAAACATATATATAGCCTAGCAGCGTGCACCTGTATGCCAGGTCCATATAGTAGTTTGGGATCAGTAGTGCTGGCTAACTTATCCTTGTTTGTGTTATACATACGGGGGAGTGGCTACCTCCATGTTGGCTCTTGCACCACACCCACCTCTATTAGGTGTGTATAAGGTGCTAGGATGTCGCAGACCTTGCAATGCCTGTTTAACTGATTACAAAGAGGCATATTCACAGTGTAGGGTCCGTCCCGATTTGGCCGCCAAATTGTGAGCTAAGTACCTCACTTTTAAATTTTTTAAATTTTTTGCACTATAGCTGTATAGCATTTCATGATTTATCTGCATTTTTGTGCTAGCAGTGTGCTGCTGTATTCTCCTGTTGCATCTATCTATCTATCTATCTATCTATCTCTCTCATCTATCTATCTATCTATCTATCTCATATCTATCTATCTATCTCATATCTATCTATCTATCTATCTATATCTATCTCTCTCTCATATCTATCTATCCATCTCATATCTATCTATCTCATATCTATCTATCCATCTATCTCATATCTATCTCTCTCTCTCTCATATCTATCAATCTCTCTCATATCTATCTATCCATCTCATATCTATCTATCTATCTATAAAAAACAAAAAGATGCAGCACACCACAGCTTGAAAATCACGGTGCAAGGTTTATTCCATAGTGTATTCCAATAGACAACGTTTCACCAGCCTCACGCTGGCTTTTTCAAGCCAGCGTGAGGCTGGTGAACGTTGTCTATTGGAATACACTATGGAATAAACCTTGCACCGTGATTTTCAAGCTGTGGTGTGCTGCATCTATTTGTTTTTTATGGATTAAAGAATCGGCGACCAAGGCTCCAAGTATGCTTGCACCCCGTTCAAAATTACCTATTTATCTTGATGTGCTGTTCATATTTGGACTTTTTCTATCTATCTATCTCTCTCATAGCTATCTAAATCTATCTATCTCATATCTATCTATCTATCTCATATCTATTTATCTCATATCTATCTATCTATCTATCTATCTAATATCTATCTATCTATCCATCTATCTATCTATCTATCTCATATCTATCTGTCATATCTATCTATCTATCTCATATCTATCTAAATATATCTATCTATCTATCTATCTCATATCTATCTATCCATCTCATATCTATCTGATATCTATCTATCTGATATCTATCTATCTCATATCTATCTAAATCTATCTATATATCTCACATCTATCTATCTATTTATCTATCTATCTATCTATCTATCTATCTATCTATCTATCTATCTATCTCATATCTATCTATCTATCTATCTATCTCATAACTATCTATCTATCTATCTATCTATCTCATATCTATCTATCTATCTCATATCTATCTATCTATCTATCTATCTATCTCATAGCTATCTCATATCTATCTATCTCATATCTATCTAAATCTATCTATCTATCTCATATCTATCTATCTATTCATCTATCTATCTATCTATCTATCTATCTATCTATCTATCTAATATCTATCTATCTATCTCATAACTATCTATCTATCTCATATCTATCTATCTATCTATCTATCTCATATCTATCTATCTATCTATCTCATATCTATCTCATATCTATCGATCTATCTATCTATCGTATCTAACTATGGGTGGCTTGATAATGGCGGCGAAAGGCAGCAGAAACGTTGCTCTCCTGATTTTTGCACTGGAATAATGGAATAAATACACCTTTTTTATCACAATTTTTGTGTGCTGCTACTTTCTGGACTACTATCTATCTCATATCTATGTATCTATCTCATATCTATCTATGTCATATCTATCTATCTATCTGATATCTATCTATCCATCTCATATCTATCTAATATCTATCTATCTCATATGTATCTAAATATATCTATCTATCTATCTATCTCATATCTATCTATCTATCTATCTAAATATGTCTATCTATCTGATATCTATCTATCCATCTCATATCTATCTAATATCTATCTATCTATCTCATATGTATCTAAATATATCTATCTATCTCATATCTATCTATCTATCTATTTATCTATCTATCTATCTCATATCTATCTAAATCTATCTATCTATCTCATATCTATCTATCTATCTATCTCATATCTATCTAACTATGGGGGGCTTGATAATGGTGGCGAAAGGCCGCAGAAACGTTGCTCTTCTGATTTTTGCACTGGAATAATGGAATAAATACACCTTTTTTATCACAATTTTTGTGTGCTGCTACTTTCTGGACTACTATCTATCTATCTGTCTATCTCATATCTATTTATCTATCTATCTATCTATCTATCTATCTATCTATCTATCCATCTATCTCATATCTATCTAATATCTATCTATCCATCTCATATCTATCTATCTCATATCTATCTCATATTTATCTATCTATCTATCTCATATCTATCTATCTATTTATCTATCTATCTATCTCATATCTATCTATCTATCTCATATCTATCTATCTATCTATCTATCTATCTATCTATCTATCTCATATCTATCTACAATGGACTGATGGGGATCACATGGTAAGCATTCCATCACTTTTCATACAGTATATAAGTATCAGAATGCATCTGGAGCAGTGAATTCGTTTACATTATACATCTTTGAGGAGGCTCAGCGATGCAGTTGCACCCATCTGTTTATTTAGAGATGCCCATTTTTATAAGGATTTGATCTTTAAAGGGGTTCTGTGAGATTAGAAAATGTTCCCCATGGGCTGTGTCTGGTATTGCAGTTCATACCCATTAATAGAGATGTTGCGAATTGTTCGCCGGCGAACAGTTCCCGGCGAACTTAGCATGTTCGCATCGCCGGGCGAACATATGTGAAGTTCGATTCGCCCCCCCTATACTTCAACTTTGCTGCAAACTTTGACCCTGTGAGTCAGAGTCAGCAGACACATTACAGCCAATCAGCAGCAGTCCCTCCCTTCCAGACCCTCCTACCTCTTGCACGGACGCCATTTTACCTTCATTCAGCATGCTGCAGGCTTAGAAAGTGGAGCGACAGAGAAGCTGCTCCTGCTGTAATAGGGAAAGTGATAGCTAGGTTGCTGCTAGGTGGTGTATTCAGGGTCCACTTTACTCCTAAAGCACTAGTCTAACATCTGCTTTAAGGACAGCACCCAAAAAAGCCCACTTTAGGGCTCAAATATCAGTCCGTGTGTCTTGCAACAGCTGGAGGCACCCCGGTTGGGAGGGAACCGCTGGTTAAAAGGGGTACTCCAGTGTAAAACTTAATTTCCTTCAAGCAACTGACTACAGTATTAAAAGAGCTATAAGTTCAGTCCGTGTGTCTTGCAACTGCTGGAGGCACCCTGGTTGGGAGGGAACCGCTGGTTAAAAGGGGTACTCCGGTGTAAAACTTAATTTCCTTCAAGCAACTAACTACAGTATTAAAAGAGTTATAAGTTCAGTCCGTGTGTCTTGCAACTGCTGGAGGCACCCTGGTTGGGGACCTCTGCTTAAAAGGGGAACTCCGCTGGCAACATTTTTTGCTCATTGTCACACTAGTGCAAATCACATTTGGTGTGACAGTTGCTCAAATAAAAAAAATGAAAAATACCTTTTTTGGCTGTGAAATAAAACCAGTGCTACCTAAAGGGGGGCTCTATGTGCTGCCTAATATGGGGGAATCTATGTGCTGCCTAAACGGGGGATCTAAATATGTGCTGCCTAAAGGGGGCTCTATGTGCTGCCTAAAGGGAGGCTCTAACTATGTGCTGCCTAAAGGGGGGAATCTATGTGCTGCCTAAAGGGGGGCTCTAACTATGTGCTGCCTAATATGGGGGAATCCATGTGCTGCCTAAAGGGGGGCTCTATGTGCTGCCTAAAGGGGGGCTCTAACTATGTGCTGCCTAACATGGGGGAATTTATGTGCTGCCTAAAGGGGGGATCTAACTATGTGATGCCTAAAGGTGGCTCTATGTGCTGCCTAAAGGGAGGCTCTAACTATGTGCCGCCTAAAGGGGGGCTCTATGTGCTGCCTAAAGGGGGGCTCTAACTATGTGCTGCCTAACATGGGGGAATCTATGTGCTGCCTAAAGGGGGGATCTAACTATGTGCTGCCTAAAGGGGGCTCTATGTGCTGCCTAAAGGGAGTCTCTAACTATGTGCTGCCTAAAGGGGGGCTTTATGTGCTGCCTAAAGGGGGGCTCTATGTGCTGCCTAAAGGGGGGCTCTAACTATGTGCTGCCTAACACGGGGGAATCTATGTGCTACCTAAAGGGGGGATCTAACTATGTGATGCCTAAAGGGGGATCTAACTATGTGCTGCCTAAAGGGGGCTCTATGTGCTGCCTAAAGGGGGGCTCTACCTATGTGCTGCCAAAAGGGGGGCTCTAACTATGTGCTGCCTAATATGGGGGAATCTATTTGCTGCCTAAGGGGGGGATCTAACTATGTGATGCCTAAAGGGAGGCTCTATGTGCTGCCTAAAGGGGGGCTCTAACTATGTGCGGTCTAATATGGGGGAATCTATGTGCTGCCTAAACGGGGATCTAAATATGTGCTGCCTAAAGGGAGGCTCTAACTATGTGCTGCCTAAAGGGGGGAATCTATGTACTGCCTAAACAGGGGGTCTAACTATGTGCTGCCTAATATGGGGGAATCCATGGGCTGCCTAAAGGGGGGCTCTATGTGCTGCCTAAAGAGGGGCTCTAACTATGTGCTGCCTAACATGGGTGAATCTATGTGCTGCCTAAAGGGGGGATCTAACTATGTGATGCCTAAAGGGGGGATCTAACTATGTGCTGCCTAAAGGGGGCTCTATGCGCTGCCTAAAGGGAGGCTCTAACTATGTGCCGCCTAAAGGGGGGCTCTATGTGCTGCCTAAAGGGGGGCCCTATGTGCTGCCTAAAGGGGGGCTCTAACTATGTGCTGCCTAACATGGGGGAATCTATGTGCTGCCTAAAGGGGGGATCTAACTATTTGCTGCCTAAAGGGGGCTCTATGTGCTGCCTAAAGGGAGGCTCTAACTATGTGCTGCCTAAAGGGGGGCTCTATGTGCTGCCTAAAGGGGGGCTCTAACTATGTGCTGCCTAACACGGGGGAATCTATGTGCTGCCTAAAGGGGGGATCTAACTATGTGATGCCTAAAGGGGGGATCTAACTATGTGCTGCCTAAAGGGGGCTCTATGTGCCGCCTAAAGGGGGGCTCTACCTATGTGCTGCCAAAAGGGGGGCTCTAACTATGTGCTGCCTAATATGGGGGAATCTATTTGCTGCCTAAAGGGGGGATCTAACTATGTGATGCCTAAAGGGAGGCTCTATGTGCTGCCTAAAGGGGGCTAAAGCACATTATTCCAAAGAGTTTAGGAATAATAGGTGATTTATGCCCTTTATGGATTAAAACCAGACTCTGCATCAACTATGTAATTTTCCATGGTAGTTTTGGCCATGGATCCCACTCCAGCACGCCACAGTCCAGGTATTAGTCCCCTTGAAACAACTTTTAAATCACTATTGTGGCCAAAAAGAGTCCTTGTGGGTTTTAAAATTCGCCTGCCCATTGAACTCAATGGCGGTTCTCTTGCGGAAGTTCGCGTTCGCCGTTCGCGAACCGAAAATTTTATGTTCGCAACATCACTACCCATTAATTTGAACAAAGCTGAGCTGCAGTAGCACACACAACCCAAGGAAAAGTATGGTGCTGTTTGTGGAAGAAAATGGTTATATTTTTGTTATAATTCCAGACAATCCCCTTACAATACCTCTTTACAAAGGACAAACCCATGAAATATTCAGCTCTCCTACACCTGTTCTCTAGTGGGTATGCAGATTGTACAATGTACAGTCATTTCACAAAGTATTATTAAGAGTGTCAGTATTCTTATTTTATTTACACATAATACAATTCTGATAATTTTGTATTGGTTAATAGTGATGTGCGGCAGGGGCCATATTCGAATTTGCGATATTTTGCGAAGTTCGCATATTTGCTACGTTCGTTCCCTTTTTTTCCATGCGAAAATTCATAATGAAATTTGCATAGTGTGCATGCGTGATTATATCTTTCACCTAAAAGAAGGGAGGGATCAGTGCTGATATTAGCAAATATTTGCATATTCGCACTCCACGCCGACTCAAACATTAAACAATATTGGAGCCTTCTTTGGACCACAAGCTGGAAGCAGGGAGGGATGATCACTTTTTATTTACAGAGTACACATAATTGTTGTGATGTGTACTGTGAAGAAAAAAAAAACTATAAAAATGTGAATATTCGTCATTACGAATATGTACAGTGGGGATCAAAAGTTTTCCAGTTCTTTGAGATTTCTGGGCTGTCTGTCACGCACTGCTCTTTTAAGGTCTATCCATAGATTTTCAATTATGTGGAGGTCAGGAGATTGTGAAGGCCATGGCAAAACCTCCAGTTTATGCCTCTTGATGTAATCCCCCGTGGATTTCGAGGTGTGTTTAGGATCATTATCCATTTGTAGAAGTCATCCTCTCTTTAACTTCAGCTTTTTCACAGATGGCATCAAGTTAGCATCCAAAATTTGCTGAAATTTTGTTGAATCAATTTTTCCTTCTACTCGTGAGATGTTCCCTGTGCCACTGGCTACAATACAACCCCAAAGCATGATTGATCTACCCCCATGCTTAACAGTTGGACAGAGGTTCTTTTCATTAAATTCTGTTCCCTCCTTCTCCAAACGTACCTTTGCTCGTTCCGGACAAAAAGTAAAATTTTAACCTCATCAGTTCACAGAACTTGTTTCCAAAATGCATCAGGCTTGTCTATATGTTCATTTGCAAAGTTCAAACGCTGATATTTGTGGTGAGGACGTAGACGAGGTTTTCTTCTGATGACTCTTCCATGAAGACCATATTTGTACAAGTATCTCTTTATAGTGGAATCATGTACCACAACTCCAGTGTCTGCCAGATCTTTCTGGAGGGATTGTGCAGTCAAACGTGGGTTCTAAATTGTTTTTCTCACAATCCTGCGAGCTGTTCTGTCTGATATTTTTCTTGGTCTTCCAGATCTTGCTTTAACTTCCACTGTTCCTGATGACTGCCTTTTCTTAATTACATTCCGAACGGAGGATATTGACACCTGAAAACATTTTGCTATCTTCTTATAGCCTTCTCCAGATTTGTGAGCATCAACTATTTTCAGTTTCAGATTTCTAGACAACTGCTTAGAAGAACCCATGGTGCTGATTGTTGGGGCAAGGTCAGATGAGTCTGGGCATTTAAAACCTTTGAGATTGAATCACCTGGTCTTCCCAGATGATGATTGAGAACAATCCATGACACTGGCAGGTCTCAGCTTTGCAAAGGGGGCAGTGCATGCTATAAATTCTGCAGGGTGCCCAACTTTTGCAGATGCCATTTTTTTGTTTTCTGTTATTTTGAAAGTGTAAAATGATGGAAATAAAATCTAACTTTTGTTGACATATTATAAGAATGTCTAATCTGTAATTTGATGCCTTTTGGAGATTTTTCCAACTTTCCTTGGCTACTTTATGCAAATTAATACAAATTTTTACCTGGGGTGCCCAAACTTGATCCCCACTGTAGCGCTATATTCTAAATAATCACAAAATCCCGAAGTGCTGATATTCGCGATAAAATTCGCATTTCGAATATTCACGCTCAACACTATTGGTTAATGATAACATTTAGAATATTCACACACTTGTTCTCAGTTTAAGAGAAAAACACAGACGTATAATTTACTGGACTACCAAGGAGTTTCCCCTCCTATTCAGTGTAACAATAGTACCCTGAGTAAACTTATGCCCTGTACAGATGACTTATACTGCTCAGACGTTCCTATTAGATCCATTATTTTAATACATCTGCTGGAACAGTGTTTCCCAACCAGGGTGCCTCCAGCTGTTGCAAAACTACAACTCCCAGCATGTCCGGACAGCCTTCGGCTGTCCGGGCATGTTGGGAGTTGTAGTTTTGCAACAGCTGGAGGCACCCTGGTTGGGAAACACAGGGCTGGAGAATGCAGAGGTTTAGCTGTAGTTCATATATGCTGAATCTCTGTCCATGGTAGGATTAATTTCTCTATAATATGTACTGTATGTACAATGCTATTACTGCTCCTACGCTACCACATATTATGTCATGTGCTCCTGCATGTTCCTTATTTGTTGGTCCAAGCAGAAGGGGCAGATAAACACCAAGGGGGTCATTTCTCATCCCTACTTCAATCCACAGGCTCCATTGCCAGCACACTGGTTTGCTGAGATCTTTGCCAGTTGTGAGCTAAGGGTGCATTCACACCACATTTTTTGCAATACAGTTCCCGTATCAGTTTTTTTTTATGAAAACGGATTCCTCATTTGAAAAATTATGTCTGGTTGCATCCGTTTTTAACTTTTAATTCCATTATGAATAAAGTTTCACTTGTTTGATTGAAATTCCACATACGGTTCTTTACGGTTCCCATTGACTCCCATGTAAAAAAAAAAAACGTGTACAGTTTAATACGGGTTTTCACCCCTACCAAAAACCGTGATAGGCTACGGTTTTGGGTACGGGGAAAAAAAACTGAAAAAACCATACAAGATGCAAAACGGATGCATCCTTTGGCATACGGTTTTAATGGAGAGTCAATGCATGCGGTTTTCAATATGGTTCCATGTGGTTTTCACATTGAAAATGCATACGGGAACTGTATTGCAAAAAGGTGGTGTGAATTTGTGGTGAGCTTGGGGGATGTAGAGTGAACAGGGGTGATGCAGAGTAGTGTTGCAGGGTTAAGCATTAACCCTTGATTGTCGTGACACCAGGGTGCGGGCTTCTTCTAGATATATATGTCCTACCGCCACCCGTCCCAAGAACGATAGGGAGGAATAAAGGATTGTCTACAGCCGGAATTGTAATAAACTTGAAATAACTTTACTGCAGATTTTATGCAGGATGAATAACAAACAGTCTTTACAGAGGACCGGGACTTAGGATCCTCACAGGTTGGCTGGGACTTTGTAGTAAATAAGCTTTGATTGTTTTTGTACGCTGTTCCACTGAATTTAGGGGTATGCTTAGGTTCAGTAGTCACGCAGGATTGATGAGATTTGAGCTGGATTAACTCACGGTTTAACAAGGTGCTGAAGTGGAAGGCTTCAGTCCTAGATTGTCTTGTCACTGTTATAACAGATCTGCTTACTTTGAGATCCCAAGGGAAAGAGCTGTTGCTTGCTTTGCAACCAGGAACTAAGAGAGCGATTATTGGATACAGCGCCCTTATATACAGAAAGGGCAGGATCAAAGCTTATTGGTCCCGAAACCTGTCAATCCTAGCACAAAGCATTATGGTTACATCATATGACCTAATCACATGACCCAAAGGTACTTAAACCTTAGCATAACACAATTATTAGTGATCACATGACCCAAGGTCCTGTACATTAATTACACTATATATCAGATATATTAAATATATACATTTTTAATGACATTAGGAGGTGACTAGGGGTTAATTCACCAAGAAAGCCCTACCAGCATGGAGGAACTCTGACTGTGGGGACTTACGACAAAGGTACGGGACCAAGTCCAGTACCGGGACACCACAAATGCACCTTAACTGAGATTTCAACAACGGTTTACGCTGGTTAAATGTGGTAAGCAGGGCTTCGTCCGAAACCTTGTCTCTTCACGCTAGGCCATGCCCCTTGTACAAGCCATGGTAAACATAGTAAATAATCCCACATCTGCCGCTTGCACAGAAATTGTGCAATTATTTCCCGTTTTCACCAATCGGAAAAATAATTGCACATAATAAATTGCACATTTTTGTGTAGTCCTCCTGTTGTTTGTGTTGGGGGTCAGTTTTACAGGTCAGGGTTTTAATTTGGGATGTTTTCAGGGCCAGTGGAGTCTAGAATTAGAGTCAGTGTTTAGGAACAGATATAAAATGATTCAGTAAAAGCTTTTTATGATCAGTTTTCTAGTTTTTTTCTGTCCATCACCCATATGCGTCTGTTCCTGGTTGCTGTTTTTATCATCTGTTTGTGCAATTATCCATCTCATTATCATCCTAAGAAGATTTTCTATTGTTCTTTTTTGTTATCCGCTTGTATGCCTCTTTTTTACTACTGTCTGCTTGTCATACAGTTTGGCCCTACTGCAAGTCCTGAGGGTATATGAGTAGTGGAAGCCACATTCACGGCTCAGGATTGCTGGTACAGTCCAGTACTGCCATCCTCCAACCAGCTGGTGTTGTTAGACTTGCGTCATGATGTCTGTTTATTAGGGAACCATGACTGCAGTATCCATGAAATATATAAAGTACTACACAAGAGGGGTATTAGGTTATCAGTATGTGATCTACCTATCCACATCCATTGCATAAAACAAAACATGCACATCATATATGTCATTTGGACATTTAGATAAAGGATATTTTTGGTTTTGAACAAAATTTGCATCAAACCGTGCATCCATTCCATTGACATAGTTGGGTCATCCATGTAATGCAGTATAGGTAGGGTCACTCTATTCATTCCATTTGCCTTAACAGTCTATGTTAATAGATAGTTTGGTAGTTTGATGGAATAGTGTCATGATGAATATACAGAACTGGTCTTAGGTTAGCTGGTGCCCTGTTCGGTAACTTCTAAGCATGACCCTAATGGTGTAATATATCCTTGCCAAAACACAATTATACAGGGTGGACATAACATTGCCCCAATAACTAAACCAATAAACCAAGGATTGTAGCCACATAGTGTAAAACTTCAGGTTAGGGGAACAGGGCTGCAGGCTGAGAGTAATCACTTTTTCTGGACACCAAAATTGGGAGAAATGTCCAGAAGGTCGACCATCACTGCAGTACTCCACCAATCGAAGCTTTATGGTAGAAAGGCCAGAAAGAAGCCTCTCCTCAGTAAAAGTCTCATAAATGCCAATCTGAAGTTTCCCCCCCCCCCCCAAAAAAAAAACACCTAAAGGACTCTCAGACTGAGAAACAGCATTTTCTGGTTTAATCGAAGTTTTGTCCTCTATTCTAAGCATTGTGCCTCGAGAAAACAAGGCACTGCTTATCACTGCCTAATACCACCCCTACAGTGAAGAATAGCATCATGCTGGGGGGGGGGGGGTCAGTTAGAAATGCTGGGATGAGCAGACTGGTCTAGGTTGAGGGAAAGCTGGATGGTGCACAGAAATATTGTTAACTAACTAAGTACCCTGTGTTAGCCAGTTTTTCCTTCCTTATCCTTGGCGGAAAAGCAAGAAGGAAACTTTTGACCTCATGTTCTGTTTTCATATCTCATCCCTACATCTCTTCCTATTGTGCCACCCTCATATTTTGTCCACATATCCTGTCCTCATATTGTGTCCTTATATTCTGACTTCATATCCCGACCTCATATCTCATCCTTATAGCCTGACCTCATATCCTGACCACATATCTCGTCCACATATCCTATCATCATATCCCATCCTTTTATCCTGTCCTTATATCCTGACCTCATATCCCATCCTCATATCTCATCCTCATATCCCGTCCTCATATCCTGACCTCATATCCTATCCCCATATCCCATCCTCCTATCTCATCCTCATATCCTGACTTCATATCCTGTCCTCATACCCTGTCCTCATATCCCCTCCTCATATCCCGTCCTCAAATCCCATCCTCATATCCCGACCTCATATCCCATCCTCATATCTCGTCCTCATATCCCATCCTCATATCCCGACCTCATATCCTGACCTTATATCCCGACCTTATATCCCGTACTCAGATTGTGCTGAGTTGTGATGGAGATATTGTAAGTGGAAAATAGAAGGGGCATGGCTTTGTGGGAGTGAGCGTGATTTGCAAGCCAGACCGATGGCCAAAAAGAGATGGGATGTGGCATGCAAGTCGGACTGACACATTCACCAGGAGATGCAGAGCAGAGCTTGTGGAGTAAGATAACAGAAGTTCCATATAGTTGCATGGGACTTGAAACAAAAACCTCGTCCTTCACATAAGGGGGTAGGTAAGGGTTAATTTAACTATCCTATATTTTTATTTCAAATATAAGTAATATGTGTACCAGGTGTTATTAAAATATCTCCTGCGATACTGAAGTTATGCTGAAATATACATTTCCCATAGATTTGCATGGGATTTTAAACAAAAACCCCAACCCTCACAAATGGGGGTAGGTAAGGGTTAATTTACCTTTCCTATATTTTAAGTGGACATATAAGTAATATGTGTATAAGGTATTATGGAAATATCTCCAGCTGTTTGGAAGTTATGCAGTAACATATATTTCCCATAGACTTGTATGGGACGTTAACCCCTTAAGGACGCAGGGTTTTTCCGTTTTTGCATTTTCATTTTTTCCTCATCACCTTCTAAAAATCTTAACGCTTTCAATTTTGCACATAAAATTCCATATGATGGCTTATATTTTGCGCCACCAATTCTACTTTGCAGTGACATGAGTCATTTAACCAAAAAATCCACAGTGAAACATAAAAAAAATTCATTGTGTGACAAAATTTAAGAAAAAATGTAGTTTTGTAATTTTTGGGGCTTCCGTTTCTACACAGTGCATTTTTCAGTAAAAATAACACCTTATCTTTATTCTGTAGGTCCATACAGTTAAAATGATACCCTACTTATATAGGTTGGATATTGTCGTACTTCGGAGAAAAATCATAACTACATGCAGGAAAATTTATATGTAAAAACTTCTCATCTTCTAACCCCTATAACTTTTTTATTTTTCAGTGTATGGGCCGGTATGAGGACTCATTTTTGCGCCGTGTACTGAAGTTTTCATTGCTACCATTTTTGTATTGATCGGACTTTTTGATCGCTTTTTATTAATTTTTTCATGATATAAAAAGTGACCAAAATTACTCTATTTTGGACTTTGGAATTTTTTTTTAGCGCATACACCATTGACCGTGCGGTTTAAATAACTATATATTTTTATAGTTCAGAACATTTCCGCACGCGGCGGTACCACATATGTTTATTTTTATTTACACTTTTTTTTCATGGGAAAAGGGGGGTGATTCAAACTTTTATTAGGGAACGGATTAAATGACCATTGTTAACTTTGTTTTCCCACTTTTTTTTTGCAGTGTTATAGCACCCATAGGGAGCTATAACACTGCACACACTGATCTTTTACCCTGATCCCTGCAAATCCATAGCTTTGCATGGATCAGCGAGATAGGGGCTCGATTTCTCAAGTCTGTAGCTCAGGCTTGGAGCAATCCAACGTCGATTGGACGCACTGGAGCAAGGTAAGGGGGTCTCCGCTCACGTCCTAGCTGATTGGGACATCACGACTGAGCTGCTGGGAACGATACAAAGAAAGAAAACGGTACTTTAATTTTTAGACGCGGTGATCGACTTTGATCACCGCGTCTAAAGGGTTAATAGCGCGCGGCACAACGATCGGTGCCGCACGATATTAGCCCTGGGTCGTTGGCAGCCGGGACCGACCCGGTGTGATGCACGGTCAAGGTGTGACCCCGTTTTAAACACTGGTACCGGGCGAGGGGCGTACAGGTTTGCCCTTCATCCTGAAGGAGTTAAACAAAAACCCTGACCCTTGCAAATGGGGGTGGGTAAGGGTTAATTTACCTATCCTATGTTTGTTGTTGACATATAAGTAACATGTGTGCCAAGTTTCATGTTAGTATCTTTAGCGGTTTTGAAGTGATGCTCGAACATACATACATACATACATGCAGTTTTACACAGTAGTCCCTCAACATACAATGGCAATTCATTCCAAATGAACCATCATTAGTTGAAACCATTGTATGTTGAGGGATCCATGCAATGTTAAGTATAGGAAGTTATACTCACCTGTCCCCGCCGCTCCGAACGGTCACCGCTGCCCTGGATGTCGCCCTCCATCGCTGTTGCCGCATCCTCGGGGTGTCCCCGCCTCTCCAGACCGTCTCTGCTGCCTGGGATCGTCGCTCTTCATCGCCGTCATCACGTCGCTGTGCATGCTGCTCCAATTGGATGACGGGACGGCATGCGCAGCCACTTAATGACGACGAATGAAAGCGACAGCGATGCAGGGGATCCTGAAGAGAACTGGGGTGCCGGGGACAGGTGAGTGATCATCACCGGACCATATGGGGCACCTTAAATGGCTATCCGGCGGCAGCTGATGCAGTCTGCGCTGCCGGATAGCCGTTTATGCGATGGCCCCAACATGCAAAAGCATCATATGTTGATGCTGCTTTCAACATACTCTGAGAGGCCATCGTATGTTGAAATTATCGTATGTCGGGGCCATCGTAGTCCGGGGGGGGGGGGGGTCACTGTATATAAATAATAGGTGAGTACCCGGTATTGCCTGGTTTTTCCTTTCTAATCCGTGTTTGGGAGGAAAATCAACAAAGGAGTCATATCCCAATCCAATATCCCGTCCTCATATCCCGTCCTCATATCCTGACCTCATGTCCCATCTCCATATACCGACTTCATGTACCGTCCTCATATCTCGACCTCATATCCTGTCCTCATATCCCGTCCTCATATCCCGTCCTCACATCCCGTCCTCCTATCTCAACCTCATATCCCGTCCTCATATCCCGTCCTCATATCCTGACCTCATATCCCGTCCTCATATCCCGACCTCATATCCTGTCCTCATATCCCGACCTCATATCCTGTCCTCATATCCCAACCTCATATCCCATCTTCATATCCGGACCTCATATCCCATCCTCATATCCCTAACTCATATCCCGTTCTAATGTCCCATCCTCATATCTTGTCCTCAGGTAGGACTGATTTGTGATGAAGATATTGTAAGCTGAAAATAGAAGGGGACGTGGCTTTGTGGGACTGGGCGTGATTTGCAAGTCAGACTGATGCACAAAAAGGGTAGATAATAAAAAGGGGTGGGGCTTAACAGTGGGCGTGTCTTTGTGAAATGGAGTGTGGCTTGCAAGCCGGACTTACACATTCACCAGGAGATGCAGAGCGGAGCTTGTGGATTAAGGTACTGGAAGTCCCATGTACTTGCATGGGACTTAAAACAAAAAAACATCTTTTATATAAGGGTGTAGGTAAGGGTTAATTTAACTATCATATATTTTTATTTGACATATAAGTAATATGTGTACCAGGTATTATTAAAACATCTCCAGCCATATGGATGTTATTTAGGAACATACATTTCCCATAGATTTGCATGGGACTTTAAACAAAAACCCCGACCCTCACAAATGGGGGTAGTTAAGTGTTAATTTCACTCTCCTATATTTTAAATGGACATATAAGTAACATGTGACCAAGTGTTTTCAAAATATCTCCAGCCATTTGGAAGTTCCGCAGTAACATATATTTTCCATAGACTTGTATGGGACTTTAACCCCTTAAGGACCGGAGGTTTTTCCGTTTTTGCATTTTCGTTTTTTGCTCCTTGCCTTTAAAAAATCATAACTCTTTCAAATTTACACCTAAAAATCCATATGATGGCTTATTTTTTGCGCCACCAATTCTACTTTGTAATGACGTCAGTCATTTTGCCCAAAAATCTATGGTGAAGCGGGAAAAAAAATCATTGTGCGACAAAATTGAAAAAAAAACGCTGTTTTGTAACTTTTGGGGGCTTCCGTTTCTACGTAGTACATTTTTCGGTAAAAATGACACCTGATATGTATTCTGTAGGTCCATATGATTAAAATGATACCCTACTTATATAGGTTTGATTTTGTCGGACTTCTGGAAAAAATCATAACTACATGCAGGAAAATTAATACGTTTAAAATTGTCATCTTCTGACCCCTATAACTTTTTTATTTTTCCATGTATGGGTCGGTATGAGGGCTCATTTTTTGCGCCATGATCTGAAGTTTTTAACGGTACCATTTTTGCATTGATAGGACTTATTGATCACTTTTTATTCATTTTTAAATGATATAAAAAGTGACCAAAAATGCACTATTTTGGACTTTGGAATTTTTTTGCGCGCACGCCATTGACCGAGCGGTTTAATTAATGATATATTTTTATAATTCGGACATTTCCGCACGCGGTGATACCACATATGTTTATTTTTATTTTTATTTACACTGTGTTTTTTTTTTTATTGGAAAAGGGGGGTGATTCAAACTTTTAATAGGGGAGGAGTTAAATGATCTTTATTCACTTTTTTTTTCACTTTTTTTTTGCAGTGTTATAGGTCCCATAGGGACCTATAACACTGCACACACTGATCTTCATCATTGATCACTGGTTTCTCATAAGAAACCAGTGATCAACGATTCTGCCGCATGACTGCTCATGCCTGGATCTCAGGCACTGAGCAGTCATTCGGCGATCGGACAGCGAGGAGGCAGGAAGGGGCCCTCCCGCTGTCCTGTCAGCTGTTCGGGATGCCGCGATTTCACCGCGGCTATCCCGAACAGCCCACTGAGCTAGCCGGCATGCTTTCGGTTTCACTTTAGACGCGGCGTTCAACTTTGAACGCCGCGTCTAAAGGGTTAATAGCGCGCGGCACAGCGATCAATGCCGCGCGCTATTAGCCACGGGTCCCGGCCGTTGTTAGAGGCCGGGCCCGAACCGCTATGACGCGGGGCCACGCCGTGGCCCCGCGTTATAGATCGGGAGTGGACACATGACGTTCCAGTACGTCATGTGTCCTTAAGGGGTTAAACAAAAATCCGACCCTGGCAAATGGGGGTAAGTAAAGGTAAAATTACCTATCCTATGTTTGTTGTTGACATATAAGTAACATGTGTGCCAAGTTTGATGTTAATATCTTTAGCCGTTTGGACGTGTTGCTGGAACATTCACACATACACGCATACACACATTGGTGGAAATTTGTCAATGTTGGTGTAGGTAGGAGTTTTTTGTAGATTGTTTTGGTTGGTCTAAATTTGGCGCAATTGCACTAAATCTACCATACTTGTGCAAGGCACATGATAAATTTGTGCAAAGTTGTAAATCTCCACACAGTTCAATTTGAACACCTGAGCTTCAGGCTTAGTAGTGGAAGCCGTCTTGTAGACAGAATCTGTTATTAAGCCTGGCTTAGCGTTAGCCACAAAATCAATTAGCGCAAACCCCCAATTATTACCCCGGTACCCACCACCACAGGGGTTCCAGGAAGAGCTGGTACCAACAGGCCCGGAGCGACAAAAATGGAGCTCCTGGGCCTAGGCAGTAACAGGCTGACATTATTTAGGCTGGCGAGGGCCAGTAACAATGGTCCTTGCCCACACTGGTAATGTCAGGCTGTTGCTGCTTGGTTGGTATCTGGCTGATACTGAAAAAATGGGGGAACTACACACATTACTTATTTTCAGTATCAGCCAGATACCAACCAAGCAGCAACAGCCTGACGTTACCAGGGTGGGCAAGGACCATTGTTACTGGCCTTCCCCAGCCTAAATAACACCAGCCTGTTAGCGCCTTGTCCCAGGAGCAAAATTTTTACGCTCCGGGAATATTGGTACCGGCTCTTCCCGGAACCCCTGTGGCAATGGGTACCAGGGTAATAATTGGAGGTTAGCTGATTTTGGGGCTAACGCTAATCCCCGGCTTAGTAGTGGATTCCGTCTATAAGACAGCTACCACTACTAAGCCTGAAAATTCAATTATAAAAACATGACACTTTGAAAATACATTTTTATTTAAAAAAAACACTCCCCCACAGCCCTCGTTAACCATTTTATTGAAATTAAAAAACGCTGGTCATCCTCGCAATCCACCGAATCTGACATAGTCCTCAGCATTCACATATCTGAAATGAGAAGAAAAGAAAAACAAGAAATATGGGTTAGTAAATTTTTTGCGCTCTCCACTGGGGAGAGCGCACATAATGCAACGTGTTCCTAAACAGGGAGCCTCCAATTGTTGTTAAACTACAACTCCCATCATGGGGGGCTGTAGTTAGACAACACCTGGAGTCAGATACAAGGTTTATTGCTTTGAACAGCTGGAGTCTCCCACCGCCGGGATACAGGAGCTCTAATTGAGGAATAGCTATTCACCAATCAGAGCTCCGGTCTCCCAAGGGCGAGAGTTATGAATTATGACAGTGTATACAGTATTCCCCGCCTGGAGCCGGCGGGGAGCACAGTGTAGCCGCATGTGCCGCTGGCTTGTTAACTTAATAAATGCGGATCACAGAGGGTCTCGGGAGAATGACCTGCTGCGATCTTCACCTCAGCCCCTGGACTATAACTCCCATCATGGACGGAGTCTTTCCTTGATGGAAGTAGTAGTCCTAAAAGTCCAACAGAACAGAACTTTAGAGGTTCTGAAGAGAAGAATGGCATAAAATCCCCAAATCCAGGTGTGTAAACCTTGTGGTATCGTCCCCTAGCTTCAACTAAGTACTGAGTAAAGGGACTAAATACTTATGTTCATCCAAATTATATTTTTTTATTTTCAATAAATTAGCAAAGACTTCTAAAATTCTGTTTTTACTTTGTCATTATGGGATATTGAGTGCAGAATGATGGGGATTTTCTTTATTTTAGCATAAGGCTGTAACATAACAAAATGAAAACATATTTTCTCACAGAAAAGGATTGCAGTAACACCTGTTTTCTATACACTTGTTTATTTCCTTTGTGTGTATTGGAACTAAACCGAAAATGGAGGAAAAAAAGCTAATTGGACATAATGTCACACCAAACTCCAAAAATGGGCTGGACAAAATTATTGGCACCCTTAATTTAATATTTGGTAGCACACCCTTTGGAAAAAATAACTGAAATCAGTCGCTTCCTATAACCATCAATAAGCTTCTTACACCTCTCAGCCCGAATGTTGGACTACTCTTCCTTTGCAAACTGCTCCAGGTCTATCTTATTGGAAGGCACCTTTTCCCAACAGAAATTTTAAGATCTCTCCATAGATGTTCAATGGGATTTAGATCTGGACTTATTGTTGGCCACTTCAGAACTCTCCAGCGCTTAGTTTTCATCCATTTCTGGGTGCTTTTTGACGTATGTTTGGGGTCATTGTCCTGTTGGAGGACCCAAGATCTCGGACGCAAACCCAGCTTTCTGACACTGGGCTGTACAGTACAATAGTGTTGCTCGCGAATATTCGCAATTCGAATATTATTCGCGAATATCGCATATTCGCGAATTCGCGAATTTCGCGAATATAGCGCTATATATTCGTAATTACGAATATTCGTTTTTTTTTTTTTTTTTTTTTTTTTTTTTTTTTCTTCACAGTACACATCACAGTGATCACCCCTCTCTGCTTCCAGCTTGTGTGGTGTAAAGAAGGCTGTAATACTACTGTGTGAGACTGGCGTGCTAAAATTCGCATATGCGAAAATTCGCATATGCGAAAATTCGCATATGCTACTTTTCACGTATGTTAATCTTGCATGTGCTGATATTCACATATGTGAATTTTCGCATATGCGAATATTCGCATATGCGAAAATAACACGAGAATATAACGAATATGCGAATATTCGCGAATATAAGACGAATATTCGTCCATATATTCGCGAATATTCGCGAATTCGAATATGGCCTATGCCGCTCAACACTACAGTACAACCCAAAATCAATTGGTAATCCTCAGATTTCATTATGCCTTTCACACATTCAAGCCACCCAGTGCCAGAGGCAGCAAAACAACCCCAAAACATAATTGAACCTCCACCATATTTCACTGTAGGTACTGTGTTCTTTTCTTTGGGGGGCAAGATGTTGTTAACCCCTTAGTGTTCGTGATGCCAGGATGTGGTTATTCCGGTATGGTAACCGCCATCAACCAACCCCAAAACGGTCTTCCATAAAGGAATGTCCACACCAGAAATTATGCAAGAACTGGAACTTTTACTTGTAATTCTTAAGAAACATTCTTTACAGTTATGCAGTTTCTCTAGAGGCAACTGAGACACAGGATACCTCGCAGGCTACGCTGGGACTTGCAGTATTGAGAATATCTATGCAGGCCACTGTGCTACTAATATTATTCTTGAGTTGAGTAGTAGTCACTAAAATTGTAGATAGAGCTTGATAACTTGTTTTGAAGTGGCTGCAGGTTCTTTAGGCTTTGGCCTAGATGAGATGAATTTAGATGAAATCTGGGAGATAAGAGAGTGCAGGAACAAGAGACTACAGCCCCTTATATACTAAGGAGGCTGGACTAAAGCCCATTGGTTACAAATCCTGTGTGTCCTGTACCCAAGAAACTCTGGGTATGTCACATGACAATGTTTCACATGACTAACACTTCTGTACACTCGTACAAAGACTATACATATTGACAATGCATACACAATATATACAATGCATTTATATAACACAATAGAAGGTGAGCAAAGGGGTGAACAGCTGGAGTTTCCCTGTCTAGGTAGACACTGCCAGAAGGGTCTGTTCACATTATACAAAACGGACAATGTGAACAGAGCTTCAGATTTACTAGCCTGGTTCCCTTCTGTAGCTCTGCCCCCTAATGACATCATTACTAGGGGGCGGAGCTACACAGACCTGCCCGGGACTCAAGGGAAGTAAGCGGACTTCGTCTTCTGTATACACTATATACAGCTATCTATAGATAGCTGTATATAGTGTATACCGCCCAAAGGGTAACCTACACTGTCCAGCAGTGTAAGTTAACTCTTTCCTTGCTGGGCTTGTGCATAGCGCACAGCTCAGCAAGGGGTTAAGTGAGCCAGCAATGTGTATACTGTATACACATTGCAGGCTCACTGTAAGTTCTTGCTGGGCAGTAGATATACGATGTATACCTACGGCTCAGCATCAGCTGTTCTCCCGGCTCTGTAGCCCTGAGAACAGCTGATCCCGACATTCACATCAGGAGGATCGCAGTGGGTGTCAGGAGGAGTGATATCCGCTGTGATATGGCCCTTACTGCAGCTACTACTGCTCCCAACATGGAGCACACTCTGCTCCTTGCTGGGAGCTGTAGTACCTGCATTAATAGACAGATCGCAGCGAGTTTAACTTCTGACACCCGCTGCGATCTGTCTATTAATGCAGGTACTACAGCTCCCAGCATGGGGCAGAGTGTACTCCATGTTGGGAGTAGTAGTACTTTTAGTTAAGGAAAGATCACTGCGGGCATCACTCCTGACCCCCTCTGTGATCCTCCTGTATAATGTATGGATGCAGCGGCTGCTCTTCTATGGTCCCCTGCACTGCCGTATATATACACATTCCGATTTCTCACAGAGAGCTGTGATAGGCTGGAACCATCTGGCCAATCACAGCTCTCTGCGGGAAATATGAATATGTGTATATATACGTCAGTGCAGGGACCATAGAAGAGCAGCCGCCGCATCTATACATTATACAGGAGGATTGCAACGGACCCTTGCGATCTGTCAATACGTACAGGTACTGCTACTCCCATCATGGAACAGTGTATTCCATGCTGGGAGTAGTAGTACTACCTAAAAAAAAAAAAAGTGAAACACACACACACACACACTACATTTTTATTATTGTCGGCTACATTTTTAGTGCTTTACCCGCCCACATAAATTGATCCCTGTTTAAAATCTTTATCTTTTTTTTTTTTTTATGGTAACCTACGAAATTTTAATAAAAAAGGTATCTCCATAATTTTTTGGGATCGTTAAAGTCCAAAAAAGAATAAAAACCGCCTGCAAAAACGCAAAATTTTAAACCAACATGGCGTTTTTCTTAGCGTTTTTGCTCTCCCATAGACTTCTATGGGAGAAAAACGCCACGATTTCAGGGCAAAAAACGCCAAACTAGGTTTTGTCGGGCGATTTGAAAATCCAGCCTCTGAGCCCGAAATTGCTGAAAAACGCCAAAAGGATTAATAAAGCACCAAACTGAAAAACGCCAAGTGAATCTGGCATTTTGCAGTTTACTATTGACTTGCAGCTAACATCTGGACGCAGCGTTTTTTCACTGAAAAAACGCTGTGCGGGAAAATTGGTGTTTTTTATTGCGTTTTTGCAAAAAAAAAACCTCAGTGGAGTTCCAGCCTTACACCCATTCTGCTGCACAGAGCTAACATAGATACTGTATAAATGGGTTAAGACTGAGACATTAGCCAGTATATCCTTATTTGAAGGACATACCTGAGCCCGCACACCAAACGCCAACGTTTCTATATGTTACACATCCACACTTTTCATCTGGTGTAGGGTGCCATTGTGGCACTTGCGGTCTGCTGCAGGCACCCCCCATTGTATGTATTTTATGCTGGGGATCGCCCCTTAGAAATGGACCACAAGCGCAGCATCTTCTCTCCCAGCACAAATGCACAACTGCATTTGGGGTTGAGGATTTCCTGCCATTTGAAACCACATTTTTTCTTGTTGTTCATTGAAAGACTGATGCCAGATCTTATATATGCATTGTATGCATGGTGCCTTGGTGGAACTGTCACATGGCTTCATGTCATTGCTGAGGCAGAGTGGTCCAGGAGTGGTTCAGGACCCTGTCCCCAGTGCACCAACGAACTGTTAGCATGTAGAATAACTATGGCTATATTGGTATATTTCTTAACAGCAGCACTTCCCTTTATTTGGCATGGAAATAAGTACAGATTCTGCATTATTTATTCTCCATTAACCCTGGCGCAGAAAGGTCCGAGTCCCAAGATGAATTAAGCAAGGGGATTTTCTTCACCAATTCTGTAGTGTGAACATACCCTAAGATATAGTCAACTAATTGTGGCGCACTAGTGCTACTGACTGAGGTGCAGGGTGTATAGATCCTTTGAGTGACTAAGGGTGGTTACCTGTATCACTTTGTGACGCCAGGGCACTATTAACCTACACAATCTGAGGTTAGCCAGCTTCTCCGGGACCAGGTACGGTATAATAAATACACCGATGCCGGGTTACGGATAATTACATCTTTACTTTCCTGGAGGTAGCAGATATTAAACAATGCAGACTTTGGTGCAGAGGGATGGGCAGAGTAGAACCTGTTGCCTTGCTGGGATTTGTAGTAGCTGTTGAATGCAGCTTAAAGATTAGTATCAGCACATGCTGACTTGAAAAGACTGAACTTGACTGGCTGAAGTAGAGATTTTCCCCAAGAGCTTTGCTTTAAACTTTACCTGCATGCTGGGGTTGTCCCTGAGATTGGCGTAGCTGTGGAATTTTGGAGCTTTTTTCTCCCTAGGCTTCGCCTCGGTACCTCAGCTTACCAGCTGGAACACACTCTCCCTCACCTTCTACACTCTCCTCTAGACTCACAACTCCTGAACTCACACTCTCTTACAACTTTCTCTAACAACTGAACTCTCCTTCCCCCCCCTACACTATATAAGGAGTTGATTTAGGGGTCCCGCATTGGGAAACAGGGTTATCTGGTCCCTTTACCACAAGCCCTTAAAGGGGTACTCCGCCCCTAGACATGTTATCCCCTATCCAAAAGATAGGGGATAAGATGTCAGATCGCCGGGGTCCCGCTGCTGCAGCACCCTGCTATCATTACTGCGTAGAGCGCGATCGCTCTGCACTCTGCACGTAATGACAGGCAATACAGGGGCCGGAGCATCGTTACGTCACGACTCCGCCCCTCGTGATGTCACGACCCGCCCCCGTCAATACAAGTCTATGGGAAGGGGGCGTGGCGGTCGTCAGGCCCCCTGCCATAGACCTGCATTAAGGGGACTGGCTGTGATGTCATGAGGGGCGGAGCCGTGACATCACGCTGCCCCGGCCCCTGTATCGCTCGTCATTACGCACAGAGCGAACTCGCTCTGTGCAGTAATGATGGCGGGGTGTCGCAGCGGCGATCCCCGGGGTCCCCAGCAGCGGGACCGTGGTGATCTAACATCTTATCCCCTATCCTTTGGGCGGAGTACCCCTTTAAGGGTACAGTACATAAATTAACACATATCATGGTTAAAGGGGTATTCCAGGAAAAACTTTTTTTTATATCAACTGGCTCCAGAATGTTAAACAGATTTATAAATGACTTCTATTAACCCCTTAAGGACATGCGCCGTAAATGTACAGCGCTGCTTAACGCATCTTAGCGCAAAGCGCCGTACATTTATGGCGCAGTGATCAGGGATAGTCACCTCACCGGACAGGGTGATCGGGTCGGGACAGCTGCTGTTATCTAATGACCCCCCCCCCCCCAGACCGGCGATCTGCATCGATTCCGGGTCCTACGGGTCTCTAGTGACCTCCCGACTCGGAAAATAAGGGGGATTGGGGGTGTAAAATACCCCCCCCTCAGGAGCGACCTACCAATAGAAGATCGGGAGAGGGGGGTAAAAGTTCAGTTTCCCCGCTCTGCCCACTGATGGTAATCCGGGCAGAGCGGGGGAACTGTCCTGTGACCAGTGACAGTGGAAGCCGGTGAGTTGCCTAGCAACATCTGGAGGGCTACAGTTTGGAGACCACTGTGCAGTAGCCTCTAAACTGTGGCTCTCTAGATCTTGCAAAACTACAATTCCCAGCATGCCCACACAGCAGTTTGCTGTCTGGGCATGCTGGGATTTGGAGTTTTGCAACATCTTGAGGGCCACAGTTTGGAGATCACTTTGCGGTGGTTTCTAAACCGTGGCCCTCTAAATCTTGCAAAACTACAACTCCCAGCATGCAAGAACAGCAAATGGCTGGGAGTTGTAGTTGCATACCTCCAGCTGTTGTATAACTACATCTCCCAGCATGCCCTTTGGCAATCAGTACATGCTGGGAGTTGTAGTTTTGCAACAGCTGGAGACACACTGGTTGGAACATACTGAGTTGGGTAGTAGAATCTAACTGAAGGTTTTCCAACCAGCGTGCCTCCAGCTGTTGCAAAAGTACAACTCCCAGCATGCACAGTCTGTCTGTGCATGCTGGGAGTTGTAGTTTTGCAACAGCTGGAGGTTTACCCCCCCCCCCCCCAATGTGAATGATACATTCATACGGGTGGGTTAACAGGGAGTTTCCTGCTTCAAGTTTGAGCTGCGGCAAATTTTCCGCTGCAGTGAAAACTCCTAGCGGGAAACTGACCGTAAACCCGCCTGTATGAATGTACCCTAAAAACACTACACTACACTAACAGATAATAAAGGGTAAAACACTACATATACACCTCCTTACACTGTCCCCCCCAACCCCAATAAAAATGAAAAAGTATTGTACGGCAGTGTTTTCAAAACGGAGCCTCTAGCTGTTGCAAAGCAACAACTCCCAGTATTTCCGAACAGCCACTGACTGTCCAGGCATTCTGGGAGTTTAGCAACAGCTGGAGGCACCCTGTTTTGGGAATCACTGCAATCCCTAATTTAGACCTCAAATGCACATGGCGCTCTCTCACTTCGGAGCACTGTTGTATTTCAAGGAAACAGTTTAGGGCCACATATGGGATATTTGCGTACTTGGGAGCAATTGCGTAAATTTTTTTTTTGGGGGGGGGCTTTTACTCCTATTACCCCTTATGAAAGGGAAAAGTTGGGGTCTACCTCAGTCTGTTAGTGTACAAAAATAAAACATTTTTACTTTTTATTTTCACAAGAGGTAAAAGGAAAAAAAGGCCCCCAAAATTTGTAACACAATTTCTCCTGAGTATGGAAATACCCCAAATGCTCTGCGGACGAACAACAAGGCTCAGGAGTGAGAGTGCACTATGTACATTTGAGGCCTAAATTGGTGATTTGCACAGGGGTAGCTGATTTTACTGTGGTTCTGACACAAACGCAAGAAAATAAATACCCACCTATGACCCCATTTTGGAATGTAACAAGGGATATAGTAAGCCTTAATCTTTTTTTTTTATTAAAATGCTGGTGTTACCCAAAATTTTTCATTTTCATGTGGGAAAATAGGGAAAAAAAGCCCCCCAAAATTTGTAACCCCATTTCTTCTGAGTAAGAATATACCCCATATGTGGATGTAAAGTGCTCTGCTGGCGCACTACAAAGTCCAGAAGAGAATGAGCGCCATTGGGCTTTTAGAGAGAAAATTTGTCCGGAGTTGAAGGCCACTTGTGCTTACAAAGCCCCCATAGTGCCAGAACAATGGACCCCCCATATGTGACCCCATTTTGGAAACTACAGGTGTCTTTTTGGAACAATAGTCTGTTACAATGAAAAATTTAATTTTTCATTTGCTCAGCCCACTGTTCCAAAGATCTGTCAAATGCCAGTGGGGTGTAAATGCTCACTGCACCCCTTATTAAATTCTGTGAAGGGTGTAGTTTCCAAAATGGGGTCAGATGTGGGGGGGTCCACTGTTCTGGCACCACGGGGGGCATGGTAAATGCACATGGCCCTCGACTTCTTTTCCAACCAAATTCTCTTTCCAAAAGCCCAATGAAGCGCCGTCTCTTCTGAGCATTGTAGTGCGCCTGCAGTGCACTTTACATCCACATATGGCGTATTTCCATACTCAGAAGAAATGGGTTTACAAATGATGTGGGGCATTTTCTCCTATTACCCCTTGTAAAAATGTAAAAATTGGGGAAAAACCAGCATTTCAGTGAATTTTTTTTTTTCATTTACACATCCAACTTTAATGAAAGGTCATCAAACGCCGGTGTTAAGGCTCACTGTACCCCTTGTTTTTTTTTTTTTTTTTGCTGTTCTGGCACTACAGGGGCTTCCTAAATGCGACATGCCCCCAAAAAACCATTTCAGAAAAATTTGCTTTCCAAAAGCCAAATGTGACTCCTACTCTTCTGAGCATTGTAGTTTGCCTGCAGAACATTTTATGTCCTAACATGGGGTATTTCCATACTCAGAAGAGATGGGGTTATTAATTTTGGGGTGGCATGTTCTCCTATTACCCCTTGTAAAAATGTAAAATTTGGGGAAAACCAGCATTTTAGTGAAAAAAAAATTATAATTTACACATCCATAGGTGCTTCCTAAATGTGACATGCCCCTCAAAAACCATTTCAGAAAAACTCACTCTCCAAAATCCCATTGTCGCTCCTTCCCCTCAAGTGCACCCACAGAGCACATGACATACACATATGAGGTATTTCCTTACTCAAGAGAAATTGGGTTACAAATTTTAGGAAGATTTCTCTCCTTTTACCCCTTGTAAAAAAAGGGGTGTAGTTTTTATAATGGGGTCATTTATGGGGTATTTCTAATATGAAGGCCCTTCAAATCTACTTCAAAACTGCACTGGTTCCTGAAAAATTCTTATTTTGAAAATTTTGTGAAAACTTTGAATCCCTCTAATGTCTTCCAAAAGTAAAAATATGTCACCTTTATGATGCAAACATAAAGTAGACATATTGTATATGTGAATCAATATATAATTTATTTGGGATGTCCATTTTCCTTATAAGCAGAGAGTTTCAAAGTTAAAAAATGCAAAATTTTCAAATTTTCATCAAATTTTGGAATTTTTCACCAATAAATGATACAAGTTTCGACGAAAATTTACCACTGACATGAATTAGAATACATCATGAAAAAACTATCTCGGAATCAGAATGAAAAGTAAAAGCATCCCAGAGTTATTAATGCTTAAAGTGACAGTGGTCAGATTTGCAAAAAAGGGCTGTGTGATTAAGGTGAAAATGAGCTGCATCCTTAAGGGGTTAAATATCTTAAGCCTTCCAATAATTATCAGCTGCTAAAGTTGAGTTGTTCTTTTCTGTCTGGCAACAATGCTCTCTGCTGACATCTTTGCTTGTCTCGTGAACTGCACAGAGAAGAAAAGGTTTGCTATGGGGATTTGCTTCTACTCTGGACAGTTCCTGAGACAGGTGTCATCAGAGAGCCCTTAGAAAGAAAAGAAAAACTCAACTTCAGCAGCTCATAAATACTGAAAGGATTAAGATTGTTTAACCCCTTAAGGACCCAGCCCATTTATACCTTAAGGAGCCGGCCATTTTTTGAACATCTGACCACTGTCACTTTAAACATTAATAACTCTTTCATGCTTTTACTTTTCATTCTGATTCCGAGATAGTTTTTTCATGACATATTCTACTTTGTGTTAGTGGGGAAATTTTGTCAACACTTGCATAATTTCTTGGTGAAAAATTCCAAAATTTGATGAAAAAATTTAAAATGTTGCTTTTTGTTTACTTTGAAGCTCTCTGCTTGTAAGGAAAATAGACATTCCAAATAAATTATATATTGATTCACATATACAATATGTCTACTTTATGTTTGCATCATAAAGTTGACATGTTTTTACTTTTGGAAGACATCAGAGGGCTTCAAATTTCAGCAGCAATTTTCCAATTTTTCACAAAATTTTCAAAATCGGAATTTCTCAGTGACCAGTTCAGTTTTGAAGTGGATTTAGGCCTTCATATTAGAAATACCCCACAAATGACCCCATTATAAAAACTGCACCCCTCAAAGTATCCAAAATGACATTCAATAAGTGTTTAAACCCTTTAGGTGTTTCACAGGAATTGCAGCAAAGTGAAGGAGAAAATTCAAAATCTTTATTTTTTACATTCGCTTGTTCTTGTAGACCCAGTTTCGGAAAATTTACAAGTAGTAATAGGAGAAAAAGGCCCGCAAAATTTGCAACCCAATTTCTCTCAAGTAAGGAAATACATCATATGTGTATGTCAAGTGTTTGGCGGGTGCAGTAGAGGGCTCAGAAGGGAAGGAGCAACAATGGGATTTTGGAGAGTGAATTTTGCTATTTTGCTGAAATGGTTTTTGGGGGGCATGTCACATTTAGGAAGCCTATATGGTGCCAGAACAGCAGAAAACCCCACATGGCATACCATTTTGGAAACTACACCCCTCAAGACACGTAACAAGGGGTCCAGTTAGTCTTAAATCCCCACAGATGTTTGACGACTTTTTGTTAAAATCGGATGTGTGCAGTTTTTTCCCCAAATTTACCATTTTTGCAAAGGGTAATGGGAGAAAATGCCCCCCATACTCCATGGAAATACCCAATGTTAGGACGTAAAATGCTCTGCGGGTGAACTACAATGCTCAGAATAGAAGGAGTCACATTTGGCTTTTGGAAAGCAGATTTTGCTGAAATAGTTTTTTGGGGGCATGTCACATTTAGGAAGCCCTGGTGGTGCCAGAACAGCAAAAAATACCCACATAACATACTATTTTGGAAACTACACCCCTTAAGGAACGTAACAAGGGATATAGTGAGCCTTAACACCTCACAGGTGTTTGACAACTTTTTGTTAAAGTTGGATGTGTAAATGAAAAATGTTACATTTTTACAAGCGTTAATAGGAGAAAATTACACCCAAAATTTGTAACCACTGTCAGGATTCAGCAGGCTGGAGGTGGATCCTCTGTGTCAGAGAGGGATTGGCGTGGACCGTGTCGGTGGACCGGTTCTAAGTTGCTACTGGTTTTCACCAGAGCCCGCCGCAAAGCGGGATGGACTTGCAGCGGCGGTAGCAACCAGGTCGTATCCACCGGCAACGGCTCAACCTCTCTGACTGCTGAGATAGGCACGGTACAAGGGATTAGACAAGAGCAGGGTCGGACGTAGCAGAAGGTCAGGGCAGGCAGCAAGGATCATAGTCAGGGGCAACGGCAAGAGGTCTGGAACACAGGCTAGGAACACACAAGGAACGCTTTCACTGGCACAATGGCAACAAGATCCGGCAAGGAAGTGCAGGGGAAGTGAGGTGATATAGGAAAGTGCACAGGTGAAGACACTAATTATAACCCAATCAGTGGTGCACCGGCCCTTTAAATCGCAAAGACCCGGCACGCGCGCGCCCTAGGGAGCGGGGACGCGCACGCCGGGGCAGCACAGACGGCGAGCGAGTCTGGTAAGAGAAGCTGGGATGCGCACCGCGAGCGGGCGCGTCCCGCATCGCAAATCGCATCCCGGCTAGGGACATTATCGCAGCGCACCCGGTCAGCGGGTCTGACCGGGGCGCTGCGAACAGGAGACGCTGTAACAGTACCCCCCCCCCCCTTTGGTCTCCCCCTCTTTTTAGAACCTGAGAATTTGTGGATAAGGTCCTTGTCAAGGATGTTGTCCTCGGGTTCCCATGAGCTCTCCTCCGGGCTGCAATTCTCCCAATCTACAAGAATTTTTTTTTTACCTCTGACCGTCTTGGATAATAGAATTTCTTTAACCGAGAAGATGCCAGAGGACCCGGAGACAGGAGTAGGAGCAACAACCTTAGGAGAGAAGTGGTTAAGGATGAGTGGTTTAAGGAGAGAGACACATGAAAGGCATTAGGAATACGGAGAGAAGGAGGAAGAAGGAGTTTGTAGGAGACAGGGTTGATTTGGCATTTGATTTTAAAAGGACCAAGATAACGTGGTCCCAGTTTATAACTAGGGACACTAAAGCGGACATACTTGGCAGAGAGCCACACTTTGTCTCCACGAGAAAAGACAGGAGGAGTTCTTCTTTTTTTGTCGGCATGTTTCTTCATCTGGGATGAGGCCTGTAGGAGAGATTTTTGAGTCTCTTTCCAGATGGTGGAGAAGTCCCGAGTCACCTCATCAACAGCGGGCAAACCAGAAGGCATGGGAGTGGGGAGGGGGGGAAGAGGGTGACGGCCGTACACCACAAAGAATGGGGATTTAGCGGAAGACTCAGAGACTTTGAAATTGTACGAGAATTCGGCCCATAGTAGGAGATCGGCCCAGTCATCCTGGCGGGAGGAAACAAAATGTCGCAAATAGTCACCAAGAACCTGATTAACTCTTTCCACTTGCCCATTGGATTGGGGATGATAAGAAGACGAAAAGTTTAATTTGATTTTAAGCTGATTACAGAGGGCCCTCCAGAATTTCGACACAAATTGAACGCCTCTATCCGAGACAATATGCGTAGGAAGCCCGTGAAGGCGAAAAATGTGCACAAAAAATTGTTTCGCCAACTGAGGCGCAGAAGGAAGACCTGGAAGAGGAATAAAATGTGCCATCTTGGAGAAACGATCAACGACCACCCAAATAACTGTGCTGCCATAGGATAAAGGTAAGTCTGTAATAAAGTCCATAGCAATCTGAGACCATGTTCGCTCAGGAACAGGCTGGAGGATGGAGGATGGAGGAGACCAGCAGGCTTCTGGCGAGGAGTCTTGTCCCGGGCACAGACTGTACAAGCCCGAACAAAGTCAACAACATCTGCTTCCAGGGTAGGCCACCAATAAAAACGAGAGATGAGCTGGACGGATTTTTTGATGCCAGCATGGCCGGCGAGGTGTGAGGAGTGTCCCCACCTGAGAATCCTGAGGCGCTGGCGTGGAGGGACGAAGGTCTTTCCTGGAGGAGTTTGTCTGATGGAAGCTGGAGAAGCGGAGATCAGACAGTCAGGAGGAATAATGTGTTGCGGGTAGGCTTCCATTTCAGAGGCATCCGAGGAACGAGAGAGAACGTCAGCCCTAATGTTCTTGTCAGCGGGGCAAAAATTAATCTCAAAGTTAAAACGGGCAAAGAACAACGACCACCTAGGCTGGCGAGGGTTCAGCCGTTGGGCAGACTGAAGATAAGAGAGATTCTTGTGATCGGTGTATATAATAACTGGGAATTTGGACCCCTCCAGCAGGTGTCTCCATTCCTCGAGAGCCAGTAGTTCTCGATCACCAATGGAGTAGTTTTTCTCCGCCGGAGAGAAGGTTCTAGAAAAGAAACCACAAGTAACAGCATGTCCGGAAGAATTTTTCTGTAGGAGTACAGCTCCAGCTCCCACCGAGGAGGCGTCTACCTCCAGTGAGAAGGGTTTAGATGGATCAGGTCTGGAGAGTACGGGAGCAGAAGAAAAGGCAATTTTGAGACTGTTGAACGCCTCTTCCGCTTGAGGAGGCCAGGACTTAGATTTGGCGTTTTTCTTGGTTAGGGCCACAATTGGGGCCACAATAGTGGAAAAATGTGGAATAAATTGTCTGTAGTAATTGGCAAACCCCAAGAAACTTTGGATAGCTCAGAGTCCGGAGGGGCGTGGCCAATCCAATACGGCTGATAGTTTGTCAGGGTCCATTTGGAGTCCCTGGCCAGAGACTAAATATCCTAGGAAGGGAAGAGATTGACATTCAAAGATACATTTTTCCATTTTGGCATATAACTGATTGTCCCGAAGTCTCTGAAGAACCATGCGGACATGCCGACGGTGTTCTTCTAGGTAAGAAGAAAAAATCTAAATATCGTCCAGGTAGACCACAACACAGGTATATAATAGATCACGAAAAATTTCATTTACAAAGTCCTGGAAGACAGCAGGGGCGTTGCAAAGCCCAAAAGGCATAACCAGATATTCAAAGTGTCCATCTCTGGTGTTAAACGCGGTCTTCCACTCGTCCCCTTCCCTGATGTGGATGAGATTATATGCACCTCTTAAATCCAATTTGGTAAAGATGTTGGCGCCACGTAGAGTTCCGAGATAAGAGTTCCGAGATAAGAGGTAGGGGATAGCGTTTTTTTATAGTGATTTTATTAAGACCGCGGTAATCAATGCATGGTCGTAAGGAGCCGTCTTTTTTGGAGACGAAGAAGAATCCAGCTCCGGCAGGGGAGGAAGACTTGCGGATAAATCCCCTTTTTAAATTTTCTTGGATGTACTCCGTCATGGCTTGTGTTTCCGGAGCAGACAGAGGATAGATTCTGCCCCGGGGTGGAGTAGTACCAGGGAGGAGATCAATAGGACAGTCATAAGGCCTGTGAGGAGGCAAAGTCTCTGCTTGTTTTTTGCAAAAAACATCAGCATAGTCCAGATAGGCCTTGGGGAGACCTGGTATCGGAGGAGCCATAGGGTTTTGACTGACAGGACTGGGAGCAGACATAAGACACTTTTTGTGGCAAGTAGTACCCCAGTTCTTGATTTCCCCGGTGGTCCAATGGAGGGTAGGGGAATGGCGTTGAAGCCAAGGTAGTCCAAGAAGAATTTCAGAAGTGCAGTTAGAGAGGACCAGAAATGCAATCTTTTCATGATGGGGTCCAATGCACATTAAGAGGGGTTCCGTGCGGTAATGCACAGTACAGTCCAATCTTTCACCATTAACAGAGGCGATGTAGAGGGGTCTGGCGAGACTGGTCACTGGGATGTTGAACCTGTTAACGAAAGAGGCCAAAATTAAATTTCCTGCAGATCCGGAATCCAGGAAGGCCACAGCTGAGAAGGAGAAGGTAAAAGAAGAAATCCGCACATGCACAGTAAGACGTGGAGAAGCAGAGTTCACACCTAGAGCTGTCTCACCTTTGTGCGGAGTCGGAGTGCGTCTTTCCTGACGTGGAGGTCGGATAGGACAATCCTTCAAGAAGTGTTCGGTACTGGCACTATACAGGCATAGGTTCTCAATGCGGCGGCGTGTCCTCTCTTGAGGTGTCAGGCGAGACAGGTCTACTTGCATAGCCTCCACGGCAGAAGGCACAGGAACAGATTGCAGCGGACCAGAGAAGAGAGGAGCCGGGGAGAGAAACCGCCTCGTGCGAACAAAGTCCATATCCTGGCGGAGCTCCTGACGCCTTTCGGAAAAACGCATGTCAATGCGGGTGGCCAGATGAATAAGTTCATGCAGGTTAGCAGGGATTTCTCGTGCGGCCAGCACATCTTTGATGTTACTGGATAGGCCTTTTTTGAAGGTCGCGCAGAGGGCCTCGTTATTCCAGGACAATTCAGAGGCGAGAGTACGGAATTGGATGGCGTACTCGCCAACAGAAGAATTACCCTGGACCAGGTTTAGCAGGGCAGTCTCGGCAGAAGAGGCTCGGGCTGGTTCCTCGAAGACACTTCGAATCTCCGTGAAGAAAGAGTGTACAGAGGCAGTGACAGGATCATTGCGGTCCCAGAGCGGTGTGGCCCATGACAGGGCTTTCCCAGACAGAAGGCTGACCACGAAAGCCACCTTTGACCTTTCAGTTGGAAATTGGTCCGACATCATCTCCAAATGCAGGGAACATTGCGAGAGAAAACCACGGCAAAGTTTAGAGTCCCCATTAAACTTGTCAGGCAATGATAAACGGAGGCTGGATGCGGCCACTCGCTGCGGAGGAGGTGCAGGGGCTGGCGGAGGAGATGGTTGCTGAAGCTGTGGTAGAAGCTGCTGTAGCATCACAGTCAGTTGAGACAGCTGGTGGCCTTGTTGCGCTATCTGTTGCGACTGCTGGGCGACCACCGTGGTAAGGTCAGCGACAACTGGCAGCGGGACCTCAGCGGGATCCATGGCCGGATCTACTGTCAGCATTCGGCAGGCTGGAGGTGGATCCTCTGTGTCAGAGAGGTATTGTCGTGGACCGTGTCGGTGGACCGGTTCTAAGTTGCTACTGGTTTTCACCAGAGCCCGCCGCAAAGCGGGATGGACTTGCAGTGGCGGTAGCAACCAGGTCGTTTCCACCGGCAACGGCTCAACCTCTCTGACTGCTGAGATAGGCACGGTACAAGGGATTAGACAAGAGCAGGGTCGGACGTAGCAGAAGGTCAGGGGAGACAGCAATTATCGTAGTCAGGGGCAACGGCAAGAGGTCTGGAACACAGGCTAGGAACACACAAGGAACGCTTTCACTGGCACAATGGCAACAAGATCCGGCAAGGAAGTGCAGGGAAAGTGAGGTGATATAGGGAAGTGCACAGGTGAAGACACTAATTAAAACCCATGCGCCAATCAGTGGCGCACCGGCCCTTTAAATCGCAAAGACCCGGCGTGCGCGCGCCCTAGGGAGCGGGGCCGCGCACGCCGGGGCAGCACAGACGGGGAGCGAGTCTGGTAAGCGAGTCGGGATGCGCACCGCGAGCGGGCGCGTCCCCCATCGTGAATCGCATCCCGGCTAGGGACATTATTGCAGCGCACCCGGTCAGCGGGTCTGACCGGGGCGCTGTGAACAGGAGAAGGCTGTGAGCGCTCCGGGGAGGAGCGGGGACCCGGAGCGCTCGGCGTAACATTGCCGCTATACAATCTATACAGCCAGACTGGAGAGGAGGCAATTTCATCGCTAAGATGTCTAGAACTGAATCCAAATTCATCTATGAGATGGACACATTAGCCCCTAAAGGAATTAATGCAGAATTAGAAATATTCGTTTTTTTATAATTAAAGTCATCCATAAATTATTCTTACTTACATCCATTTACACACACATAGAATTAATAATAACACATACTATATACCCACATAGCATACATATACATAATATCACATTTTAAAACTATCAAATAATTCTGATAACACATTAAACCTATCTATACATTTGTCAATCAAACCACTTTACATTATATGATTGTATATAGTTTCTCTGTGTATTTTTCTTTTATATCTATAGCCATACAATCATATATTCAATATCTAATATACTTTTTATATACAGTATGTTTCAACATCTACATACACCAAAGCTCCTAATTATGATTCTACATATGTACTTCATACAGAAATGTATATTACAAATCTATTTTATATATCTACTCCATTCATATACACACACACTATCAATTTATTAATACATGACACACTGAATTATCTACCAATATGATAGATATAAACTAAAATATCACTCATTATATTTTGAAATCATTATACACATTTAGTGATTCACTCAATATACATTACTCTTCTACATGCTCACACATATATAAGCCCTACACATATTATCATTTTGCACATAATAATTTTCAAGATTAATTTTCCCACACTATGCAACATATTGAAATGTTAACTTTATGGCTAAATATGCATATATGTTCTTTTCCTTTTTATATATTTTTTATATTTGATCCACTATCCATATATTTCATGAAAAATCCAGAACCATCCAGATCTCATGTCCTGAAGGAGATTCAGTACTGGTTTCACCCATAGCCCAGCCAATTTACTAATCACAGAAATGCTGTGGCTATATAATCCTCACCTAACAGACAAACCAGCATAGCTATTGAAAAAGAGACCGAAGCGTGTCTCGAAACGCGTCTAGCCCACCTACCTTATACCAGCAGTCTGATACAGACACCTTCACCAAAAGCCAGGAATGTGCTTTACTATTTGAAACCGCTGGAGACCCTAAGATTGGGGCCCACTGCAATACGTGCGCATCAGCACACGAGGACACCACCAGCTTCCATTGCTGATCCTCTATTTCACCACCGCTCCCGTGGACACCCGCCCAGCCCGGACAGTCTCCATCGGCCGGACGCCAGCCGTGCCAGTCCGGCATCACGGGAACCCACGTAGCTGCTTTGCTGCTCATCCTCCAGACAGGCATTTTATCAACCTAGTGCCAGATGCAAGCCACACCAGCCTGACTGTGTGCTTAGGATTACGGCTAGGAGGATCGGTAAGTGGTGCTGTGCACATCTTATGGATATATAATTGCACTATATTACCAACGTCCATAGGAATATATCTCCACTGCATCACCAATGCTATCAAAACAATTCATTTAAGGATACCGGTAGCCATGTTTTACCACCACCGATACTTGTTCAAATCATTGTGACACTAACAATCTAAAATTGGACACTAAACTATCTTCACAAACCGGATACAAAGTTTAATACTGCAAGGTTATTTAACACTATTGCCTTACATCCTGGAAAGCGAACAGTAGCTGGTTTCCACATATATATATATATATATATATATATATATATATATATATATATACACACCTGTATGTATATATATATATATATATATATATATATATATATATATATGTGTTTTATAAGTTTTATTATTTTTAATTGTTTGTCAAAAAGATATACATTTTAAACTATTTTACTATTGATTGTACTATTCTACCATATGCAAGGGCCCTGCAGGGGTACAGTCATTATTAAATAAATATTGAATTATACTGAATTCTCCTAAATCACATATTTTACCACCCATACACCATTCACATTACCTAATCACTCTTTGTATTACCTACACAATATCTATACATATTCTCTACTCACACATATACTCAGGTATATATATATATATATATATATATATATATATATATATATATATATATCATCCTTTCCTTTCTTTCACCAATTACCACCAACACATATAAATAAATTTATTATTTATAACTATTTAGTATTAAACTAACTATAAGCCCAGATTTGAGAAAATACGCAATCAGTAAATATACTCATATATACACTTCTCCTACATATATATATATATATATATATATATATATATATATATATACATATACACACACACTCTTGCTTGCATAGTGTAGGAGGATTGGATCCAGGGCCGGTTTTAGGCTTAGCATGGCCCTGGGCAAAATCAGAAGTGGGGTCCCAAAAGTAGTAATAGTGCATTAATCAGATTAGCACATTTTTGGTCACTTCAAATACCATAAAAAATATCTAAAAAGCAAAAAAAAAAATGGTACCCCACATTAAGTGCAGTATAGTTATAATTGTAGGAAGGAGGGCAAGTCTAAAATTTACCATGAGGCTTACTGGACTAATTCTACCCCTGATCTTATATTTGCCAAGGGGTTCAATGGGCGGAGCGAAAGAGTTGTCAAAATTAGGTTTTGCCTAGAGTGTCAAAAATCCATGCACCAGCCCTGACTAGACCTCCCACTTGTGTGTATGTTTGCTGGTGTTTATAGGGAGGCATTTGATGTGGATTTGGAAAAAAAATAGTAAGTTGAATGGTAAAACTCATGTTTTTCTTTACTTGGCAAACAGAAGAACGCTTTTACTATAAGATGGTGGCACAGAGGGGGGAATATTCCAAATTGAAATTTTTTTTTAGCACCAGATTGGTTGAAAAAGTGATGCGACACCCAGCAAGCTTGGAGCAGCATGCACGTTGTAGTTTTGGGTCTGCAGCTGACCCAAAACTAGGACTCCCAGCATGTTGTGCCATAATCTAAATTGTACTCCTATATAGTGCAAGATGTGTAGAGTTGTAGTTTTGGTTATCATAGATTGTATCAGGGCATGCTGGGAATTGTAGTTGGTAACTGCACCTCCCAGCATTGCATTCCTTCAAGGAATGCTATGCTGGGATTTGCAGTTACCAACTACAAGTCCCAGCATGCCCTGATACAATACATGGTGACCAAAACTACAACTCCCATTTAGTTGCACTATACTATAGTATAGGTTATATGGAGCTACATGCTGGGGGAGTTGTAGTTTCGGTTCAGCTGCAAGGAAATTTCTTGATCCAGATTCCAGCCTATATCTCTGCAGCAGAACCGAAACTACAGCTCCCCCCAGCATGTAGCTCCATATAACCTATATTATAGTATAGTGCAACATAATGGGAGTTGTAGTTTTGGGTCAGCTGCAAAACCATGAGCTGTATCAGGGCATGCTGGGCATTACAAATAGTAACTGCAACTCCCAGCATGCTCTGATACAATCTTGGTCTGCTCTGCAGCTGTCCCAAAATTAATACATTGCTTCCCCAGGACTCAGGAGTATAGTGCAACATAATGGGAGTTGTAGTTTTGGGTCAGCTGCAAAACCATAGACTGTATCAGGCTGATACAGCCTATGGTTTTGCCGCTGACCCACAAATTTTTTGGGACAGCTGCAGAGCAGACCGAAATTGTATAAGGGCATGCTGGGAGTTGCAGTTAATACTGACTGTAATGCCCAGCATACCCTGATACTATCAGGGCATGCTGGGCGTTACAGTAGTAACTGTATCTCCGCATGCAACTCCCAGTATGCCCTGACCACACCACACATGCCCAGGCTCACAGCTCAGGACTACATTCCCATCATGTATGATTGTGATTGTCTATTATATGTAGCCTACATATAATAGACCATCACACATGATGGGGATGTAGTCCTGAGCTGTGAGCCTACATAATGTAGACTCACAGTTCAGGACTACATCCCCATCATGTATGGCAGCAGGCCAGCAGCCACTTACCGGCACTTGCTGCTGCTGCAGGCATCTCTCTCCTTAGCCGCCCTCTCCAGCAGTCCAGACTCCAGAGCTGGGTGCCCGGGCTTCTCCTGTCCTGGAAGCGGGCCTGACCTTGCCCTGGCAGCAGGCCTCTCCTGTGCGGGCATTCCAGACACAGTGTGCGTGTGCGGGCTCCAGGCACTGCGCACCATGAGTCACCTAGACGTCATGTGCAGCCGTGCGCACTGACTCCTGACCCATCAGCCCCCGTGCTCTTAAAGCGGCCCCGGGCGGTATGTAAGGTCAGTCAGTGTAGGGCCCATGTTGGTGATGTCGGGCGGGTGATGTCGGGGATGTCCGGTGGGGCTGGGGTTTAGTATTGAGAAAAAAAAAAAAAAAAGTCCTGCAGCAGCGGGCCGCGGCCGCGGTGATTGGGGTGTGCCTGTGCACACCCGGCACACCCTGTGCGCACGCCTATGCATAGCAATATACAAACATAGGTGCTCCCAGATATACTTTATTGCATTTTGCTAGTTCTCTGTTAGTTGCCTGTGGTTATGTTTGAGGTCCTCATTTGTTACAATACTTGAAATTGCTGTCCATATACATGGTTTTAATAGTGTTACCAATAAAATTATACGTTTTATTTAAGCGGTTAAGTGTGAACTCTGGTTCTTTCTTGTGTGTATCAATTGTGATTGAGTTTTTCCACTTTATAAATAGGAGTTAGGCACCATGTAGCCAGTCATGGCCTTTCATTTGAATAGGTGTCATTGGGGATTCTTTGTCCTTGTACGACATCACCGCCCGCCGATCACCGTCGCCCGCAGCCTCCGGATGGGTGAGTGGATCTTCTACTGTTGGTTCTCTTTGGTTTCCCCGTCCTGCCCCGCCTATTGTGGGTGGGCAGAACGGGGAAACCGAAAGTTTCTGGCGACCAATAGCAGGGACAGGAGGGGTGGCACCCCACGATCCCCCTTTTATTCCGGGTCACCGGGTCACCATAGACCCGTAATGACCCAGAATCGGCGCAAATCGCAGGTGTGAATTCACCTGCGATTTGCGCCGATCACCGGCATGGGGGGGGTCTGATGACCCCCCTGGGCATTTGCTGTCACCCCACTGGGCATCAGCAGTCACCCCGGTCCGATCCCCGCCCGGCGCGGCGGGGACCGAAGTTCCCACAGGCGTATGGACTCGCCCCAGGTCCTTAAGGGGTTAATAGAAGTAATTTAAAAATCTGTTTAACTTTCTGGAGCCAGTTGATATATATAAAAAAAGTTTTTTTCCTGGATAACCCCTTTAATGATTAAAACAGGTCAGACAATGGAGCAGTGGGCCCTATATATAGACAGCAGGGATGTCTGAGGCAATCTTTAGCCCAGAGGACAGCCTTTGGTGCTGGGATAATCAGGACACTATTTGTACCAAATCCCTGCAAAATGAAAAAAAAGCATGCTTCTTAAATTCCATCCATAGGCTATAGGACCTTAATTCCAATTTACTAACCAATAACAAATTAATACAACCCAGGTTAATAATGGCTAGTCACATACATGTAATGGCATGTAAACCACTGTTGATATTATTGGTTGTATCAGAGTTACCTCCGCAGGGGTGTGGAAATTTAAAAAAAAAACTACTTGTCCAAGGGACTAAAGCGGAACACAATCTACTTGTCCCTCAAGAAAATCCACTTGTCCTGATAGATAAAATAATTTTGACCAAAATAGTACGATCCCCCCCATTAGACCACCAGGGATGGATATAAGATCCTTTAGACGCTGCTGTCAACTTAGGCGATCGCAGTATCTCAGGCTAATAGCGGAGGGAGAGCTGTAGCTCCTCTTACACCCGAGGTAAGCCCAGAAAATTCTAGATGTAACTTTTTGATCACCATAAAAAATTTCTCATATGAAGTGACCAAAAATGAACAATTCTGGACTATTTTTTTACATTTACACCGTTCATCGTACGGTTTAATTAACATTATATTTTAATAGTATGGACATTTCCACATGCAGCGATACCACTTATGTTTATTTTTGTGTTTGCGTGAATCCGTGGGGCTCTTGGGCATCGGGCGAGTATGAAGGGGGGTGGGATTCTGGGGGTGCAATTTAGTGCGGGGGGCCAGAAACCACTAAAAATAAATAAAATTAGATGGCACAACTGGCGGTGGCGGCAGTGCCCCCCCCCCCCACACACACACATCATACATTACATACACACATCACAGATACATCATACACGTATACACTCACACCATACATATACACCATACATATGCACACATCATACATACACCCACCACTGCCCCCCCCCACATCATATATTACATACACACATCACAAATACATCATACACACATACACTCACACTATACATATACACACACATCATACATACACCGCTGCCCACCCCACATCATACATCACATACACACATCACACTTAGACATACATCATACACACATTATCCATTACATACACATCACACTTAGACATACATCATACACACATTATCCATTACATACACATCACACACAGACATCATACATTACATACACACATACACTCACACCCTACATATACAACCACCCTTCCTGCCGCCTGCATTCTCTGCCTCCTCACCTGAGCCGCCATGAGTGGACATCAGAGCTGTAGTCCCGGACTGTGTGAGGTTACATGGGTTTGAAAATCTCCCCTCACACCGGACATCCTCTCCTCTCTCCCCTCCCCCGCTCTGTGTTTTCCCCGTGCAAACATGCAGCCTCCCCGTGGTGGATTAGGTCCTGTGAAGAAAGAGCAGGGGGAGGGGGAGGTATAGAGCTGTGTGCGGGGGAGGGGAGGAGCTATGTGCCGAGCTGTGGAAATCCTTTCTCTCACCCTGTCTTCTTGTGTTATGTGTAGCTGCGTCCTCCGGGAGGATTAGATAAGGGGGCGGGGCTCAATTATGTAATGGGAACGTGCGACCTCGGGCTCTGCGGTCAGTTGGGGGCCGCCGCCGCCCTCTCCATACACTCTGAGCGCTGGTGTGAGGTGCAGACTTGCATCCGCTCCTGCGCCTCACACCGGCAGTAAAGAAAAATACGGGGGAAGTCGGTTTGTCCCTGCTAGCCCGATACAGGGCTAAATCTATAAACAATTCACCTGCCCAGCGCCCAAAACTACTTGTCCCGGGCGTCGGGCGATAGAATTTCCACATCCCTGCTCCGGACCCAGTCACTTAATCCTCCAGATGCTGCAGTCAGTTGCAACCACAGCATGTAAGTGGTTAGAAGCCCCCACATTGCAATCATGTCATGTCAGCTGGGGGTCTTCTAAAGGCCTCTCTGGGTGCCATGATAGGACTGATTTTCTATTATGGCCATAGACAGGCTGTAATAGGTAATCAGCAAGAGCATGGTATACTGTTAAACATTAGTATTAGTATGCATACATTACTATTGAATTTTACTGTGCAAATAATCAAGTGATTGTATAATAAAACAGTAAAGTCAAGTAATAAAAAAAATACATAAAAACAAAATATCCTCTTAAAATGAAAGAATAAATCATTCTATTTTAAATAACACTTTTGCACTATAAATATTAACAAAAATAGTATCACTATAGATGTATGAAGATGTCCAAACCATTAAAATATAATATTACTTGTCCCACACAGTAAACACCATAAACAAAAAATGTATACCAGAATTGCCAATATTTCTTCACCAAACATTCCAGAAAACATTGAAAAAAGTGAATAAAGTCTTATCTACCCCAATAATAACTACTGATCCCGGTGTAAGAAAATAGGCTCCACATAGCTCTGTAGACAGAAAAATATAAAAGTTATAGAGGTCAGCATATGGTGATGTAAAGAAGAAAAAAAAGATTGTTGTTCTATAAAAGTAGTGACACATAACAAAAAGTATATACATTTGATATTTCTATAATAGAACTGAAGTGTCCCAGATTATGAAAACAGCTGGCTTTCTGTGCTGGATGGAGAAGAAAAGGAAAGAATATGTCCCCTGTGAGTCACTGGATGTATTTGCACTGTAATCACCTGTGGGGTCTGCAAAACCTGTGTAGATGAAACAATACATTTGCAGAATTTTCAGAACCTTTATTTTTTTTTCACATTTTGTTGTTTTGCACTTTGTGCTAAAATAAAAAAAATAAAAAGTTTTCTCCATCATCCTACACTCAATACCCCACAATGACAAAGTGAAAACAGAATGTCAGAAATGTTTGCTAATTTATTGAAAAGGAAAAACTATTCAGACTAAAGATAAATGAACCGAAGCTGTAAAACCTGGGGAAAATCAGAACTATCATCAACGTTTGGTTGCGTGTAAACTAATTCACTTGACAGGAGAAGGAGGAAGGATCACATGACCTCAGGGGTAGTCCATAATGCCTTTCAAACAGCTTTCCCATCTGATAAAGAGGCAATATAGGGGTGATGACCAGCAACTATAAAGGTCCATGGACACAGCTTCAACAACCATTTTAGAGATAGCAGGTGTTAGATGAAGATCTCTGTGAGGGACACTAAGCAGTAAACAAAACAGATAGGAATAGGACACACAGAGTGACGTCGGGGCACAGTGTGTCATACTGCTGCTCAGCAAATCACTTGCTGAGGCGGGACATCTCTGCAGTCGTAGTCAGTGATTGGCTGAAAGGCAGTATGACACACTGGACCCTGACATCACTCCTGGCTCAAGTGTCACACTGCAGCTCAGGAAGAAAATAGCAGTCAGGGACCAGAGCAGAGCACCGGAGGTAACGTGGGAGCACTGGTGGTAAGTAGAGGTTTATATTTTTGTAAATTGTAGATTTAAAAAAAAAGACATTTAAAAAACAAAAAAAAAACAAGACCCTCCCATTAGATAACCCCTTTAAAGTAGCAGAGAGCATTCTGTGTATGTTCTGCAAAATCTGGTTCATTGCAAGTTTTGCAAGGCAGTTTTTTTGTGGTACACTATTGTGGAAAAACATTGCGTAGTACACCAATCCAGTGCTACTATAAAAAGGTATAATTTTTTTAATATATTAAAAGGTATAATAAAGAATAACTTCTTGACCTTTTTTTCAATTTTTAAAAGCATGAAAACATTGCTAGTGCATTGTGTTTTTACCACCAAGCATCATCCACTGACCTATAGTCATACTGATCATGTTTCTGTAACTTTGAAATTAACTTTGCCTTGAAAACAGCTGGAAAGTACTTAGATATAGTCTTTGGTTACCTGACAGTGTTAAACAGGGCTTTTAAGGATATGGGATAAAATGTTTATCACCAGAGTACCCCTTTAAACTTTATGCCAGAGTTCAAAGGATCAGCCGAATTGAACTTTTTCAAAGAACTTAGGGGGTTATTTATCATTGTGTTCTTGTGCTTTTTTGTTCTACATTTTTCGAATTGCAGTTTTTTTATGTTTTTTTTTTTTTTGCTTAGTTCTAAAATCCGTCTTTTTTAAATTTTGGTGTTCTTAGACCTGTTTTTGAAGTGTTGGATACAGTAATCACACAGTAATCACAAATTTATATACTGCATGATTTTGATCCTTGCACAGAGAGAGAGAGAGAGAGAGAGAGAGAGAGAGAGAGAGAGAGAGAGAGAAAGAGAAAGAGAAAGAGAGGATAAGAACGTTTAAAGGGAAACTGTCAGCCAGTTCACCCACACTAAACCAATATACTGGGTGATAGTGTGGGTGAACTGGAGTCCATAAAGTGTTCACTTACTTTAGTGTGTGCCCAGGCTGCTGAGTTCTCCCCGCTAAAATTCCGTTTGTCCTATCTGCAGTAGCGCTTTGGAGGCAGTCCCTCGGCATCCATATCTCTTTGGGTCCCGGAGAAAGGGGCCTAAGCCCACCCCCGTGATTTGCATATTAATTTACTTCAACTACATGTCCTAGTGACGTAGAGTCACATACCCCCCGGAGTGCAGCGATCTGTCTGCAGAGCGCATCCGCTTGAAGTTTTTACGCAGCTCTCACATGCTGATGACGTGAGAGCTGTGCGTCCGGAGAGCGCTCTGCGCAGTGTAACTGCGCATGCCCTGGGCCCTCATTACTCCCGACATCTGTAGCGAGGGCACACACTAAAGTAAGTGAACGCTTTATGGACTCCAGTTCACCCACACTATCACCCAGTATATTGGGTTTAGTGTGATTGAACTGGCTGACAGTTTTCCTGACATAAAGACATAAAAAGTTATCCATATTAAATAATCAGATATATTTTTTAAGGTACAAAAAAGGAATGGTAAAGATGTAAGAAACAATAAGATTGATAACAATGGCCAACATCTCACAATTTCAAGTGCCCAAGTTTAAAAATAATATCCAACAAAGTGATGATAACAAAACAAAAAGAAGGTGAAAGGTAAAAAAAATTAAAAAATTACCTGTTCAATTAAAACCTCAGTCTCTTACATAGTTACATAGTTACATAGTTAGTACGGTCGAAAAAAGACATATGTCCATCAAGTTCAACCAGGGAATTAAGGGGTAGGGGTGTGGCGCGATATTGGGGAAGGGATGGGATTTTATATTTCTTCATAAGCATTAATGTTATTTTGTTCCATAAATGTATCTAATCCTGTTTTAAAGCTGTTAATTGTTCCTACTGTGACCAGTTCCTGAGGTAGACCGTTCCATAAATTCACAGTCCTCACGGTAAAGAAGGCGTGTCGCCCCTTGAGACTAAACTTTTTCTTCTCCAGACGGAGGGAGTGTCCCCTCGTCCTTTGGGGGGGTTTAACCTGGAACAGTTTTTCTCCATATTTTTTGTATGGGCCATTAATATACTTATATACGTTTATCATATCCCCCCTTAAACGTCTCTTCTCAAGACTAAACAATTGTAACTCCTTTAATCGCTCCTCATAGCTAAGATGTTCCATGCCCCATATTAGTTTAGTCGCGCGTCTCTGCACCCTTTCCAACTCCGCAGTGTCCCTTTTATGGACAGGTGCCCAAAACTGAACAGCATATTCCAGGTGAGGCCGTACCAATGCTTTATAAAGGGGGAGTATTATGTCCCTGTCCCTTGAGTCCATGCCTCTTTTTATACATGACAATATCCTGCCGGCTTTGGAAGCAGCAGCCTGACATTGCATGCTATTCTGTAGTCTGTGATCTACAAGTACACCCAGATCCTTCTCTACCAGTGACTCTGCCAGTTTAATCCCCCCTAAGACATACGATGCATGCAGGTTATTAGTACCCAGATGCATAACTTTACATTTATCCACATTGAAGCTCATTTGCCAAGTGGATGCCCAGACACTTAGTCTATCCAAGTCATCCTGTAACTTATGCACATCCTCTATAGACTGTACCGTGCTACAAAGCTTGGTGTCATCTGCAAAGATAGAAACAGAGCTGTTAATACCATCCTCTATATCATTGATAAATAAATTAAACAACAGCGGGCCCAGTACTGAACCTTGGGGTACACCACTAATTACCGGGGACCAATCAGAGTACGAATCATTGACCACCACTCTCTGGGTACGATCCATGAGCCAGTGTTCAATCCAGTTACAAACTAAAGTTTCCAAGCCCAAGGACCTTAACTTACCTGTCAGACGTCTGTGAGGGACAGTATCAAATGCTTTGGCAAAATCCAGAAACACTATATCCACAGCCATTCCTCTGTCAAGGCTTCTACTCACCTCTTCATAAAAGCAAATTAGATTGGTTTGACAACTTCTATCCTTAGTAAACCCATGCTGGCTATCACTTATAATACAATTATCCCCTATGTATTCCTGTATGTAATCCCTTATAAGTCCTTCAAACAATTTACCCACAATGCACGTTAAACTTACCGGTCTATAGTTTCCTGGGGAAGACCTAGAGCCCTTCTTGAAGATTGGCACCACATTCGCCTTGCGCCAGTCCCTTGGCACAATACCAGACACCAGAACACTTAAGTTTTTTTTCCCCCTGGCCTGCAGCAAGTTAAACCACTACTCATATGTAAAGGAGACTCTGCAGAAGGTGTTTCATATTCAACATCCAATGATTGCTGTTCCTCCTCCATTAAATCACCTTCATCCACACTTTCCTCCCTTAGGCTAAGTTTCCACTTGGATCTTTTCTGGCAGTTTTTGGAAAACTTCCACTGCAGTTTTTGAGCCAAAGTCAGAAGTGGATTCATAAGGGAGGAGAAGTAGAAGCCATTCCTTTATATTTCCTACTCCATTTGAATGCACTTTTTGGCTTTGGGTCAAAAACTGCAGTGGCAGTTTTCCAAAATCTGCCAGAAAAAAACAAGTGGAAACTTAGCCTTAAAGAGTACCTGTCACTAAATAAACTTTTCTGAACTAACTCAGGCTATGTTCTCTAACTACTCCTAACACCCCTCCCACCCTTAGAAAAAGAAAATGTAAGAGCTTAATCAAATAGTGAAATCTTCCAGCAGAAGAAAGTGGGTGTTTACCAGAAGGCATGACATCACTGAAGCCTGCTGGGGGACCAATTCCGCCCTCACATTGTTGCAGCGCTGTGATGAATAGAAGATCTCAAGCTCTGTGCAGCAGCTTTCAGTCTGTGCTTCTTTCAGTGAGGCTCTGTTAAGCTTTCAGTCTGTGCAGCTTTTAGTCTGTAAAGCTGCTCTCAGTGAGGCTCTGTGCAGCTGTCAATCAAGCTCAGTGCAGAGAAACACTTCATGAGTTTGGTCTCCTGCCATTACAAGCAGGAGACCAAAATCTGAGATTTTGACCAGAATGTGCTCTGGCCAAAAAAGGAGACCCCTGGTGGCAGGAAGAATACAGCAGAAAAACTAACATCAAATATATATATATATATATATATATATATATATATATATATATATATATATATATTATTTTTTTTATTATTATTATTTTTTTATTTTTTTTATTTTTATGGAAGCCAATTACAAAAGTTATTTATTTGGCATCAGGAATCAAATGTAAAAAATCATGTTTAATGACAGTGCCCATTCAAAGCAGTGCTTGAGGTGGAAGGCACCTCTGCCCTCTCTTTTAGACATTAATATGCCTTAAAATTTAAACTAAAACAAATAAAGCCAAACCCACAGACCAACAAGGTCCTTAAAAGCACGGTAGATGTGATCTGAAAGAGGCAAAAGAAAATGATCTGGGTGTGGTTGTGCGGAACATAGAACACTGTTAACACTGGACACTGAACAAAGAACAAACTAGAATCCTCACTACAAAAATGGAGGGACATCAATACTAACTCCAAATAGACTTCTAGCCAGTGGGCACACTACACCATCTGATCAGGATACTGGCCTAGAAGGAAACAGAAATATAATACACAGAACCCAGGAACGAGAAAAAGATGAGTCTGAACAGACTCCACAAAAGCCAAACTCCAAAACATGGAGGAATACAGGTCAGGATACTAAACAGGAATAATACAAAACCAAACTCCATACCATGGATGAATATGGTACAAGCAAGTGTGAACACAGATTAAGATAACAAGGTTAAAGCAGAACGGACATATATAATCCTAAAAACCAACAGATGTTCTAAAAACCTACCCCAAAATCTATCATGAACAGGCATAATAACCATAGTTAAAACAAACAAACATAGCAAAGGTAAAACAAATAACCAGCACAGAGTTAGCAAACCTCGGGTTTAAATAGGCACACCCAAGCTGTAATTGGAGCGTTAACTATTCCCAGCCAGGGAGAATAGCAAAGAAAACTGCTCAGCCACAACCCAGTGTTTGAACAGACACAAAAAGAGAAAAATGGAAAAACACAAAAATGGACATTACGATAGGATTTGGTCATGTATGATGGTAATATGTATAGTGATAATTTTCCTTCTATACTGGTATTATTGGTAATATTGGTCTCAGACTGTATACAGGATTTGGTTAGTAACAGTATGATAGTGATATATAAGGTGATTATATTTCCTCCTTGTATTCTGGTATTATTGGTAATATTGGTCTCAAACTGTATACAGCAGGGGTCTCAAACTGGTGGCTCTCCAGATGTTGCAAAACTTAAACTCCCAGCATGCCTGGGGTGCCCAGACAGCCATTTGTTGGAGCTAATGGCTGTTGGGAGTTGAAGTTTTGCAACATCTGGAAGGCCATTAGGTTGAGACTAGAGATGAGCGAACTTACAGTAAATTCGATTCGTCACGAACGTCTCGGCTCGGCAGTTGATGACTTATCCTGCGTAAATTAGTTCAGCCTTCAGGTGCTCCGGTGGGCTGGAAAAGGTGGATACAGTCATAGGAAAGAATCTCCTAGGACTGTATCCACCTTTTCCAGCCCACCGGAGCACCTGAAAGCTGAACTAATTTATGCAGGAAAAGTCATCAACTGCAGAGCCGAGAAGTTTGTGACGAATCAAATTTACTGTAAATTCGCTCATGTCTAGTTGAGACCCCTGGTATACAGGATTTGGTTAGTAACAGTATGATAGTGATATATATGGTGATAGTATTTCCTCCTTGTATACTGGTATTATAGGTAATATTAGTCTTAGTATACAGGATTTGATCAGTTACAGTAGGATGATAATATATATGGTGATAATATTTGCTCATTGCATGCTGCTACTATTGGTAACATCGGTCTTGGTATAGTGGGGTTTGTTTGGTAACAGAACGAGTTTGCTATCTATACAGATTTTTCCCCCTATATAGCACTATTCACTGGTAACAATGAGGGAAATTCATCAAGCTATTTGGAACAGTTTTTTTTAGTGTAAAATTGTTGTACAAAAAGTCTCAGTCACTTCTCATGTGACTTTTGTGAGACTTTTGCTTTTGATCATAGTTGAAAGTGAACCACCATTTGCAGTGCTTTAGACTAGTTTTATGCAGTGGGCACTAATCCCTTATGTGCAAATTTTCTACGAAAGTTGCAAAAAGTTGCAGCGGTCATCTTTTATACACAAACCAACACTCATTTACTTCAGCCCTGTAAAGCAGTCTAAATGGGTACCATGGGCATAGGAGTCGGTAAATTCATCAAGTGGCGTGCGACTTTTGATGAATTTGGTGCAGGAAGGTAACATCAAACATAACTTTTCTGCTCTAAGATAGTACACATACTAGACAACAATTGATAAATTCCCCTCAAAATTACTATTTTATATGGTTATTTAGCAGTTTACTATCATACATCCACTTTTGAAGAGACAAAATATCTGTAGAGCCTACAGTGCTGATTTCTTTTATACAGTATATCAAGTGAGAATGCACTGCTGAGGTGCTGTATCTTAGCCCCGGCTGGTTGGATGCCCAATGTTATCATGCTAGTGTGATTTAGGGGCCCATTCAAAGCTTTGTTATGGGGCCCAGCCTTTTCTGATTATGAGCCTGTATTAATGTGTTTAGCTATTTCACTTCTACAACAGACTGCCCAGAGATTTGTATTTTCAATATGACAATTTCTCTTTAACATCAAACTGAACACATTGCAGATTTGTGAAAATCAATGTGTTTATAGACATAAAACATACCCAAATCTATCCAGAGGTCAGGATCGAAGTAAAGAACACATAATCCTATAACAAAGCTCCAGATCATCTTCAGAAATACACCAAGTGACGTCACTGTGAAGACTTAGTCATCTCCCTTGGTCCCATATCTACTTGCTGTCTTCCATCCTAGATCAACTGTTGGCTTCATGAAATATTTTTGAGAATTAGATATAAATCTAAGGGCCTTGTTAAGTTAGGACTGGGGAAAATATAGTATAAATATAATAATTAGAAATATAAATTTCATCATTAAACCATTACTGTTGTTAGAATAATTTCATTTAATACTAGGCATACTAAAACTACCTAAGAATTTTCCTAATATACATCATAAAACATTTAATTGCTAAATGTGAAAACATTATTTTTTTTTAAATGGCCACTAGGGATCTCTGTCTATTTAATTTTGCAAACAAATCCTAGTATCTGTGTCTTTTTGGTCCTAGCAACTAGATATTTTGGACCTGTTTTCTGAGAAGTGGTGTGGTTATCTCCCTCCAAAGCTAGTGTATAATCCAGCTTTTACCAGTGCGAACAGAACCCCTGTGAGACCCAGACAAGATGCAGATACCTTGCAGCCTTTTCAGAAGAGGAGTATTTCCATGCATACTGGCAAGTAATACAAGGTGCTAAATTATTATTTATATGCAAGCTTATTTCTCTTGGTCATTTTATGAACCAAGCATGAGCATTCACTATGGGCACAAAGCTTTGCAAATCTAAAAATGTTTATGTTTTGGCATAAAATGCACTTATTTTTCTTGTGCACTTGTAACACATTAGGTTTCACATGGCTGCTTTAGGGTTATATACAGCATGCAATTAAGCACAAAGCTTTGCAATTGTAAAAATGTTTATTTTTGGCACAAAATTAGTTTTTTCTTGGTTATTTGCACCATGTAGGTTCTGTATGGCTGCATTAGAATTATAAAGAGCATGCACTAAAAGGGGTACTCCGCCCCTGGCATCTTATCCCCTATCCAAAGGATAGGGGATAAGATGTTAGATCGCCGCGGTCCCGCTGCTGGGGACCCCAGGGATCGCCGCTGCGGCACCCCGCCATCATTACTGCACAGAGCGAGTTCGCTCTATGCGTAATGACGGGCGATACAGGGGCCGGAGCAGCGTGACATCATGGCTCCGCCCCTCATGACATCACGGCCCGTCCCCTTAATGCAAGTCTATGGCAGGGGGTGTGATTACCGCCACGCCCCCTCCCATAGACTTGTATTGACGGTGGCGGGCCGTGACGTCACGAGGGGCGGATCCGTGACGTAACGATGCTCCGGCCCCTGTATTGCCCGTCATTACGTGCAGAGCGATCTCGTTCTGTGCAGTAACGATAGCGGGGTGCTGCAGCAGCAATCCCCGGGGTCCCCAGCAGCGGGACCCCGGCGATCTGACATCTTATCCCCTATCCTTTGGATAGGGGATAAGATGTCTAGGGGCAGAGTACCCCTTTAAGGCCCAAAACTTTGCAAATGTAAAAATGTTTGTGCAGACCTCATGACAAGTGAGAGGGAGGGGAAGGAAAGGAGCAAGTTCATCATGCTTCTGAAGAAATTCCCCCAGCCTCCAGGAGAGGTGCCAGAACAGTGAACATAGTAAAGCATACATCAAAATATATTTTACATATAAAACACATTCATATTATTATGCATACAAGTCTTAGGGCACATCACTACACTGACTTGACCTTTTTTTTTTCTTCTTACTAATGACAGTAACACTTTATTTCTGAGTATTAGCCACATGAGTAATAAATGTAGAGAGACAACTTGTTATGATATCTAAAGTTCTAGGAAGGATTGTCACCTAGCTGTGAAAGGCATTGTCCCACCATTAAGGGTTATTCCCATGCACAGAGCACAGGATAAGGTTATGATTGTGTAGGGTTCCACTGTTAGAGCCCTATTCTCAAGACTGCAGGGTGTCCTGATCTTCCCATTGGAATGGAGCAGCAGACACATGTGCACTGCTGCATCATTTATTGTCTACAAGCTGAGTGCCCGTGTTGCTCGGTTTTTCCTACCTTATTCTTGTGGGGGAGGAAAAACAAAAAAGGAGGAAGCTTTTGTCCTCATATCCTTTACTCATATCCCGACCCCAAATCCCCTCCTCATATTCTGACCTCATATCCTGTCCTCATATTTTGTCCTCATATACCGTCCTCATATCTAATCCTCATATCCCCACCTCATATCCTGACCCCATATCCCGCCCCCTTATCCCGTCCCCATATCCTGCCTCATATCCCGTCCTCAGAACCTGTCCCAATATCCCAGCCTCATATGCCGTCCTCATATGCCGTCCTCATATCTCAACCTCATATCCTGTCCTCATAACCTGACCTCATCTCATGTCCTCATATCCCGTCCTCATATCTAATCCTCATTTCAAATCCTCATATCCCATCCTCAGGTGGGGCTGAGTTGTGGTAAAGATATTGCAAGCTGAACATAAAATGGGTGTGGCTTAAAAGGTGGGCATGTCTTTGCAAGATGGGGTATGGCATGCGGGGAGGGTGTGGCTTGCCAGTAACTGACGTATTCACCAGGAGATGCAGAACGGAGCTTGTGGAGTGAGGCATCAGAAGTCACATATACTTGCAGGAGACTTGAAACAAAAATGGCATCCTTCACATATTGGAGTGGGTTAGGGGTTTATTTAACTATTATGTATTTTTATTTGACATATGCCCAAGTGACTGGTTATGCTGTAGTTGGGAAGCATAAGCCTTTGACGCTTCTGGAATGTCAGCACTGAAAATCTCATATCATGCCATCTATGGGACCACACAGGAATGCGCTGTCTTATAGACGGCTACGCATTCCGTGCGGTGTCCACGCAAAGAATGAACATGGATATTTCAGACATGTGAACATGGCCTTAGACTGAGCAGAACTGTAACATATGAACATGTGGTGCACACTCCACTTTTAGATACAAGACTTTTTATTCACAAAACACTGGACAACCCATTGAATAGGTGGTAAACATCTTCAAGCATAGACCTTTCTCATCTGCATTGGCCTAATGTCATGATCATATAATACAATATACAGTATACCTGCAAATATTAGGACTAACCTAAGGCTGAACTCTTCACCCATAGAATTCCATCCTCAATACTAACTGCTTCATATTTCCTCTCTTCCCTTTGTGTATTCAATATTTTTGAGCATTTATACCTTTTGGAACTAAAGCACATTGTTTATACATAATTATTTGCATGTATCTTATATGATGTAATCATGATGTGTATGTATTAAATGCAGATGGTCTGAAGAAGATTTGGTGACCAAAAATGTTTACCACCTGTTTTTCTCACTTCCAGAGTTTTGTAAAGAAAAGTATTGCAGGAAATAAATAAGTGAACCCTTTCAAATTACAATCTTACCACAATCTGCCTAAACTAGTAACAGTTTTACTATGTATGTTATTTATTGAGAACATTGAGTAAACATCCACACTGCAGGAAGAACAAAATAGGTGAACTTTTAAATGTATTTACCTTTACAGGTTTAATGTCCCAGTACAGGACATGGTCCTGTACTACCTTTAGGCCCTGTCAGGTTGAGTCCCTCAGTGACCTGGGGCTCCCCTGAAAAGTCTCCCCCTGTTGATTTTATAAAAGTGTGTACAACTTTAATGCCTAGACAGGATGTATAGTTAGTATAGAGGACCTGACGTAGGTCTCAAGGACCTATGTAAACTGTCACATGTTATGTTATGCAGTCACATGATCTGTTGTCACATGTTCTGCCCGAGAGCACCAGCTTAACCTATGACCCGCAGCTTGACCACTGGTCTTTAGTCCAGCCCCCCACTATATAAAGGGGCAGCCATTACAATTCACTCTCTTCTCTTCCATCTCAAGTCTTTGCTGAGGCAGCAACCACCAGAGATCTCAGTGCATGTGATCAGCATCTGGAAGGCCACAAACGCTACTGTCATTTCAGTAAGTCTCAAGTCTATGTCTGTTTTCACTGAAACTAGTCAAGTCCTGTACATAGTCAAGTCAAGTCTAATTTCAAGTCAAGTTAACTGCAACTATATTGGTCCAGCAAGCTGCAAGGTCCTTCTGGGTCCTGGCCACCTATCTGGGAATTCTGGCCTTAGCTGTGAAGATAATTACACCTGTCTTCTACTCAGTAAAGCCTCCGTTTGACCATAAGTGGTTGTGGACTCTCATTTCACTTCCAGCAATTAGGATAGCGGAGAATCTGGGCGTGTGATATTCTGGAACCCAAAAACCACACTGGTGTCAGGAACACCAGTGCCATCCAGCCCCTGGGGTTAATACCATCTGATTCCACCCCTCACACCGCTACACCCGTGGTCCCGCCATTTCACCTGGTGGTCCACCACACGGTGCCTTGCATAAGTATTCGTCCCACCAACCCCCCCCCCTGGACTTTTGGCCCATTTTGCTACAGTTACTAACTGGAATTTAAATAGACTTAAATAGACTTTTACCATTTGATCAACACAACATGCATGGTACTTTGAAAGTGCAAAATACCTTTTTAATAAAACATTAAGAAAATGGAGAACAACAATGTTGACATCTGTGGAATGAACAAATATTCACCTCTGAGTCCATAATTGGTAGAACCACTTTTACTACAATTACAGCTACAAGTCTTTTGGGGTCTGTTGGTAATCTCTACCTGTATTGCACATCTAGAGATGGAAATGTTTGTTTATTCTTGAAAAAAAAAAGCTGGAGACATCTGTGACTGGACCATTTTAGGACATTAACATGCTTCAATCTAAACTATTCCTTTGTAGCTCTAGTTGTATGCTTAGGGTCATTGTCCTGCCAAACGATGAACCTCCATCCCAGTCTTAACCTGTTGGGGACGGAGGGCGTACCTGTACACCCTGGGGCCACACCGGCCGGGACCCGTGGCTAATAGTGCGCGGCACTGATTGCGGTGCAGCGCGCTATTAACCCTTTAGACGCGACGTTCAAAGTTGAACGCTGCTTCTAAAATGAACCTAAACTGCTCCCGGCTAGCTCAGTGGGCTGTTCGGGATTGCCGCGGCATCCCAAACAGCTGTAGGACAGCAGGAGGATCCCCTACCTTCCTCCTCGCTGTCCGATCGCCGAATGACTGCTCAGTGCCTGAGATCCAGGCATGAGCAGTCAAGCGACAGAATCATTGATCAATGGTTTCCTATGGGAAATGTAGTTATGATTTTTTCCCGAAGTACGACAAAATCAAACCTATATAAGTAGGGTATCATTTTGATCATATGGATCTAAAGAATAAAGAGAAGGTGTCATGTTACCGAAAAATGTACTGCGTAGAAAAGGAAGCCCCCAAAAGTAACAAAATTGAGTTTTTTCTTCAATTTTGTCGCACAATGATTTTTTTTTTCATCCCGCTGTAGATTTTTGGGCAAAATGACTGATGTCATTACAAAGTAGGATTGGTGGCGCAAAAAATAGGCCATCATCTGGATTTTTAGGTGCAAAATTTAAAGGGTTATGATTTTTAAAATGTAAGTAGGAAAAAACGAAAGTGCAAAAACGGAAAAACCCTCTGTCCCCAAGGGGTTAAAGAGGTACTCCATTTGGAACAAACTGTTCCAAATGCTGGAGCCGGTGCCGGGAGCTCGGGATGTCATAGCCCCGCCCCCTTGTGATGTCACGCCCCACCCCCTCAATGCAAGACTTTGGGAGGGGGCGTGATGGCTGTCACGCCCCCTCCCATAGGCTTGCATTAAGGGGGTGGGGCGTGAAATCATGAGGGGGCAGGGCTATGGCATCACGAGCTCCCGGCACCGGCTCCATCGTTAAGAACAGTTCGTTCCAAACTCTGAGCAGTGGAGTACCCCTTGAAGTCTTTTGCAGACTTAAGATTTTTATCAAGGGTCGTCCTGTATTTGGCTCATGTCATATTTCCATCAATTCTGACCAGTTTCCTTGTTACTGCTGAAGAGATCTTATGCTCAGGTTGATAGGCAGTGTTGGATTTTCACCACACATAGCGTTTTGCACTGAGGCCAAAAAGGTCTCATCTGATCAGAACACATTTTTCAACATGTCAGCTGTGTCTCCCATGGCCTTCACAGCACAGGTTTACAGTATTTGTACTGAGACAAAATTGCAGACAGGTGAACATTTTTCAGATTTTTAATTGTAAATAATTTAGAAATCCATGTTATATTTACCTACCACACACTTTCAAAGATGGACTATTTGGTGTTGGGCCATTACATAAATACAAAAATCCTAATAAAACACAAAATCTGTGGTTATACCATGATAAAGTGTAGAAAATTTTAAGGGAAACAGGGGATTATTCTTATGCGAGGAATTGTAAATTCCTTCCCACCTCTACCAAATGTTTCCTGTAGCTGAAAATAAGATTTGAACAGTGAGAATTGATTTAGGCCATTATTTCGTATAAATGTTTTTTTTATGACCTAACAAGTGCCTGTGCCTTTTATGGTAAAAGTACCAATGCATTGGGAAAAATACAAAACACACGCAAAACATATAATATAAACAACTACAACAACAAAACTCTGTTATAAAATACATTTGTTAACAGCTTCTTTGACCTGTTACGGATGAAGGGTGTACAGGTATGCCCTCCCATCCCGGTACTTAAGGACCGAGGGCCTACCAGTACACCCTTTTCCCATTACCGCGGTTTGAAGCATGCTCACGTGCAGAGAAGGCGTCAAACCCGGTGGGTCCCGACTGCTATCAGCAGCCAGGGTTAATGCCGGGCGACACTGATCTGGCCAATGCCCAGCACTAACCCTTTAGATGCTGCATTCAAAGTTGATTGTAGTGTCTAAAACAAAAGTTAAATGATCTCGGCGGTCAGCAGAGCTCTGCAGAGACTGAGGATCGATCAGACGGCGAGGAGGCAGGTAAGGGCCCTCCCGCCGTCCTCTCAGCTGATCGGAAGATTGTGGTTTCACACCGCGATGTCCCGACCAGTTGAGAGGACAGCAGGAGGGCCCTTACCTGCCTCCTCGACCTTCCGATCGGTGATCTGATGCTCCAGCCAGGCTCTGTAGGCTGGAGCAGAAGAGCATTGATAACAATGATTTAATGCTATGCTATGGCATAGCATTGAACAGTATATGCAATCAAAAGATTGCATGGTGTAGCCCCCTATGGAGACTAATAATAATAATAAAGTGTTTACATTTTTTTTTTTATAAAAGTGAATTTACCCCTTCCTGATAAACGTTTAAACCCTCCTCCCCTTTTCCCATTTTTTAAATAAAATAATGTAATAAAAATAATCATATGTGGTACCGTTGTGTGCGTAAATGTCCAAACTATTAAAATACAAGGTTAGCTAAACCGCGCATTCAATGGCGTACACGTAAAAAAATGCCAAAGTCCAAAATTGTGCATTTTTGGTCACTTAATATACCATAAAAAAGAGATAAAAAGCGATCAAAAAGTCCCATCAAAACAAAAATGGTACCAATAAAAACTACAGATGACGGCACAAAAAGTGAGCCCTCATATAGTCCCAAATGTGGAAAAATAAAAAAGCTATAGGAGTCAGAATATGACAATTTTGCCAAAACGGCCCCCATGGTGTTTTTTCATTGGCTGCGGCCAGATGTTAGCTGTAAATCAAGCAGTAATCGCAAAATTATTTTTCCAAATTTTTGGTGGGTTTGCAAAGTTGCAGCATGTTGAGCCTATGACGTTTTTTTTCCCTGAAATAGTGGCGTTTTTCTTCCATAGGAGTCAATGGGAGTAAAAAAATGCCAAGTGTGCGTTTTAACTTTGGCGTTTTTGCAGGCGGTTTTCATTCATTTTTGGACTTTAGCGATCCAAATAAGTGAAGGAGATATCTTTTTTTAGTAAAATTTCGCAGGGTACCATTAATTCCTTAAGGACTCGTTTTTCAGTTTTTGAATTTCTATTCACATCACTGGCCGGCAGGAGTATAGTGCAGAGATGCTTTATAGAGCCACTCCGCATCTCTGCTATATTATGGACGATTGCATTGTGCGTCAGGAGTGAACACCCGGGGCAATCTGTCTATTAGTACATAAATTACAGGAACAGTGTGTTCCATGCTGGGAGTAGTAGTACTACCTAAAAAAATATTTTAAAAAAAGAAGAAAAAAAAAGTTTAAAACACACACACTACATTTTTATTATTGCCGGCTACATTTTTAGTGCCCTGCCCACCCACATAAATCGATTCCTATTTAAAAAATGAATTAAAACTTTGTTATAAAAAATATACATTTTTTTTTTTGTACCCAATAAATTTAGGAAAAACATCAAAGGGGACAAAAATGCCAGTTCCACTCAAAGGCAAAAAACTCCAGAAAAAAAATGCAAGAAAAAAACACCAAACACAGGACAATGCTGTGGCGTTTTTTTTTTGCCAGATTTTTCTTGCGTTTTTTTGGACCACAAAAAAACAAGTTGAAACTTTATGCAAAAGGTGCAAAATTTTAAGTGTTATGATTTTTAGAAGGGAGGATGAAGAAATAAAAGTGCAAAAACAAAAATTGGTCTGGTCCTTAAAGAGGTACTCTGCTCTAAACATCTTATCCCCTATCCAAAGGATAGGAGTCAGATAAGATGTTGGGTCGCGGGAATAGGGGATAAGAAGGATAGGGAATTAGATAGGGGATAAGATGTTTACAGCGGAGTACCCCTTTAAGGCCAAAGTGGGCTGAGTCCTTAAGAGGTTAAGGAGTTAAAGATGGCTGCCAAGGCAGCATGTATCTGATGATGTCACCAGACTTGACACCAGCTAAGGATGATGTTAACCCTTAACCTTCCTAATTTTATTTTAGGGACATTATGAAGAAGCCTGGCTTTTACATCAACTTCTAACCTGCGTGCACTGATAATTCATATATACAGGAATGTTTAGATCTGCCAAAAGGATACGTTTCTGCTTTCTCTAGGATAGTTTTATAGGAAGCACTAGATTAGGTAATAGGTTGCATCACACTAAGGAGCAGCCAAGAAATGAGAATGTGGTCCAGAACATCTGTGCGTTTTGTTAGGTATGAGGTAACATGGGTAATGAAATGCAGAAATAATGCTAGTAGAACCAGGGCCGGTTTTAGACTAAGCGTGGCCCTGGGAAAAATAGAAATGGGGCCCATGGGTCACATGACCAAAGATCACGATGTTTAATTGCGCTTCATCTCAGCTGGAGGCCAGAACACAAATGCATTATAGGGTCCAAATCTAAGCTATATATTGGGAGATTTATGAAAACCTGTGCAGAGGATCAGTGGTGGAGTTGCCCATAGTAACCAATCAGAGGCCTTTTTAAAAATGAGAGTAGCATCCTCTACTTAGGCTTTCATAAATCTCCCCCATAGAGAATACTTTTTGTTTAAAGCACAACTGTCACATAAAAATAGGTCAATAACATGTCAGCACAGCACAAGCCGACCACTGGTATACTGCAGCCATACATATGTTTAGGCACTCCCTGTCTTCTATGCTGTAAAAATGACTTTTATCTACAGTTGCCAAAAGTCAGAGAGGCATAGTCAGGGATCTGCAATCTCCTTTCCGACATCACAGCACCCCCCCCCCCCCCCCCCGACACCGCTCACTCACTGAGCAAGAAACAGAGCTGCATGCCAGTCAGACTGGGGCAGTGCTGTGACGCCAGAGAAGAGAGGCTTGGCAGCCCTGGGGCATTGTAGATCCCTGGTCACTCCTCTCTGACTTTTGGCAACTGTGAGTAAAAGTAATTTTTACAGCATAGAAGACACAAAGTGCCAAAACAGAGAGATGGCTGCAATTTACCAGTGATCAGCTCGTAGGCTGCACTATACCAGTGATCAGCTCGTAGACTGCAGTATACCAGTGATCAGCTCATAGGCTGCAGTATACCAGTGATCAGCTCATAGGCTGCAGTATACCAGTGATCAGCTCATAGGCTGCAGTATACCAGTGATCAGCTTGTAGGCCGCAGTATACCAGTGATCAGCTTGTAGGCCGCAGTATACCAGTGATCAGCTCCTAGGCCACAGTATACCAGTGATCAGCTCGTAGGCTGCAGTATACCAGTGATCAGCTCGTAGGCTGCAGTATACCAGTGATCAGCTTGTAGGCTGCAGTATACCAGTGATCAGCTTGTAGGCTGCAGTATACCAGTGATCAGCTCGTAGGCTGCAGTATACCAGTGATCAGCTTGTAGGCTGCAGTATACCAGTGATCAGCTCCTAGGCCACAGTATACCAGTGATCAGCTCGTAGGCTGCAGTATACCAGTGATCAGCTCGCAGGCCGCAGTATACCAGTGATCAGCTCATAGGCTGCAGTATACCAGTGATCAGCTCATAGGCTGCAGTATACCAGTGATCAGCTCATAGGCTGCAGTATACCGGTGATCAGCTCATAGGCTGCAGTATACCGGTGATCAGCTCGTAGGCTGCAGTATACCGGTGATCAGCTCATAGGCTGCAGTATACCAGTGATCAGCTCATAGGCTGCAATATACCAGTGATCAGCTCGTAGGCTGCAATATACCAGTGATCAGCTCGTAGGCTGAGCTAATGGTTATTGACTTATTTTTATGTGACAGTTGCACTTTAACCATTAAAATAAATCAGATCCTAAAACACTTCTGTATTGTGGCCATGTTAGAGCAGCTCTCACCTGATCAGAAGCAGTCACAGAATACAGGACTATTAAATCCAGTGACCACAGGGGGCGTCTTCTCTGATTGTATATGTTCTCTTCTCCATACAGCCCAGGCAAATATGATGATGTCTCCTGATGACTGAAGACTATACCAAGACATCTGTGGCCCCTTCTGTAGTCTGCCCAAAACTCTATAGTAACACAACCCCCATCCATTACACTGCCATCCTGCTTCACTAATGCTGTGCTTGCTGCTGCCCCATTACCATGTCTACAGCATACCTAGGGGACAGTGTAAAAATCTAATCGGTAGGATCCGACCACTGGAACCCCTGGGTGATTGGAGCAACAGCACACGATGCCATGTTACTCCATTCATTCTCTATGGGGTCTCCTTACATGTGAGTGCAGCGATCAGCAATGTTTATAAATCCCATAGAGAACAAATGGAGCTGCAGGTGATCTTGTGCTGCTGCTCCATTCATTTGGGGGACAACGGACCTCTCTTCTCATGATCGGTGGTGGTCCCAGGGATCAGGTCTCACCGATCAGATATTCTGTGTATTGGTGATGACCTTTAGTGTACAGACCCCAGACTGGACCAAAAGACTCTGCCCCCCCCTCCACACATTGCTCCCTATGGCCTCTCTCATATATACTTTTCTGTATGATCCAATATCTCACATATACTGCTCCGTATTTCCCCCTATCTCACACATACTGTTCTGTATGACCCCGTATTTCACATATATACTGCTCCTTATGACCCCCTATCACATATATACAATACGGCTCCCTATGACCCCCTATCACATATATACTTCTCCCTATGACCTCCTCTCACATATACTGCTCCCTATGACCTCCTATCACATATACGGCTCCTTATGGCCCCCTTCTCCCATTATACACTGCTTCCTATGCTCCCAATATACTGCTACCTATACCCCCATATATTGCCAATTTTACCCCATATATACAGTATATATGCCCCTCATCACATGTACTGGTCTCCCCACCTTCCTCACAGCACCCCAGACATCCGGTGCACGAGCGAACTTCGCTCCGTGCCGGATGACTGGCCATGCAAGGTGGAGGCTCGTGACGTCACGGCCATGCCACCTCAATGCAAGTCTATGGAAGGGGGCGTAATGGCTGTCAAACCCCCACCCATAGTCTTGCATTGAGGGGGGCGTGGCCATTACGTCACAAGCCTCCAGCAGTGCACCCAAGGCTCTAAACAAACACCTGGTGCAGCAGGGAGATCGTGGGGGTCCCCAGTGGCAGATGCCCAGTGATTAATCATGTTATCCCTTATCCTTTGGATAGGGGATAAAATGTCTAGGGGCGGAGTACCCCTTCAACACCCCTCGCATTGGAAGCAAACAATAAAGGTTCCCATTGAATAACTATAAATAGAGATGAGCGAACTTTTCAAAAATTCGATTTGGCCGATTCGCCAAATTTTCCGAAAAAGTTTGTTTTGACAAAGCGACAAATCTATATTAAAAAAAGCTATTTCTAGCCTACAGACAGCCTCAATAGGGGTATAGAACACGTTGCTGTGTTCTAAAACGCATATGGAGTGTGCTGGGATAGTGAAATAATACTGTTATTCAGAATAACATGCAGATTACCGGCATCGCTTTTAAAATCACTGCTGCAGAGCGGCACAATGACAGAGCCTGGTGGTGGCATCAGTGTTAGGAGACATATAGTGGCTGAATGACACAGCGTGGAGATGTTGGCAGCATGAGGACACCATATAGTGGCTGAATGACACAGCGTGGAGATGTTGGCAGCATGAGGAGACCATATAGTGGCTGAATGACACAGCGTGGAGGTGTTGGCAGCATGAGGAGACCATATAGTTGCTGAATGGCACAGCGTGGAGGTGTTGGCAGCAGGAGGTGACCATATAGTGGCTGAATGACACAGCTTGGATGAGGCTGAAGCATGAGGACACCATATAGTGGCTGAATGACAAAGCGTGGAGATGTTGGCAGCATGAGGACACTATATAGTGGCTGAATGACACAGCGTAGAGGTGTTGGCAGCATGAGGAGACCATATAGTGGCTGATTGGCACAGCGTGGAGGTGTTGGCAGCATGAGGTGACCATATAGTGGCTGAATGACACAGCTTGGATGAGGCTGAAGCATGAGGACACCATATAGTGGCTGAATGACACAGCGTGGAGGTGTTGGCAGCATGAGGACACCATATAGTGGCTGAATGACACAGCGTGGAGGTGTTGGCAGCATGAGGAGACCATATAGTGGCTGAATGGCACAGCTTGGAGGTGTTGGCAGCATGAGGACACCATATAGTGGCTGAATGACACAGCGTGGAGGTGATGGCAGCATGAGGAAACGATGTAGTGGATGAATGGCACAGCTTGGAGTTGCCAGCAGCATGAGTAGGCACTAGGCCTTCACAATCACTAAGATTAAAAGATGAATTTAGAAATTTAAGGCGAAGATTTTGGATAGCTGGTGCTACCTACCATAACAAAAAAAAATTTCCCAGACCCAGGCACAGCAGCGGCATCATTAAACCATATAGTGCCTGAATGACACAGCCTGGAGTTGGCTGAAGCATGAGTACACACCAGGGCTTCACAATCCCCAAGAAAAAACACAACAATTTTTTAAGAACATTTTGGATAGCTGGTGCTACCTATCATAAAATTTTAATTCCCAGACCCAGGCCCAGCAGCGCATCAGTAAACCATATATTGCCTGAATGACACAGCCTGGAGTTGGCTGATGCATGAGTTAACACCAGGGCTTCACAATCCGTAAGAAAAAACACAACAATATTTGAAGAAGATTTTGGATAGCGGGTGTTACCTATGATAAAATTTGAATTTCCCAGACCCAGGCCCAGCAGCGGCATCAGTAAACCATATATTGCCTGAATGACACAGCCTGGAGTTGGCTGATGCATGAGTACACACCAGGGCTTCACAATCCCCCCCAAAAAACACAACAATTTTTGAAATTTTTGAAGAAGATTTTGGATAGCGGGTGCTACCTATGATAAAATTTGAATTTCCCAGCCCCAGCCCCAGCAGCGGCATCAGTAAACCATATATTGCCTGAATGACACAGCCTGGAGTTGGCTGATGCATGAGTAAACACCAGGGCTTCATAATCCGTAAGAAAAAACACAACAATTTTTGAAGAAGATTTTGGATAGCGGGTGTTACCTATGATAAAATTTGAATTTCCCAGACCCAGGCCCAGCAGCGGCATCAGTAAACCATATATTGCCTGAATGACACAGCCTGGAATTGGCTGATGCATGAGTACACACCAGGGCTTCACAATCCCCCCCAAAAAACACAACAATTTTTTAAATTTTTGAAGAAGATTTTGGATACCTGGTGCTACCGATGATAAAATTTGAATTTTCCAGGCCCAGCAGAGGCATCAGTAAACCACATATTTCCTGAATGACACAGCCTGGAAATGGCTGATGCATGAGTACACACCAGGGCCTCACAACCCCCCCCCCCCCCAACCCCCCCCAAAAAAAAATTTGAAATTTTTGAAGATTTTGGATAGCGGGTGCTACCTATCATAAAATTTGAATTTCCCAGGCCCAGTAGTGGCATCAGTAAACCATATATTGCCTGAATGACAGAGCCTGGAGTTGGCTGATGCATGAGTACACACCAGGGCTTCACAATCCCCCTCCCCCCCAAAAAAAAAAAACTGAAACATTTTTGAAATATTTGGAGAAGATTTTGGATACCGGGTGCTACCTATGATAACATTTTAATTTCCCAGACCCAGGCCCAGTGGCGGCATCAGTAAGCCATGTATTGCCTGAATGACACAGCCTGGAAATGGCTGATGCATGAGTTCACACCAGGGCTACACAATCCCCCCAAAAAAACACAACAATTTTTGAAGAAGATTTTGGATAGCGGGTGCTACCTATGATAAAATTTTAATTTCCCTGACCCAGGCCCAGCAGCGGCATCAGTAAATCATATATTTCCTCAATGACACAGCCTGGATGCATACACATTAGGGCTTCACAATCCCCCCCCAAAAAAACACAACAATTTTTCACATTTTTGAAGAAGATTTTGGATAGTGGGTGCTACCGATGATAAAATTTCAATTTCCCAGACCCAGGCCCAGCACCGGCATCAGTAAGCCATTTATAGCCTGAATGACACAGCCTGGAGTTGGCTGATGCATGAGTTCACACCAGGGCTTCACAATCCCCCCCCAAAAACACAACAATTTTTGAAGAAGATTTTGGATAGCGGGTGCTACCTATGATAACATTTTAATTTCCCTGACCCAGGCCCAGCAGCGGCATCAGTAAATCATATATTTCCTGAATGACACAGCCTGGATCTGGCTGATGCATGCGTACACACTAGGGCTTCACAATCCCCCCCCCCAAAAAAAAACCCAACAATTTTTCAAATTTTTGAAGAAGATTTTTGGATAGCGTGTGCTACCTATGATAAAATTTCAATTTCCCAGACCCAGGCCCATCAGCGGCACCAGTAAGCCATTTATAGCCTGAATGACACAGCCTGGAGTTGGCTAATGCATGAGTACACACCAGGGTTTCACAATCCCAAAAAAACCCTGAGTTATTTAAGTATATCCCTGAGGAAGGGGAATGATCCCCGCAACATGTCGAATGTTTGTACTAGTACTCTTTTATATTTTTTATGCATGTTTTAGTATAATAAATTCGTATTTGATAAATGAATGAGAATTTCTGAATTTTCGGCTGCATTTGAAATCTCTTCAAAAAAGACCTTTGGAGTGGAAAGAAAGAGAAAACAAGGGAAACGCCCGGCTTCATAAAACGGTGTTCAGACCTAGCGTTTGAAGGCATGCAGGATTGAGGAGGGTTTAGGACGTAAGAACCCTCCTTAGTGAAGTAAGTGCATTTGGAACATCGTATTTTATGTATGCACTTTATAGTGGAACATGTCTGCTCTCCTATTTTGAGTTTTTTTTCTCTTTTCCCATCACAATCCCCCCCACAAAACACAACAATTTTTGAAATTTTTGAAGAAGATTTTGGATAACGGGTGTTACCAATGATAAAATTTTAATTTCCCAGGCCCAGCAGCAGCATTAGTAAATCATATATTGCCTGAATGACACAGCCTGGAGTGGGCTGATGCATGAGTACACACAAGGGCTTCACAATCCCTAAAATAAAACACAACAATTTTTGAGAATTTTAAACAAGATTTTGGATAGCGGGTGCTACCTATCATAAAATTTGAATTCCCAGACACAGGCCCAGCAGTGGCATCAGTAAACCATTGTAGACCATTGAAATGTGTGATTTTTTATTTGAAATTTTATTTGAAATTGTGAGTCCAAAGGACCAAATATAACAAGCCCCCACAGGGCTCATGTGGCCGTGAGATGTAGGCGCAATGTCTCTATTGGCCTGACCGGCCATTGTTTCCAAGACTTTTCGGCAAGAAAAACCACGTGAAGAACCGTGTGACACAGCGGTGCCCTACACATGGTATGCTGAAGGGCCACTGAGACTTGTCCAGGCAGTGGAGGCTTAGGACACAGTGGAGGATGAGGAGGCAGAGTCACACACTGTCCCAGGACCAACGAGCTGACAGAGTGGAGCAGGAAGCAACATGATTACACAAGAGGGGTTCACAACCCCTAAAATTAAAAGGTGAACATTAAAATCTCTATTGAAGATGCATGTTAGGTTGTGCTACCATCCAAAAATTTAAGGCCCAAGCCCAGAAACATCAGTAAGACAAGTAATTCCTGAAACACACAGGAGCAGTCAGGAGCAGTCATCAGCAGTACACCCGAGAGGGTTTCATAACCCCTTACATTTAAAGATCAATGTTGAAATTTGCATTAAGCATGCATTAAGCTACTGCTAAACATCCAAGGCCTGACGCATCAGTGAGGCAAGTAGTTCCTGAAAGACACAGGATGAGTCAGGAGCAGGCACTCGCAGTACCCAAGAGGGTTTCATAACCCCTTACATTTAAAGATCAATGTTGAAATTCGCATTAAGCTAAAGGCACAAGACCAGAAGCATCTGTGAGGCAAGTAGTTCCTGAAAGACACAGGATGAGTCAGGAGCAGGCATTCGCAGTACCCAAAAGGGTTTCACAACCCTAATTGATAACCCAAGAGGGTTTCATTACCATAATTGTGAAGTGTTGGTGTAGCAGCACGGTCAATCTACTCTGAGGCATCTGGCATTGGTGGCTGGAAATTCTGGCTGATCCATCCCTGATTCAGTTTCACAAAGGTCAGTCTCTCCACATTTTTCATGGACAGACGAGTTTGCCTTGGGGTGACTATGGCCCCGGCTGCACTAAACACCCGCTCTGATGGCACACTTCTGGCCGGGCAGGACAGCTTTTCCAGGGCAAACTCTGCTAGTTGCGGCCATAAATCAAATTTGGCTGCACAGAAGTCCAGTGGATCTTCAATGTTTGTTGGCATGGCCAAGTCAAGGTATGCCACCACCTGCTGGTTCAGATCCTGCTCCATGTCTACCTGCTGCTGATGAGTTGCTTCACTATGCGGGTGAAGAAAGCTACTCATCAGCGACTGTAGACTCAGGCTGCTGCTGATGGAGCTGGTACTGCTCCTGCCACCCCTCCCCTCCCAAGCAGCCATGGCAGTGAAAGGTGAGTGCAGAGGGCCCCCCGAGTCAGACCTGAGAGTTGATGGACCATGTCGTCGATAGGCATCGTCCAACTGACTACATAGGATCTCTCTGTAGTAGGTCAGTTTGTCTTCCCTTTTAGTGGGTGTAAAAAAAGGCCCCCATTCTGGGACGGTAGCAAGGGTCCAATAAGGTGGATAGCCAGAAGTCATCCCGCTGACAAATTTTGACAATTCGGGGGTCACTACGCAAGCAACTGAACATGCATCGTGCCATTTGCGCCAGTGACTCGGAGGGACTACCTGCCTCCATCTCCACTGCATACTGCCATGGTCTGTCTGGGTCCTCTGTCTCGCCTTCCTCATAACCCTCTAGCTCCTCTGGCTGCTTCTGCTCCTCCTCTCCTGTCCGATTACTAGAAACTCCGGCCATCTCATCCAACCTAAACTGTGCTCCACTATGCCCCTCATCCTCCTCCTCCAGTTCAGCCCCCACAGGGCCCATGTAGCCTTGAGAAGTAGGCGCAACGTCTCCATTGCCGTGACCATCCATCGTTTCAATCATTTGCTGTAGGAAATGTAGGAGTGGAATTACGTCATTCTTGCCGTAATCCAGGCGGCTTCCTCAAAGGGCCTCAGCAAACGGCGGGTGTCACATATGAGCTGCCACTGGTTCACATTGAAGTTACACAGGGGAGTACTCCTATCTGCTTGGCTCATCAAGAAATAGGTGATGGCTTTTCTTTGTTTGTATAGTCTGTCCAACATATGGAGGGTGGAATTCCAACGCATGGCACCGTCACAAATAAGACTATGTTTTGGGATACCGTTCTGACGCTGCAGCTCAAGGAGGGTGTGCTTTGCGGTGTACGAGTGGCTGAAGTGCATGCACAGTTTCCTTGCCATTGTCAGGATGTCTTGCAAATGGGGTGAAGATTTGAGGAAGTGCTTGACAACCAGATTCAACACATGTGCCATGCAGGGTGCATGTTTCACACTTCCTTGTCGCAGCGCGGACAAGATGTTCTTCCCGTTGTTGGTCACCATGGTTCCCATTTCCAGATTTAGTGGAGTAAGCCATACTCTGATTTCTTGACGAATGAATTTTAGCAGTTCCACTCCTGTGTGACTCAGTTCGCCAAGGCAAACCATGTGAAGAACAGCGTGACACCGCCGTGCCCTACACACATGGTACGATGAAGGGCCACCGAGATTTGTACGTGCAGTGGAGGCCGAGGAAACAGTGGAGGATGAGGAGGCGGAGTCGCACAATGTCACAGGATCAAATGCCTGAGAGTGAGAGCGTGGAGGAGGAAGCTGCGTGACCTGTCCAGGTTGCTGTGCTGTGCAGCAACCACATTTATCCAGTGGGCCGTAAAAGACATGTATTTTCCATGCCCGTAGTTACAGCTCCATACGTCGGCACTGCAGTGCACTTTTGAACACACCGACAGGCTCAAGAACTGGCCAACCTTCTCTTGTAAAAATTTATGCAGGGCTGGTACTGCCTTATTCGCAAAGAAATAACGGCTTGGGACTCCACCTCGGCTCGGCACAAGCCATCAATTCTCTGAAAGGTGCAGAGTCCACCACTTGAAAAGGGAGGGACTGCTGCACCAGCAACTTAGACAGGAGCACATTCAACCTCTGGCGCGTTGGATGAGTGGAGGCATACTGTTGTCTCTTGGACATGGCTTCACCGGTGGATTGTTGGCAGAATGGCTGACTAAAAGCGGGAGAAGCAGGAGCATCTGGAGCGACAGAAGGAGGGTTTGACACACAGCTCCCTTCGGCTGAGGTGGTGGAGCCTTGGCTGGATGAAGGAGGGAGTGGATGGCCAATGGGTGATGCAGCAGGCTGGACCACTACATCGGAGCCACGGTTCTCCCAGGCCGCTTTTGGTGGCGATGCATGTGTTGACGCAGGGCCGTGGTTCCGACATTGGGACCCTGGCCACGCTTCACCTTCTGCCGACATATCTTGCATGTGGCTACGTGAACCTCCTCCAGATGCCTGATGAAAAACTGCCACACCGCCGAGTAGCTGATTTTCCAACCTACAGTCTGCACTAATTGACTGCTACTGGCGCCGTCTCCAGGGACCCCTGTTCCACTACCTCCCAGAAAGCTAAGTTTGGCTCCAGAATTTCCACTCCTGCCACCGTGCTGACTGCCAACCTTGCTACCGCCTTGCTGGCTCAGCTGCTGCCTCAAAGGCAACCTGCAACTCTCTTCTCCTGATGATGATGAAGCCCCTTCTGTACCCGGCTCCCAATTGCGATCAGCTTCATCATCATCATCAACAGGTGTGTGCACGTCACTGATGTCCTGGCCGCTGGCTAATAACGGGAGCTCAGGCCTCTCGCTGCGACTCCTGCTGCCACTCGCCCCTAGTCTGCTGCCAACTCTGCCTGAAGTATTTCGGCCTCTGCCACTCCTCTGTGCACATCCTGGCACTTCTCTGCCTGACATACTTAGTGCATATATGAGGGTATTACAATACGCTACACTACTCTTTAAACAGTATTTGTCTAGAACAGCAGCAGGTGATTACTTTTGGCTGTCCTTTCACAGTATGTAGGCCATTGACAGATTAACAGGTACAAAATGGTACACTAATTAGATGTATGTATGCGGTATGCACTGGTGAGGGAAGAAAAATGAGCAACAATATGTAGAAAAACTCTTTGTAAAAATTTTTGTAAAACACCAGCCAGTGAGTACTATTGTTTGGACTTTCACAGTATATAGGCCCTTGACACATTAACAGGTACAAAATGGTACACTACTTGGATGTACATATGCGGTATGCACTGATGAGGGCAGCAAAATGCTCTACAACAAGCCTAAAAACTCTTTAATTTTTGTAAAACACCAGCCGGTGAGTACTATTATATGGACTTTCACAGTATGTAGGCCCTTGACAGATTAACAGGTACAAAATGGTACACTACTTGGATGTACGTATGCGGTATGCACTGATGAGGGCAGAAACATGTGCAACAATACGCAGAAACACTGTATTTTTGTAAAACACCAGCCGGTGAGTACTATTGTTTGGACTTTCACAGTATATAGGCCCTTGACAGATTAACAGGTAGAAAATGGTACAGTACTTGGATGTTCGTATGCGGTATGCACTGATGAGGGCAGTAAAATGCGCTACAATGAGCCCAAAAACCCTGTAATTTTTGTAAAACACCGGCCGGTGAGTACTATTGTTTGGACTTTCACAGTATGTAGGCCCTTGACAAATTAACAGGTACAAAATGGTACACTACTTGGATGTACGTATGCGGTATGCACTGATGAGGGCAGAAAAATGCGCAACAATACGCAGAAAAACTCAGTATTTTTGTAAAACACCAGCAGGTGATTACTTTTCTTGTATCTAGACTTATTACAGATAGTGTTGAGCGGCATAGGCCATATTCGAATTCGCGAATATTCGCGAATATATGGGCGAATATTCGTCATATATTTGCGAATATTCGCATATTCGTAATATTCTCGTTTTATTTTCGCATATGCGAAAATATGCAAAAAATCGCGTACGCGAAAATAACATATGCGAAAATTAGCACATACTAAATTAGCATAATCAAAAATTCGCACACCAGTCTCACACAGTAGTATTAGAGCCTTCTTTACACCACACAAGCTGGAAGCAGAGAGAGATAACTGTGATGTGTACTGTGAAAAAAAAAAAATGTAAAAAAAAAAACGAATATTCGTAATTACGAATATATAGCGCTATATTCGCGAATATTCGCAAATTCGCAAATATGCGATATTCGCAAATAAAATTCGTATTGCGAATATTCGCGAGCAACACTAGTTACAGATACAAAATAGTAGACTGCTTTGATGTAGGCATGTGTTATGCACGTATGAGGGCAGACAAATGCACTACAGTCCGCTGAAAAAACATATTTGTGAACAGCAGCAGGACACAACAGTGCAGCACCACCAAAAAAATAAAAAAAAATAAACAGGGATTAAACCCTAAATTGCACTCTGTCACAGAGTGTTAGGAATGGTGTGCACTGGTTTTTACACAGTCTACACACAATTCTAAGCAGCAGATGATTTCTGGAGGGAAAAAAAGCACAGAATTGCACTGAAAAATAAGGTGATAAGATGGTTTATAAAGTTCAGGCAGCTTGTTGATATGTAGCTGATGAAATGCTCAATAACGTGAATAGGAGGTTTATATATCATAAGATCCTTCTCAGTGAGAACACCAAAGCACTGCACTCCTGTCTTTCCCTAATGCTGATGTGACTAGCAGTTGCAGTGTAACGCTGTGGTATGAGCTATTCACACACACGCAGTCCCATCCTCTCCATGTCAGTGCATAGATGAAATCAAGAGAGGCAAGATGGCTGCCGATTATATCGGGCTGTGACATCACAGGGGTCAATGAATGCTGATAGGCTGCATCTCACATGTGATTCAGGGTAATCCCACTTACCTCCCTTCCCGCCGTATTTTCCCGCCCTCCCATAATCCCTTGCCCCATGTACTCACATGTGGATCCGCCATTTTAGGTCTCCTTTAGCTGGGAACGCTGTAAAATGAAATTTAATGAAGTGATTTGTGCGATAGAATCGAGGCAATATTCGCATTAGTTGCGAATCGAATATTTCATGAAGTTCGTAACGAATTCGGGTTCGCCAGCTTCGATTCGCTCATCTCTAACTGTAAGCTGAGATCTTTAAAAACAAGAATCATAAATGTACACTGAAAATATGTAAAATATGTAGAAAGAACTATTTTTTATTTGCTGAAAGTGGAATGGCCATTTATTTTTTTTAAAGTAAGGTAACATGCATTTTACTTTGGGAGCGCAACATGTTTATATTAGAACAGAGAATGTAAAATATGGAGGCATACCAGAATTATTTGCAGAAGGCACTGACTGAATAACAAAGGGAACAGAAAGGGTTCTATAATTGTTTTGCCTTCCCAGAAGGGTACATCTGTGATCCTGAAAGGTCTAGAAATTTTAACCTTTCATACAAAATGTAATCTTTATTTGGTTTTGAAATGTAGAGGCCTCATACTGATCACTTGCAATCACAAGGAACATTTCTTTACCAAAATCATCAAAGTAATATGATATATGTGAAGCATCCTGACAATAGACATATAGGCAGGCATTTATTACTATAAGTGTACTGTACTCTTTTTCTAACGCTTTTTTTCCTTCTAAATTATTGTGTATCAGCGTGTAATTTATCATCTATGTCTACCCTCCGTAATGAATTCCCCGCCGCTGTACATATTTTTTTAAAGCTCTAACTTACACTTTTTTTTACACCTTCTTTTCCTCAGAATGCCACCGGTCCGTATTAGGACTAGGTGGCACGGACTGTGGGAAGAGCTTGCAGGGCAGCCTAGAGTAGTTAACCCCCCCCCCCTTTTTCTCACTGCCTATAGAGCAGTGGATAGCCAGGGTCAGTAAGGGGTTAATTAAGGGGAGTGTAGTACAGGGCAGGAAGGGGTTGGGCCATGGGGAATAAAATCTAGTGTTTTCCCCTTCCCTTTCCTCTTACCGGTCTGATCCAGCAGGAATCCCACCCTCCCGCCCCTTGTGTTTATGCCATGTTTTGTTGTTACCCCCTGTTTAAGTATAATATATATATATATATATATATATATTAAAAGATTATATATAAAAAAAAAATAACACAATATAAATTTTTTTTTTTTTTTTTTTATTAAAAAACTTAATAAGGAATTTTGGCTTTCTCCCTATTGAATAACTGTTTAACATTGTGTATGTTATGATACTGTTGTTACCTTGGGATTGTTGTTCTGTCTCGGTTTTTCATTTTAGTTAGTTAGTTAGTTAATTAAGAATGGAGGGATGGCTGAGTTGCCCGTCGGCTAATGCCGGCGGCTGGCAGTGTGCTTCCTCTCTGGTTACCAACCTGCAGAAGGTTGGAGGTTAATTTCATGTTGTTACGGAGTTAATAAAGCTGTGGCCGACCCCCAGGTCCACTTAATAAGGTTATCAGTTGTATGTTGTTATTTGGTAATCAAGGGAGAAAAGGGGGTAATGGTTGACAGGAGAATAGTTGCCTTTCGCGCAGTCTCCCGCACTCTCGCGTGGTTTTATACACCACCCCCAACTTTCGCGGGTTTAGTCAGTCTGCCCACCAGACAGTCTGGTGCCATGTCCACTCCCAGCACGTCCGGTAAAATGCCCCGACCGTCGTGTGAAGAGGTCCTAGTCCCCAACACAGAAGAAATAGTAGATCCCCCAGAAACATCGGAAAGCCTCCCGATGTCCCGAAAGCGCGGCCGGAAGAAGAAAAATTTCTCAGAAGGCGAAACCGAAATTATAGTTGATGAGGTAAGTTAACCCCTTAGACCGCTGCTGTCAAAAATGACAGCGGGGTCTAACGGCACTTTAAAGTCTCCTTGGTGGTCGAGTGGTGTGCATCGTCTCCCCCCAGTAGCCATTGCGCTTACCTCCTCCCCGACGGCTGTCCCTGCTCTGATTGATATAGCCTGGCTTAACCAGGCTTTATCAATCATGCGCAGAGCATTATCCACACCCATTAATTATAAAAATAAAAATGTGCCTCCAGCTGTTGCAAAACTACAACTCCCAACATGCACAATCTGACAGTGCATGCTGGGAGTTGGAGTTTTGCAACAGCTGAGGGAACACTTTTTGGAGAACCTTCACTTAGTTTCTGTTAGAGTACTTTTCCTCTGGACAGGTTTGGTAATTCTCCCCCCTTGTTTTGCGAAGGGTAGAGTGGTTTGGTACGTGTCCTATTGGTATGCGAACTAATGCGCCTGGAATTCGGAGTTAGCGCAATAATTTGAGACTTTTAGTAAAAGTCGCATATGATAAATAAGGGTGCAGTGCATGTCTAAAACAGAAAACGGTGTACTGATACACCAAACGCTCGGAAACTTCTATTGCAAAAGTCGCATATAAGTCGCTATTTTTCCTTATCTGCGACATTCAAGCGACAAGGATAGACGGAAAAAAACGTCTATATTGAATGATAAATGTCCCTCATAGTATAAAATTTACGGGTTTTAGTGTAAAATAAAAGGAATCAACAGTACAAGTTAAAGCAAATTATCGTTGAAAAATACAGTACATAATAAGGGAAATGTAGACGTATAGGCAGAAATAAAGTGCGTAACCTGCAAATATTTGGTCTCTTAGCATCTCTATGATGGTTTAACTAAAAACATGTCTATCTCTATATTTGCTGAGTCTTCCTAGGCCCAACGCTTGTTGATTCCTTTTTTCTTTCACAGCTTTTTTCTCACAGGAAAGAAGTAGCTTAAAGGGGTACTATTTTTCTTAATCAACTAGTGCCAGAAAGTTAAACAGATTTGTAAACTACTTATATTTAAAAATCTTAAGCCTTCCAGTACTTATCAGCTGCTGTATGCTCCACAGGAAGTTCTTTTTTTTTCTGCCTGACCACAGTGCTCTCTGCTGACACCTCTGTCCATGTCAGGAACTGCAGGATAGGTTTGCTCTGAGGATTTTCTCCTACTCTGGACAGGTCCTGACATGGACAGAGGTGTCAGCAGAGAGCACTGTGGTCAGACAGAAAATAAATTCTTAAATAAAAAAAACTTCCTCTGGAGCATACAGCAACCTATAACTGCTTTAAAAAAAAATTACAAATCTGTTGAACTTTTTGGCACCAGTTGATTAAAAAAAATTGTTTCCCACTGGAGTACCCCTTAAATGTAGTATTCATAAAAATGGCATTTTGTGTTACCACTTGTTACATTAGTTGCATTGAGCTATTTAAATCATTCTCGTTTTTTTTGTAGTGTACGGTTGCTGGATCCGGTTGGGAGGGGCGAAAACCGGCAGCTCCCGTATCCCAGCCGTGGTATACCACGGTTCTAGGTCCGGTCAGAAAACCATATTCAGGGAAAAATGAGACAAACGGAGTCAGCGTTTGACTCCGGTCGGCTCATTGAAATGAAGGGGGTTCGGTCCGGATCCGGCTGGGATACGGGAGCGGACGGTTTTCGCCCCACCCAACCGGATGCAGCAACCGTACACTATAATCGTAATGTGAAAGCACCCTTACTTCCCTATAGTAATCTCCTATTGTAACAGCTCATATCTTACATTATTTTTAAGAGTGGTACCAGAATCTATAGACAAAAACATATAACAAACCAATAGTCATTTACTAAATATACTTTCTAGACGCCATCATCAAGATCCAAAACAGTTGAATAGAGACATCAACATGGACGTCCTCTGAGGGAAGAGGGGGGGGGGGGGTGCAAAAAGGCTCAGTAACATTATAATTTTTTTCCTGCTCCAGTCTCACCTGATGTCACATCATCATATATCCAGAGGGAATGCCCCCTATCTTCCCTGGTTCCCTGGATGTTTGTACTTCCACACTGCGGAATCTCTGCTCGCTGAATTCCGCGAATTAGCTGCTTCGGTGCTAGGGCCACAGGGCACTAAGACATCACCATTGACGGCTATGCAGTGCTCGCAGAATCCACGCAAAGAATGAACATGTTCTTTCTTTGCGCGGAACAATTTCAGCACTGAATTGTCCGTCGTGAAAATTCCGCAGTGTGAACGGGTCTCGCGGAGACCCATTCACACTAATGTTAAGTTCACACTGCAGAATTCCGCTCGCGGTGTTCCGCTCGTGAAATTCTGCGGGAATTCCGTAGTGTGAACGCACCCTAATGCCTCCCTCCCCATGGATAGCAGTGAGCATTTACACATAAGCATAACCCCAGTCCCACCCAGTATACATAGTGGTGCATCCTTAGCACCCCCCTGTTTGTGGCTTCTACCATGTCCTGCACTAGTGAATATAAGCCACTCATGCATAGTCGGCACCTCAGGACGCATCTAACTTATTTGCTTGTGGACCTGATGAAGGCACTTGTGAGTGTCGAAACGCGTTGTCCGCAAAAATTCCAATGAATCATCCTGTGCAACCATGGCGTCTTGAGTCCGTCCTTTGCTAGCAGGAGCGTTCTATAAATTCTCCACTTTTATCTACCTACTCTTCCTCCATTATTCCCTACCCTAGAGGACACGGATAGGGGAGATAGACCTGCATACTGCATCCACCGTTCTCCACCCATAACTCCCAACAGTGTTGGGCTTGCATTGTTGCACGAGAGAGCGCCCAGTTTTTTTGTTCTTTTCCCTGTTTCTAATATAAGCGCCGCTAAAAGATGTTTATAAGTAAAAATGAATTCATTCAATCTAATGAAATAAACTAAAATTAAATACACAATACCATTTCTTTCCTTTTATTCTTCAGCAGCCATGCAAGATATTTGAATATCACTTTCTTCAGGTTTTTAAGGGAATATTTATTGAATAGGACTAAATATTGTTGGATGCACCAGCAGCATATTCTCCATGGAAATTACCCTATAATGAAATTCAGAAACAGTATCACACATGATAGGACTAGACACACTGCCTCAGCATTACATTGTTCATGGAAATTATTTAAAATGTTGGCAAACATGTAATTTTCCGCTCCTTACATTTATACATCATTCCTATCTGAGCACTTTTTCCACCTTTCTTTTACATAGTCATTTATACTCCCCTCACTCAAAAAGTGGCTTCACATATTGAATTTCCTACTGTGCAGTTTCCTTATATTGAGTTATAAAAATGGCTTTTCTGGTTTAGATAATTTATTTAAAAAAACACCCTGTTAGCCAGAATATAGTTTGCTTACTTCTACCAAGAGTTTCTGGGCACAATATAATGTTTTATATTTCCTGTGGTGGCGCTGCAGGAGAAATGACTGTATCCTGCCAGGTTTACCAACAAGAGGGCACTATTTGCAATTGTAACAATAAAGGATTTTTTATTTTATTTTTTTTAAATCAACTGGTGCCAGAAAGTTCAAACAGATTTGTAAATTACTTCTATTTAAAAATCTTAACTCTTCCAGTACTTATCAGCTGCTGTATGCTCAACGGTAAGTTATTTTCTTTTAGAATTTATTTTCTGTCTGACCACAGTGCTCTCTGCTGACACTTCTGTCCATTTCAGGAACTGTCCAGAGCAGGAGAAAATCCCCACACAAACCTATGCTGCTCTGGACAGTTCGTAAAATGGACAGAGATGTCAGTAGAGAGTACTGTGGTTGTGACAGAAAAGAAATCCCAAAAGAAAAGAACTTCCTCTGTAGTATACAGCCGCTAATAAGTACTGGAAGGATTAATAATTTTTAATAGAAGTAATTTACAAATCTGTTTAACTTTCTGGCACCAGTTGATTAAAAAAAAAATAATAATAATTCCACTGGAGTACCCCTGTCAGCACATTTTCCTGGACTATGGCCCAGATTTATCAAAGAATGTCTAGGGTAGAGCTATTTTCCCACGTTCATTTGAGTGGTGGGTTTGACTAGTGTGCATCTTATTCATCTAGAAGGTGCAGCAGGAATTTTGCGCAGCTCTGCTGTGGTGGGAAAAGCTCTACCATATACGGTACTTTTTTTCTAGACGCTTGTGATGGAGGGAAGTAGACACTTTCCGGGTCCTGAATTTGGAAGGTTAGGGGTTTTTACTTAATTTCACAGAGCTGCCAGGACATTTTTACTTGCATTTCAGACGCTACAATCAAATTTGATTGTGGTGTCTAAGGGGTTAAAGCCGGGCATCACCGTGATCGGTGATGTCTGGTATTAGAGATGGGTCCTGGTGGCAGATAGCCGCCAGGACCACCAAGCTATGACCCGCGCTCAGCTCCTGAGCATATGTCATAGAAGGGGAGTGGGACACTGTCGGTTGAATTGCGGAAGGTAGAAGTGATTCTCACCCCTACTGGTTGGTGTTGTAGCTTTAAGCATAAAAAAGTACCTTTGCGCACAAAATAGCGCCTTTTGAAAAAAAGTTGCAAATGATAAATATGTGACCACTGCATGTGGTTCTACAGGTAGGCAAAAAGAGGGAAACTGTCTATATCAAAAGACGCATAAAAGTCGCTAAATATGCTGATTGCGACTGAACTGCGCCAAAACATAGGCAAAAAAATGCTCTAAAAGCAATGATAAATCTCCTCCTATGTACCTAAAAATTGAAAATGTCCTGCAAAACAGTCAAGTCATCCAAATGATGGTGCCTGAGGGGAAAAGAGAAAAAAAAAGTTTTATATATATATATATATATATATATATATATATATATATATATATATTAGGGATGCACCGGCATATCGGCGGTCGATACATATCGGCCAAAAATAGTTATTTTGGGATAATGCCGAAACAACAAAAAATTTGCCGATAATGACCCACCTCCCCTGCCCGCCCACAGCACAAGTTACAAACACTGCCAGTGCCAGAGGCGTAGCGTGGGGGGGGGGGGGTGCAGGGGGGGCGGCCGCACCGGGCGCAACATCTGGGGGGGGGGGGGCGCTCTCCGGGATAGGAATACTTCTTTTTATGTGCCCGGGCCAGCTCCCGTGTGTGGCTGCAGGGGGGGGGGCGGCCAGTGCATATAAAAACTAATACTGTATACTAAACCAGGGGGCCTCCAGCTGTTGTGAAAGTACAACTCCCAGCATGCCCGGACCGGTAAAGGCTGTCCGGGCATGCTGGGAGTTGTAGTTTCACAACAGCTGGAGGCCCCCTGGTTTTTAGTATACAGTATTACCTTTTAAATGCTCTGGTCAGCCCCGCCTGCAGCCACACACGGGAGCTGGCCCGGGCACATAAAAATAAGTAATCCTATCCCGGACATCCCTGTGTCCTGAAAAATCTTTTCGGGACATAAGGATGTCCGCCGGTCACTCACCATTCCCCGGCGTCCTCCTGCAATCCTCCTTCGGTCCTTCGCTTCTCCGCCTCTAAGGTTTTACCCACGGCACGTCACTGACGTCCCGTGCGTACAACCATAGAGACGCAGGAGGACCGCAGGATCGTCGCAGGAGAATGCGCGCTGGCCGGGGCCTGGTAAGTGACCGGCGGCGTGTCATCTTCTTCAGTGTTCCGGTCACCGCTCCTCCGGTCCCGGCACCTACTGCTGTGGTCCATAGGCCATAGCAGTAGATGTGACCCCGGGCCGGAGGAACGGTGATCGGAACACTGTGGGGGCAGCAGTACAGACATACAGCCTCCAGGCATACACTGTATATGGCTGGAAGCTGTATGTCTGTGGGGTGGGGGGAAGCTGCCTACTATTGTGGGGGAACTGCTGACCTAATGTGGGGGATCTGCCTACTATTGTGGGGGAGCTGCCTACTATTGTGGGGGAACTGCTACTATTGTGGGGGAGCTGCCTAGTATTGTTGGGGAGCTGCCTATTAATGTGGGGGAGCTGCCTACTATTGTGGGGGAGCTGCCTACTATTGTGGGGGAGCTGCCTATTAATGTGGGGGAACTCCCGACCTAATGTGGGGGAGCTGGCAATCTAATGTGGGGGAATCTAATCCAATGAGCGGAGCGCTGCATTTTACCAGAAGACGGGGAGAAGTCATTTCCAGTTTTGGTATCGGTTTCGGCCGGACATTTTTTTTAATTTCGGTTTCGTTTCGGTTCTGAAATTTCCATTTGGGTGCACCTCTAATATGTATGTGTATATATATATATATATATATATATATATATATATATATATATTTATATATATTTTTTTCTTTTTTTTATTCTCAGCGTTCTTGTTCGCATTCTGAACATGGATACAGTAATAGCAGTTCTGAGATTTACCTGTTGCAGTAAGTCTTGAGGAAGTGGTCATCTCTGTCAGTGCAACATACACTGTCAATTACAGTATAAAATATAAATACATTTAGAAAATGCCATTCAAATATTGAATATCAGACACAATGTCATTATTTTCTCCAGGACTGTTCTGTTCTCCAGTTGAGGTTACTATATTATGTATCCCCTTGGGACACATCCAAGCCACTTGTCAGTTTCTTATAGTCTATCCCTTTGTCTGTCACTGAATTTGAATGCAGTTACTTATGTATGCAAGTAGATTGTACCGGTTAATAGTAAAATGCAAGTAAATGTACATAGCCATAGTCAGGTTCTAAAGCAACGATCACTATTACAAGTTGATGGCTATAGGAAGGAAATAGTTGACTGGTCACAGCTCTTCCACCAAAATATAGCAACACTCCTGAATGGCAAATCCAGTCGCTTGTTCACACGGCTCCATAATGACAAATGGCTAGCTCTCCATTGTCTATGGAGCAGCACTATGCAATGTTCTGGAGTGCATTCTGCCCCATTGATGGCCAGAATATTTCTCCCAGTGGTTCGTCAACCAACAATCACCTAGTTATTCTCCATCCTATGAAATTCTGGGAACATGGAACTGATAGGTCTTTGTAGGTCTTTGTAAAATTCCAGTCTAGCAATAATTATCCTAATAATAAAGAAGAGCTAGTCAAATTGCACAGTTCTTTCTTCTTTCCTTATGCTAAGGAAATCTTCACTTCAATTTTCAATTTCTCTACAGGCTCGATCTCTCCTGAATGGTGAGAAGTGACATTCACAGCAAAATTCACTCTGAAATATATATGCTAACCCATATGTCCTTAAGGACTGAGCCCTTTTTCACCTTAAGGACTCGGCGATTGTTTGCAATTCTGACCACTGTCACTTTAAACATTAATAACTCTGGGATGCTTTTAGTTATTATTCTGATTCCGAGAATGTTTTTTTGTGACATATTCTACTTTAACATAGTGGTAAAATTTTGTGGTAACTTGCATCCTTTCTTGGTGAAAAATCCCCAAATTTGATGAAAAATTTGAAAATTTTGCATTTTTCTAACTTTGAAGCTCTCTGCTTGTAAGGAAAATGGATATTCCAAATATTTTTTTTATTCACATTTCCAATATGTCTACTTTATGTTTGCATCATAAAATTTATGTGTTTTTATATGTACTTTTGGAAGACACCAGAGGGCTTCGAAGTTCAGCAGCAATTTTCCAATTTTTCACAAAATTTTGAAACTCACTTTTTTTCCGGGACCAGTTCAGGTTTGAAGTGGATTTGAAGGGTCTTCATATTAGAAATGCCCCACAAATTACCCCATTATAAAAACTGCTGCCCCATAAGTATTCAAAATGACATTCAGTAAGTGTGTTAACCCTTTAGGTGTTTCACAGGAATAGAAGCAAAGTGAAGGAGAAAATTCACAATCTTCATTTTTTACACTCGCATGTTCTTGTAGACCCAATTTTTGAATTTTTGCAAGGGATAAAAAGGAGAACATTTTTACTTGTATTTGAAACCCAATTTCTCTCGAGTAAGCACATACCTCATATGTCTATGTAAAGTGTTCGGCGGGCTCAGAAGGGAAGGAGCAACAAATGGTTTTTGGGGGGCATCTCACCTTTAGGAAGCACATTAATACAAAATTTTACCTGGGGTGCCCAAACTTTTGATCCCCACTGTATTCCCTGCTGTCAGTTCTGAGCCAGAGCCTCCGAGTGTCATGGATCTCTACAGCCGGATGAAAAGTGACTTGTGCGCAAGACAACATGACACGGAACAACGAAGAGAAGGCGAGAGAAAAAGATAGTGCTGTAGGGACCTAATGACAAAGGAGACCGGTGAGGAAGTGCACAGTGCCGAGCATACATTACGAGGAAGACACCACAGACAAGATGACAACCATAATGTATGTGATGGACAAAAAGGAATAAGGAGGTCATTCATTATATAAATATGGTATAATGTGAAGATTATTTATTAATAATAAAAATTCATAAATAATAAGGCATAATGTTAAAATGATAAAAAATAAATAAAGAAACACTTGCAAATAATGAAATAGGATTGTGTCATGTGAATAGAGTGTATATCAATTACATTAAATTAAATAAACTAAAAACTAGTGGCTAATTTAAGAAAGTACTGTGTAAATTAAATGTAAAATGGGCAGACGGCCGCAAAGGTAAGTATACAGAGCACATGGGTCAAACTGCAATAAATATAAAAAATGTCAAAGGTGAAACAAAGCCAGAGCAAAAAGATACCAGACCTACAGGAATACTGTGAAACTCACTATAATGGTGGAAAATGTAATAAATAAACAATCCAAAGGGCAAAGTGTGGTGCAAAAGTATTTGTTAACCCCTTAAAGGGGTACTCCAGTGAAAACCTTTTTTCTTTTAAATCAACTGGTGTCAGAAAGTTAAACATATTTGTAAATTACTTCTATTAAAAAATCTTAATCCTTCCTGTACTTATTAGCTGCTGAATACTACAGAGGAAATTCTTTTCTTTTTGGAATGCTCTCTGATGACATCACGACCACAGTTCTTTCTGCTGACGTTATTATAATAATAATAAAGCTTTATTTATTGTTGTCCTTAGTGGGATTTGAACCCAAATCCCCAGCACTGCAAGGCAGCAGTGCTAACCACTGAGTCACCATGCTGCCCTTAGCATACATCTGCTATGCATGGTTGCTAAAATGGACAGAGATGACAGCAGAGAGCACTGTGTTCGTGATGTCATCAGTGTTCCAAAAAGAAAGGAATTTCCTCTGTAGCATTCAGCAGCTAATAAGTACTGGAAGGATTAAGATTTTTTAATAGAAGCAATTTACAAATATGTTTAACTTTGTGCCACCAGTTGATTTAAAAGAAAAAAGGTTTTCACTGGAGTACCCCTTTAAGGACCAAGCCCATTTTCACATTATGGACTCTTCTTGCAAATCTGACCACTGTCACTTTAAGCATTAATAAATCTGAGATGCTTTTACTTTTCATTCTGATTCCGAAAATGTTTTTTCGTGACATTTTCTACTTTATGTCAGTGGTAAATTTTCGGCAATACTTGCATCATTTCTCGGTGAAAAATTCCAAAACTTGATGAAAAGTTTAAAATGTTGAATTTTTTTAAACTTTGAAATTCTCTGCTTATAAGAAAAATGGATATTCCAAATAAATTATATATTGATTCACATCTACAACATATCTACTTTGTGTTGGCATCATAAAGTTGACATGTTTTTACTTTTAGAAGACATCAAAGGGCTTCAAAGCTCAGCAGCAATTTTCCAATTTTTCACAACTATTTCAAAATCGGAATTTTTCAAGGACCAGTTCAGTTGAAGTGGATTTGAGGGGCTTTCATGTTAGAAATACCCCATAAATGACCCCATTATAAAAACTGCCCCCCACAAAATATTCAAAATGACATCCAGAAAGTTTGTTAACCCTTTAGGTGTATCACAGGAATAGCAGCAAAGTGAAGTAGAAAATTCAAAATCTTAATTTTTTACACTTGCATGTTCTTGTATACTAATTTTTTTTTTAAAAAAGGGTAAAAGGAGAAAAAGCCCCCCATAATTTTTAACCCAATTTCTCTCAAGTAAGGAAATGCCTCATATGTGAAGGTAAAGGGCTCTGCATGTGCACTTTTTGTGTAAGTCAGATGTGTAAATTAATATTTTTTTTCACTAAAATGCACCCCATTTCTTCTGAGTATAGAAATACCCAATATGTGGATGTAAAGTGTTCTGCGGGCGAACTACAATGCTCAGAAGAGAAGGAGCACCATTGAGCTTTTGGAGAGAGAAAATGGTTTTTGGGGGGCATGTCACATTTAGGAATCCCCTATGGTGCCAGAACAGCAAAAAATAAAAATAAAAAAACACATGGCATACTAGTTTGGAAACTACACCCCTCAAGGAACGTAACAAGGGGTACAGTGAGCCTTAACACCCTACAGGTGTTTGACAACTTTTCATTAAAATCGGATGTGTAAATTAAATTATTTTTCCACTGAAATGCAGTTTTTCCCCACAAATTTTACATTTTTACAAGGGGTAATAGGAGAAATGCCCCCCAAAATTTGTAACACCATTTCTTCTGAGTATAGAAATCCCCCATAAATGGATGTAAAGTGCTCTGCGGGCGAACTACAATGTTCAAAAAGAAAGAGAAGGAGTGACATTGAGCTTTTTTCCTATGAAAATGAAAAATTTAGGTTAACACTGACATTGTAGTGAAATATATATATATTTTTTCACATCCAACTTTAATAATTTGTCAAACCCCTGTGAGGTGTTACGGCTCACTATACCCCTTGTTACGTTCCGTGAGGGGTGTAGTTTCCAAAAAAGGGTCACATGTAGGTATTTATTTTTTTGCGTTTATGTCAGAACCGCTGTAAAATCAGACACCCCTGTGCAATCACCAATTTAGGCCTCAAATGTACATGGTGCTCTCTTACTTCTGAGCCCTGTTGTGCACCCGCAGAGCATTTTACGTCCACATGTGGGGTATTTCCGTACTCATGAGAAATTGTTTTACAAATTTTGGGGGTCTTTTTTTCCTTTTACCTCTTGTGAAAATGAAAAGTATGGGGCTACACCAGCATGTTAGTGTAAAAAAATTTTTGGGTTACACCAACAGGCTGGTGTAGAACCCAACTTTTCCTTTCTATATGGGGTAAAGGGAGAAAAAGCCCCCCAAACTTTGTAACACAGTTGCTCCCAAGTATGGAAATACCCCATATGTGACCCTAAATTGTTTCCTTGAAATATGACAGGGCTCTGAAGTGAGAGAGCACCATGCGCATTTGAGGCCTAAGTTAGGGATTTGCATAGGGGTGGACATAGGGGTATTCTACGCCAGTGATTCCAAAAGAGGGTTCCCCCAGCTGTTGCTATACACAAAGCATCCCTGGACAGTCAGTTTGCAACAGCTGGAGGCTCCATTTTGGAAACACTGCCGTACGAGACATTTTTCATTTTTATTGCGGGGGAAGGGGGGGACAGTGTAAGGGGGTGTACATGTAGTGTTTTACCCTTTATTTTTTGTTAGTGTAGTGTTTTTAGGGTACATTCACACGGGCGGGGGTTTATGGTGAGTTTCCCGCTAGGAGTTTGAGCTGTAACGGAAAATTTGCCGCAGCTTAAACTTGAGGCAGGAAACTCACTGTAAACCCGCCTGTGTGAATGTACCCTGACAGACATGAATGTACCCTGACAGACAGACTACCTAACTGAGTATTTTCCAACCAGTGTGCCTCCAGCTTTTGCAAAATTACAACTCTCAGCATGTACTGATCGCCGAAGGGCATGCTGGGAGTTGTAGTTATGCAACAGCTGGAGGCACACAACTACATCTCCTAGCATGCCGAGACAGCCGTTTGCTGTTCGTGCATGCTGGGAGTTGTAGTTTTGCAAGATCTGGAGGGCCACAGTTTAGAGACCACTGCACAGTGATCTCCAAACTGTACCCCTCTAAATCTTGCAAAACTACAAATCCCAGCATAACCAAACAGCAAACGGCTGTCTGGGCATGCTGGGAGTTGTAGTTTTGCAACATCTGGAGGGCTACAGATAAGAGACCACAATATAGTGGTCTCCAAACTATGGCCCTCCAGATGTTGCAAGGCAACAACTCACCCACTGGCTTCCGTTAGTAGCAGGATCGCTGGCCGCCACCGATTGTCGCCCACTTTCGGTAAGGCTTCCAGCACAGTTCCCCCGCTCTTCCCGGACGACCGAACTTTAACCCACCCCCACCCCGATTTGCTATTGGTTGGTCGCTTCTGACTGACCAATAGCAGGAATAGGAGGGGTGGCACCCCTACCACCTCACTCCTATCCGTTCAGGGGGAACAGGGCAGTCTTGTCAGCCCCGAGCCTCCTTATTTTCCTGGTCACCGGGTCACTGGAGACCCGTTTTACCCGGAATCGTTGCAGATCGCCATCGCTGACATGAGGGGGAGGGGGGTCTCAGGACCACCCCAGGCGTTGGCATGGGATGCCTGCTGAACAATTTCAGCAGGCATCCCGTTCCGTTCATCGCCCTGTTACCGGTGGTGAACAGAAACGCAGAGGGCCCTTAAGTCCCAGGATGCCCTTGGTCCTAGTGGGGTTCAGGGCCGGACTGGCCTAGCGGGATACCGGGAAAATTCCCGCTAGGCCGACCGCACAGTGGGCCGGCAGGGTCCGGCCTGTGTGCGGCTACACAGTGGCTGCTCACTCACACAAGGTGCTGACTCTAAGTCAGGACCTTGTGTGAAGCGGCCACAGAGAGGCGGAGCAATGAGCTGTAGGCTCCCAGCCCCGCCACTCAACCCAGTACCTGCGCATCCAGAGTGCAGTGATTCCCAACCGTGATTTTTTTTTATTTTTATTTCCTTCCCCGGCACCGCAGGGGGGAGGGAAGTTAGTGTGCACTGTGAGGCTGTAACAGGACCTGCGATGATGTCACCGTCATGTGATCAGTCACATGGAGGAGGAGGAGTCACATGATCAGGGGCTGCTGGTCTAGGCCTCAGCGTACCCCTACGTCCCCCAGCCTCCTTTAGCTTCCCCCTACCCCCTGCGGCCCAGAGAGGGGAAGAATGTGGAAGCCGGGTCGGTGTATTAACCCCTGCGGCCATGCCCCAGCGTCCCTCAGCGCCCCCCTCCCCCCTGCGGCCCAGTGAGTTCCCTGCCCGAGAGCGGAAGTTTGCGGAAGCTGCGCCTGGCCGGTGTAGTGACCTGTGCCCCAGCGTTCCCCTTCCCCTGCAGCCCAGTGAATGATTGCCTTGCTGGAGCCCTGAGTCGGTGCCCTGCCGGAGAGGGGAAGAACGGAGAAGAATAATGGTCCATCCCCCCCTCCCTCACCCATGTCCATCCCCCCCTCCCTCACCCATGTCCATCCCCCCTCCCTCACCCATATCCATCCCCCCTCCCTCACCATATCCATCCCCCCTCCCTCACCCATGTCCATCCCCCCTCCCTCACCCATGTCCACCCTCCCCTCCCTCACCCATGTCCACCCCCCTCCCTCACCCATGTCCACCCTCCCTCCCTCACCCATGTCCACCCCCCCTCCCTCACCCATGTCCACTCCCCCCTCCTTCACCCATGTCCATCCCCCCTCCCTCACCCATGTCCATCCCCCCTCCCTCACCCATGTCCATCCCCCCTCCCTCACCCATGTCCACCCCCCCATCCCTCACCCATGTCCACCCCCCCTTCCCTCACCCATGTCCACCCCCCTTCCCTCACCCATGTCCACCCCCCTTCCCTCACCCATGTCCACCCCCCCTCCCTCACCCATGTCCACCCCCCTCCCTCACCCATGTCCACCCCCCCTCCCTCACCCATGTCCACCCCCCCCTCACCCATGTCCACCCCCCTTACCTATGTCCACCCCCCCTCCCTCACCCATGTCCATCCCCCCCTCCCTCACCCATGTCCATCCCCCCTCCCTCACCCATGTCCATCCTCCCCCTCCCTCACCCATGTCCATCCCCCCTCCCTCACCCATATCCACCCCCCCTCCCTCACCCATGTCCACCCCCCCTCCCTCACCCATGTCCATCCCCCCCTCCCTCACCCATGTCCATCCCCCTCCCTCACCCATATCCATCCCCCCTCCCTCACACATGTCCACCCTCCCCTCCCTCACCCATGTCCACTCCCCCCCTCTCTCACCCATGTCCACCCTCCCTCCCTCACCCATGTCCACCCCCCCTCCCTCACCGATGTCCACTCCCCCCTCCTTCACCCATGTCCATCCCCCCTCCCTCACCCATGTCCATCCCCCCTCCCTCACCCATGTCCACCCCCCATCCCTCACCCATGTCCACCCCCCCTTCCCTCACCCATGTCCACCCCCCCCTTCTCTCACCCATGTCCACCCCCCCTTCCCTCACTCATGTCCACCCCCCCTCCCTCACCCATGTCCACCCCCCTCCCTCACCCATGTCCACCCCCCTCCCTCACCCATGTCCACCCCCCCTCCCTCACTCATGTCCACCCCCCCCACACCCATGTCCACCCCCCCTTGCCTCACCCATGTCCACCCCCCCTCCCTCACCCATGTCCATCCCCCCCCTCCCTCACCCATATCCATCCCCCCTCCCTCACCCATATCCATCCCCCCTCCCTCACCCATGTCCATCCCCCCTCCCTCACCCATGTCCACCCTCCCCTCCCTCACCCATATCCATCCCCCCTCCCTCACCCATATCCATCCCCCTCCCTCACCCATATCCATCCCCCCTCCCTCACCCATGTCCATCCCCCCTCCCTCACCCATGTCCACCCTCCCCTCCCTCACCCATGTCCACTCCCCCCCTCCCTCACCCATGTCCACTCCCCCCCTCCCTCACCCATGTCCACCCTCCCTCCCTCACCCATGTCCACCCTCCCTCCCTCACCCATGTCCACCCTCCCTCCCTCACCCATGTCCACCCTCCCTCCCTCACCCATGTCCACCCTCCCTCCCTCACCCATGTCCATCCCCCCTCCCTCACCCATGTCCACCCCCCCTTCCCTCACCCATGTCCACCCCCCCTTCCCTCACCCATGTCCACCCCCCTTCCCTCACCCATGTCCACCCCCCCTTCCCTCACCCATGTCCACCCCCCCCTTCCCTCACCCATGTCCACCCCCCCTCCCTCACCCATGTCCACCCCCCTCCCTCACCCATGTCCACCCCCCTCCCTCACCCATGTCCATCCCCCCTCACCATGTCCACCCCCCTCCTCACCCATGTCCACCCCCCCTTCCCTCACCCATGTCCACCCCCCTCCCTCACCCATGTCCACCCCCCTCCCTCACCCATGTCCACCCCCCTCCCTCACCCATGTCCACCCCCCTCCCTCACCCATGTCCACCACCCCCCTCACCCATGTCCACCCCCCCTTCCCTCACCCATGTCCATCCCCCCTCCCTCACCCATGTCCATCCCCCCCTCCCACACCCATGTCCATCCTCCCCCTCCCTCACCCATGTCCATCCTCCCCCCTCCCTCACCCATGTCCATCCCCCCCCTCCCTCACCCATGTCCATCCCCCCTCCCACACCCATGTCCATCCTCCCCCTCCCTCACCCATGTCCACCCCCCCTTCCCTCACCCATGTCCATCCCCCCCTCCCTCACCCATGTCCATCCCCCCTCCCTCACCCATGTCCATCCCCCCTCCCTCACCCATGTCCATCCTCCCCCTCCCTCACCCATGTCCATCCTCCCCCTCCCTCACCCATGTCCATCCCCCCCTCCCTCACCCATGTCCACCCCCCCCTCCCTCACCCATGTCCATCCCCCCCCTCACCATGTCCACCCCCCTCCCTCACCCATGTCCACCCCCCCTCCCTCACCCATGCCCACCCCCCTCTCCCTCACCCATGTCCACCCCCCCTCACCCATGTCCACCCCCCCTCACCCATGCCCATCCCCCCTCCACACCCTTCTTTATCACCCTTGTCCACCCCTCTGTCATCCCTGTCCATCCTCGTGTCACCCATGTTCACCCCCCCATAGTCCACCCCTCTGACCACATACTTGTCACCCTTGTACACCCCTCTGTCCCTTCGTCACCCCTGTTACCACATTGTCACTCCTGTCCACCCCTGTCACCCCCAAAGCCCCCCTGTCACCCATGTACAGTCTTCTACAACCCTCTGTCACCCATGTACACTCCTCTACACCCCTCTGTCACCCCTGTACACCCCTTTACACCCCTCTACCACCCATGTACACCCCTCTGTCACCCATGTACACTCCTCTACACCCCTCTGTCACCCATGTACACTCCTCTATACACCTCTGTCACCCATGTTCACCCCCAATGAAATACCTGACTAAACACAGTTAGTAAATATGTAAATGGATGGAGGTAATAGTATATCAGATGATGTAATCAGATCGAGTAATTGAATTGGGGAGACTGAAAATGAAAGCAAAACATATATAATCAACAGTACCAGTCATGCACCCTATAGAGGAACATCTCACCTACCCCGAACGCGTTTTCACTATTCACTTCGTCTACTAACTGTGTTTAGTCAGGTATTTCATTGCATGTTGGAGGATACTACTGTATATACAGACTTAACTATTATTGCTTATCAATTTGTATCTATCCCCTAGTTTAATATTTGGGACAGTCTCACTCTGCTTTTCAGTGTGTGTTTGTCTGACCACCACATCATGCCTCTCGTGATTTTAATGTGTACGTACTTTTAATTTACTGTGAAATAAAGATTATATATTTTTATTAAACTCCACCTAGATTGCCTCCTTTTCTGTGAGAGTAGACCCATGTACACTCCTCTAAACCCCTCTGTCCCCCATGTACACTTTTCTACACCCCTCTGTCATCCATGTACACTCCTCTACACCCCTCTGCCACCCATGTACACTCCTCTACACCCTTCTGTGACCCATGTACACTCCTCTACACCCCATCTGTCACTAGTGTTGCTCGCGAATATTCGCAATGCGAATTTTATTCGCGAATATCGCATATTCGCGAATATTCGCGAATATAGCGCTATATATTCGTAATTATGAATATTCGTTTTTTTTGTTTTGTTTTTTTTCACAGTACACATCACAGTGATCATCCCTCTCTGCTTCCAGCTTGTGTGGTGTAAAGAAGGCTCTAATACTACTGTGTGAGACCGGTGTGCGAATTTTCGCATATGCGAAAATTTGCATATGCTAATGTTCGCATATGCGAATTTTCGCTTATGTTAATTTTTGTATATGCTAATTTTTGCATATGATAATTTTCGCATACATGAATTTTCGCATATGCGAAAATAAAACGAGAATATTACGAATATGCGAATATTCGCGAATTCGAATATGGCCTATGCCGCTCAACACTATCTGTCACCCATGTACACTCCTCTACACCCCTGTCACCCATATACACTCCTCTACAACCCTGTCACCCATGTACACTCCTCTACACCCCTCTGTCACCCATGTGCACTCCTTTACACCCCCCTGTCACCCATGTACACTCCTCTACACCCCTGTCACCCATGCACACTCACACCCATCACCCATGCACACTCCTCTACACCCTTGTCACCCATGTACACTCCTCTACATCCCTCTGTCACCCATGTACACTCCTCTACACCCCTATGTCACCCATGTACACTCCTCTATTCACCTCTGTCACCCATGTACACTCCTCTACACCCTTCTGTCACCCATGTACACTCCTCTACACCCCTCTGTCACCCATGTACACTCCTCTACACCCCTCTGTCACCCATGTACACTCCTCTACACCCTTCTGTCACCCATGTACACTCCTCTACACCCCTCTGTCACCCATGTACACTCCTCTACACCCTTCTGTCACCCATGTACACTCCTCTACACCCCTCTGTCACCCATGTACACTCCTCTACACCTCTCTGTCACCCATGTACACCCCTCTGGCCCCCTGTTACCACCTTGTCACTCCTCTACACCCCTCTACCACCCATGTACACTCCTCTACACCCCTCTGTCACCCATGTACACTGCTCTACACACCTCTGCCACCCATGTACACCCCTTTACACCTCTCTGCCATCCATGTACACCCCTCTGCCACCCATGTACACTGCTCTACACCCCTCTGTCACCCATGTACACTCCTCTACACCCCTCTGTCACCCATGTACACCCCTCTGTCACCCATGTACACCCCTCTGTCACCCATGTACACCCCTTTATACCCCTCTGCCACCCATGTACACCCCTTTACACCCCTCTGTCACCCATGTAATCTCCTCTAAACCCCTCTGCCACTCCTCTACACCCCTCTGTCACCCATATACACTCCTCTACACCCCTCTGTGACCCATGTACACTCCTATACACCATCTGTCATCCATGTACACTCCTCTACACCCATCTGTCACCCATGTACATTCCTCTGTCACCCATGTACACTCCTCTACACCCCTGTCACCCATGTACACTCCTCTACACCCCTCTGCCTCCACTGTAAACCCCTCTATCACCCCCTACACCCCTCTGTGACCCCCATATACTCCTCTACACACCTGTCTCCCATGTACACCCCCTCTGTTACCCCTTTACCTATACGCCCCTGTATTCCTCTTCACTTGTAAAAGGGGAATCTGGAGGCTAATGCTAAGTGCGGAGCCTAATAGATTTGTTTTGCACCTCTCTGCCATCCATGTACACTCCTCTACACCCCTCTGTGACCCATGTACACTCCTATACACCATCTGTCATCCATGTACACTCCTCTACACCCATCTGTCACCCTTGTACATTCCTCTGTGATCCATGTACACTCCTCTACACCCCTGTCACCCATGTACACTCCTCTACACCCCTCTGCCACCACTGTAAACCCCTCTATCACCCCCTACACCCCTCTGTCACCCCCATATACTCTTCTACACACCTATCTCCCATGTACACCCCCCTCTGTTACCCCTTTACACCTATACGCCCCTGTATTCCTCTTCACTTGTAAAAGGGCAATCTGGAGGCTAATGCTAAGTGCAGAGCCTAATAGATTTGTTTTGCAGGTTTAACAGTGAAGAGTTTTGGCTGGAAGAAATGGCGGTCTGGACCAGACGAACGATCAGGGCGGTCTGGACCAGACGAACGATGCCGATCAGAGAAGATGTCACATGTGAGTTGCTGTATGAAGCAGCACTTTAAACTATGTAACACTAATAAATAGATATTGGCATTTGTGTGCATTGCAGCTTTTTTTTTTATTATTATTATTATTTTTTGCTCGTCAACTTTGGTCAGGGTGCCCCGCGAAAAAAAAAATTCGGAGGGGTGCCTGAGCCGAAAAAGGTTGGGAAACACTAGTACACAGGATTTGGTCAGCAACAGTATGATGGTAATATAAATGGTGATAATATTCCTCCCTGTATACTGGTATTATTGGTAATATTTGTCAGTATACAAGATTTGGCCAGTAACCGTATGATGGTAATATGTATGGCGATAATATTCCTCCTTTTATAGCGCCATTATTGTTAATATCAGTCTAAGTATAGAGGACTTGGTCAGTTACAGTGTGATGGTAATATTTCCTTTCCTCCCATACTATTGTTACTTGGTAAATGTATGACTGATATAGACATAAACAGTATTATAATGCATGTAAAATTGACACATATATAAATTGCTCCAGCATAGTGAAATACAGAAGCAATTTATTTCTTCGAAATATATATCGAGGAAAAAAAAAAAAAAAAAAAAAAATATATATATATATATATATATATATATATATACATAAATATATATATATATATATATATATATATATAAATAAATATTAGTGTACTGTAAAGGGATACATCTAGGCTGTGGGGCTGGTCTGCAATTATTTCCAGGGCTGGTTTTCATCCCCAGTCCGGCCCTGGTGGGGTTAAAAGATCAAAAGTTTAAAATACATAAACTGAGAAGACACTGTGAAGTATGGCGATATACACGGCAGGCCTGGAGTAATATTTTTCTAAAAGATGTTTTTATGCACTTGATATATTTCTAGGTGTATATTTATATATATATATATACACACACACAAATAAAAAAATGTTGCAGTATCTTGTAATACCTGTTTTATTGGACTAACAGAATTTTGTAGAGAAAAGCTTTCAGGATTCCTCCCTTCATCAAGTCCAATAGTCAAGGACTAATGATCAAAGGACTTGCTAAATTATCAGGGAGGAATCCCGAAAGCTTGTCTCTACAAAATTCGGTTAGTCCAATAAAAAAGGTATTACATTCTGCACTCACATTTACTATATATATATATATATATATATATATATATATATATATATATATAAATATATGCACATACCTGAAGATGGTTTAGAACCCTGTGATGTCACAGATGCTTGTGATGATGTCACCATAAGCTGTACAAGGAGGTGCGCACCGGCTGCAGTCTCTTCAGTGTGTTTTGCATTCACAACCTGTGGTGCAAAGTATTTGTTAGAGAGTTTCTATTTGCGATAGAGAATTCGAGATTTTGACCGTTCCTTGTCTGAAGAGAGAACCACAAGGTAAGTCTCAGCCTCTTCTATTCATATATACACAGGGCATTTTGTTTGTCAGGTTTTTTTTTTTGTTGTTGTTGTTGTTGCTTTTTTTTTTTTTTTTGCAAAAAAAAAAGAAATGAATGAATTTCCATAAGAAATAACAAAAGTTATATTTCTCATAGCATTGTGATAATACTTGGCTTAGGCATTAAACATAATAAAATGCACAGATAGTATCATGACCAGAGCTTTTTCTTGCAAAAGTGCTAAAATGCAATTATGCCCAAAAAAGACCCCAAGAAGATTAGTCCTAATTCATGAAGTTCTAAAACATATAAGTCTATGAGAAAGATTTGGTGGTATAGTAAAAGAATGACAGATAGATTAGGGCAGAAATATAAGAGTATATAATAGTATTCTGTGTGTACTAACAATAGAGATGCTCCGGGTACTCCGAAAGGGAAAAATGTTTTCAAATCAACTATTGGCATAAAGTCATATAGGGTACGGATAGATCCCAATGAGGTGGGGTAGGTTCATTAATAGTAAATTTATATAGCAGGATAGCCCAAGTGTATCTACAGTATGAACTTCCCATGACCATACAGTGACCATACAGCCAAGCCCTTATAATCCGCCATTACTAGGACCGGACAGGTTCAGGGTTCTCAGATAATACTAGGACCGGACAGGTTCAGGGTTATCATATATTACTAGGACCGGACAGGTTCAGGGTTATCAGATATTACTAGGACCGGACAGGTTCAGGGTTATCAGATAATACTAGGACCGGACAGGTTCGAGGTTCTCAGATAATATTAGGACCGGACAGGTTCAGGGTTATCAGACATTGGAAACCTCAGGGAAGACGTCTCCATATAAAACACTTATAGAGAAGAGTCTTCCTCTGAGGCTGCGATGGTCTTAGTGTTATCTTCTGTCTGTGTTATCTATCTTAGGTTCTGTGCTGGACATTTCTGCTCTTCTGTATGAAGGATCTAGTGTATAATGACAGGAATGATGACATGTTGTCTAATGTGTTCACTTATCTCTCTCTCTAGTGTTTTCAGGCTCTGACCTGTGACCATGGCCTCTCCACAAGACCCATTGCTGAAGGAGGAGGAAGAAGCAATGGAGGACCATAGTGATATGGATGTAGAAAATGGCGATATCCCTGAGAGGCAGAACCTGCCATCTCTAAGCGTGATGTCCACCGCACGTTCCATAATCACCGTAGTGATCCTCGCCTTTGTTAATTTGCTCATCTATGCAAATCGCTCCAGTGTGGCGGGGGTGCTGCCTTATATACAGAAAGCTTATGACACCAATGCTAGTCTATCCGGCTTATTGAATACATTGTTCATCGGAAGCTACGTGCTGGTCGCACCAATTGCAGGATATTTGGGTGACCACTGTAATAAGAAATATACTGTTTGCGCAGGAGTCATCATTTGGCTGAGCATGACACTTACCCTGTCATTCATCCCTGACGGGTATTTCCTGCTCTTCCTGCTGACCAGTGGACTGGTTGGAGCCGGAGAGGCGACTTTCTGCACCATCGCCCCCTCCATCATTGCGGACCTTTTTACAAGTGACCAGCGGACCCGCATGCTGAACGTGTTTTACTCCGTCATACCTGTAGGCTGCGGACTAGGATACATCATCGGGCCCAAAGTGACTGATGCAGCAAGGGGCGATTGGCACTGGGCGTTTCGGGTCACCCCTGGCCTGGGCCTCATAGCTGTGGCTTTGATGATTTTGGTCACAAAGGAGCTTCCAAGAGCGACTACAAACGGGAAGAAGAACAACAAATCCCCGAAGTTTGCCAAATGGATGACAGATCTGAAAAAACTATTTAAAAATCGAAGCTTCATGTTAACCACCCTGGGATCAACGGCTGTATCCTTCATAGTGGGAGCCATAGGTGTATGGGGTCCATCATACCTGACCCACGCACGAACACTCCTACAAGAGAAGGACCCTTGCCGCGCTGAATCGTGTGACTATCACGACATCCTAATATTTGGTGTGGTTACAGTCGTCTCCGGCATTCTGGGAGTTGTAGCAGGGACGGAGATAAGTAAAAGATATCGCAAATCCAACCCTCGGGCGGACCCGCTTGTGTGTGGCTGCGCGATGATGCTCTCCGCCCCTTTTCTTCTGTTGGCATTGACTTTTGGCAACATCAGCCTCGTTGCCACCAACATCTTCATCTTCATTGGAGAGACGCTTCTGTCAGTAAATTTCACCCTCATATCTGACATTATACTAAAAGTAGTAACTCCGTGGAGGAGATCTTCAGCCCTGGCCGTGCAGATGACAATCTATCACCTCCTAGGTGACGCCGGCAGCCCGTACCTCATCGGCCTGATATCTGACACCTACGAACGAGGATATGCCAAATCCCCTCTTCTGAAATACCGCAGCCTGGAGTATGCCCTCATGACCTGCACCATCATGGCAGTCAACGGAGGGGCCTTCTTCATGGCCACCGCCCTATTTATAGAGAGGGACGAAAAAGAAGCAGAGATGGAATCAGAACCTCCGTCATCCTCCTCCTCCTCACTGCTTCCTGCCGATGAGGACCGCGCTTCAGACTGAGGAAAAGTCATTGCTAACCTTTATCTCGTTTACTTCATTAAAAAAAAATTGAAAAAAATAGCTGCATTTGTTCTATGTTCCACTTTACCCCTTAAAAAATATTCTCTACCTACCCAACTGTGTCCAAACCCCAAATAGAAAAATGTAAATCTCCTCCCAAGACATAAAAAAGACTATTAATAGCAAGAGGGATATATATGAGTGTGTATGTGTTTGTGTGTATGTGTTTGTGTACATGTGTGTATGTGTGTGTATTAGGGCTGCACAACATGTGTCATTGTGTTTAGGGAGGTAAATATTGTCATTTCAATATTATAAACAAATGGTGAAATTCCCCCTATTTAATTTCCAATCCCCCTATTTTATATAGCCATCTCCCCCCAATTTCATGTTCACTGACTAAACATAAAATGGAGGGAATTGGATATGAAATGGGGAGAAATTAGCTTAACCCCCTTAAGGACGCAGGACGTACATTTACATCCTAACCATAACCGCGAGCATCAGAGCGATGCCTGGATCATGCACGGCAGGTCCTGGCTGCTGATAGCAGCCAGGGACCCACCGGTAATGGTGGTCATCAACAATCCCACGGATGTCCGTCATTAACCCCTCAGATGCCATGATCAATACAGATCACAGCATCTGTATCATTGCAGTCACTAAAATGGATGATCGGATCGCCCGCAGCGCTGTTGCGGCGATCCGATCATCCAGCACGGCAGACGGAGGTCCCCTCACCTTGCTCCGGCCGTCTCCTGGTGTCTTCTGCTCTGATCTGCCTTCCCGCAGACCAGAGCAGAAGATGACCGATAACACTGATCAGTGCTATGTCCTATACATAGCACTGAACAGTATTAGCAATCAAATGATTGCTATAAATAGTCCCCTATGGGGACTATTAAAGTGTAAAAATAAAAGTAAAAAAATAAAGTTAAAAAAAATGTGAAAATCCCCCTCCCCAATAAAAACGTAAATTGTCCCATTTTCCCTATTTCACCCCCAAAAAATGTAAAAAAAATATTTTATATACATATTTGGTATCACTGCGTGTGCAAATATCTGAACTATTAAAATAAAATGTTAATGATACCGTACGGTGAACGCTGTGAATGTAAAAAAAAAAAAAGCCCAAAATAGCTGCTTTTTTTATAACATTTTATTCCAAAAAAATTAATAATAAATGGATTAAAAGTTTAATATAAGCAAATATGGTATCACGGCACAAAAAATGAGCCCTCATACCACCGCTTATACGGAAAAATTAAAAAGTTATAGGTCTTCAAAATGGGGGGATTTTAAACATACTAATTTGGTTAAAAAGTTTGCGATTTTTATTAAGCTCAACAGTAATAGAAAAGTATGTTATCATAGGTATAATTTTAATCATTTTGACCCAAAGAATAAAGAACACATGTAATTTTTACCGTAAATTGTACGGCGTGAAAACGAAACCTTTCAAAATGAGCAAAATTGCGGTTTACTTTTTAGTTTACACACACAAATAGTATTTTTTTGGTTGAGTCATACATTTTATGGTAAAGTGAGTGATGGCATTACAACGGAAAACTGGTCGCGCAAAAAACAAGCCCTCATACTAGTCTTCGGATGAAACTATAAAAGAGTTAGGATTTTTTGAATGCGAGGAGGAAAAAACAAAAATGTTAAAATAAAATTGTCTGAGTCCTTAATACCCAAATGGGCTGAGTCCTTAAGGGGTTAAAGGGGTACTCTAGACATGTTATCTCCTCTCCAAAGAATCAGGGATGTCTGATCTAGGAGTAGCCAGCCCCTAGTCATCATGCCTCCTCCCATAGACATGAATGGAGGGGGTGTGGTGGCTGTGATCACTAGTGATCTGGCATGGAGTGGAATTAGCTCTGTCCACCGGATGACTGGGGTGCCGCGGCGGAGATCGCTGGTGTCCCCAACAGCTGGACCCCCATGATCAGACATGTTATTCCCTATCCTTTGAATAGGAGATAATGTCAAGCGGTGGAGTACCTGCCTGGTCTAGTGTAGTCTCCACCCGCTCCGGTGTTGTTGAGTTGCTCTATGGTGCAGCACAGCCACGTAGGAGGGAGCAGAAAGGGAGGAGGGGTGTAGTTTTTATACTCCTAACCTTCTCATAGCCATAACACTTTTATACTTTTTAATGACATCTCTCATTTTAACACCAAATAAATCTAAAGTGAAACAAAAAATATTTTTAACAATATAATTTTGGGGAGAAATTGGAAAAAAGGCAATTTAGCAACTTTTTTTTTGGGGGGGGGGTTAGATTCTAGGCAGTGCACTTTTTGATAAAAAATGACATTATCTTTATTCTTTATTCTGTTTTTATGTACTACCTAAAAGTGTTATCTTTTTGTGAAAAAAAAAATTGTATGATTAAAATGGTGCTCTTCTGACCCCATAATTCTTATTTTTCTACATCACGGGATGTATGTGGCTCATTTTTGGCTCCGTGATCTGCAGTTTTTATTGGTGCCATTATTGTTTTTATGGGACTTTTTATAAACCACTTTTAAATATATATTTTTTTTATCATTTATGCCATTGACCATGTGGTTTCATTAATGTTGAATTTTAACTCCATAAGACGCGGGGCATACCTGTTACCCTGCTCTTGCTCCTCTTACATGACACAGGCTCAGGAGCTGACCCTTTGTCATAGTGGGGTGGTCCTGGCGGCTAACAGCCGTTAGGACCCGTGTCTAATGCTGGACATCACCGATTGCGGTGATGCCCAGCATTAACCCCTTAGAAGCCGCAATCGACTTTGAAATTAAAGTAATACAGTCCTGGCAGCTCAGCGGAGCTGTTGTGGACCATTGGGGTAAAACCGTGGTGTCCCGATCATCTGAGAGGATGGTGGGAGGGCCCTTACCTGCCTCCTTGCCATCCGATCAATGATCTGATGCTACAGCCATGGCAGGCGGGAGCAGCAGAGCACCAATAACACTGATCAATGCTATGAAATGGCATAGCATTGAACGTTGTATACAATCCAAATAGTGTAAAAAAAAAGTTATTAAAAGTGAATCAACCCCTTACATAATAAAAGTTTGAATTTTGAAAGTTGTAAACAAAATTAAAGGGGTACTCAGGTGGAAAAAAAAATCTAAATAAACTGGTTCCAGTAAATTAAACAGATTTGTAAATTACTTCTATTAAAAAAATCTTCATCGTTCCAGTACTTATCAGCTGCTGTATGCTCCAGAGGAAGTTTAGTAGTTCTTTTCGGTCTGACCACAGTGCTCTCTGCTGACACCTCTTTCCATGTCAGGAACTGTCCAGGGCAGATTAGTTTTGCTATGGGGATTTTCTTCTACTCTGGACAGTTCCTGACATGGACAGAGGTGGCAGGAGAGAGCACTGTGGTCAGAAAGAAAAGAACTACACAAATTCCTTTGGAGCATAGAGCAGCTGATAAGTACTGGAAGGATTAAGATTTGTTTAGTAGAAATAATTTACAAATCTCTTTAATTTTCTTGCACCAGTTGATATGAAAAAATTGATTTACACCAGAGTTCCTCTCTAAACATAAACATATGTGGTATTGGCGTATACATAAAAAAAGATCAAAGTCCAAAATTGCATATTTATACTTTGTATGCCATAAAAAAAATTATAAAAAGCAATCAAAAAGTCCCATCAAAACAAAAATTGTACCGATAAAAACAACAGATCACGGCGCAAAAAATGAGCCTTCACATAGCCCAAATGGAAAAAAGTGGGAGAGTTAAACTTATTTTGGGAGGGGCTTATTAACATTTATTACCTTTTATTTTTCCTTTTTTTTTATTAACAATTTTTTTTTCTTTTTTTTTGTCCCCATAGGGCAGTGTTTTCCAAACAGTGTCTCCAGTTGCATAATTACAACTCCCAGCATATGCCCAGACAGCCAAAGGCATGCTGGGAGTTGGGGTTTTGCAACGGCTGGAGGCACCCTGATTGGGAAACACTGCCATGGGGACTAATACTTGCAATCTTGTGATTGCAGACACTGATCAATGCTGTGCCATAGGAGCCCATAGCACAGCACTGTTCAGCTTTATAGGTGCTCCAGTACTACAAGCTGCTGAGGCTGCCTGCATTATTGGAGCGCCTATTGGATGGGAGGGAGGAAGGTATGGAACCTCCGCCCATCCTCTCAGCTGATCGGGACCATGCAGCATTTTGCCGCAGGTGTCATGATCAGTTCCACTGAGCTACCAGCACTTGTTTTCGGCATTTTAGACAATCAACTTTGATTCTGGTATCTAAATGGCTAATGCCGGACATCACCCTGATCGGTGATTTCTGGCATTAGCCAGTATGAAGAGAGCTCAGCTCCTGAGCTCGTTTCATTGACCTGTGGCACGGCAGCGCCGTGTACCTATGGAGACCTGTCATGGAGGGTTTAATTCACCTACTCCCAGTGCTGGGCACTGCTGGAAGGAGAGACAGTGAGATGCACAGTGGATATGATATATGTGGGTATGTATAATGTGTGTCTGTATGGTGTATGTATGATAGATGTATGTGTATGTGTGGGATGGATTTGTGTGTGATAGATGTGTGTATGTGTATTTATGATAGATGTGTGCATGTGTGTGAGATCATACATCTATAATACATACACACATTTATCATACGTACGCACATGTCATACACACACATACAACAATTATACATACACATATCTATCATGCAGACACACAGCTATCGTATATACATCATACACACATCTATCATATACACACACATCTGTCATACACATCTGACATACATACTCACATTTATCATACATACACACATCTATTATACACATACACACATCTATCACACATGCACATCTATTATACATACACACATTTATCATACGTACACACATCTATCGTACACACGCACATCTATAACACTCATCGATCATATACATCCATCTATCATGCATACATCATTCACATACACACACTCATCTATCATACATACACACATCTACCATACATACGTCATATACACACATCTATCATACACACACATCTTGTGCACAGCCATAATTGGACTATAGTGATTATGTGTGTTGACTGCAAAAAAACAAGACAATCATAAAGAAGAAAAAGCAAACAGTCATAGAATGTCACACACCAACCAAGTTACAAAAATTAAAAAAAATCTTTATTTTACACAGGAACACAAACATTTAAAATAGAATGTATGCAGTGGAGGCTCACACATCTCCAGCCTGCTACACTCACTGCCGTGGGGATATTGGGGATCCTCAGTTGTCATCTATCCCACAGTGGTGAGTGTTGCAGGCTACAGTTGTGTGAGACTCCAAATTGTACATTCTATTTTAAATGTTTCAGTTTTTCGTTGTGTAAAATAAAGATTTCTTAATTTCTGTAACCTAGCTGGTGTGATATTCTATGACTGCTTGTTTTTTCTTCTTTATGTACATATATACATCTATCATACATGCACATTTATCACACATCTATCATACATACACATATATATCATACACACATGTATCATGCATACACACATTTATCATACATATACACATCTAAAATACATACACACGTCTATCATATGCACACATCTATCATACATACACCAGTCATATACAGAACTGTCATACATACATATACTGTACATTAAAGGGGTACTCCACAAACTCGCTCTGTGCGATACAGGGGCCGTAGCATCGTGACATTGTGGCTCCGCCCCTTGTGACATCATGTTCCTCCCCCAATACAAATCTGTGGTAGGGGGAGTGGCGGCCGTCACGACCCCTCCCATAGGCTTGCATTAAGGGGCGGGCAGTGATGTCATGAGGGGGCGGAGCCTTAACATCACGATGCCCCGGCCCCTGTATCGCCAGTCATTATGCACAGAGCGAGTTTGCTCTGTGCAGTGATGACAGCAGGGTGCCGTAGCCAAGATCGCAGGGGTTCCCAGCGGCAGGACCCCCGCGATCAGACATCTTAAGATGTCTAGGGGCAGAGTACCCCTTTAATGCAGAGTGGTGGGGGGCCTGGGGGACGGTGATGTACGGGTCAGCCGAATGCAGCACAATACTAAAATTCCCCACTAATGAGTTGGGGGATATTGGCCATTTCATTCCCACTTAATCCCCCTGTGCCACTTTATTCCCCATGTGTCCTGTGCCAAATCATCCCCTTTTACCCCTTCCACCACATCACTTTTTCCCTTCCTTTCTTCCCCTGTTGTTCTTTTTACCTTGCCAGCAGGCTAATGTGCAGGAGCTCTTAGCAGGTTTGGCATTCTCCTGACATCCTGTGCTGACTGTGCTGCACTTACTGAGAGCAGCTGCGGGCACTGACGAGTGAAGTTAGGAGCGTCACTCGTCACTACTGGCAGCCACTGCTGCTCACAGCCTTTCAGTGAGTGCAGCGCAGAGAAAGTCAGGGAAACGTCAAACCTTCTGTGAACCCCTGCACTGGAGCCAGCAGGCCAGGTAAGAAGAACAACAGGAGGAGGATGGAAGGGGGAAATTGATGTGGCGGAAGGGGTAAGAGAAGATTTGGCACAGGACACAGGGAATAAAGTGGCACAGATGGATAAAGGGGGGATGAAACAGCACGGGGGATAATGGGGGAATGAAGGGGGATGTCAAGGGGAAAAATGTGGCACAGTGGGTAAGGGGGGAAGATTTGATACAAGGCACAGGGGGAATAAATTTGCACAGGGGTTCAATGTTGGAGGAATGAAGTGGCATTGGATCGATCAAGAAGGTGAATTAAATAGCAATGGGGTGATGAAATGGTACATGGGGGTTGGTAAGGAGAGATTAAATGGCTATCCTTACATATAAAAGTAAGAAAGAGCTGCTGGAAGCTGTTATCGCTGTCTATGTAGAGGACAGGAGCTTCTTCAGGGTCCTGTACAGTACACACAGTGTCCTAAAAATGTAAAATAGAGCCGCCCTCACCTGGTGTCCAAAGGAGCAGCTAACCCTGGCCTAGGTAAAGAGTAGTATAGAACGTGTAGTACCTCCCTGTATTATAGGAGGCGCTACCAGAGAACCAGTCAGTAAATAGTGATGAGCGGCATAGGCCATATTCGAATTCACGATATTTCGCAAATATATGGACGAATATTTGTCATATATTTGCGAAATTCGCATATTCGTTATATTCGTGGTTTTTTTTTCGCATATGCGAAAATATATTCGTATATGCGAAAATATATTCGAGAATATTGAGCCCTCCCTTCTTTAGTGGTATAGGGAACTGTGACTAGTGCATTAACTCTGTGATTTTTCGCCCTTTGGCACCAATAGGCCCATTGTGGTCTGTGGGGATCTCACGGCATGTAAAACAATAAGCTAAGCTGGACCATCTCAGCAGCAGAGTGGATGGGAGACCACCATGGGTTTGAGTTCTGGGGTGGGACAGAGTTTTACAGTGTTGTGGCTTAACTTTACTTTCCTGGAAACGCTGCTGAGTTGCCCATAGCAACCAACCAGATTGCTTCTTTCATTTTTCACAAGGCCTCTGCAAAAAGAAGCGATCTGATTGGTTGCTATGGGCAACTCAGAAACTTCTCCTGGAAAAGTTTCTAGTTGCCCATAGCAACCAGATTGCTTCCTTCATTTTTCAGAGGCCTTTTCAAAAATGAAGGAAGCAATCTGGTTGGTTGCTATGGGCAACTGCACAACTCTTCTTCTACACTGGTTTTGATGAATATCCCCCATAGAGGGAGATTTATCAAAACCTGTCCAGAGGAAAAGTTTCTGAGTTGCTCATAGCAACCAATCAGATCGCTTCTTTCATTTTTAGAGGCCTTTTCAAAAATGAATAAGCAATCTGATTGGTTGCTATGGGCAACTGCACAACTCTTCCTCTACACTGGTTTTCCGCATATGTGCATATTCGCGAATATTGAGCACTTCCTTCTTTAATGGTATGGAGAACTGTGACCAATGCATTAACTCTGTGATTTTTCGTCTAATGAATCCAATAGGCCCATTGTGGTCTATGGGGATCTCACGTCATATAAAACAGTAAGATAAGCAGGACCGTCTTAGCAGCATAGTGGATGGGAGACCACCACTGGTTTGAGTTCTGGGGTGGGACAGAGTTTTACAGTATTGTGGTTTAACTTTACTTTTCTGGAAAAGTTGCCCATAGCAACCAATCAGATTGCTTCTTTCATTTTGCAGAGGCCTTGTGAAAAATGAAAGAAGCGATCTGTTTGGTTACTATGGGCAACTCAGAAACTTTTCCTCTGGACAGGTTTTGATTAATCTCCCTCTATGGGGGAGATTCATCTAAATCAGTGTAGAGGAAGAGTTGTGCAGTTGCCCACAGCAACCAATCAGATTGCTTCCTTCATGTTTGAAAAGGCCTCTGAAAAATTGAGGAAGCAATCTGGTTGCTATGGTCAACTCAGCAGCTTTTCCAGGAAAGTAAAGTTAAGCCACAACACTGTAAAACTCTGTCCCACCCTAGGATTCAAACCCATGGTGGTCTCCCATCCACTGTGCTGCCAAATCAGTCCTGCTTAGCTTACTATTTTACATGCAGTGAGATCCCCATAGACCACAATAGGCCTATTGATTTCAAAGAGGAAAAAATCACAGAGTTAATGCACTAGTCACAGTTCCCCATACCATTAAATAAGGGAGGACACAATATTCGCGAATATGCGCATATATTTTAAATGCGAAAAAAGCCGAATATTCTTAATTACGAATATATAGTGCTATCTTCCCAATATTTGCGAATTCGCGAATATACGATATTCGCGAATAAAATTCGAATTGCGAATATTTGCGAGCAACACTATCAGTAAATGCACTTTAGTAAAACAGGGATTTTAAAGGTTAAATGCCCATTCTGATTGCACAGTTCTTCCAGCCATTGACATGTTTCGCAGATCTGGCCTGTCTGTAGCATTGTATGTAGTGTTGAGCGGCATAGGTCATATTCTAATTCACGATATTTCGCGAATATATGGACGAATATTCGTCATATTTTCGCTTAATTCGCATATTCGTAATATTCGCGATTTATTTTCGCATGTGAAAAAGTCGCATATGCGCAAATTTTGCATATGCGCAAATTAGCATATAAAAAATTAGCATATGTGAAAATTCGCAAATGCGAAAATTTGCATTAGCAAATTATCGCATATACGAAAATTTGCATATGCAAATTTCCGCATATACGAAACTTTGCATGCCAGTCTCACACAGTAGTATTAGAGCCTTCTTTACACCACACAAGCTGGAAGCAGAGAGGGATGATCACTGTGATGTGTACTGTGGAAAAAAAACAAAAAAATGAATATTCGTAATTGCGAATATATCATGCTATATTTGCGAATTTGTGGGTAAAATTCGCATTGCAAATATTCACAAGCAACACTGCACTGAGATAGAGTGGACAGGACTGCGTGTGTGTGAATAGCTCATACCACAGAGTTACACTGCAACTGCTAGTCACATCAGCATTAGGGAAAGGCGGGAGTGCAGAGTGCTGCGCTGTTACACTGAGAAGGATCATTGATTGCTAAACCTCCTATTCACGTTATTGAGCATTGCAGCAGAGAGGGGCAGATAGCTGTCAGCTGCCTCATACAGATCTCCAAGCTGCCTGAACTTTCTGAACCATCTTATCTCCTCATTTTTCAGCCCAATTGAGTTTTTTTTTTTTTTTTTTGCTCCACAAATCTTACTCCATACCATAAAAGTCCAAACAATAGTATTCACCGGCTGGTGTTTTACAAAAATACAGAGTTTTTTCTGCCTTTAGTTGCACATATTACTGCCCTCATCAGTGCATACCGCATACGTACATCAAAATATTGTACCATTTAGTACCTGTTAAGCTGTCAAGATGCTCCATACCGTCAAAGTCCAAACAATAGAATTCATCGCGTGGCGTTTTACAAAAATACAGAGTTTTTTCTGCCTATAGTTGCGCATATTACTGCCCTCATCAGTGCATACCTCATAGGTACATCCAAGTATTGTACCATTTAGTACCTGTTAAGCTGTCAAGGTGCTCCATACCATCAAAATCCAAACAATAGTATTCGCCGACTGGTGTTTTACAAAAATACAGTGTTTTTTCTGCGTACCATTACGCATATTACTGCACTCATCAGTGCCTACCGCATAGGTACGTCCAAGTATTGTACCATTTAGTCAACGAAGATAAGAAAAAGCAGGGTCGTCACTCACCAGGATACTGTGCAATTTCTTTTATTCAACGGTGCAGTAACATGGAGCACGGACGTAGCAGGTAGGACTCAGCAGGTAGGATGTAGCAGGTGCTTATCACGCTTCTTCAGACCCTACCTGATTCTTAAGAATCCTCCCTCGGGTGACGCACACGGGACAGGTGCGTGCTTAATTAATCAGGTGAATATAAAAACAATACAGTAAAGCAAAGGACACAAAGATGACTAACAAGTACTGTAACAATGTTATTCAGAATATAAAACATGACAAATGAACAATGAACTTATAAAATGAACTGTTCAGAGAAACACACTATAGTCTGCTCTCTCATTGAGTCCGAGGCTGCCCGCAGCATTTCATTTTATAATCCATTTTGCTTCAGTTTGCAACAAAAGTTTTTTTTTATCTATATTTTCTCTGCTGCGGACAACCTCGGGTCCCTGAAAGAACAGATCACTACAGATACCTCCATGTGTAGCATTCATATGTTCAATAAAGTGTGGTGCGCCTTTTTTCGTTCTAACTGAGTAGACATGTTCTCTGAACCGTGTACATAAAGTGCGTTTTGTGCTGCCAATGTAAAATCTGCCGCAAGAACATATCATGGCATAAATAACCCACTGGGTTCTACAGGTGATTAAAGTGTTGATATGTATGAATTCACCTCCAATATATGTAGTTTTTCCTATTTTCATATTGGGGCACCAGGTACAGGTTCCACACTTATGGTTCCCTGTGGGGCCTGATTTTGTTAGCCAGGCATTCATTTTTGATTTTAAGCAGAAGTTGCTACTGGTAACTACATCTCTAATGTTTTTTGCCGCGCTTGAATGTTACTAACGGTCTATCACGTACTAGTTTTCCTAGTTCAACATCATTTTTTATCAAGGGCCAGTTGTTAAGGACTGCAGTTTTAATCACTTTTTCTAGGGGGCTATATTTAAAGGAAAAAGAGAATCTAGGTGGACTCGTATCAGACAAATTTTCTTTTTTTCTTTCTTTTTCTCTTTTTTTCTATTGGACTTTTGCGCTCGATTAAGAGCCTCATTTAGAATAATTTCTGGATACCCTTGTGCCACCAATCTCTGCCTCAGTTCGCCAGCCTGTAGAAGAAATTTTTCATCTGAATCATTTAAACGTCTAAGACGTAAGAACTGCCCATAGGGCAGTGCCATTTTTGTATGTAAAGGATGGTAGCTTGAAAACTGAAGCAGAGAATTGGAGGCCGTGGGCTTTCTGAACCCAGACGTTTGAAGAGCACCATTTTTTGCATCTATCATTACATCAAGTAAATCAAGCTTTTCAGCATCAATTTTGTGGGTAAATTTTAAATTCATTTCATTGTGCTCGTTAAGAAATTTAACAAATTCCCTGAAGTCCGTCTCAGTGCCATCCCAGGCGATGAACACGTCATCGAAAAATCGGAGATAGCACCGGACGAACCTCAGGAAGGGATTTTTAGATGTAAAAACATATTTTTGTTCAAAAGCGTCGACATAAAGGTTTGCATATGTACAGGCCACGGCCAAACCTCATCAAACAAGAAGGAATTATTGTTTAATACAAAGGCTAGGGATTTACAGATAAATTGGATGACATTCTCTGATTTTCCTGAGTGGGACAAAATTTCTTTTATATATTCTACACCTTTGTCCTGTGGAATGCTAGCATATAAGTTCTCGATATCAATTGGGGCTAATAGCATGTTTTCTGACCAGGCTAAGTCCTGTAAAAACAGGAAAAATTGATTAGTGTCCTTTACCAGCGATGGTACTTCCTGCAGAAGGGGTCGCAGTAGCCACTCCAGATATTGGGAGAGGGGATCTGTGACTGAGCCCCTTCCTGAGTCGATGGGGTGGGGGGGGGGCGTGAGGGTCTTATGAACCTTCGGCAAGAAGTACCATCGCGGGCTTGAAGGAAACCTGTGCCGTGTCCCGTGTGCGTCACCCGAGGGAGGATTCTTAAGGGTGATGCATTACGGAACAGGTAGGGTCTGAAGAAGCGTGATACGCACGCGCAACAGCTGTAACCCAGTCTTTCGCTGACGAACTGAGTCCTACCTGCTACGTTCGTGCTCCATGTTACTGCACCGTTGAATAAAAGAAATTGCACAGTATCCTGGTGAGTGACGTCTCTGCTTTTTCTTATCTTCGTTGACTAAATGGTACAATACTTGGATGTACCTATGCGGTATGCACTGATGAGGGCAATAATATGCGTAACTGTACGCAGAAAAAACGCTGTATTTTTGTAAAACACCAGCCGGTGAATACTATTGTTTGGACTTTGATGGTATGGAGCACCTTGACAGCTTAACAGGTACTAAATGGTACAATACTTGGATGTACCTATGCGGTATGAACTGATGAGGGCAGTAATATGCGTAACTATACACAGAAAAAACTCTTTATTTTTTAAAAACACCAGCCGGTGAATACTATTGTGTGGACTTGCACAGTATGTAGCACCTTGACAGATTAACAGGTACAAAATTGTACAAATGCAATACAGTCCATTGAACAATCACGTATTTCTGAACAGAAGCAGGACCCAACAGTGCAGAACCACAAAAACAATTAAAAATACAGGGATTAAACCCTAAATTGCACTCTGTCACACAATTCTGAGCAGCAGAAGATTTGTGGAGCAAAAAAAAACTCAATTGGGCTGAAAAATTAGGAGATAAGATGGTTCAGAAAGTTCAGTCAGCTTGGAGATCTGTATGAGGCAGCTGACAGCTATCTGCCCCTCTCTGCTGCAATGCTCAATAACGTGAATAGGAGGTTTAGCAATCAATGATCCTTCTCAGTGTAACAGCACAGCACTCTGCACTCCTGTCTTTCCCTAATGCTGATGTGACTAGCAGTTGCAGTGTAACGCTGTGGTATGAGCTATTCACACACACTCAGTCCCATCCTCTCTATCTCAGTGTAGTGTTGCTCGTGAATATTTGCACTGTGAATTTTACTCACAAATTCGCAAATATTCGCAAATATAGCATGATATATTCGCAATTATGAATATTATTTTTTTTTTCCACAGTACACATCACAGTGATCATCCCTCTCTGCTTCCAGCTTGTGTGGTGTAAAGAAGGCTCTAATACTACTGTGTGAGACTGGCGTGCAAATTTTCGTATATGCGGAAATTTGCATATGCGAAGTTTCGCATATGCAAAAATTAGCAAATGCTAATTTTCGCATTTGCGAATTTTCACATATGCTAATTTAGTTATATGCTAATTTGCGCATATGCAAATTTTCGCATATGCAACTTTTTCACATATGCGAAAATAAATCGTGAATATTCCGAATATGCGAATATTCGAATATTCATCCATATATTGGCAAAATATCGTGAATTCGAATATGGCCTATGCCGCTCAACACTAATCCACAGTGCTCTCTGCAGACACCTCTGCCCATTTTAGGAACTGTCCAGAGCAGCATATGTTTGCTGAGGGGATCTTCTCCTGCTCTGGACAGTTCCTGACATGGAGAGAGGTGTCAGCAGAGAGTACTGTGGTCGTGACAGAAAAGAAATCCAAAAAGAAAATAATTTCCTCTGTAGTATAAAGCCTCTAAAAAGTACTGGAAGGATTAAGAAATGCTTCAGACAAAATGTATAGACATATGTCTAGTGTAGGTGGGGGAAGGGGAAGTACTTGACACAGGGGTTTAAAGAGCACCAAAAAAAGTAATACACTGCCCATCAGGCCTTGCACAAGGCATAACAGGGTGTACAAGTTCTGCCTGAAGTGTAAAATATCTGAATATAGCTCTGTCAGCAAATCTGCAAGGTACAAGATAAACTGAAATTCTTGAACAATAAAAACCTCTGCTAGTACCAGCCACAGAGAAATGTGAGGTATAAAGTATGTGGTAAAAGTACAAGCTAAAATGATTCCGCTGCTTGCACCTCTGTGAAGCGAAAACTATGAGCAGTTGTTGTGCTCCATGTTGTGCTATTTCTCTTTAGTCCGCTTAAAAAACATGACCTAAAGGGGTATTCTGGGGATAAAACATTTTGCATAGTGCTTAAAAAAACAAAAACAAACAAACAAACAAAAAAAAAAAGTTTTTATCCTGACCCAATCTTCCACATCCACCATTTCTATGGCTCCGGGTACCTGCTGCTCACTGCTGCTTCCCTTACGTCCTAACCAGTAGCACAGATGGGGTATTCCACCCCCCACGAACTGGTTAGGACAGATGGAAGTTTTATTGAACCTAATTAAACAATCAGTGAAAACACACCCACAACACCCTGTATAAGTAAGAGGGTCATCCTCTGCCCTATTGTGTTATTTTCTGTCCTCCCGGACAGTGGGACAGATGGTGACCCCCTTACTCCTGTTATATGAGTAGGGGGGGGGGGGTTTCTTACTTGCAAATTTGGGCATGGTTTGCGCCCATCTGCTGCTATACCACGGAGCCGCGACTCCAATCGCGGCCCCGGCCGGAAGTGCGTCAGCGGCATCTGACGTCACTTCCTGTTTCTCTCTTCGCTTCCCGGCTCGTTTTTTTGCGCCGTTTTTGCTAATAATGCGGCGAACCGAGCGAGGAGCCTCTTTCTATAACCCTCTAACTTAGGGTTCCTTTTTTTCCTGTTTTTTTAAGACAAGATTTCTTTATCTCTCTGTAACTCCGCCTTGTGGGCGGAGTCTTGTTTTGGCACCAGCCAGGGGGATATTTAAACTCCCCCTAGGCTGTCATTCAGCCTCCTAGAGCGCAGAGCTGTTGGTACTTCCACAGTCCTGTCTTTTTGAGTCTAGTAGTGCATCCTTGCGGATACTACTGTTTCCCTATATATATCTCTTACCTGGTCTCTTGCAGTGAGAACTTTGGGTATTTTAAATTATATTTTAGCTAGCCGCAATTTTTTTCTTGCCGCTACATTATCTAATCCTCCTCTCATATTTATCTAGATATGTTGACCGAGGGCTCAGGGGATCGTGAAGGCTTGGCAAAAAGATCCGCCAAGCGCAAGCACCTCTCTTGCCATGACTGCAATACTCCCCTTGAGGATAATTATGAATTTTCCAGGTGCCCTCCTTGTAGGGCTAAGTCTCTACCTTCCCACCAGACTGAGCCTACAGTCCAAGATATGTATGTGTGGGTCTCCTCTAACATGTCGGCCATGCAAGCCTCTATTGAGGAGCTGAAACACGTTGTCTCTCAGAAACGCGCCAGACCTTCTTCACCTCCCAGAATGGAGACGTCTGTGGATCAGGAGAGAGAAGATTCCAAGTCCTCCTCTTCGGATGAGGAGGTCGCTGCATCCTATTTCTTTCCGCTGGAAAAGACCCAGCGTCTTCTGAGATCCATCCGGTCGGGGGACCAGGATGTTGATCCCGGGGAAGCCTCTACCTCCGCCTCTAAGGGACCTAGGGTCTTTAAAGCGGATGATACCCTTCTGTCCGTGCTTAGAACGGAATGGAAAAAAACAGAAAAGGGTCCAGTCTTAACCAAAAGATTTCAGACCATGTTTCCTATACAGGAATCTCAGCTTTCCTCCTGGGGCCCTGTCCCTAAGGTTGACATGGCAGTTGCCAAACTGTCCAAGAGGACAGTGGTCCCTGCTGAGGATGGGTCTTCCTTGCAGGATCCAATGGATCGGAAGGCTGACTGTGCCATGAGGCGCTCCTACTCCACTGCTTCTGCGTCTGCATCAGTGGCGATAGCTTGCTCAGAGGTAGCAAACTTTTTAAAGACCCGCCTTTCTAACATCCAGTCGGATTTGGACCAGGGGGTTCCTAGGGATGAAATTCTTTCATCCTTCAAGACGACCAATCTGGCCGTTGATTTTTTGTGCGATGCTTCCACCCAGCATCTTAAATTGGCCTCCAAGTCTATGGCCCTGGCTTCCGCTGGACGACGTCCTCTGTGGTTAAAACCTTGGAAGGTTGACAACTCTTCCAAGAACACCTTATGTGCTATGCCTTACGAACCCGGCATTCTTTTCGGAGCTGAGCTGGACCGCATTATGGAAGGACTTTCTGACAAGAAAGGCAAGTCCCTTCCTTATTCCTCCTTTCGTGGTCGAGGGCGGCATTCTGGGGGCGGATCAGCCCCCCAGCCTAAGCCTCAGAGAGACTGGGGTAATCAACGCCGGGGCGGAAAACGCTCCTGTGGCCCCAAAGACAACAGAAAGCTCAGACTGCGGGCTTCTACGAAGCTCTGGGTTCCTTGCCGAGGTGACCTTTTCAGTTTCCCATCCTGCCCCCCAGATTCCAGTTGGTGGTCGTCTTCACCATTTTTTAAATCGCCTGGTCCCTCCACATTCAGGACCCTTGGGTCCTGAGATTAATCTCGGATGGTTATTCGATAGACCTCGAATCAATTCCCCCATCCAATTATGTGGAGACAAGAGTTCTTTCACCAATCAAACAGGGGGCGCTAGAAACCTACATTCTGGAATACATCCAGAAGAATGCCTTAGAGGAAGTTCCTCTTGCAGAGCAGGGGTCAGGAATTTATTCTCCAGTCTTCCTAGTTCCCAAGGTAACAGGAGACTGGCGGATGATTATAGATCTGAGATATCTCAATCAGTATGTAAAGCACAAACGCTTTCGTATGGAAACTATTCAATCTGTGGTCAACCTCATCTCGCCAGGGGATTACCTGGCTACTCTGGATCTAAAGGATGCTTACCTTCATATTCCTATTCATCCGGTATCCAGAAAGTATCTAAGGATCGCAGTTCAGGTAGGGGGAGTTCTAAAACACCTCCAGTTTGTAGCCCTCCCGTTTGGAATTTCTTCGGCCCCACACACATTTACCAAAGTGGTGGTAGCGGTAGTTGCTGCTCTAAGGCTCCAGGGGCTCAGCATCGTTCCCTACCTAGACGATTGGCTCCTCAGAGCTCCTTCTTCTGCGATCCTGTCCCAACATCTGCAACTAGCAGTATCCTTCCTTCACCAGTTAGGGTGGATAGTCAATTGGGCCAAATCCATTTTCCTCCCAACGACCTCAGTGAGGTTCCTCGGCTTCATAGTCGACTCAATCTCCATGACACTTTACCTCTCTCCCGAGAGGAAATCTCGGGTTCAAGAATCGGCCCTTTTTCTCTCTGTACCCCGGAGAGTATCCATTCGCACTCTCATGCGGATGTTGGGACTTATGTCCGCTACCGTGGATGCGGTTCCTTGGGCTCTTTGGCATCTACGCCCTCTTCAATCAGAGGTGCTCGCCACTTGGAATCTCAGGCCCTCGGGCCTAAACAAGTGCCACTCCCTGTCTTATCGAGTCCGGTCCTCTCTCAGATGGTGGTCTCACCTCGAGGACGGCAAGTCAATGATCCAACCCTCTTGGATCATACTTACTACCGACGCGTCCCTTGTAGGTTGGGGAGCGCATCTCTTGAATCTGTTAGTGCGGGGATCTTAGTCTCCACAGGAGAGAGGGTTAACCTCCAATCTCCTCGAGATTCGAGCCATCAGATTAGCACTCCTCCACTTTGCTTCTCTTCTTCAAGGGAAAGCAGTAAAGATCCAATCCGACAGCATGACAGCTGTATTGTACATCAACAAGCAGGGAGGCACTCGATCACAAAGCCTCCTCAGAGAGGTGGGTCTGATCTTGGATTGGGCAGAGAGGAACCTAACCCATCTGTCGGCAGTTCACATTCGGGGATCTCTCAATGTGATCGCCGACCGCCTGAGCAGAGGACTTTCAACTGGAGAATGGTCTCTCCATCCAGAGATGTTCAAACAAATAACACTCAGGTGGGGTGTGCCAGAAATAGATCTTATGGCAACAAGGTTCAACACCAAAGTGGTGAGATTTTGTTCCCTGTACAGGGAAGACAACCCAGTAGCAATCGATGCTCTCTCAATCCCATGGAGGTTCAGGCTGGCCTACATCTTCCCTCCAATTTCCTTGATCCCAAGGGTATTGATGAAAATCAGGCAGGACCAAGCCTCTGTCATAGCCATAATTCCATTTTGGCCCAAGAGAGCTTGGTTTACCCAACTCTTGCAAATGAGTCGGGGACAATTCTGGAGGCTTCCCCCAGAGCAAGCACTAGTGTCGGGGGACACTCACAGCTGCTCAAATCTTCAAATGTTCAACCTGACAGCCTGGAGGTTGACCAGTCCCTTCCACATCTTGAAGGGCTTTCTAGTGCGGTCTTGAATACCCTCTCGCATTCCAGAGCGGAGTCCACTAACAGAGCCTATAAAAGAATTTGGACAACTTTTCAGTCTTGGTGCTCCAAGAAACAACTACCTGGACAGAATCCAGCTGTTGCCACAATCCTCAACTTTCTCCAGGAGGGATTAGACAAGAATCTATCTCCTTCCACACTCAGAGTTCAGGTATCAGCCATCTCTGCCTTTCTCAATAAACCATTGTCTCAAGACCCACTAGTCAAAACATTCTTGAGGGGATCCTCAAGGTTAAAACCTACAATTATACAACCTGTCCCAGCATGGGACTTATCGATGGTGCTCAAGGGGTTAGCATCTCCCCCCTTTGAGCCCTTGGAGGAGGTGGACATGAAATTTGTTACCATTAAAATAACTTTTTTACTGGCAATCACTTCAGCCAAAAGGATTGGGGAACTTCAAGCGCTCTCGGCACTTGAACCATATACTAAATTTTTGCCAGATCGAGTGTTACTCAGATTTATGCCATCCTTTATACCTAAAGTTCCATCATTCCAAAATATTAATCAAGTTATATCCCTGCCAGTATTTTCTCCTCCTCCATCCTCCAATGAAGATAGTGCTCTTCATTGCCTAGATATCTCGAGATGTCTCCAGATCTATATAAGAAGATCTTTGGAGTTTCGGAAGGATGAAAATCTGCTAATTCTCTTTTCAGGACCCAAGAAAGGTCTTAAAGCTTCAAAGCCCTCCATCAGTAGATGGGTAAAAGATGCCATTTGTATTGCCATGGTATCCCAAGGTAAGGAGCCTCCTGAGTTTGTAAAAGCTCATTCCACCAGGTCTGTATCTACCTCCTTTGCGGAAAGGAGTCTTGTTCCCTTGGAACATATATGCAAAGCTGCTTCCTGGAGTTCACTCTCCACATTTATCACCCACTACAGACTTGACAGTAGATTGGCCGATTTCTCCTCATTTGGACGGACAGTATTATCTGCCGTCAGGCATGAGAGCCCTCCCTCATAGGGTTTCTGCTTGCCATTTCCCCATCTGTGCTACTGGTTAGGACGTAAGGGAATCGTTAATTTCTAACGATAATTTGTTTTCCCTTAGTCCTAACAGTAGCACAACTTTCCCTCCCTAGTTAAGTTATTTTCTTCTATTGTTTGCCTTTAGTTCTTCTTGTTACTACACAATGGGGCAGAGGATGACCCTCTTACTTATACAGGGTGTTGTGGGTGTGTTTTCACTGATTGTTTAATTAGGTTCAATAAAACTTCCATCTGTCCTAACCAGTTCGCGGGGGGTGGAATACCCCATCTGTGCTACTGTTAGGACTAAGGGAAAACAAATTATCGTTAGAAATTAACGATTCCCATTTCCTCTGATAAGTTGGAAATCTCCACTTAACTAACTACTGGCTGCAATGGTGACTACCTTAGCCAGTGATTGCCTTAGCCGGCATATTGCGCAGGAAAACACCTAGGAAAAACAGGGAGCAATTGAGAGATGTAAAAAGGTCAGTTGTGGGGGACTGGGGAAGGTGAATATGCTCGCTTATTTATCAAAAACAAAAACAAATTTAGGGGGAATGGCACCCTTTATAGCCATGCACCCCTCCCTGTTTCACAGGAGGTTTTTTAAATTGATAGTGGATTCAGCATGTCACTCAGTCAGAGGCCATATGCCCTGCAGAGGTGAGTGAAATGAGTGTTAGGGTCCCAGGGTCCCATCCGAAATGAGGCCACCTCCGCATGGTGGATGGGGGACACGTTTTGATCAAAAAGTGCGCTAAGAGCCTCAATTTTTTGACCAAGAGTGCTGCTGCAACCTTCTTTTTTGTATACTCACTTATTTATGTTTAAAAGAACCCCTAGCAGGTGCATTATACAAATAAAAAATATCCTGTCACGGAAATTCTTCATTAACCCCTTAAGGATGCCGGACGTATCCATACGCACCCGTTTTAGAGTCCTTAAGGACAGAGGGCATATGGGTACGCCCGTGGGAATTTCGGTCCCCGTCGATGGCCGGTCGGGGACCAGACCGGGATGACTGCTGATATCTATCAGCAGGCATCCCGTGCATATGCCCAGGGGGGTCCTGTGACCCCCCCCCCCCCATGTCGGCGATCGTTGGTCAATTCAGTCCGGCGATCTGTGGCGATTCCAGGTCAAACAGGTCTCCGGTGACTCTGAAGGAATAAGAGTGAGGGGGCAGGGGTGCCACCCCTCCTATCCCTGCTATTGGTCATTCAGAAGCGACAACCAATAGCAGATTGGACAGAGCGGGGGGAACCAACGGTGACCGGCACTGAAGGTCACTTACCATCGGCGGGGCCAGCGAGCGACAATCGGCGGGTGGCGATGACGTGCGGCTGGCTCCCTGCTGCAGACAACTGAAGCCGGTGAGTTGCCTAGCAACATCTGGAGGGCTACAGTTTGAGAACACTATACAGTGGTCTCTAAACTGTAGCCCTCCAGATGTTGCAAAACTACAACTCCCAGCATGCCCAGACAGCTGTTTGCTGTTTGGGCATGCTGGGATTTGTTGTTTTGCAACAGCTGGAGGGCTGCAGTTTGGAGATCACTGTGCAGTGATCTCGAAACTGTGGCCCTATAGATCTTGCAAAACTACAACTCCCAGCATGCCCACACAGCAGTTTGCTGTCTGGGCATGCTGGGATTTGTAGTTTCGCAACATCTGAGGGGCCACAGTTTGGAGATCACTGTGCGGTGGTTTCTAAACTGTGGCCCTCTAAATCTTGCAAAACTGCAAATCCCAGCATGCACACACAGCAATTAGCTTTCTCGCAATGCTGGGAGTTGTAGTTGCGTACCTCCAGCTGTTAAATAACTACATCTCCTAGCATGCCCTTCAGTATCAGTACATGCTGGGAGTTGTAGTTTTGCAACAGCTGGATGCACACTGGTAGGAAAATACTTAGTTAGGTAACAGAACCTACCTGAAGGTTTTCCAACCAGCGTGCCTCCAGCTGTTGCAGAAGTACAACTCCCAGCATGCACAGTCTGTCAGAGCATGCTGGGAGTTGTAGTTTTGCAACAGCTGGAAGTTTGCTCCCCTATGTGAGTGTACAGGGTACATTCACACAAGCGGGTATATAGTGAGTTTCCTGCTTCAAGTTTAACCTGTGGCAAATTTTCCGCTGCAGCTGAAACTCCTAGCAGGAACCTCACCATAAACCGCCCATGTGAATTTACCCTAAAAACACTATACTATACTATACTACACTAACACATAATAAAGGGTAAAACACTATATATACACCCCTTACACTGCCCCCCCCCCCAATAAAAATGAAAAACATATCGTACAGCAGTGTTTCCAAAACGGAGCCTCCAGCTGTTGCAAAGCAACAACTCCCAGTATTTCCGGACAACCACTGACTGTTCAGGCATGCTGGGAGTTTAGCAACAGCTGAAGGCACCCTGTTAGGGAATCATTGGTGTAGAATACCCCTATGTTCACCAGTATGCAATCCCTAATTTAGACCTCCAATGCGCATGGTGCTCTCTCACTTCGGAGCCCTGTCTTATTTCACGGAAACAGTTTAGGGCCACATAAGGGGTATTTCCGTACTCAGGAGCAATTGCATTACAAATTTTGGGGGGCATTTTCTCCTTTTATCCCTTATGAAAAGAAAAAGTTGGGGTCTACACCAGCCTGTTAGTGTAAAAAAAAAAAAAAAAAAATGTTTACACTAACATGCTGGTGTTGCCCCATAATTTTTATTTTCACAAGAGGTAAAAGGGAAAAAAGACACCCAAAGTTTGTACATTACATTTGAGGCCTAAACTGGTGATTTGCACAGGGGTGGCTGATTTTACAGCGTTTCTGACATAAACGCAAAAAAAAAATAAATACCCACGTGTGACCCCATTTTGGAAACTACACCCCTCACGGAACGTAACAAGGGGTATAGTGAGCCTTAACACCCCACAGGTGATTGACGAATTTTCGTTAAATGGGCACTGTCATGAAATAAAAAAATTGATATGTTGTAGTACTCAAGTACTACAACATATCTCTAATATACTTTAATTTAAAAAAGTGATTTTAAACCAGTTTAAAATCACTTTTAAATTCGGCCACTAGGGGTCGCCCTCCTAGTGGCCGAATGCATTCAGCAGTGACGTCACTGCAGAATTTCTACTCATTTAAGCCAGGCAATGAGTCGAAATTCAGTCACTGCAGTCAATCAGACAGGCGGGAGCGAGCGCTTTGAAGGAAGTGGATGCGCGCAGGCTCCCGGGGACAAGGTAAAGTATTATACCGGGGGGAGGGGGCCGGGGGTTTGCGGGCTGCGCTGCGGGGAGGGGGTACTCTGAATAAGGGAACTAAGGGGGAGAGGGAGTGAGTTGAGCGTCGTGACGGGGCAGGGGGGTTGCGGGCTGCGCCGCGGGGAGCGGTATGTGCGGCCATCACAGATCCGGTGTTCACCTATACAGGGTGCCTCCAGTTTTTCCCCACTGCAACTCCCAGCATGCCCTGACAGCCAATAGATTTCAGGGGAAGCTGAGAGTTGCAGTGGGGAAACAGCTGGAGGCACCCTGTATAGGTGAAGTAAGGGTGGAAGTGTCGGCCCCAGCAGGCATCAGTGACGTGGTGCCTGCTAGGGGAAGTCTGCCTGGTAGTGAGCACACTACCAGGCAGACAAAAAGGCATTTTTAACATGTAAAAAAAAAAATTATGGCAGGGAGGGGGTTAGGGATAGATAGGTAATAGGCAGGGACAGAAAAAAAGAAAAAAAGTGATGGTGGGAGCTACCCTTTATATTTGGATGGGAAAATGAAAAAAAAAACATTTTTTTTAAACTAAAATACTGGTGTTACCCTTTTCTTTTTCATTTTCACAAGGGGAAATAGAAATGAAAAAGCCCCCCCCCCCCCCGCCATTTCTTCTGATTAAGAACATACCCCATATGTGGATGTAAAGTGCTCTGCGGATGCACTACAATGCTCAGAAGAGGAGCGCCATTGGGCTTTTAAATTGAAAATTTGTCCGGAATTGAAGGCCATGTGTGTTTACAAAGCCCCCATAGTGCCAGAACAATGGACCCCCCCACATGTGACCCCATTTTGGAAACTACACCCTTCACGGAATGTAATAAGGGGTACAGTGAGCATTTACGCCCCACAGGTGTCTGACAGATTTTTGGAACAGATGTCCATGAAAATAAAAAATTTAATTTTTCATTTGCACAGCCCACTGTTCCAAAGATCTGTGAAACCCCAGTGGGGTGTAGATGCTCACTGCACCCCTAATAAAATTCTGTGAGGGGTTTTATTTCCAAAATGGGGTCACTTGTGGGGGTGGGTCCACTGTTCTGGCACCACAGAGGGCTTTGTAAATGCTCATGGCCCCCGACTTCCTTTCCAAACAAATTCTCTCTCCAAAAGCTCAATGGCGCTCCTTCTCTTCTGAGCATTGTAGTGGGGTAGCAGAGCACTTGACATCCACACATGGGGTATTTCCATACTCAGAAGAAATGGGGTAACAAATTTTGAGGGGCATTTTCTCCTATTACCCCTTATAAAAATTTTGGGGGGAAAAACAGCATTTTAGTGAAAAAAGATATTTTTTCCTTTACACATCCGAATTTAATGAAATGTCGTCAAACACCTCTGGGGTGTTAAGGCTCACAAGACCCTTTTTTACGTTTCTTGAGGGGTGTAGTTTCCAAAATAGTTGCTGTTCTGGCACCATAGGGGCTTCCTAAATGCAACATGCCCCCCAAAAACCGTTACAGCAAAATTCACTCTCCAAAATCCCATTGTCGCTCCTTCCCTTCTGAGCCCTCTAATGCACCCACAGAGCACTTTACATCCACATATGAGATATTTCCTTACTCGAGAGAAATGGGGTTGCAAATTTTGGGGAGGATTTATCTCCTTTTACCCCTTGTAGAAATTTAAAAAAATGGCTCTGCAAAACATGCAAGTATAAAAAATGAAGATTTTTTATTTTCTCCTTCATTTTGCTGCTATTCCTGAAAAACACCTAAAGGGTTAACAAACTTTCTGAATGTAATTTTGAATACTTTGAGGGGTGCAGTTTTTATAATGGGGTAATTTATGGGGTATTTCTCACATGAAAGCCCCTCAAATCCACTTCAAGATTGAACTGGTTCCTGAAAAATTCGGATTTTGAAATTTTCATGAAAAATTGCTGCTGAACTTTGAAGCCCTCTAATGTCTTTCAAAAGTAAAAACATGGCAACTTTATTGTATATGTGAATCAATATATAATTTATTTGGAATTTCCTTTTTCCTTACAAGCAGGGAGCTTCAAAGTTAGAAACAGTAAAAGAATAAACAGTAAAATAATTCCAGAGTTATTAATGCATAAAGTGACAATGGTCAGAATTGCAAAAAAAGGGCTCAGTCCTTAAAGGGGTACTCCGGTGGAAACTTTTTCTTTTTTTTAAAATCAACTGGTGTCAGAAAGTTAAACAGATTTCTAAATTACTTCTATTCTTGATCCTTACAGTACTTATAAGCTGCTGGATACTACAAAGGAAATTCTTTTCTTTTTGGAACACAGAGCTCTCTGCTGACATCATGACCACAGTGCTCTCTGCTGACATCTCTATTTTAGGAACTGTCCAGAGCAGCATATGTTTTCTATGGGGATTTCTCCTACTCTGGACAGTTCTTCAAATGGACAGAGGTGTCAGCAGAGAACACTGTGGTCATGATGTCAGCAGAGAGCTCTGTGTTCCAAAAAGAAAATAATTTCCTCTGTAGTATTCAGCAGCTAATAAGTACTGGAAGGATTAAGATTTTTTTAATAGAAATAATTTACAAATCTGTTTAACTTTCTGGCACCAGTTGACTTAAAAAAAAAAAAAAAAAAAAAAGTTTTCTACCAGTGTACCCCTTTAAGGTGAAAAAGGGCGCAATCCTTAAGGGGTTAAAATATTAGACCTTGCCCACATTTAGGGTAAGTTTCCACTTGTTTATTTTTTCTGGCAGTTTTTGGAAAACTACAACTGCAATTTTTAAGCCAAAGTCAGAAGTGGATCAATAAGGGAGGAGAAGTGTAAGTCCTTCCTATTTCCCATTCCTTCTGAATCCACTTCTGGCTGTGGCTCAAAAATTGCAGTGGCAGATATCCAAACACTGCCAGAAAGAAAAACAAGTGGAAACTTAGCCTTATAGTCTCTTTTCAGATTTTCAAAAAAAGGTGTAAGGGTTAAAGTTTGCAAACGGATTAAATCAGATAATGAATGCCTTGGTCATGTGATGCCTCTTAGACTATAGTTCTGCACAGAAAACTCAAGATGGCTGTGGGAAGAGAGGAGTCCATTTGTCCAGCCTCTTCTATAAGGAAAGGAGGTCGGACCCAACAGGCTTACTACACTGAGAGAACAGGCTTATTACACTGAGAGAACAGGCTTATTACACTGAGAGAACAGGCTTATTACACTGAGAGAACAGGCTTATTACACTGTGTAACATCTGTATTGGGCCTACATCCACATGTGCATTAGTTACTACATTTACACATTATAATTGCACCTCAGATTGGTTGCTTGCTATAGTCAACTAAGACAGTTTTAGTAAATATGTGCCATTTTATTGAATAACTTCTAAGAGAGGTCGGGGGGGTCGGAGAGAGGTCGATGTTTTTTGCACAATATATTGTGCAATTTTGGGTATACCTCCCAGAATTCACCCTTTACCCCATATAAGACATGTAAAGTCTAAAACTCGTCAGCTAGCTAACACACCATTTCTTAGTTGTTTTAACTGCTTTTAAAGCTTTTAATGTGGAGAAGAATACAAAATGCTATTTTAATTAATCCTGCCTGCTCCGCAGAGGTGGAGTTACCAGTGTTGGTCAATCTTCTTGTTTGGATTGTATCACACTTCCAACTGTAGTTTACCATCCATGCACATGGGAGAGAACTTTTCTATTTGCACAGCTACGCCAAGAGGGGTAAGAGGGGTTTACAAGTTTTTCTGTGATGCCCTTTATCTCAACTTTACCTTCCATTATTCGTTCCCTAGTTCACCTGTATTCCATGGAGCTTTACACTATGTTCCATGTTTGTTTCATTTTTTAAACATTATTTCCCCTCCTTTATGTATAAAAAGTTGTACAAAAAAGGAAATAGTGGTGGTGCTTTCCACAACATCCAATAAAATGACAGCTCATATTTTCCAATTAAGCAGACTCCAGAGCAAGCCAGAGAAGTAGTAAGGCACTATGACCTCTTTGTCTATATTGTTATTTTTTTTATTAATTATTATTTTTTTACAATGCCAATGCTCAAAGGGGTACTCCACCGAAAAACATCTTATGCCCTATCCAAAGTATAGGGGATAAGATGTCTGATCGTTGGGTTTCTGACGCAGGGGACCCCCACAATCTCCAGGCTGGCAGTGGCGGCGGCTGGAACACAGAAGCTTGGAGCTTATGTCTATGGGAAGGGGCATGGTGGCTAGAACGTTGCTGTCATGCCTCCTCCCATAGACGTGAATGGAGGGGGTGCGGTGGCTGCAGTCATCCAGCAAGGAGCTGAGTTCACCCTGTGCACTTATGACTAGGGTGATGCGCCCAGCGACGGGACCCCTACAATCAGACATCTTATCCCCTATCTTTTGGACAGGGGATAAAATGTGTTTCGGTGGAGTACCCCTCTTAAGGGGGTTTTAGTCCCTAAAAACATCCACTACAAAAACAGGACCCCACACTGCATGAAACTTTGGGTCACCACACATGCCATGCATTGTCTATGCGGGGCTAGAATACCCCTTTAACACCAATCTATGCTATAGTGTTCACACAAATTCTAATCATTTCCTTCAGTTTGTGCCCCAGTAGGGTCCACAATAACTCACCAAGGATAATAATAACAACCCCCTTTCTGATTCCTTCCCATTTTCAAATGTAAATGATTTATAACTTATCCAAAATCTTGTATGAAATGCTGTAGTTATGCTTGGGAATGGATAAGGCCTTGTATTGTTATCTGTCAGACCAGAAGAAATCTACAAGCACAAGGATCATTGATCCCAATTCCCGTATCTGATATTGCATTTAAAACCACACCGGCAAAATCGGACACACCGGTGCCTAATCACTCTACAGAGTGCGCCTTTACTGTATGTGTATCTCTATAAATCATTTAATGTGGCTCTAAATATAGTCTGGAAACCATTACGGCATAGACTCTGAATAAAGCTTTCCAATCACCGTAGCTGCTTGTTATGTGCCGTGGGGGTGCATTCTTGTTCTCGTTCATGTTGAGACATTAGAGGGTGCATGGCTGCTTATAGCTGTTTTCACTCGTTGCCTGCTGAGACCATATGAGGTTCTACAGCCTCTCTAGCAACATCAGCGAACAAATTCACAGCAGATGTCAGCTGTGCCGGGTTAACATTCACAACCCTCATTTGATTACTAATGAGCTCAAGCTCATTTATCTCTTCCCTGTTTAGCTGTTTGGATTGAAGTTGTCCTTTAACATGTTCGTTTAGTGGTAAGCGTGTGTGAAGGAACACATTTGACTGTAACCGATGGCCTTACCACTTCCAATACATTATTTACCTTGACTGCAAAAGCAAAGAGCAAGCAAAAGCAAAAGCAAAGTATTACTTCTTTGTTTTCTATAAAGAAGGTGTTGTTAGTTCAGCTTAAACTGTATATATATATATATACAAATCAAACATTTTTTGCGGTATCTTGTAATACCTTTTTTTTTGGACTATCAGAATTTTGTAGAGACAAGCTTTCGGGATTCCTCCCTTTTTCAAGTCCAAAGCAAGATTTGCTTTGGACTTGAAAATGGGAGGAATCCCGAAAGCTTGTCTCGACAAAATTCTGTTAGTCCAGTAAAAAAGGTATTACAAGATACTGCAACATTTTTTGATTTGCATCTGCATCATTGGACTAATACGGCTACTTAAATTTACTATATATATATATATATATATATATATATATATATATATATATATATGAACAGATTTGCTGCAGTACACGGAGTAGTGACAAGTGGTTTATTTCATTCCAATTGCTACGTTTCAACCGCACATGCGGCCTTTTTCAAGCACACGTGTGCTTGAAAAAGGCCGCATGTGCGGTTGAAACGTAGCAATTGGAATGAAATAAACCACTTGTCACTACTCCGTGTGCTGCAGCAAATCTGTTCTTCTAGCGATAAGGACCTGGGACCAACCGCTGCATGCACCTATCTTCATACTCCTTTGAGGTGCAGCCCACCCTACTTTTCATATATATATATATATATATGAAATACAGCAGCCTTTGTCTATCTGGTGTCAGCACCTCCTCACTTAGGACACTTTAGACACTTAAAAAAAGAAAAAGAAAACATTACCAAATAGACCCTAGTGGCAAATGAGTGTCTTTAAATGCTACTTCCAAGTGGCAGTTATGGAATTTAAAGGGGTACTCCTGTACTTTAAAATGTGTCCTGTGTCTGTAGGATAGGGGATAAGTGTCTGATCTTGGGGGGGGGGGGGGGGTCCAACCCTCCATGATCTCCAGGAGAGGTCCCCAGCTCTCCCAATGCATGGAGTGGTGGGGTTGGCAAGTGTTTGATGCACTGTCTTTGGGAGCACTAGAGAAACACCAAATGACATGATGTTGGATACTCACACTTTGCTTAACTGGTTGCAGATCCGTAAACTACAGTAAATAATTTAGATAGCACAGACTTGAGGTACAATTTACATTAAAGCTGCTTAGCTTGGTAAATTGCTATTGTCACTGACTCAGTAGAGAGTGTGGTATTTGTAGTACGCTTGACTTAGACTAAACAGTTTCAAAGCCGTATTGGACATGTATTGACTCACAGCAGACTAGACTTGACTTAGACTTTGGATAATCTGTTGGACAATTTGAAATGTTCTTGGAAACTTTAGACTTTAGACCTGGCTTTATCTAACAGGGTCCCAATTTAAGTGCGCACCACTGAGACCCTCACGGGGCAGTCCATCATAACAAGAAAAGACCCTCTCTCTATTTTTCTTGGGTATAGTCAAGACACCACTGACTGGAGAGCATCCGACAGAGGGACTCCAGACTCTAGGATAGGTACGGCCCCAGAGGATAACCCGTACCTTCATCCAAAAGCTAAAGTGCCCGTCAGCTATGCTATTTATCCCTTAACCCCTTCCCGCTATAGGACGTATGCATACGTCCAAGCATCCGACATGTTCGCGCATTTGGATGTATGCATACGTCCTAGCGATCTCCGGCACTGCCGCAGGCAATCCTGATCATGGCATCTATGGTGTTGACAACAGGACGCTCTCCCCCTGTTCACCAACGGCACCACCGGGATACGATCGCAGGTCGCCGTTGGATGCTATAGCAGCAGGAGGTCAGATCATGACCTCCTGTCTGCCTGCTACGGAAGCCTGTGAGATCAAGCCAGAGCTCATCAGGTCATACTGTGCTGCAGTAGAAATGGATTGCAGCATAGTATAACCTGTAAAAAGTGTAAACAATTAAATAAAAAGTTCTACAATAAAAGTGTGAAGGGTAAAAAAAAATAAAAAAAAAATGCCCCTTTCCCAATAAAAGTCCTGTATTATCACCAAAAAATATCAAAAACACAAATCATATACATAACAGGTATTGCCACGTCCATAATGACGTGTGCTATAAAACTATAATGTAAATTATCCTGCACGGTGAACGCCGTAAAAAAAACAAAAAAGCGCAACATTTGCCAATTTTGGTACAAATAGTGGAATAAAAAAGATCAAAAGGTAGCAAATATCGTTAAAATGATACCAATAAAAAGTAAAGCTCATCCCGCAAAAAATAAGCCCTTACTCAATGTTGTCGGATGAAAAATAAAAAAGTTACTGCTGTTGGAAAATGAATGGCAGAAAAATAATTTTGCTCAGAAAAGGAAAAACATAGAAAGCCATATAAAATGGTTATCGCCATAATCGTACTGACCCACAGAATAAATATAACATCACTTTTACCGCACAGTGTACACCATAAAAAATAAAATATAAAAAAGTGCCAGAAATTTTCCAGTTTTTCACAATATTTTAAAGTTTTTCGCAAAAAAATGCTGCATGTGTCAACAAAATGCACCACTTATATAAAGTACAATATGTCACGAAAAAACTATCACAGAATCACTCCACTCAGAAAAAGCGTTCTAAAGTTATTACCATTTAAAAAGATACATGTCATATTAAAAAAAAGAGCCTGGTCATTGAAATGAAAAATGGGTCCGTCCTTAAGGGGTTAAGGGACTTTTGAAATCTCAGCAGCCGAATCCAACAGAGAGAACTTAGGCAAAGTCTACCCCATTGAAGGTATAATGGGCAGAAATGAAGGGCTGAAATCTCCTCAGTGAAGTAAGAGTAGGCTGAACAGGTGCTCCTGTTGGGGATGTCTGCCTTATCCAGGAGGGGCAGGGCCGCAACAAGGATGGCTTCACTGAATGGCTACAGATAAGGCTGGGTTCACATCACGTTTTCTCCCATACGGGAGCGCATACGGAAGGGGGGAGCTAAAACCTCACGCTCCGTAAACTTTCGTATGCGCTCCCGTATGTAATTCAGTTCAATGAGCCGGCTGGAGTGAAACGTTCGGTCATGTCGGCACATTTTTGCGCTGTATGCGCTTTTACAACTGGACCTAAACCCATGGTTGACCACAGTTTTAGGTCCGGGGAAAAAGCGCATACAGCGCAAAAATGAGCCGACCGGACCGAACGTTTCACTCCGGTCGGCTCATTGAAATGAATTACATATGGGAGCACATAAAAATGACATACCGGAGCACGAGGTTTTAGCTCCCCCCTGCCGTATGCGCTCCTGTATGGGAGAAAACGTGATGTGAACCCAGCCTAACATGCTGGAAAATTTATAAAATCCTGTGCAGAGGAAAAGTTGCCCATAGAACCAATCAAATTGCATCTTTCATTTTCTTTTCCTTTGCAGTTGGAATTTTCTTCCCTATTCTAGAGAGGTAGGGAGGCAACAAGGATGGCTTCCCTGATTGGCTACAGGAGACATGTGGCTCTTCACCAGATCTTACAGTTGAAAACAGTTAACCCTTGAACAGCAAATAAAGTGACAATATGCTGATAACACTGAAAAACACAATAAATACATTTTCTATCAGAAATAAATTTGGACTCAGACCTATAATTGAAACAGGCACCTTGGGGAACTCCAACCATCCGAACAGAGTTCAAGTAGTGAAGGTGTTACTGCTCTGGGACACCACACTGTTGCATCCCCATACACTGTATTAGGGTTACTGTAGCCAACCACTTGCCTCAGCAGTCTTGTTTATATGCTCTTGCAGAAAGTCTTCCTGGAAAAGTGGAAGCTACAATAACTATAAAGGGAAATCGATATGAATGTCTATGATTTTAAAATGGTATGTCCAAAAATTCCCAGTACTGTTGTCTATTTAGTGTATAATGCTGCTGTCAGGATATGAGTTATCGCTGATCCTGGTGGCAGCGCTGTGTAGTTTAGTTGCATTGTTCCTACAATTATAGGGTTAGGCTATGTTCACACAAGTGGATTTAGAAACGAGTTTGCAGACAGTTTCCTGCTGCGTGTTTACGACACGGCGGATTTTTAACAGAAACTTGCGGCAAACTTGCTTCTAAATACGCCCATGCTACCGTACCCTAATACTCAGTATGATCCAATACCTGCATGTGAAAAATATACTTGTTGTTGCCAATTATAGGATAAAAAAGTGTCTTAAGTATTTCAGGCACAGACCTTTAACATTCTCTTTCCCAGGGCAACATCTGGTTGTTGAGTCTTAACCCCTTAAAGGGGTACTCCGGTGAAAACCTTTTTTCTTTTAACTCAACTGGTGGCAGAAAGTTAAACATATTTGTAAATTACTTCTATTAAAAAATCTTAATCCTTGCAGTACTTATTAGCTGCTGAATGCTACAGAGGAAATTCCTTTCTTTTTGGAACACTGATGACATCACGAGCACAGTGTTCTCTGCTGACATCTCTCTCCATTTTAGCAACCATGCATAGCAGATGTATGCTAAGGGCAGCATGGTGGCTCAGTGGTTAGCATTGCTGCCTTGCAGTGCTTGGGACTTGGGTTCAAATCCCACTAAGGACAACAATAAATAAAGCGTTATTATTATTATAATAACGTTAGCAGAGAGAACTGTGCTCGTGATGTCATCAGAGAGCATTCCAAAAAGAAAAGAATTTCCTCTGTAGTATTCAGCAGCTAATAAGTACAGGAAGGATTAAGATTTTTTTTATAGAAGTAATTTACAAATCTGTTTAACTTTCTGCCACCAGTTGATTTAAAAGAAAAATGGTTTTCACCGGACTATCCCTTTAAGGACTCAGCGTTTTTCAATTTTTACATTTTCGATTTTTCCTCCTTGCCTTTTAAAATTCATAACCCTTTCAATTTTCCACCTAAAAATCCATATTATGGCTTATTTTTTTTGCGCACCAATTCTACTTTGCAGTGACATTAGTCATTTTACCCAAAAATCCATGGCGAAACGAAAAAAATTATAATAATTGTGACAAAATTGAAGAAAAAACATCATTGTGTAACTTTTGGGAGCTTCCGTTTCCACGCAGTGCATTTTTTCAGTAAAAAATTACACCATATTATTCTGTTGGTCCATATGGTTAAAATGATACCCTTCTTATATAGGTTTGATTTTGTCGTACTTCTGGAAAAAATCATAACTACATGCAGGAAAATATATACGTTTACAAAAGTCATCTCTGACTAGAAATGAGCGAACTTACAGTAAATTCGATTCGTCACGAACTTCTCGGCTCGGCAGTTGAAATAATTTCCTGCATAAATTAGTTCAGCTTTCAGGTACTCCCGTGGGCTGGAAAAGGTGGATACAGTCCTAGGAGACTCTTTCCTAGGACTGTATCCACCTTGTCCAGCCCACCGGAGCACCGGAAAGCTGAACTAATTTATGCAGGAAAAGTCAGCAACACCCGAGCCGAGAAGTTCGTGACGAATCAAATTTACAGTAAGTTCGCTCATCTCTACTACTGACCCCTATAGCATTTTTATTTTCAGCATATGGGGATGTTTGAGGGCTCATTTTTTGCACTGTGATCTGAAGTTTTTATTGGTACCATTTTTGTTTTGATTGGAGTTATTGTTCGCTTGGACATTTTTAACGGTATAAAAAGTGACCAAAAATATGCTATTTTGGACTTTTGAATTTTTTTTGTTTAATTAATTATATATTTTTATAGTTTGGACATTTACGCATGCTGCGATACCACATATGTTTTTATTTATTTTTATTTACATAGTTTTTTTTTAAATGGGAAAAGGGGGGTGATTCTGACTTTTATTAGGGAAGGGGTTTAATCACATTTATCAGGGAGGGGTTTAATCACATTTATTAGGGAGGGGTTTAATCACATTTAACTCTTTTTTCATTATTTTTTTGAAATGTTATAGCCCTCATAGGGGGCTATAACACTGCACACACTGATCTCTTACACTGTTCACTGCCATGTATTAACATGGCATTGATCAGTGTTATCGCCGCTCGACTGCTCCTGCCTGGATCTCAGGCACTGAACAGTCATTCAGCGATCAGACATGCAGGAGGCAGGTAGGGATCTTCTTGGAGTCCACCGAGGCGGTCCCAAACAGCCTGACTGAGCTGCTGGGATGCTTTTGGTTTCACTTCAGACGCAGCGGTCAACTTTGATTGCCGCATCTGAAGCGTTAATACCGGGCATCACCGCAATCTGGGATGTCCGGTATTAGCCATGGATCCCGGCCGTTGACGGCCGTCGGGAACAACCCGATATGACATTGGGTCCCCGCATATAAATATACGTCCTGTTAAGGAGTTAAAAGTGATGGAAATCTTTAATAAATGAATTGAATATAGCAAAAATTTGAAGTCCTGTCTACTTTCTCCAACACATTTGTATGTGGAAAACAGATTTCATAAAACGGCGTTTGGCCCCATTATTTCAGTTAATTACATTTAATTTATTTGAACTGAAATTAAAAACATGATAAAAAGAAATCATCAAAGAGGAATGATAAAGGAATTAATATTATGTTTTCTTTGTAGATTCTGTGCCGAGAAATCATTTGCCTACAGAAAATCTGGCATTCCTTTATTCTGGTCACCTGCATTTTGTAGGAAATAAATCATTTTCCTACTTAAAGTCAAGTGTCTTAAAGGATTTTAATGGGACAGGAATGACAGAAAACTTTAATGAGGGGGGTGGGGGGGTAGAGAGATTTCAAGAGGGCTATCCTATTATCGCTGCAGCAAGAAGGTGTTAAACCCTGGTGTGGAAGTAACTACATATAAAATCATAGTGGAACAAATCGTTTTTTTCTGTACTGAACAGCAATATACTGTATTCTACGATGCAGATAACAGGCTAAAATGAGATGTCCACTAGCAAAAAAAATGCTTTGTGGTGTGCAAATGTGAAATAAATATACTTGCTTGAACGACATAACCCCTCAAAAACTTATACCCTATTCACAGGATAGGGGAGAAGTGTCAGGTCCTATCGGCTGTCCCCCCCCCCCCCCAATCTCATGCATGGTGCCCTGGCTCTCCTCCTGCACGGAGTTGTGTCTACCACCACACGAAGCAGTGGTTAACATGCCCCCTCCATGCATCTCTATGGGAGAGTCAGATATCCCTGGGTACAGTACTTCAGCTCTCCCATAGAGATTGATGGAGGGTGGACGCTGACCCCCGCTCCATGCAGGAGGAGACCTGGGGCACTGGGAGGAGTTTGCGGGAGGTCCCAGCAGTCAGAAACCCCAAAATCTGTCACTTATCTGTCATCCTGCGGATAGGGGATACGTTTTATTTAGACTGGATAACCTCTTTAACAGGCAGAATGGCTAAATTGTATTGTTCATTATGAAAACCTAATAATTAACTGTTTTGTTACTGCTCATTTCTTAAGTATAATAAAATATGATCTTTAAAATTTTTTATTTCTTGCATTCTTTTTCATTGTTTTTATTATTATCATAAATTTTATTGAATTATTTTTAAATGGGCACTGTCACCAAACTTATTTTTTGATATGTTCTTCTATACATGATTTTAAACATATTACCAATATATTTTATTATTGCAAAATTAGTTTATATGTGTTTTTTTTTTATTTGAAAATTCGGCCACTAGGGCTCTCCCTCCTAGTGCCGGCTGCAGAGCGGATGACGTCACCGCTGAATTCGGACTGATCCAGGCTGGGCATCAGTCCGAAATCAGTCAGCCAGAGCTCGCTCCCTGCCTTTCAATCAGGCAGGTGGGAGTGAGCGCTGTGAATGCTGGGGCGAGGCGCATTGGCTCCCCTGCCTTGCTTGCTGGCCCCACCACCCAGCATGTACAGGTGGCTGTACAGTGTAGTGCATAGATGAGACGAGAATGGAAGTCGGCCCCCAGCAGACCTCAGTGACGTTGCGCCTGCTGGGGAAGTCGGCAGAAAAAGGCAGTTTTGAAGCTATAACAAAAAATTTTTTAAAGGCAGGGAGGTGGTTAGGGATAGATGGGCAATAGTTAGGGACATAAAAAAAGATATAGATCATGGCAGCTACTCTTTAACATACATGTGTACCATTTTGTAAGTCATATTTCATTTTCCTGATGAAATGCCTTACGGCTGTTGCCTTACGGTACTCCCGCCTTGTCTGTGTTCTTCTCCACCTGCCCCGTGTTGATGATTTTATATGTGAAATAAAGACGATTGGTGCAGATCGAGTGCCATGCTATTATTTCTATTAGAAGTAGACTTTCATCATATGTTTATAGGGTATCACAATATTGTCTGGGCTTTTAACCCTTTCAGGACTATAGGTTTCACATGCCTGAAAAAGCTGTTTCACTTTTTGTCTCCATATATCCAACTGCATAGAGGGACACGACAGGAGTGTCCTTTATCGCCCCTTTTGTTTGATTTAGCAATTGAACCCTTGGCGCGCTTTTTGCTCGCTTCGGACACGTACAAGGGTATAGCGGTGGGTTCCAGAGAACTCAAAATATCCTTGTTTGCAGATGATGTGCTAATGTTCTTGGATGACCCAGGGCGGGATGTTCCCAAGGTATTGTCTTTTCTAGCCGGGGTGGAAGGTTTCATGGGCTATAAAGTGAACGCATCCAAAAGTGTGCTCCTTCCTTTGGGGAAGGGCCCGCCTCACTGGGAGCGGATGGCTGGGGATTTAGGGATCACTTATAGCACTTCTTCCATTCTCTACCTGGGGATTAGGATAGGGAGAACCGCGGATACACTATATGCGTTGAATTTTACCCCGGTGATTAAGAAGATAGTGGACGAGTTGGCACGGTGGAAAGACCTTCCGCTGTCCTTTATGGGACGTTGTCATCTAGTGAAGATGATAAGTTTTCCCAGGCTACTTTACCCTCTGCAGACACTCCCAATATTGCTGAAGCACGTAGATGTCAGGACACTCAACGCAGCATTCACTAAATTCATATGGCATGGGAAGAGACCCAGAATTGCGCTTAAAAAGTTGATGCTGTGTAGGATGGAAGGGGGGGTCAACCTTCCCAATGTGAGGGGTTACAACTTGGTATGCTTGTTCCGCAATGTGATGGATTGGTTGCATGATTCATCATACTTCTCTAACCTATTGATTGAGCGAGAGCTGGCGGCACCGTGGTCATTGACAGCCCTACTGCATACTTCCTACACTAAGCTACCCCCGCAGGTCAAGAGCTCGCAGGTCCTTAGGGATACCATTATTACATGGAAGGAACTCCGTAAGACTTTTGGCCTATCGCACTTGTTGTCCAAGCGAATGCCACTCAGAGGACACCCTGAATTCTCTCAAGGGACTTCATCTACCTGGCTTGCTCTTTGGGAGAGGGGGGGGGTTTTGAGGGCTAGTGATTTGTGGGACGAGGATCGAAGGTCATGGCTTTCACCTGCAGAGATGGTAACAAAATTCTCTTTACCCCAAACTCAATTGATCTATGCAAATCAATTATACTCCTTTTGTTCGACCCGACTTAGGAACCTGACAGTGGAAGCCCCTGTCCACTCTTTTGATGACATAGTGGGGGATGGTCCGAGGAAGACTTCCATTTCCCAATTATACCTAGCTTTACGGGGGAGACTTTTAAAATTCGACCCAAAACGCCTGTTTACCACATGGGAGAGATGGACTGGGGACCCAGACATTCATGAGACTATACTTACGGGATGGGAAGCGGTTTGTAAACAGGTTATCAATGAACGATGGAGGGAGACCTATTTTAAAGTTTCCCACGCAGCCTTGTACGGCTTTAATATCCCACCGTCGCCTTGTTTCCCTGAGCGTATAACACACTGCCCCAAATGTCTTACACCTATGACAAATCTTTTTCACGGGATCTGGGACTGTGCTCACTCGGCTGGCTACTGGCGCTCGATCTGCTCCTACATCAGAGACCACTGGCGGGTAAGTCTTCCTTTTAAGGTTCAGACCCTTATATTTCACCAGCTTCGTCCTCCGGAGGAGGATCGGACGGGGATCCAGAGGATCCCTAAAATAATACATGTGGTCTTGCTGGTTGCTCTCCGATGCTTGTTTCTCCGGTGGTTGGAGGACCGGGTACCGGACCTACAATTATTGATAACTCAATTGAAGTTCTTTTTAGGGGTAGACAGATTGGATGCTGAACGCCATTGCAACTCTGGCACGGCACGTTTCTTCGAAAAGTGGACACCGTTCATTGTTACACACTATAATCCCCGGGAGGTAGCCGACATAGTATATCCTTTTAGACACACCACATGGTACCTTACGGAATCATTGAAAGGAACGCTGGGGGCATTACAGCTTCCTGATTCAGTTTAGACTGTAAGGATTAAGCTTATTGAATCCTCGGGGAGAGAGGGAATCCTGCATCACTTCACTACAGCACCTCAGTATTTGTCATTTTTAAGACAGTTATTGTATTGTATGTTGGATCGCGGTCCGTTATTTTTCCCAGATGGGGATCGTGATATTTCTGATATGTTTTTGTGTTATTCTGAAAATGTTGAATAAAAATATATTGCAAAAAAAAAAAAAAGCTGTTTCACCTTTTGAAATGACAAAGGAAGGTACATTTTTCATTATTTTTCCTTTTTTATTTTAGGTAGGGCTTCATTTATTTACTGTTTCATAGATAATGTTTAAATTGCAGACATTTTCATTCCCCTTTTTATTAGTTAATATATTAACCTAAACAAAACAAAAAAAGAATAAACATATAGCCCTATATAATAATCTTACTCTCTTGTGAATAGAAATACCAATTCTGTGTACTGTGCCCACGATACTTAGTGGCTGTAATGCCGGTAAACAAAGGTCCCCATATTTATTCTATCTTGTCCCCCACTGTCAGCTGGTATATTAGATCTGCAAATGGATGAAAAGTACCTATTTATTAAAACTACTTTTTTAAATTGTTCAGTAGAGATGAGCGAAAAAATTTTCACAAAAAATTTGGTTTGGACTGAATTTATTTGAGGTGAATTGCTATTAAAAACGGCTATTTCTCACCTACAGAGGGCCTCTATAGGGGTGTAGAGTACTTTGCTTTGTCCTAACACACATAGGGAGTGTGTTGTGTTAGTGAAATAATACTGTTATTCAGTATGACATGCAGATTAGAGGCAATGCTATTAGAATCTCTGTTGCAGAGGGTCTATGTGGCAGCAGGGAGACCATATGGTGTCAAAATTGAAGAGAATAAAGAGATTTTTTTTAGTAAAAGCATCGAGCAGGTGGTCCTCCACCAGGCTCGAGATACCACCTGTTCCAGCCCCTGCCTCTCAGCGCCCCCCTGACTATGAAAGTTTGAATGTTTAATTTAATCAGTTATGGTTCATTGCCATCGCTTCAAGCTGTTTCATTGGATTCTTGTGATAATTCCACAGGTAATATGACGTAGACGACCATAGAGTCTCAATCTTGAAAAACATTTTACATTTCAATTTAAAGGGGTACTTCGGTGGCATTTTTTTTTTAATCAACTGGTGCCAGAAAGTTAAACATATTTGTAAATTACTTCAATTAAAAAAACTTAATCCTTCCAGTACTTATTAGCTGCTGAATACTACAGAGGAAGTTATTTTCTTTTTGGAACACAGCAGCTCTCTGCTGACATCTCTGTCCATTTTAGGAACTGTCCAGAGCAGCATATGTTTTCTATGGGGATTTTCTTCTACTCCGGACAATTCTTAAAATGGACAGAGATGTCAGCAGAGAGCACTGTTCTCGTGATGTGAACAGAGAGCACTGTGTTCCAAAAAGAAAAAAAAATCCTCTGTAGTATTCAGCAGCTAATATGTACTGAAAGGATCAAGATTTTTTAATAGAAGTAATTTACAAATCTGTTTAACTTTCTGGCACCAGTTGATTTAAAAAAAAAAAAGTTTTTCACCGGAGTACCCCTTTAAGATTAATTTTAGATTCCCAAGTTTAAACCCTTAAGGACTCAGGGTTTTTCAGTTTTTGCACTTTCGTTTTTTCCTCCTTACCTTTTAAAAATCATAACCCTTTCAATTTTCCACCTAAAAATCCATATTATGGCTTATTTTTTGCGTCATCAATTCTACTTTGCAGTGACATTAGTCATTTTACCCAAAAATTCACGGCAAAATGAAAAAAAAATCATTGTGCGACAAAATCGAAAAAAAAAACACCATTATGTAACTTTTGGCGGCTTCCGTTTCTACGCAGTGCATATTTCGGTAAAAATGACACCTTATCATTATTCTGTAGGTCCATACGGTTAAAATGATACCATACTTATATAGGTTTGATTTTGTCGTACTTCTGGAAAAAATCATAACTACATGCAGGAAAATGTAAGCGTTTAAAAATGTCATCTTCTGACCCCTATAACTTTTTTATTTTTCCACCTAGAGGGCGGTATGAGGACTAATTTTTTGTGCCGTGATCTGAAATTTTTATCGGTATGATTTTTGTTTTGATCAGACTTTTTGATCACTTTTTATTCATTTTTTAATGGTATAAAAAGTGACCAAAAATATGCTTTTTTGGACTTTGGAATTTTTGTTGCGCATACGCCATTGACCGTGCGGTTTAATTAATGATATATTTTTATAGTTTGGACATTTATGCATGCGGCGATACCACATATGTTTATTAAATTTTTTTTATTTACACTGTTTTATTTTTTTTTTATGGGAAAAGGGGGGTGATTCAAACTTTTATTAGGGAAGGGGTTAAATTACCTTTATTAACACTTTTTTTTTACTTTTTTTTTTGCAGTGTTATAGGTCCCATAGGGACCTATAACACTGCACACACTGATCTCTCATGCTGTTCACTAGTGTGTATTAACACTCCTGTGATCAGTGTTATCGGCGCTTGACTGCTCCTGCCTGGATCTCAGGAACGGAGCAGTCATTTGTCGATCGGACACCGAGGAGGCAGGTAAGGGCTGTCCCGGTGTCCTGTAAGCTGTTCGGGACACCGCGATTTCACCACGGCGGTCCCGAACAGCCCGACTGACTAGCCGGGATAGTTTCACTTTCACTTTAGAAGCGGCGGTCAGCTTTGACCGCCGCTTCTAAAGGGTTAATACCGCACATTGCCACAATTGGCGATGTGTGGTATTAGCCGCGGGTCCCGGACGTTAATGGGCGCCGGGACCGACGCGATGTGATGCGGGGTCGCAGCGTGACCCCGCTTCACATCGTGGGAGCTGGCGCAGGACGTAAATATACGTCCTGCGTCATTAAGGGGTTAATGTCCCGGTGTTTACTTTGAACTAATGATGTATGACCATAAAACCCAATCTAACAAGGAGTCACATAGCAGCAGCTATGGCAGAGGTGGCAGCAGCATGAGGAGACCATAATCTGGCAGAATGACACAGCCTGAAATTGGCGGCAGCACGAGGAGACCATATAGTGGCAGAACGACCCAGTCTGGAGGTGGCAACAGATATTTTTGACATTTTAAATTGAAGATTTTAGATTTATTCAAATTTTAAAAGTTGAATTTAAGGTGCCAACAGCATAAGGAGACCATATGGTGGCACAATGACACAGCCTGAAGCTGACGGCAGCATGAGTAGACAATAGGGCTTCACAATCCCTAAGATTAAAATTTTAATTTTGAAATTTAAAATTTATGGTAGCTAGTGCTACCACAAAATATTTCAGGTAAAGTGCCAGGCCCAGCAGCATCAGTAAACTATATAGTGGCTGAATGGCACAGCCTGAAGCTGGCGGCAGCATAAGAAGACAATAGGGCTTCACAATCTAATATTAAAAGATAAATTTAAAAATTTAAATTGAAGATTTTGAAATTGAAATTTAAGATCACACTCCCAAGTTTTAATGTCCCGGGCCCCGGCGTGTGGTTACAAAGGACCAAATCTAACAAGGAGTCACATGTCACATGGCGGCACAATGACAGAGCCTGGATGTGGCATCAGTATGAGGAGACCATATAGTGGCTGAATGACCGCCTGGAGTTTGTGGCAGCATAAGGAGACCATATAGTGTCTGAATGGCACAGCCTGAAGTTGGCAGAAGCAGGAGGAGACCATATAGTTAATGAATAGCACAGCTTGGAGGTGGTGAAGCATGAGGAGACCATATAGTGGCCGAATGGCACAGCCTGGAGTAGATTTAAGCATGAGGAGACAATATAGTGGCTGAATGAGACAGCCTGAAGGTGACAGCAACAGCATCTGGAGTCCTGAAAGTGACCCGGTGAGAGAGTGGTGGGGTGGGTGGCAATACCATTACCCGATGACGAAGGTGGGTGAAAAAAGGTCTTAACATTTCTTAGGATAAAATATATGGACCCACATTTTTTTTTAAATCTAACAAAAGGAAAGGTGTGCAAAAAACTCAATGTGCCACTAATACCACCAAGTATTTATGCGATGCAAAGACCTCTAAAAGGTGGGAGGGAACAACGTTTGGTCCATTGTAACAGGAGTCCATATACATTATCCTAAGAAAAGTAAAGTTTTAGCTAATGCATATCCTCAATACCTACTTGTGGTATAATGCAGAGGAATTTCTGAAACTGGGGACCAGCACCTTAATTATGTTTTGCAGTATCCATGGCAGCACAATGAGAGAGCCTGAAGTTGGCAGCATCAGCATGAGTAGACCATAGAGTAGCACAATTAGAGAGCCTGGAGGTGGCAGCATCACCAATAGGAGACCATATGGCGGCACAATGACAGTGCTTGGAGGTGGTAGCACCAGCATGAGGAGACCATAGGGTGGCACAATGATAGAGCATGGAGGTGGTAGCATCAGCATGAGGAGACCATAAAGCAGCACAATGACAGAGCCTGGAGGTGGTAGCATTAGCATGAGAAGACCATAGAGCAGCACAATGAGAGAGCCTGGAGGTGGCAACAACAGCAGGAGGGCCATGCCAACTGAGAGTTGAGTCTGAGGAACCCACTGACTGTTGACTGGGGGTGTCGGATGTCACTTGGGATGAAGTGGATGACCGAGTGAACCGATCAATCATGGCTGCTGGGTTGCTGGTCGACACACGATTACTAGTTGACACTGGGAGCTCAGACCTCTTGCTGCCACTCCAGCTGCTACATGCCCCTACTCTGCTGTGACCACTGCCTGTGCCTGATGTATTTAGGCCTCTGCCACTCCTCTATGCACGTCCTGGCACTTCTCTGCCTGACAAACTTAGTGCGTATATGAGGGGAGTACAATACAGTTCACTATGCTTAAAACAGTATTTGTCTAGAACAGCAGCAGGTGTGTACTATTGGCTGGACTTTCACAGTATCTAGGCCCTTGACAGATTAACAGGTACAAAATAGTACACTACCTAGATGTACGTCTGTGGTATGCCCTTATGAGGGCAGAAAAATGCTCTACAGTATGCTTAAAAAAGTATTTGAGTACAACACCAGCCAATGAGTACTTTTGGCTGTCTTTTCACAGTATCTAGGCCCTTGACAGATTTACAGATACAAAATAGTACACTACTTAGATGTAAGTATGTGGTATGCCCTTATGATGGCAGAAAAATGTGCTACAGTACACTTAAAAAAGTATCTGAGTACAACACCAGCCGGTGAGTACTTTTGCCTGGACTTTCACAGTATCTAGGCCCTTGACAGATTAACAGGTACAAAACAGTACACTACTTAGATGTACGTATTTGGTAGGCACTTATGAGGGCAGAAAAATGTGCTGCAGTACACTTAAAAAATGTTTTGGAGTAAAACACATGCTGGTGTTTATTTTTTGCTGTCCTTTCACAGTATCTAGGCCCTTGACAGATTAACAGGTACAAAATAGTACACTACTTAGATGTATGTATGTGGTATGCACTGGTGAGGACAAAAAAATGTGCTACAGTACACTTAAAACATTTATTGGAGTAAAACACCAGCCGGTGATTACCAAGCCTGAACTTTCACAGTATCTAGGCCCTTGACAGATTATCAGGTACAAAATAGTACACTACCTAGATGTACGCATTCGTATGCACTTATGAGGGCAGAAAAATGCGGTACAATATGCTTAAAAAAGTATTTGAGTACAACACCAACGATGAGTACTTTTGGATGTCCTTTCACAGTAAAAATTTATTGGAGAAAACACATGCTGGTGTTTCGTTTTTGCTGTCCTTTCACAGTAGTACACTACTTAGATGTAAGTATGTGGTATGCCCTTGAAGGCAGAAAAATGTGCTACAGTACACAAAAAAAAATATTTTAGTAAAACTCCAGCCGGTGAGTACTTTTGGCTGGACTTTCACAGTATCTAGGCCCTTGACAGATTTACAGGTACAAAATAGTACACTATTTACATATATGTATGTGGTATGCAATAATGAGGACAGAAAAATGTGCTACAGTACACTTAAAAAATGTATTGGAGTAAAACACCAGCCGGTGATTACCTATGCCTGGACTTTCACAGTATCTAGGCCCTTGACAGATTATCAGGTACGAAATAGTACACTACCTAGATGTACGCATTTGATATGCACTTACGAGGGCAGAAAAATGCAGTACAGTATGCTTAAAAGAGTATTTGAGTACAACACCAGCGATGAGTACTTTTGGATGTCCTTTCACAGTATCTAGGCCCTTGACAGATTTACAGGTACAAAATAGTACACTACTTAGATGTACATATGTGGTATGCACTTGTGAGGGCAGTAAAATGCGCTACAATACGCTTAAAAAAGTATCTGAGTAAAACTCCAGCCGGTGAGCACTTCTGCTTGGACTTTCACAGTATCTAGGCCCTTGACAGATAAACAGGTACTAAATAGTACACTATTTAGATGTACGTATGTGGTATGCACTTATGAGGGCAGAAAAATGTCTACAGTACAATTAAAAAAGTATCTGAGTACAACACCTGTCTTGACTTTCACAGTATCTAGACCCCTGACAGATTAACAGGTACAACAAAGTACTCTAGTTAGATATATGTATGTGGCATGCACTTATGAGGGCAGAAAAATGCGGTACAATATGCTTAAAAAAGTATTTGAGTACAACACCAGCCTGTGAGTGTTTTTGATGGGCCTTTCACAGCATCTAGGCCCTTGAAAGATTAACAGGTACAAAATAGTACACTACTTAGATGTATGTATTTGGTAGGCACGTATGAGGGCAGAAAAATGCGCTACAGTACACTTAAAAAACGTATTGGAGTAAAACACCAGCCGGTGAGTACTTTTTCCTGGACTTTCACATTATTTAGGCCCTTGACATATAAACAGGTACAAAACAGTACACTACTTAGATGTATGTATTTGGTAGGCACTTATGAGGGCAGAAGAATGTGCTACAGTATGCTTAAAAAAACACATTGGAGTAAAACACATGCTGGTGTTTAGTTTTTGCTGTCCTTTCACAGTATCTAGGCCCTTTACAGATTATCAGGTATTAAATAGCACACTACTTAGATGTAGGTATGTGGTATGCATTTATGAGGGCAGAAAAATGCGCTACAGTACACTGTACAAGTATCTGAGTAAAACACCAGCCGGTGAATACTTTTGCCTGGCCTTTCACAATATAGAGGCCTTTGAGAGTTTAACAGGTACAAAATAGTACACTACTTAGATGTAGGTATGTGGTATGCATTTATGAGGGCAGAAAATGTGCTACAGTATGTTTAAAAATATACGCATTTTTGCACAACACCATCAGTACACAACAGTGCTGCAGCACACAGTCGCTGTGTACTAAACCCAAAATTGCACTCTCAGGAATGGAATGGACTGCTGGGTATGAATTATCCCGTCTACAGACTAGCATAACCAGCAGACCATTTGTTATGGAACAAAGAGGGCAGAAAAATGTGCTACATTATGCTTAAAAAAATGTATTGGAGTAAAACACCAGCCGTTGATTATTTTTGGCTTTTCTTTCACACTATCTAGGCCCTTGACAGATTAACAGGTACAAAATAGTACAATACTTATGAGGGCAGAAAAATGCACTACAGTACGCTTAAAAAATGTATTTTTGCACAACAGTACACAACAGTGCTGGTGCACACAAAAGCTGTGTTCTAAACCCAAAATTGCACTCTGTCAAGAACTAATAGGAATGTACTGCTTAGTATTTTACCATCTACAGACTAGTATAACCAGCAGATGATTTGTTGTGGAACAAAGACACATAATTGCACTGAAAAATTATTCCTGCCTCCTCTGCTAAGGTTTATGAAGTTGAGGCAACTTGTTGAAATGTAGGAGTCAACACACAGGTCTCTGCCCCTCTCTGTAATACTATGTTGTAGAAAGTGACTGGGAGGTTAATGGCTGCAGTAAAAATCATTTTCAGTGGAAAAAAAGCACTGCTCTCTGTCCACTAGAACGCTGATGTGACTAGGAGGTGAAACACTGCTGGAAAAAGCTTTCCTGTGTAACACACACACACACAGGCTGTCCGTCCTATCTCTCTGCAGTGTAATGAATGAAGTGACTGGCCGCAATATGTCTGCCGATTATATAGGGCTGTGACATCACAGGGGTGACTGGCTGCTGATAGGCTCCATCCTGCATGTGATTTAGGGTCATCCCGCCTACCGTTGCTCTTGCCTTCCCAGAGTTCCGTGCCCTAGCATGCTGCTAAAGATTTGCTGAATAAGCCTAGCAGAAGGTGAGTGAAGAACTTTTTGGGTTTGTAAAAGGAAATAAATAAATTAACAGCTTGTTAATTATTTTAACATCACTGTATATATATATATATATATATATATATATATATATATATATATACACAGTCATGGCCGTAAATGTTGGAACCCCTGAAATTTTTCTAGAAAATGAAGTATTTCTCACAGAAAAGGATTGCAGTAACACTTGTTTTGCTATACATGTGTTTATTCCCTTTGTGTGTATTAGAACTAAACCAAAAAAAGCGAATTGGACATAATGTCACACCAAACTCCAAAAATAGGCTGGACAAAATTATTGGCACCCTTAACTTATTATTTGGTTGCACAACCTTTGGAAAAAATAACAAATCAGTCACTTCCTATAACCATCAACAATCTTCTTACACCTCTCAGCCAGAATGCTGGACCACTCTTCCTTTGCAAACTGCTCCAGGTCTCTCTTATTGGAAGGGTGCCTTTTTTACAACAGCAATTTGAAGATCTCTCCACAAGTGTTTAATGGGATTTAGATCTGGACTCATTGTTGGCCACTTCAGAACTCTCCAGCGCTTAGTTGCCATCCATTTCTGGGTGCTTTTTGACGTATGTTTGGGGTTATTGTCCTGCTGGAAGACCCAAGATCTCAAATGCAAACCCAGCTTTTTGACACTGGGCTGTACAGTGTGACCCAAAATACATTGATAATCCTCAGATTTAATGATGCCTTGAACACATTCAAGGCACCCAGTGCCAGAGGCAGCAAAACAACCCCAAAACATCATTGAACCTCCACCATATTTCACTGTAGGTACTGTGTTCTTTTCTTTGTAGGCCTCATTCCGCTTTCGGTAAAAAGTAGAATTATGTGCTTTACCAAAAAGCTCTATCTTGGTCTCAAGATGTTTTCCCAGAAGGATTTTGGCTTATTCAAGTTAATTTTGGCAGTCTTGCTTTTTTATGTCTCTGTGTCAGCAGTGGGGTCCTCCTGGGCCTCCTGCCATAGCGTTTCATTTCATTTAAATGTCGACGGATAGTTTGTGCTCACACTGATGCTCCCTGAGCCTGCAGGACAGCTTGAATATCTTTGGAACTTGTTTGGGGCTGCCTATCCACCATCCGGACTATCCTGCGATGACACCTTTCATCAATATTTTTCTTCTGTCCGCACCCAGGGAAATTAGCTACAGTGCCATGGATTGCAAACTTCTTGATAATGTTGTGCACTGTGGACAAAGGCAAATCTAGATCTCTGGAGATGGACTTGTAATCTTGAGATTGTTGATATTTGTCCACAATTTTGGTTCTCAAGTCCTCAGACAGTTCTCTTCTCCTCTTTCTGTTGTCCATACTTAGTGTCGCACACACAGACACACAATGCAAAGGTTAAGTGAACTTATATTGCCCACACATGTTACTTGCCCCAGGTGAGTTTAAAGGAGCATCACATGCTTGAAACAATCTTATTTTTCCACAATTTTGAAAGGGTGCCAATCATTTTGTCCAGCCCATTTTTGGAGTTTGGTGTGACAATGGGGGAGATTCATCAAAACCTCTCCAGAGGAAAAGTTGCTGAGTTGCCCATAGCAACCAATCAGATCGCTTCTTTCATTTTTACCAAGGCCTCTGCAAACTGAAAGAAGCAATCTGATTGGTTGCTATGGGCAACTGGGCAACTTTTCCTCTGGACAGGTTTTGATAAATCTCCCCCAATATGTCCAATTAGATTTTTTTCCTCCCTTTTTTTGTTTAGTTCCAATACACACAAAGGGAATAAACATGTGCATAGCAAAACACATGTTACTGCAATCCTTTTCTGTGAAAAATACTAGAAAAAAATTCAGGGGTGCCAACATTTACGGCCATGACTGTATATATATATATATATATATATATATATATATATATATATATACAGAATAATTACTTTAATTTCAAAATATTGGAGCCAAATAATTAGTTCAAATTGTGTAACCAAAAGTTTTTGTGCTCAGATTTATAGGACTTTTCAAATAGCTCTTTAAGACATGAACATTTATTGCTGAGGTTTGGCTGGCAGGGTAGAGGAGAAACAGACTGTTGCATAAATTGCCATGCTAGAGGAGAGGCTCGGAACTCATAAATAATGCATTTTGACTCATCCCTAGTTACCTGGTAAACCATTTGTGAATTTTCTACACACTCTTAAAAATATCTGCAGTTTATGAATAAATTCTTGTTTAGAAAAATCTGCTCTGGTTCAAGGCTAAGAGAGTCAGTCAACATGTAGCATGCAAGCGTTACTGAAATATTAATTGTCGATATTTGCATAGCCGTCTATAATACCCGTAGACTCGGGCATGCTTGGATTTTTTCATGCAGTGGATTGCTGGATGTCTACAGTAAATGGTTGTGATATGTACACACAATTGTCTCATTCATGCAACTCTGACAATACATTTCCATCAAGTGTAGGAAGGAGAGGAACATTCATAAGAATTATACCGAATTTTAATTCGGGGGTTGATAGGATATTTTTTTTTTTTTAGATGCTTTTGCAATTTTCTCGGTTACCGAGCAACTGTATGCCACTGTGCTGCAGTTTTTAAATGCTTAAAGTAATAAGTTAGAGTACAAATATAAAACTCCATGTATCCAGAATCCAATATGTTTGCCTTTGAAATCTATTATTCATAATATCTATTTTTATCAGCTTTTTTACTGTAGCTTTAGCTTACCAGACTTAAAGGGGTACTCTGCCCCTAGAAATCTTATCCCCTATCCAAAGGATAGGGGATAAAATTTCATATCACCGGGGTCCCACTGCTGGGGCCTCCTGGGATCTCGGCTGCAGCACCCCGCTTTCATTACTGCACAGAGCAGACACGCTCTGTGCGCAATGACTGGCAATACAGGGGTCGGAGCATAGTTATGTCAGGTCTCTGCCCCCTCGTGGCGTAAGGGCCCGCCCCCTCAATACAAGTCTATGGGACTTGGCGTGGTGGCCATTGCAGACTTGCATTAAGGGGGCGGGCCGTGATGTCACGAGAGGTGGAGCCTTGATGTCACAATGCTCCGGCCCCTATATTGCTGGTCATTACGCACGGAGCGAGTCTGCTCTGTGCAGTAAACATAGCGTGGCGCTGCAGCCGAGATCCCGGGGGTCCCCAGCGGTGGGAACCCGGCGATCTGATATCTTATCCTCTATCCTTTGGATAGGGGATAAGATGTCTAGGGGCGGACTACCCTGTTAAATCAGTGTAGTAATGTGCCCTAAGACCTGTATACATAATAATATACCCATGTTAATATGTAAAACACCTTTTGATCTATGTATATCTGTGATCAGGCTTCTGAATTTCTCTCAGAGGCTGGGGGTGTTTCTCCTGGAGCATGATGAGCTCCCCCCCCCCTCCCCTCTCCCTTGTCATATGGCCTGCACAAACATATTAACATTTGCAAAGCATGTTGGCTGAATGCATGCTCTATATAACTCTAATGCAGCCATGCATGCTCTACAAAACTCTAATGCAGCCATGTGAAACTACTGTGCATGTAAATGCTTCTTAAATGAAGAGGCTGCATCATGTCTGGATCTCACACAGTTGAAAGCTGGATTATACACTGTACTGAGTGAGCAGAGGAGAGAGAAAACCACACCCCACTTCCCCTCCCTTCAGAATTTCAGTCCCTTTCTTTGTTGTAAAGACCAAGGAGCCCTAGATACCAGGGTTCATTTTCAAAATTAAAGACAGAGAGATACCCCCTAGTGGCCATGTTTTTAAACATTTATTTCACATCTTTAGCAATACAATTTTTTTATGAAGTATATTAGAAACAATGCTTCATTTTTGGGGAAGTATTAAATGGAAAAAAGTTGTTTCTAGCAACAGTAACGCTTTAACCTAAAAGCATAGCTATGGTTAAAATGTATCTCCATGCCAACTATATATATATATATATATATATATATATATATAATCCAAAGAGAGCAGCACTCCTGTAAGTCTACACAAGAATGATGGGGTGCACACAGTCACAACAGATCCAGGTCACAGATCTCCATAGGTAGCAGGCGAATAGGCGACAGCACTCCCATAAGGTGTAAATAAGCGGTCTTTATTCACATAGACATGGTGGCGACGTTTCGGCTAGCTCACCCAGCCAATATCGAGCTCGATAATGGCTGGGTGAGCTAGCCGAAACGTCGCCACCATGTCTATGTGAATAAAGGCCACTTATTTACACCTTATGGGAGTGCTGTCGCCTATTCGTCTGCTATATATATATATATATATATATATATATATATATCAGCCAAAATATTAATGATACATACAGTATCATACAGTAGTATCTCTCATAAGTGAGTACATCTCTCACATTTTTGTAAATATTTTCTTGTATCTTTTCATTTGATAACACTGAAGAAATTATGCTCTGCTACAATGTAAAGTAGTGACTGCAGAGCCTATATAACAGTGGTTAATGTTGTGTCCCCTCAAAATAACCCAACACACAGACACTAAAGCGTAACTCTGGTGGAAAAAATAAATTTCAAATCAGATTTGTAAATTACTTCTATTTAAAATTCTTAATCTTTCTAGTACTTATCAGCTTCTGTATATTACAGATATACTTCAGAAAAATTGTGTGAAGTTCTTTTCTGACTAACAATAGGTGCTCTCTGCTGACACCTCTATCCGTGTCAGGAACTGTCCAGAGCAGGAGAGGTTTTCTATGGGGATTTGATTCTAATCTGGACAGTTCCTGACATGGACAGGGGTGGCAGCAGAGAGCACTGTGGTCAGACAGAAAATAAATTCACAGCTAATAAGTACTGGAAGGATTAAGATTTTTTTTATAGAAGTAATTTACAAATCTGTTTAACTTTCAGGTACCAGTTGATTTGAAAACATTTGTTTTCTACTTGTTTCCACTGGAGTTCCCCTTTAATGTCTAAACCTTGGCAATAAAAGTGAGTACACCCCTAAGTTGAAATGTCCAAATTGGGCCCGAAGTGTCAACCATTGTGGCCACCATTATTTCCAGCACAGTTTTAACATGAAAATAACCAAATGCAGCTTTACTGAGTTCTTCTGTGCAGAATAGAGCCAATATAACTTTATGGCAGTCTTGGGTAAAAACCTTTTGAACTTCATACAACGCCATAATCACTGTGATTAGAACCCAGATTTACTTTAGGATTATTTCCAGCTACTGGAACTAACATTTCTTATAGCAAGCTTTTGCTTTTAACAGGTTTCTGGTTAGATCTAAACTTCTTTACATGTGAAATAGCTGAGAGCAGACAGCAGGCCAACCTGCACTTTAGCCTTAGCAAGACCAGACTGAACTGGTTCCAGCCCACAGGGTATAGTGGGAGGGACTTAGGAGACCCCCTCCCTCAGGCCTTTCAGAAGTTTCTATATAGAAACTGACTGAGGTCATGTGACCAAGGTTCTATACATTCTAACACGTGAATACAGCTCAACAGTGGAGGCAGTAAAGAGTAATATGTTACCCCTTACATAGCTATACTCACAATATTGAGACTTAAGAAGATTTACTGCTCAGCTACCCAAACACTAGCAGCTAGGAGTTGACACTGCACTATGACGTGTCCGATAAACTGGACAAAAGCACAAAAAAGAGGACCCTGTTATTTTATGTTTTATAGTATGCCCTTAAAAGCACCAGTATGGAGAAAATTATAGAGCAGTAGTAAGAAGTCTAAGCTGTTACTCAAACACGGAGGTATGATTATATTATTCACAGTAAACTTGTACAGTCTCTATTTGCTTTTATCACCTGATCCTTCAGTGAGTTGCTGGTCCATCTTCCAAAGACAAGACATTCATGAGTGCATGAATGTTTTTTTTGGGGGGGAGGGGGCATGAACAGAGCCTGGTAAGGGGAGACAAAAGCTTTTTTTTATTTCTTTGAAAATATATAAAAGAAACTCAATGCAAGGAAGTGAATGTATAAAAAAAAAGTAAATAACAGTTGTTGATGAGGATACCTAAACATTTAGCTCGGTAAAGAAATGGAAATATAGATAAGAAAGATAAGCTCACTAAAGAATAGTCCATCACCACAGCATTCTTGTAAGAAAAATGTTTTCTTCCTTCCTTACTGTCTCGTATTAAAATCACATCCAAAAGTGTGAATAGTCATGCGCATCAGAATCAATTCCTTAGTCATAACATAAATATTTGGCTACAATTCCTCTTTTTGGGGTTGTAACAATTATTTATTTTACATGTTTCCCAAGCTAGAGCACTATGATTGTGATAATTATACGTTAATAAAATAAGTTATGCTTTGAATAGTTCTAGCTATTGTTACAGCCTGGTGTGAACTGTTTGTAATTCCTGCTGACATCTATAGTCCACAAGAAGCCAGACACCCAACTACATGAACTATATGAGTATGTCTGAAGATTGTAATTACACTTTATTATCCAATCATGTGGAGATTCGGCAAAAATTGCTGTAAAAACCAAATGATATGATGCCAATGTGTGAATGAATCCTCTAAACCACTTCTCATCCCCTAGCAAAGGCCCCTGTTGCTAAACTTCAATAAATACATGGACCTTAAAGGGATACTCTGCCCCTAGACATCCCATACAATATCCAAAGGATAGGGGACAAGAGGTCTGATTGGTGGTAGTCCGGACGCTGGGACCCTCTGCGATCTCCAGCCTGGCACCCCACCATTCTGAACATGCCGGTTTTGGGTGACCAAAGTAGTAACGTCCCTCCCCCTCCATTTATGTCTATTGGAGGGGGAGTGATGGCTGTGATCCCACAACCACAACCATCATGCTCCCTCCCATAGACATGTGATGTTTAGAACATAAGTGATGTTTAGAACATAAATGTTCAGAACACTGGGGTATTGAGCTGGAGGTCGCGGGTTTCCAGCGCCCGGACCACCCATGATCAGACCTCTTGTCTCCTATTCTGTGGGGCTTGTTTTTTGGCATGCTTTTATCTTTGCTCTATTAGGACAGAGCGGTGATCAGTAACTTCCTCGTGTCATTCATTGGTTCAGGCTTTTGTTCTCTACTTCCTCCCAGAAGCTTTCCCTCCTCAGATTGGTTGCTGTTCCCCAGTAAGTCAGTGCATGGTGATTTAATTTACTTCATAGCAATAAGCACATGAAGCACTAGGAATAAAGATAAGATTCATTTATTATAATTGTTAAACATATACCGAACAAGCCTTAGTAGGAGAAAGCCTGGAGAATCACTTTAAGAAATATTCATTTAAATGTATATAACTCTTACTATTTCCCAAGCATTAACATTGTAATCTTGGTCACCGATTATTTTGATCAAGTTCAATAAGGTGACCACATGGAGTGACAAGTTAATGCTGGAAGTGGAGGGGTGCCTCTGGAGATCTTGCTCCTTTGCCATTCTAAGCATTAAATGTATTTCAGGCCAGGCCAGCTGTGACAGAACTTTATTTTGGAAAGAAGGCATTTTCCCTTCTCTCATTTAGTAAGGCATTACATTTCACAAGGACTTGTTTCTTTGATACACATTACCAATCACATGTGAGGCCTTTAAAAGAAATCTATCACCAGTGTCACCTGCACTAACCTGTCGGTACCGACAGATAGTGCAGGTGACACTGATGACAACAGTACTTGCCTTGTCCCGTTCCGTGGCAGGGATCTCCGGTAATCTTGTCCGTTAAGCTTCAGCTCCGGCCCGGCTTGGGCACGGGCGGAGCTTAGTGACGTCACTGCTGCTGCGAGACCCAGCAGAGAGCAGCAGCGGCTTGGGGCATGAGCGGAGCTTAGTGACATCGCAACTGCTGCTCCCTGCTAGGTCCCGCATCTAGAGAACAACAGTGATAACGTCACTAAGCTCCACCCATGCCCCAAGCAGGGCCGGAGTTGAAGCTTAATGGACAAGAATACCAGAGATCCCCGCCACGAAACGGGAAAAGGTAAGTACCGTTAACATCAGTGTCCCCTGCCGGTACCGGCAGGTTAGTGCAGGTGACACTGGTGACAGATTTCCTTTCTGTAGGTACATGCTTTAAGATGCTTAGAAATGCAAGATTCTATTAGACAGTATACATTTTCAGTAGAACTATGCCGACCACTTGGCACCCATGCCAATATGTACAGATGGTTTATAATTCAGTTAATACAGGTTAAAGGGGTTATCCACCATAAGGTGATTTAAGTACAGTGGGTCCGTAGTAGTGTTGAGCGGCATAGGCCATATTCGAATTCGCGAATATTTGTGAATATATGGACGAATATTCGCCATATATATTCGCGAATATTCGCATATGCGTAATATTTTCGTTTTATTTTCGCATATGCGAACTTTCACGTATGCGAAAATTAACACATACGAAAATTAGCATATACAAAGTTAGCATACGCTAAAATTCGCATATGCGAAAATTAGCATATGCGAATTTTCGCATATGTGAATTTTCGTCCGGCAGTCTCACACAGTAGTATTAGAGCCTTCTTTACACCACACAAGCTGGAAGCAGAGAGGGGTGATCACTGTGATGTGTACTGTGAAGAAAAAAAAAAAAAAAACGAATATTCGTAATTACGAATATATAGCGCTATATTCGCGAAATTCGCGAATTCGCGAATATGCGATATTCGCGAATAATATTCGAATTGCGAATATTCGCGAGCAACACTAGTCCGTAGCTATACTAATTCCTGACTGACTGACAGGCTGGGCACCACCAATGTCACCTCTCTTTACCAGAATCTCGTGCAGAAACATAAACGACGCTACCCCTATAAATTAAGTGATGCCTGGGCTTGTGAGACTTCAGTAAACAGTGGGACCAGAGTGGTGATGTCAGAGGTGCCTGGGCTGTCAATCACACTGGAGTAGCAGCGGTTACAGCCCGGAAAACTTAAACCAACAAATCCTGTTCTCAAGATCATATTATTATTACCCCACCCTCAAGCATCACTTTTATTAACGTGCACCCACAATCGTATAACACTGGGAGTATAACATCACATACACTGTTGATGGCTGCAGTCTTAACAACAAGTATAATAAAAAATATCACCGGTGACAGGCTTATTAACCTCTTGAGGACAAAGAATATCCCCTTCTATGATATGCACTAGGGAGCTGAGCACGGGTCATAGCGGGATGGCAAATGCCGGACACCACCGATCACAGCGTCTAAAATGTTAAGGAGCAATTCCTGGCTATTCAGCGGTGCTGATCTGTGTCCTGATCAGCTGAAAGGATGGCAGGAGGGCCCTTACCTGCCTCCTCGCCGTCCGATCAATGATCTGATGCTCCAGCCAGGTATGGCAGGCTGAAGCAGCACAGAACCGATAGCAATGATCAATGCTATGCTATGGCATAGCATGGAAATGTGTGTGCAATCTAGAGATTGCATGTAATAGTCCTCTATGGGGACAAAAACATTTTACAAAAAAAAAAAGTTAAAAAAAAGTTAAAAAAAGTGATTTAACCCTTTCCCTAATAAAAGTTTGAATCACCCCCAACAAACAAATAAACATAAAACTGTAATGTTACTTTAACCACATGGTCAATGGCGTATACGTAAAAAATATCAAAGTCCAGAATTGCGTATTTTTGGTCACTTTGTACACCCTTAAAAAATGTATAAAAAGTGATCAAAAAGTCCCATCAAAACAAAAATGGTACTAATTAAAAGTACAGATCACGGCACAAAAAATGAGCCCTTGCACATCCACGCATACGAAAAAATAAAAAAGTCATAGGGGTAGGAAGAGGACATTTTTAAACATGCTAATGTTCATACAAAAAGTGAAATTTTTTTTGAAGAAGTAAAACAAAATAAAACCTAAATAAATTTGGTATCATTTATATTGTATGGACTAGAGATGAGCGAATCAAAGCTGACGAACCCGAATTTGTTACGAATCCCTTCATTAACCCCTTAAGGTCGCAGGGCGTATCCATACGCCCCCGTCTCCGAGTCCTTAAGGACTCAGGGCATATGGGTACGCCCTGCGTTCTTCCGGCCCCTGCCACTCGCTGGACCGGGGACTGGACCGGGGTGCCTGCTGATATCGTTCAGCAGGCATCCCAGCATATCGGTCCTGTGGTCCCCCCATATCAGCGATTGCTGAAAATCGTGCGTCAATTCAGAAGTGCGATTTGCGGTTATTACGGGTCAATCGGGTCTCTGGTGACCTGGAAAAAAAGGGTGAATGGGTGCCGCCTCACGATCACGGGATTGATAGGTCGCAACGACCGACCAATCATGGACCTGCTGGGGACGGCGATTAGAGCGGAGATCGGCTCCAGCGGGGGTCTCCTACCTTGCCCTGGTCCGACGGGGTCCCCTCAAGATCCGTGGCGGCGACAGGAGCAGCAGGATCGGTCACGGCGGCAGGATGCAGCGCGGCGGACCCGGCGGCAGGATACAGCAGAAGGTGAGGCCTGTTCACCTCCTGCTGTTGCTTAGCAACAACTCTCGGCATGCAAAGCCAAAGGGCATGCTGTGAGTTGTAGTTTTGCAACAGCTGGAGTTCCAATTACAACTCCCAGCATGCCCTTTGGTAGTCTGTGCATGCTGGGGGTTGTAATTATGCAATAGCTGGAGGCACATTTTTTCTATGAAAAAGTGTGCATCCAGTTGTTCATAAATACAACTCCCAGCATGCACATACTACCAAAGGGTATGCTGGGAGTTGTAGCAGTGTGCCTCCAGCTGTTGCAAAACTACAACTCTCAGCATGCCGTTCGGCTGTCAATGTATCCTGATTGTTGCAGTTTCACAACAGCAGCTGGAGACACATTGATTGTGAAACAGAGTTTGTTACCTAACTCAGTGTTTTTGCAACCAGTGTGCCTCCAGCTGTTGCAAAAATACAACTCCCAGCATGCACTGAGAGACTGTACATGCTGGGACTTCTAGTTTTGCCACAGCTGGAGGCACACTGGTTATGATAAGTAACAAACTCTCAGTGTTTCACAACCAATGTGCTTCCAGCTGTTGCATAACTACAACTCCCAGCATGTATGGTCTGTCAGTGCATGCTGGGAGTTGTAGTTTTGCAACAGCTGGAGGTTTGCCGCCCCCCCCCCCCCCCCATGTGAACCTCTGCCCGTGTGAATGTACCCTAAAAACACTACACTACACTGCACAAAATAAAAAGTAAAACATTACATATACACATACCTCTACACAGCCCCCCCCCCCCCCACACACACACAATAAAAATAAAAATAAAGTCTTGTACGGCACTGTTTCCAAAACGGAGCCTCCAGCTGTTGTAAAACAACAACTCACAGTATTGCCGGACAGCCAGTGGGAGTTTTGCAACAGCTGGAGACACCCTGTTTGGGAAACACTGCCGTGGGATATTTTTGTGGTTGATTCAAATCCCCAATTTAGGCCTCAAATACGCATGGTGCTCTCTCGCTTCAGAGCCCTGTCATATTTCAAGGAAACAGTTTAGGACCACATATGGGTTATTTCCGTACTCGAGAGAAATTGCGTTACAAATTTTGGGGGGCTTTATCTCCTTTTACTCCTTATGAAAAGATAAAGTTGGGGTCTACATCAGCATGTTAGTGTAAAAAAAAAAAGAAATGCTTACTCTAACATGCTGGTGTTGCCCCATACTTTTAATTTTCACAAGCGATAAAAGGAAAAAAAGAACCTCAAAATTTGTAATGCAATTTCTCCTGAGCACAGAAATACCCCATATGTGGGTGTAAAATGCTCTGTGGGCACACAACATGGCTCAGGAGTGAGAGCGCACTATGTACATTTGAGGTCTAAATTAATGATTTGCACAGGGGTGGCAGATTTTACAGCGGTTCTGACATAAACGCAAAACAATACCCACATGTGACCCCATTCTGGAAACTGCACCCCTCACGGAATGTAACAAGTGGTATAGTGAGCCTGAACACCCCCAGGTGTTTCACAAATTTTCGTTAAAGTTGGATGTGAAAATTAAAAAAGAATTATAATTTCACTAAAATGCTGGTTTTACCCTACATTTTTCATTTTCACAAGGGAGAATAGGAAAAAAAAAGCCCCCCAAAATTTGTAACTCCATTTCTTCTGAGTATGAACATACCCCATGCGTGGATGTAAAGTGCTCTGCGGGCAAACTACAATGCTCAGAAGAGAAGGAGCGACATTGGGCTTTTGGCAAGAGAAGGTGTCTGAAACTGAAGGCCATGTGTGTTTACAAAGCCCCCATAGTGCCAGAACAGTGGACCTCCCCACATGTGACCCCATTTTGGAAACTACACCCCTCACATAATGTAATAAGGGGTACAGTGAGCATTTACACCCCACAGGTGTCTGACAGATTTTTGGAACAGTGGTCCATGAAAATGAAAAAAAATATTTTTCATTTGCACAGCCCACTGTTCCAAAGATCTGTCAAACACCAGTGGGGTGTAAATGTTCACTGCACCCCTTATTAAATTCTGTGAGGGGTGTAGTTTCCAAAATGGGGTCACATGTTGGGGGGTCCACTGTTCTGCACCATGGGGGGCTTTGTAAACACACATGACCTCCCACTTCTATTCCAACAAAATTCTCTCCCCAAAAGCCCAATGGCGCTCCTCCTCTTATGAGCATTGTAGTTCGCCCGCAGAGCACTTTACATCCACATATGGGGTGTTTCCATACTCAGAAGAAATAGGGTTACACATTTTGGGAGGCTTTTTCTCCAATTACCCCTTGTGAAAATGAAAAATTTGGGGTAACAACAGCAGTTTAGTGAAAAAAATATCATTTTTATTTTCACGTCCAACTTTAGCAGAAATTTGTCAAGCACCTGTGGGGTGTTAAGGCTCACTGTGCCCCTTGTTACATTCCTTGAGGGGTGTAGCTTCCAAAATAGTATGCCATGTGTTTTTTTTTTGCTGTTCTGGCACCATAGGGGCTTCCTAAATGCGACATGCCCCCCAAAAACCATTTCAGCAAAATTTGCTTTCCAAAAACCAAATGTGACTTCTTCTCTTCTGACCATTGTAGTACGCCAGCAGAGCACATGACGTCCACACATGGGGTATTTCCATACTCAGAAGAGATGGGGTTACGAATTTTGGTGGGCATTTTCTCCTATAACCCCTTGTAAAAATGTAAAATTTGGGGGAAAGCCAGCATTTTAGTGAAAAAAAAAATAATTAATTTACACATCCGACTTTAACAAAAAGTTGTCAAACACCTGTGGGGTGTTAAGGCTCAGCAGACCCCTTGTTATGTTCCTTGGGGGGTTTAGTTTCCAAAATAGTATGCCATGTGGGTTTTTTTCTGCTGTTCTGGCACCATAGGGGGTTCCTAAATGTGACATACCCCCCCAAAACCATTTCAGAAAAACTCACTCTCCAAAATCACATTGTCGCTCCTTCCCTTCTGAGCCCTCTACTGCGCCCGCCGAACACTTGACATCCGCATTTGAGGTATTTCCTTACTTGAGAGAAATTGGGTTACAAATTTTGGGGGGCTTTTTCTCCTTTTACCCCTTGTAAAATTGGAAAAACAGGGTACATGCGAGTGTAAAAAATGAAGATATAGAATTTTCTCCTTTCCTTGCTGTTATTCCTGTGAAACACCTAAAGAGTTAACACACTTTCTGAATGACATTTTGAATACTTTGGGGGTGCAGTTTTTATAATGAGGTTATTTATGGGGTATATCTAATAAGAAGACCCCTCAAATCCCCTTCAAAACTGAACTGGTCCCTGAAAAATTCCGATTTTGAAAATTTTGTGGAAAATTGCTGCTGAACTTTGAAGCCCTCTGATGTCTTCCAAAATGAAAAACATGTCAACTTTATGATGCAAAAGAAAGTAGACATATTGTATATGTGAATCAATATATAATTTATTTGCAATATACATTTTCCTTACAAGCAGAGAGTTTCAAACTTAGAAAAATGCTACATTTTCAAAATTGTCATGACATTTTGGGATTTTTCACCCAGAAAGGATGCAAGTAATGATGAAAATTTACCACTATGTTAAAGTAGAATATGTCACGAAAAAACAATCTCGGAATCAGAATAATCGGTAAAAGAATCCCAGAGTTATTAATGCATAAAGTGACAGTGATCCGAATTGCAAAAAAAATGGCTAAGTCCTTAAGGTGAAAAAGGGCTCAGTCCTTAACTCCTTGGGGACGGAGCCCATTATAATCCTAAGGACGGGAGCATTTTTTGCAATTCTGACCACTGTCACTTTAAGCATTAATAACTCTGGGATGCTTTTACTTTTCATTCTGATTCCGAGATAGTTTTTTCGTGACATATTCTACTTTATGTTAGTGGTAAATTTTTGTCGATACTTGCATCATTTCTTGGTGAAAAATTCTAAAATTTTATGAAAAAATTTAAAATTTAGCTTTTTTCTAACTTTCAAGCTCTCTGCTTGTAAGGAAAATAAACATTCTAAATAAATAATATTTTGATTCACATATACAATATGTCTACTTTATGTTTGCATCATAAAGTTGACATGTTTTTACTTTTGGAAAACATCAGAGGGCTTAAAAGTTCAGAAGCAATTTTCCAATTTTTCACAACATTTTCAAAATCAGAATTTTTTAGGAGCCAGTTCAGTTTTGAAGTGGTTTTGAAGGGCCTTCATATTAGAAATACCCCATAAATTACCCCATTTGTAAAAACTGCACCCCTCAAAGTATTCAAAATGACATTCAGTAGGTTTATTAACCCTTTAGGTGTTTCACAGGAATAGCAGCAAAGTGAAGGAGAAAATCCAAAATCTTAATTTTTTACACTCGCATGTTCTTGTACACCCAGTTTTTGAAATTTTACAAGGGGTAAAAGGAGAAAAAGCCCCCCAAAATTTGTAACCCAATTTCTCTTGAGAATGGAAATACCTCATATGTGTATGTCAAGTGTTCGGCGGGCGCAGTAGAGGGCTCAGAAGGGAAGGAGCGACAATGGGATTTTGGAGAGTGAGTTTTGCTAAAATGGTTTTTGGGGGCATGTCGCATTTAGGAAGCCCCTATGGTGCCAGAACAGCAAAAAAAACACACATGGCATACTATTTTGGAAACTACACCCCTCAAGGCACGTAACAAGGGGTCCAGTGAGCCTTAACACCCCACAGGTGTTTGACGACTTTTCGTTAAATTCGGATGTGTAAATGAAAAAAAAAAGTGCAGTTTTTTCCCCAAATTAACCATTTCTACAAAGGGTAATGGGAGAAAAATCCCCCCAAAATTTGTAACGGCCCTAAACTGAGAGTGAGAGAGCGCCATGCGTATTTGAGGCCTGAATAAGGAATTTGCAGTAGGAGTGGACCCGGTTACAAGGATGGGGCTTGTCTCCACCAAAACCCTACAGCAGTGTCTCCCACAGGGTGCCTCCAGCTGTTGCAAGACTCCCAGCCTGCCAGGACAGTCTATGGCTGTCCGGCAACACTGGGAGTTGTGGTTTTTACTGGTTGGGAACCACTGAGTTAGAAAACAGACTCTAGCTCAGTGATTCCAACCCATGTGCCTCCAGCTGTTGCAAGACTACAACTCCCAGCATGTACGGTCTGTCAGTGCACTCTGGGAGTTGTAGTTTTGCAACAGGCACACGGGTTGGAATCACTGAGTTAGGAAACAGACTCTAGCTCAGTGTTTCCCAACCAGTGTGCCTACAGCTGTTGCAAAACTACAATTCCCAGCATGCCCGTACAGTCAGGGATGCTGGGCGTGTAGTTCTGCAATATCTGGCCCTTCAGATGTTGCAGAACTACAACTCCGAGCATGCCTGGACAGTCTGGGCATGCTAAGAGTTGTAGTTATGCAACAACTGGGGAAGAACAGTGGCCTCCAAACTGTAGCCCTCCAGATGTTGCAAAACTACAACTCCAAGCATGCCCAGACTGTCCAGGCATGCTGGGAGTTATAGTTCTGCAACATCTGAAGGGCCAGATATTGCAGAACTACACGCCCAGCATCCCTGACTGTCTGGGCATGCTGGGAGTTGTAGTTTTGCAACATCTGGAGGGCTACAGTTTGGAGACCACCATGTAGTGGTCTCCAAACTGTGCCACTTCAGATGTTGCAAAACTACAACTCCCAGCATGCCCAGACAGTCAGTGCATGCTGGGAGTTGTAGTTTTGCAACATCTGGAGGACCACAGTTTAGAGACCACTACACAGTGGTCTCCAAACTGTGACCCTCCAGATGCTGCAAAACTACAACTCCCAGCATACCCAGACAGCCTTTGGCTGTGTGGGCATGCTGGGAGTTATAGTTTTGCAGCTTTTAGAAGGCCACAGTCAAGATCACTTATCGCGATCTTCACTGCAGCCTTCTCAGCCGCACTTTCCGGCCGCTGATCTTCCTCCTGCCGCCGCTGCTCCGGGATGCCGCCGCCTCCGCAGGTCCGGGTAAGCCGGGCCATGTCCCCCCCCCGTGTTCCCCCCGCTCTGTACCGACTTCGATTGGTGCACAGAGCGGGGGGAAATGAACTCTAACCCCCCGCCCCCCTCCTGCCGTTGGTGGTCAGCCTGACCGACCAATGGCAGGGGATAGGAGGGGGTGGCAACACTGCCACCTCGCTCCTATCCTTTAGGCTGGTCGGAGCTGTCTCCGATTAGTCTTATTTTCCGGGAGATCGGGTCACCAGTGACCCGATTTGCCCGGATAGCGGCAAATCGCAGGTCTGAATTGGCCTGCGATTTGCTGCGATCGCCGATATGGGGGGGGTCTCAGGACCCCCCTAGGCATTGCCACGGGATGCCTGCTGATAGATCTCAGCAGGCATCCCGGTCCGATCACCGCCCGGCGAGCGGCAGTGATCGGAAATGCCGAGGGCGTATGGATACGCCCTCCGTCCTTAAGTGACGGGACGCGAGGGCGTATGCATACGCCCTTCGTCCCCAAGGAGTTAAGAGGTTCAACTCCAATTTACTGCGGTCCAGGCTCTAGGGCATCTAAAATGGAGGATCCACATGTCAGTACATGGGCCAAGGAACGCTGGGAAAGCGGGAAGGCAAGGCCGGAAGGGAAGTAGGCAGGATGACCCTGAATCTCATGGAGGATGCAGTCCATCAGCAGCCCGTCGACCCTGTGATGTCACAGCCCTATAAATTCGGCAGACATTTTGCTACTATCATTCATTACACTGCATACAGATAAGACGGACATCGCTGTGTGTGTGTTACACAGAAAAGCTCATTCCAGCAGCATTTCGCATCATAGTCACATCAGCGTTCTGGTGAACAGAGAGCATTGTTTTTTTTCACTGAAAATTTTTTTCACTGCAGCCATTAACCTCCCAGTCACTTTCTACAGCATTGTATTACAGAGAGGGGCAGATAGCTGTGTGTTGCCTCATACATTTCAACAAGCTGCCTCTTAAACCTTACCAGAGGATGCAGGAATAATTTTTCAGCGCAATTCTGTGTCTTTGTTTCACAACAAATCATCTGCTGGTTATACTAGTCTGTAGATGGTATAATACCCAGCAGTCCATTCATAATAGTCTTTGATAGAGGGTAATTTTGTGTTTAGTAAATAGCTTTTTTGTGCTGCAGCACTGTTGTGTACTGCTGGTGTTGTGCAAAAATACATTTTTTTAAGCGTACTGTACCACATTTTTCTGCCCTCATAAGTGCATACCACATACGTACATCTATGTAGTGTACTATTTTGTACCTGTTAATCTGTCAAGGGCCTAGATGCTGTGAAAGTACAGGCAAAAGTAATCACCGGCTGGTGTTTTACAAAAATATGTTATTTTAAGCGTACTGTACTGCATTTTCCTGCCCTCATAAGTGCATACCACATACGTACATCTAAGTAGTGTGCTATTTTTTACCTGTTAATCTGTCAAGAGCCTAGATACTGTGAAAGTCAAGGCAAACGTAATCACCAGCTGGTGTTTTACTAAAATATGTTTTTGTTTTTTTACGTGTACTGTATCACATTTTTCTGCCCTCATAAGTGCATACCACATACCTACATCTAAGTAGTGTACTATTTTGTACCTGTTAATCTGTCAAGGGCCTAGATACTGTAATAAAGTCCAGGCAAAAGTAATCGCTAGCTGGTGTTTTACTAAAATGTGTTATTTTAAGCGTACTGTACTGCATTTTTCTGCCCTCATAAGTGCATACCAAATACGTAATCTAAGTAGTGTACTATTTTGTACCTGTTAATATGTCAAGGGCCTAGATACTGTAAAAAAAAGTCCAGGCAAAAGTAATCACTAGCTGGTGTTTTACTAAAATACATTATTTTAAGCGTACTGTACCACATTTTTCTGCCCTCATAAGTGCATACCACATATGTACATCTAAGTATGTACAATTTTGTACCTATTAATCTGTCAAGGGCCTAGATAGTGTGAAATTCCAGGCAAAAGTAATCATTGACTGGTGTTTTACTAAAGTACGTTATTTTAAGCGTACTGTACCCTATTTTTCTGCCCTCATAAGTGCATACCACATACGCACATCTAAGTAATGTACTATTTTGTACCTGTTAATCTGTCAAGGGCTTAGTTACTGTGATAGTCCAGGCAAAAGTACTTACCAGCTGGTGTTTTACTAAAATACATTTTTTAAGCGTACTCTACCGCATTTTTCTGCCCTACACCTACATCTAAGGAGTTTACTATTTTGTACCTGTTAATCTGTCAAGAGCCTAGATACTATGAAAGTACAGGCAAAAGTAATCACCAGCTGGTGTTTTACTAAAAGAAGTTTTTTTAAGCGCACTGTACCGCATTTTTCTGCCCTCATAAGTGCATACCACATACCTACATCTAAGTAGTGTACTATTTTGTACCTGTTAATCTGTCAAGGGCCTAGTTACTGTGATAGTCCAGGCAAAAGTACTTACCGGCTGGTGTTTTTCTAAAATAAATTTTTTTAAGCGTACTGTACCGCATTTTTCTGCCATCATAAGTGCATACAACATATGTACATCTAAGGAGAGGCATTGCCTTGACAATGACGCAGAAGTACGTTGGCAATGAACGTACCTCTGCGTCGTTGTCAAGGCAACGTGTCTATTCTGGGGCCGGGCCCGAAGCGCTTAGAAGAGGCCTCCCCGGTGAAGATAGCAGCCCAAGACCACTATCCCACCGGACGACCTCCTCTCCGGACAGTCATGCAGCACCGGACCAGCGCCGAGCGGAGGTGAGTACTGTACAGAACTAAAGGGGGTGAGAGGGGGCTGGATGATATCGAAGGCCGCAGTGGTCTTCAACCTGCGGACCTCCGGAGGTTTCAAAACTACAACTCCCAGCAAGCCCGGACAGCCGATGGCTGCCCGGGTGTTACGCCGAGCGCTCCGGGTCCCCGCTCCTCCCCGGAGCGCTCGCTACACTCTCCTCACTGCAGCGCTCCGGTCAGATCCACTGACCCGGGGCGCTGCGATACCGCCTCCAGCCGGGATGCGATTCGCGATGCGGGTAGCGCCCGCTCGCGATGCGCACCCCGGCTCCCGTACCTGACTCGCTCTCCGTCGGTCCTGTCCCGGCGCGCGCGGCCCCGCTCCTTAGGGCGCGCGCGCGCCGGGTCTTTGCGATTTAAAGGGCCACTGCGCCGCTGATTGGCGCAGTGGTTCCAATTAGTCTGATCACCTGTGCACTTCCCTATATCACCTCACTTCCCCTGCACTTCCTTGCCGGATCTTGTTGCCATCGTGCCAGTGAAAGCGTTTCCTTGTGTGTTCCTAGCCTGTGTTCCAGACCTCCTGCCGTTGCCCCTGACTACGATCCTTGCTGCCTGCCCCGACCTTCTGCTACGTCCGACCTTGCTTCTGTCTACTCCCTTGTACCGCGCCTATCTTCAGCAGCCAGAGAGGTGAGCCGTTGCTAGTGGATACGACCTGGTCACTACCGCCGCAGCAAGACCATCCCGCTTTGCGGCGGGCTCTGGTGAAAACCAGTAGTGACTTAGAACCGATCCACTAGCACGGTCCACGCCAATCCCTCTCCAGCACAGAGGATTCACTACCTGCCAGCCGGCATCGTGACAGTAGATCCGGCCATGGATCCCGCTGAAGTTCCTCTGCCAGTTGTCGCTGACCTCACCACGGTGGTCGCCCAGCAGTCACAACAGATAGCGCAACAAGGCCAACAGCTGTCTCAACTGACCGTTATGCTACAGCAGTTACTACCACAGCTTCAGCAATCATCTCCTCCGCCAGCTCCTGCACCTCCTCCGCAGCGAGTGGCCGCTTCTGGTCTACGCCTATCCTTGCCGGATAAATTTGATGGGGACTCTAAGTTTTGCCGTGGCTTTCTTTCCCAATGTTCCCTACACCTGGAGATGATGTCGGACCAGTTTCCCACTGAAAGGTCTAAGGTGGCTTTCGTAGTCAGCCTTCTGTCTGGAAAAGCCCTGTCTTGGGCCACACCGCTCTGGGACCGCAATGACCCCGTCACTGCCTCTGTACACTCCTTCTTCTCGGAAATCCGAAGTGTCTTTGAGGAACCTGCCCGAGCCTCTTCTGCTGAGACTGCTCTGTTGAACCTGGTCCAGGGTAATTCTTCCGTTGGCGAGTATGCCGTACAATTCCGTACTCTTGCTTCAGAATTATCCTGGAATAATGAGGCCCTCTGCGCGACCTTTAAAAAAGGCCTATCCAGCAACATTAAAGATGTTCTGGCCGCACGAGAAATCCCTGCTAATCTACATGAACTCATTCACCTAGCCACTCGCATTGACATGCGTTTTTCCGAAAGGCGTCAGGAGCTCCGCCAGGATATGGACTCTGTTCGCACGAGGCGTTTCTTCTCCTCGGCTCCTCTCTTCTCTGGTCCCCTGCAATCCGTTCCTGTGCCTCCCGCCGTGGAGGCTATGCAGGTCGACCGGTCTCGCCTGACACCTCAAGAGAGGACACGACGCCGTATGGAGAATCTCTGCCTGTACTGTGCTAGTACCGAACACTTCCTGAGGGATTGTCCTATCCGTCCTCCCCGCCTGGAAAGACGTACGCTGACTCCGCACAAAGGTGAGACAGTCCTTGATGTCTACTCTGCTTCTCCACGTCTTACTGTGCCTGTGCGGATGTCTGCCTCTGCCTTCTCCTTCTCTACTATGGCCTTCTTGGACTCTGGATCTGCAGGAAATTTTATTCTGGCCTCTCTCGTCAACAGGTTCAACATCCCAGTGACCAGTCTAGCCAGACCCCTTTACATCAATTGTGTAAACAATGAAAGATTGGACTGTACCATACGTTTCCGCACGGAGCCCCTTCTAATGTGCATCGGATCTCATCACGAGAGGATTGAACTTTTGGTCCTCCCCAATTGCACTTCTGAAATTCTCCTTGGACTTCCCTGGCTTCAACTTCATTCCCCAACCCTGGATTGGTCCACTGGGGAGATCAAGAGTTGGGGGCCCTCTTGTTCCAAGGACTGTCTAAAACCGGTTCCCAGTAACCCTTGCCGTGACTCTGTGGTTCCTCCAGTAACCGGTCTCCCTAAGGCCTATATGGACTTTGCGGATGTTTTTTGCAAAAAACAAGCTGAGACTCTACCTCCTCACAGGCCTTATGATTGTCCTATCGACCTCCTCCCGGGCACTACTCCACCCCGGGGCAGAATTTATCCTCTGTCCACCCCAGAGACTCTTGCCATGTCTGAATACGTCCAGGAAAATTTAAAAAAGGGCTTTATCCGTAAATCCTCCTCTCCTGCCGGAGCCGGATTTTTCTTTGTGTCCAAAAAAGATGGCTCCCTACGTCCTTGCATTGACTACCGCGGTCTTAATAAAATCACGGTTAAGAACCGCTACCCCCTACCCCTCATCTCTGAACTCTTTGATCGCCTCCAAGGTGCCCACATCTTTACTAAACTGGACTTAAGAGGTGCTTATAATCTCATCCGCATCAGAGAGGGGGATGAATGGAAAACGGCATTTAACACCAGAGATGGACACTTTGAGTATCTGGTCATGCCCTTTGGCCTGTGCAACGCCCCTGCCGTCTTCCAAGACTTTGTTAATGAAATTTTTCGTGATCTTTTATACTCCTGTCTTGTTGTATATCTGGACGATATCCTGATTTTTTCTGCCAATCTAGAAGAACACCGCCAGCATGTCCGTATGGTTCTTCAGAGACTTCGTGACAATCAACTCTATGCCAAAATTGAGAAATGTCTGTTTGAATGCCAATCTCTTCCTTTTCTAGGATACTTGGTCTCTGGCCAGGGACTACAAATGGATCCAGACAAACTCTCTGCCGTCTTAGATTGGCCACGCCCCTCCGGACTCCGTGCTATCCAACGCTTTTTGGGGTTCGCCAATTATTACAGGCAATTTATTCCACATTTTTCTACCGTTGTGGCTCCTATCGTGGCTTTAACCAAAAAAAATGCCGATCCCAAGTCTTGGCCTCCTCAAGCTAAAGACGCCTTTAAACGACTCAAGTCTGCCTTTTCTTCGGCTCCCGTGCTCTCCAGACCTGACCCTTCCAAACCCTTCCTATTGGAGTTTGATGCCTCCTCAGTGGGAGCTGGAGCTGTTCTTCTACAAAAAAATTCTTCCGGGCATGCTGTCACTTGTGGTTTTTTTTCTAGGACCTTCTCTCCGGCGGAGAGGAACTACTCCATCGGGGATCGAGAGCTTCTAGCCATCAAATTAGCACTTGAGGAATGGAGGCATCTGCTGGAGGGATCAAGATTTCCAGTTATTATTTACACCGATCACAAGAACCTCTCCTACCTCCAGTCTGCCCAACGGCTGAATCCTCGCCAGGCCCGGTGGTCTCTGTTCTTTGCCCGATTTAATTTTGAAATTCACTTTCGGCCTGCCGATAAGAACATTAGGGCCGATGCTCTCTCTCGTTCCTCGGATGCTTCGGAAGTTGAACTCTCTCCGCAACACATCATTCCTCCTGACTGCCTGATTTCCACTTCTCCAGCCTCCATCAGGCAAACTCCTCCAGGAAAGACCTTTGTTTCTCCACCCCAACGCCTCGGAATCCTCAAATGGGGTCACTCCTCCCATCTCGCAGGTCATGTGGGCATCAAGAAATCTGTGCAACTCATCTCCCGCTTCTATTGGTGGCCGACTCTGGAGACGGATGTTGTGGACTTTGTGCGAGCCTGCACTATCTGTGCCCGGGATAAGACTCCTCGCCAGAAGCCCGCTGGTTTTCTTCATCCCCTGCCTGTCCCCGAACAGCCTTGGTCTCTGATTGGTATGGATTTTATTACTGATTTACCCCCTTCCCGTGGCAACACTGTTATTTGGGTGGTCGTTGATCGATTCTCCAAAATGGCACATTTCATCCCTCTTCCTGGTCTTCCTTCAGCGCCTCAGTTGGCTAAACAATTTTTTGTACACATTTTTCGTCTTCACGGGTTGCCTACGCAGATCGTCTCGGATAGAGGCGTCCAATTCGTGTCTAAATTCTGGAGGGCTCTCTGTAAACAACTCAAGATTAAATTAAATTTTTCTTCTGCATATCATCCCCAATCCAATGGACAAGTAGAAAGAATTAACCAGGTCTTGGGTGATTATTTACGACATTTTGTTTCCTCCCGCCAGGATGACTGGGCAGATCTCCTTCCATGGGCCGAATTCTCGTATAACTTCAGAGTCTCTGAATCTTCCTCCAAATCCCCATTTTTCGTGGTGTACGGCCGTCACCCTCTTCCCCCCCTCCCTACCCCCTTGCCCTCTGGTCTGCCCGCTGTGGATGAAATTTCTCGTGACCTTTCCATCATATGGAGAGAGACCCAAAATTCTCTCTTACAGGCTTCATCACGCATGAAGAAGTTCGCGGATAAGAAAAGAAGAGCTCCTCCCATTTTTTCCCCTGGAGACAAGGTATGGCTCTCCGCTAAATATGTCCGCTTCCGTGTCCCTAGCTACAAGTTGGGACCACGCTATCTTGGTCCTTTCAAAATTTTGTGCCAGATTAATCCTGTCTCTTACAAACTTCTTCTTCCTCCTTCTCTTCGTATTCCTAATGCCTTTCACGTTTCTCTTCTTAAACCACTCATCATCAACCGTTTCTCTCCCAAATCTGTTCCTCCCACTCCTGTTTCCGGCTCCTCGGACATCTTCTCCGTCAAAGAGATTCTGGCATCCAAAAAGGTCAGAGGGAAAACCTTTTTTTTGGTGGATTGGGAGGGTTGTGGTCCAGAAGAGAGATCCTGGGAACCTGAGGACAATATCCTAGACAAAAGTCTGCTCCTCAGGTTCTCAGGCTCTAAGAAGAGGGGGAGACCCAAGGGGGGGGTACTGTTACGCCGAGCGCTCCGGGTCCCCGCTCCTCCCCGGAGCGCTCGCTACACTCTCCTCACTGCAGCGCTCCGGTCAGATCCACTGACCCGGGGCGCTGCGATACCGCCTCAAGCCGGGATGCGATTCGCGATGCGGGTAGCGCCCGCTCGCGATGCGCACCCCGGCTCCCGTACCTGACTCGCTCTCCGTCGGTCCTGTCCCGGCGCGCGCGGCCCCGCTCCTTAGGGCGCGCGCGCGCCGGGTCTTTGCGATTTAAAGGGCCACTGCGCCGCTGATTGGCGCAGTGGTTCCAATTAGTCTGATCACCTGTGCACTTCCCTATGTCACCTCACTTCCCCTGCACTTCCTTGCCGGATCTTGTTGCCATCGTGCCAGTGAAAGCGTTTCCTTGTGTGTTCCTAGCCTGTGTTCCAGACCTCCTGCCGTTGCCCCTGACTACGATCCTTGCTGCCTGCCCCGACCTTCTGCTACGTCCGACCTTGCTTCTGTCTACTCCCTTGTACCGCGCCTATCTTCAGCAGCCAGAGAGGTGAGCCGTTGCTAGTGGATACGACCTGGTCACTACCGCCGCAGCAAGACCATCCCGCTTTGCGGCGGGCTCTGGTGAAAACCAGTAGTGACTTAGAACCGATCCACTAGCACGGTCCACGCCAATCCCTCTCCGGCACAGAGGATCCACTACCTGCCAGCCGGCATCGTGACACCGGGCTTGCTGGGAGTTGTAGTTTTGAAACCTCTGGAGGTCCGCAGGTTGAAGACCACTGCGGGTGGAGAGTTCACTCGAGTATAAGCCGAGGGGGGCGTTTTCAGCACGAAAAATCGTGCTGAAAAACTCGGCTTATACTCGAGTATATACGGTACCTACATCTAAGTAGTGTACTATTTTGTACCTGTTAATCTGTCAAGGGCCTATTTACTGTGATAGTTCAGGCAAAAGTAATCACCGGCTGGTGTTTCACTAAAATACATTTTTTAAAGTGTACTGTACCGCATTTTTCTGCCCTCATAATTGCATACCATATACGTACATCTCTAAGTAGTGTACTATTTTTTACCTGCTAATCTGTCGTGGTCCTACATACTGTGAAAGTCCACACTGGCTGGTGTTTTACTAAAATATGTTTTTTTAAGCATAATGTACTGCATGTTTCTGCCCTCATAAGTACATACCTGATACCACATACCTACATCTAAGTAGTGTACTATTTTGTACCTGTTAATCTGTCAAGAGCCTACATAAAGTGAAAGTACAGGCAAAAGTACTCATAGGCTGCTATTCTAGACATATACAGTTTTAAGCTTATTGAAGCATATTGTACTCCCCTCATATACGCACTAAGTATGTCAGACAAAGAAGTGAAAGGACATGTACAGAGGAGTGGCAGAGGCCTAAATTCATCAGGCAGAGGTCACAGCAGACTAGGGGCAAGTGGCAGCAGGAATCGCAGTGAGAGGCCTGAGCTCCCATTATTAGATAGCGGTCGTGTCTCGACCAGCAACCCATCTGCCGTCATCTTTTGGTTAACACAGTCATCCACTTCATCACAAGTAACATCTGATACCACCAGTCAACAGTCGGTGGGTTCCTCAGACTCATCTCTTAGTTGACATTGCCCAAGAGCAGTCCCTGTCCTCCCATTGCATCTATCCTATGCTGTTCCCTCCCCTAAAGAAGTATCTTATACTGTGGGTTCAGCTTCACTATTCAGTGAGGAAGATCTAATAGAGGAGAGTCAGCAGCTACTGCCCAGCCAAGAAATGGAGGAGACATCTGCCACATCCCCCGCTAGGCGGGCAAGTAGTAATGATGAGAGTGACGTGGGAGGCGGTGTTGCCTCAAGCAAACACTGGGTCCTGAAGCAGACACTGTTGAGGAACCTTTGGAGGACATCAGTGACGTGCGGACACTTGTTGATGATGATGATGAAGCTGATCGCAATTGGGAGCCAGGTGCAGAAGGGGCTTCATCATCATCAGGAGAAGAGAGTTGTAGGTTGCCCGTGAGACAGCAGCTGAGCCAGTGGGTGATAGCATGGTTGCCAGTCAGCATAGTGGCAGAAGTGGAAATTCTGGAGCCAAACGTGTCTGGGGGAGACCACCTGCTTCGCGGCAGCCTACCTTCCCATGAGGTAGTGGAACACGAGTTCTTGGAGACGGCGGCAGTAGCAGTCAATTAGTGCGGACTGTTGGTGGGAAAATCAGCTACTCGTGGTGTGGCCATTTTTCATCAAACATCCGGAGGAGGTTCACATAGCCACATGCAAGATATGCAAGATATGTTGGCCAGGGTCCACCACCTCAGCCGAAGGGACCTGTTTGTCATACTCTTCTTCTGTCGCTCCAGATGCTCCTGCTCCTCCTACTTTTAGTCAGCCATTCAGCCAACAATCCATCAGCAAAGGCATATCCAAGAGACAACAGTATGCGCCCACTCATCAAATTGCGCAGAAAATGAATGTACTCCTGTCTAAGTTGCTGGTGCTGCAGTCCCTCCCTTTTCAAGTGGTGGACTCTACACCTTTCAGAGAACTGATGGCTTTTACCGAGCCGAGGTGGAGAGTGCCAGGCCGTCATTTATTTGCTAAGAAGGCAGTACCAGCCCTGCACAATTTTGTGGAAGAGAAGGTGGTCCAGTCGTTGAGCCTGTCGGTGTGTACCAAAGTGCATGGCAGTGCCGACGTCTCACAGCCCCATGAGCCCTGTGGGGCTGAACTGGAGAAGGAGGGGGGAGGGGCACAGTGGAGCACAGTTTAGGGTTCAATCAAATGGGCGTTTTTTGTAGTCATCTGACAGGAGAGGAGGAGAAGGGGCAGCCAGAGGAGCTAGAGGGTTGTGAGGAAGGCGAGACAGAGGACCCAGACAAACCGAGGCAGTATGCAGTGGAGATGGAGGCAGGGAGTCCATTCGAGTCACTTGCACAAATGGCACGATGCATGCTCAGTTGCTTGCATAATGACAGCCGAATTGTTACCATTTGGCAGCGGGATGACATTTGGATCTCCACCTTATTGGAGCCTCGCTACTGGCACAAAATGGGGTCCTTTTTCACACCCACTGAAAGGGAGGACAAACTGACCTACTACAGAGACATCCTACATAGTCCATTGGCCGATGCCTATAGGCGCCATCATCCATCCTCCTGCAGGTCTGACTCAGGGGGCCCCCTGCGCTCACCTTCCACTGCCATGCTGGGGAGGGGTGGGGTGGCAGGAGCAAGACCAGCTCCATCAGCAGCAGCCTCAGTCTACAGTCGCTGATGAGTAGCTTTCTTCACCCACATAGAGAAGCAACTCATCAGCAGCAGGTAGACATGGAGCAGGACCTGAACCAGCAGGTGGTGGCATACCTTGACATGCCCATGTCAACACACCTCGAAGATCTGCTGGACTTCTGGGCAGCCAAACTTGATTTATGGCCGCAACTAGCAGAGTTTGCCCTGGAAAAGCTGTCTTGCCCGGCCAGTAGTGTGCCATCAGAGTGGGTGTTTAGTGCGGCGGGGGCCATAGTCACCCCAAGGAGAACTCGTCTGTCCACGAAAAATGTGGAGAGACTTACCTTTGTGAAGATGAATCAGGCATGGATCAGCCAGGATTTCCACCCACCAGTGTCAGATGCATCAGAGTAGATTGACCATGGTGTCACACCAACACTTCACAAATATGTATAGTGCCAAACAGATTTAAGGTGCTGCTCCACGGTTACAAACATTCCTCTGCATCATACCTTTTTTCACCCACCTTCGTCACCGGGTACTGGTATTGCCACCCACCGCACCACTCTGTCACCAGGTCACTGTCAGGACTCCTGATGCTGGTTCAGCCAACTCAAGGCTGTGCCATTCAGACACTATATGGTCTCCTCATGCTTCAGCCAATTCCAGGCTGTGCCATTCAGCCAATATATATTTTACTGATGCTTCAGCCAGCTCCAGTCTGTGTCATTCAGCAACTACATGGTTAAGTGATGCCACTGGGCTTAGGACATTACCTATATATGTTTATGGTAGCACTAGGTACCATGCATCTTCAATAGAAAGATGCATTCTTAGAGATTGTGAGGCCCTATTGTCTCCTCATCTGCCTCCAACCCCAGGCTGTGCCATTCAGCCACTACATTGTCTCTCCTCATGCTTCAGCCACCTCCAGGCTGTGCAATACAGCCATTATATGGTCTCCTCATGCTTCAGCCACCTCCAAGTTGTGTCATTCAGCCAAGATAGGGTCTCCCCATGATTCACCCACCTCCAGGCTGTGTCATTAAGCCAATATATGGTTTACTGATGCTGATGGGCCTTGGCCTAAAAATGTTATGGTAGCACTAGCTACCAAAAATCTTTCATTTAAATTTCAAAATTGTACTCATGTCTACTGTCAGCTCTACTACTGTCAATGTCTACTCATGCTACTGTCAGCTCCAGGCTGTGTCATTCAGCAACTATATGGTTTAGTGATGCTGCTTGGCCTGGGACATTACCTTAAGAGGTTTATGGTAGCACTAGCAACCATAAATCTTTAATTTAAATTTCAAAATTCATCTTTTAATCTTAGGGATTGTGAAGCCCTAGTGTCTACTCATACTACTGCCAGCTCCAGGCTGTGTCATTCAGCAACTATATGGTTTTGTGATGCTGCTTGGCCTGGGAAATTACCTTAAGAGGTTTATGGTAGCACTAGCTACTAGTGTTGCTCGCGAATATTCGCAATGCAAATTTTTTCGCATATTCGCGAATTCGCGAATATTCTCGAATATAGCACTATATATTCGTAATTACGAATATTCTTTTTTTTTTTTCACAGTACACATCACAGTGATTACCCCTCTCTGCTTCCAGCTTGTGTGGTGTAAAGAAGGCTCTAATACTACTGTGTGAGAGTGGCGTGCGAATTTTCGCATATGCGAATTTTCGTGCATACTAGTTTTTGTATATGCTAATTTTCGCATATGCGAAAATAAAACGCGAATATTACAAATATGCGAATTTAGCGAATATATGACGATTATTCGTCCATATATTCGCGAAATATCGCGAATTCGAATAAGGCCTATGCTGCTCAACACTACTAGCTACTATATATCTTCAATTTAAATTAAAAATTCATCTTTTGATGTTAGGGATTGTGAGGCCCTATTGTCTTCTCCTTCTGCCAACTTCAGGCTATGTCATTCAACCACAATATGGTCTCCTCGTGCTGCTAACATCGCCACGCTGTGTCATTCAGCCACCATATGGTCTCATTCTGCCAACATCTCCATGCTGTGTCATTAAGCCACTATATGGTCTCCTAATGTTGCAAACACCTCCACTCTGTGTCATTCAGCCACTATATGGTCTCCTCATGTTGCCAACACCTCCACGATGTGTCATTCAGCCACTATATGGTCTCCTCATGCTTCAGCCATATCCAAGCTGTGTCATTCAGCCACTATATGGTCTCCTCATGCTGCCAACACTTCCACGATGTGTCATTCAGCCACTATATGGTCTCCTCATGCTGCCAACACCTCCATGCTGTGTCATTCATCCACTATAAGGTCTCCACATGCTTCAGCCACATCAAAGCTGCGTCATTCATCCACTATATGGTCTCCTCATGCTGCCAACACATCCATGCTGTGTCATTCAACCACTATATGGTCTCCTCATGCTTCAGCCACATCCAAGCTGTGTCATTCCACCACTATATGGTCTCCTAATGCTGCCAACACCACCACGCTGTGTCATTCAGCCACTATATGGTCTCCTCATGCTGCCAACACCTCCACGCTGTGTCAATCAGTCACTATATAGTCTCCTCATGCTTCAGCCACATCCAAGTTGTGTCATTCAGCCACTATATGGTCTCCTTATGCTGCCAACACATCCACGCTGTCTCATTCAGCCACTATATGGTCTCCTCATGCTTCAGCCACATCCAAGCTGTGTCATTCAGCCACTATATGGTCTCCTCATGCTGCCAACACTTCCACGCTGTGTCATTCAGCCACTATATGGTCTCCTCATGCTGCCAACACCTCCATGCTGTGTCAATCAGCCACTATATGGTCTCCACATGCTTCCGCCACATCCAAGCTGTGTCATTCATCCATTATATGGTCTCCACATGCTTCAGCCAAATCAAAGCTGTGTCATTCATCCATTATATGGTCTCCTCATTCTGCCAACACATCCATGCTGTGTCATTCAACCACTATATGGTCTCCTCATGCTTCAGCCACATCCAAGCTGTGTCATTCCGCCACTATATGGTCTCCTAATCCTGCCAACACCTCCACGCTGTGTCATTCAGCCACTATATGGTTTCCTCATGCTGCCAACTATTCCACGCTGTGTCATTCAGTCACTATATAGTCTCCTCATGCTTCAGCCACATCCAAGCTGTGTCATTCAGCCACTATATGGTCTCCTTATGCTGCCAACACATCCACGCTGTGTCATTCGGCCACTATATATTCTCCTCATGCTGCCAACACCTCCACGCTGTGTCATTCAGCCACTATATGGTCTCCTCATGCTTCAGCCACATCCAAGCTGTGTCATTCAGCCACTATATGGTCTCCTCATGCTGCCAACACTTCCACGCTGTGTCATTCAGCCACTATATGGTCTCCTCATGCTGCCAACACCTCCATGCTGTGTCAATCAGCCACTATATGGTCTCCACATGCTTCCGCCACATCCAAGCTGTGTCATTCATCCATTATATGGTCTCCACATGCTTCAGCCACATCAAAGCTGTGTCATTCAGCCATTATATGGTCTCCTCATTCTGCCAACACATCCATGCTGTGTCATTCAACCACTATATGGTCTCCTCATGCTTCAGCCACATCCAAGCTGTGTCATTCCGCCACTATATGGTCTCCTAATCCTGCCAACACCTCCACGCTGTGTCATTCAGCCACTATATGGTCTCCTCATGCTGCCAACTATTTCACGCTGTGTCATTCAGTCACTATATAGTCTCCTCATGCTTCAGCCACATCCAAGCTGTGTCATTCAGCCACTATATGGTCTCCTTATGCTGCCAACACATCCACGCTGTGTCATTCGGCCACTATATGTTCTCCTCATGCTGCCAACACCTCCACGCTGTGTCATTCAGCCACTATATGGTCTCTTCATGCTTCAGCCACATCCAAGCTTTGTCATTCAGCCACTATATGGTCTCTTCTTGCTACCAACACCTCCAAGCTGTGTCATTCAGCCACTATATGGTCTGCTCACACCGATGCCACCTCCAAGCTCTGTCATTGGGCTGCTCTACAGCAGTAATTCTAATAGCGATGCCTGTAATCTTTATGTCATACTGAATAACAATATTATTTCACTGCCCCAGTATGTTCCATATGCGTGTTAGAACAAAGCAAAGTATTCTACACCACTATTGAGGCTCTTTGTAGACCATAAATAGCCGTTTTTAATATAGATTCGCCACTAATAAATTCGACCCGAAACAAATTTTTTCAGAAAATTCGGCAAATCGGCCGAATCGGATTTTTCTAAAGTTCGCTAGATCTCTAGTATGGACCTACAGAATAATTACAAGGTCTCTTTTTTTTACCGAAAAGTGCACCGTGTGGAATTGAAAGCCCTCAAAATTTAAAAAATGGCGTGTTTTTTTTATAATTTTTATTTTTTTATTTTGCCCCACAAATTTTTTTTTTTGTTTTGCCATAAATTTTGTGTTGAAATAATTGATGTCAATACAAATTAAAATTGGTGGCACAAAAAACAAGCCTTCATATTGGTCTGTCGGGCGAAAATTTAAAGCGTTATGAAGAGGAGGAGGAAAAAACGAAAGTGCAAAAATAAAAAAGGCCTTTTCCTCATATGGTTAAAAACTCATATGTTACACTCCTCAGAGCTTCATCAGAGGTCTGGGCTAATGGCTTTCAAAAATGTAGACGACTGTTTGGCCTTATATATCCTTTGTTCCTGACATGACAGATTGAGGGAAGGAAGAATCATATCCAATGGTTACCAATATACTAGATGTGTTGTCAGACCCAGACCTCTGATGAAGCTCTGAGGAGTGAAACATGTTATGGGGGTTATTTGTTTTTAATAAGCCTGTGTCACCGATTATATTTCTGTTATACTTTTTAGTTTTTAGGACTGCAGCCATCAACAGTGTATATGATGTGATACTTCCAGTGTTATTGTGGGCGCATGCCCTCATGTGACAGTGACGTATACCTATTACAGTTGGACTGGTGACACTGGTGTTTTTTAAAATTTTTTGAGTTATACCTTTTAATAAACACGTTAATAAAAAATGATGTTTTAGGGTGGGGTAATAATAAGGGTATTTTTGATCCCGGGAACGGGATTGTCAGGAACCGGACTGGAAGCGGGTAGTGGATCCTCTGTGTTAGTGAGGTGATGGCGTGGGCCATACCAGGGGACCGGTTCTAAGAAGTTACTGGTTTTCTCCAGATCCCGCCGCAAGGCGGGATCGACTTGCTGCAGCGGTAACTCCCAGGTCGTATCCCCTGATAGCGACTCGACCTCACTAACAGCTGAGATAGGTGTAGTACACAAGGACAAGGCGAAGGCAAGGTCGGACGTAGCAAGAGGTCAAGGCAGGCGGCAAAGGTTCGTAGTCAGGGGCAACCGCAAAAGTCTGGATACACAGGCTTGGGAACACACAGAACGCTTTCTCAGGGCACTAGGGCAAAAAGATCCGGCAAGGACAGGAAGGGGGAGTGGGTTTATATACTTTTCACAGTAATTAGAACAGATTGGGCCAGGCATCAATTAATGCTGCACTGGCCCTTTAAATCTGAGAGACCCGGCGCGCGCGCCCTAGAGAGCGGGACCGCGCGCGTCGGGGCTAAGCAGACAGAGGACGGGGCAGGTAATCAGAATGGGATGCGACCTGCGTGCGGGCACGTCCCGCCGCGTGGATCGCATCCCCGCCGGAGGAATCAGAGCAGCGCTCCCGGTCAGCGAGTCTGACTGGGGCGCTGCAGGAAAGAGATGAACGCCGCGAGCGCTCCGGAGGAGGAGAGGGACCAGGAGCGCTCCGCGTTACAGTACCCCCCCTTAGGTCTCCCCCTCTTTTTGGAACCAAGGAATTTGTGGATAAGATCCTTGTCCAAAATATTGACCTCAGGCTCCCAGGACCTCTCTTTAGGCCCACAATTCTCCTATTCAATTAAAAAAATCCTTTACCTTGGACGACCTTGGAGGCGAGGATCTCCTTGACGGAGAAGACATCAGAGAGTTCAGTCAGGGAGGAGGGTATCTCTCGTGCAGCCAGACAATCCTTGATGTGGCTGGATAGACCTTTCTTGAAGGTCGCGCAGAGAGCCTCATTATTCCAGGCCAACTCAGAGGCCAGAGTACGGAACTGTACGGCATATTCGCCCACTGTAGAGTCTCCTTGGACGAGGTTCAGCAAGGCTGTTTCAGCGGAAGAGGCACGGGCAGGTTCTTCAAAGACACTGCGTTCCTCGGTGAAGAAGGACTGAATGGTAGCAGTGGCAGGATCGTTGCGGTCCCAAAGCGGTGTGGCCCAGGACAAGGCCTTTCCAGATAGCAGACTGACCATGAATGCCACCTTAGACCGTTCACTGGGAAAGTGGTTAGACATGATCTTCAGATGCAGCGAACACTGGGTCAGGAATCCACGGCAGAGCTTAGAATCCCCATTAAACTTGTCAGGTAGAGACAGGCGGACTCTGGACGTGGAAGCGGCAGCTCATTGTGGAGGAGATGCTGGAACTGGCGGAGGAGATAGAAGCTGCTGAAACATAGTAGTCAATTGCGACAGCTGCTGTCCTTGTTGGACGATCTGCTGGGACTGCTGGGCGATCACGGTGGTGACGTCAGCGAGGCTTGGCAGCGGTTCCATGGCCGGATCTACTGTCAGGAACCGGACTGGAAGCAGGTAGTGGATCCTCTGTGTTAGTGAGGTGATGGCGTGGGTCGTACCAGGGGACCGGTTCTAAGAAGTTACTGGTTTTCTCCAGAGCCTGCCGCAAGGCGGGATGGACCTGCTGCGGCGGTAACTCCCAGGTCGTATCCCCCGATAGCGACTCGACCTCACTAACAGCTGAGATAGGCGTAGTACACAAGGACAAGGCGAAGGCAAGGTCGTACGTAGCATGAGGTCAAGGCAGGCGGCAAAGGTTCGTATTCATGAGCAACAGCAAAGGTCTGGATACACAGGCTTGGGAACACAGAACGCTTTCTCAGGGCACTAGGGCAAAAAGATCCGGCAAGGACAGGAAGGGGGAGTGGGTTTATATACTTTTCACAGTAATTAGAATAGATTGGGCCAATTAGAATAGAGAGGGACCCGGAGCGCTCGGCGTTACAGGGATTTGTAGGTTTAAGTTGTAGCTTACCCTTGTTCCTGCTAGGGAATTATTTTGTAGTTGTGTTACAGCCCGGAGCACAATAACTACCTCTGGATTCAGAATGCCAGAGGACTACTTAGATTTTGTTACCCTATATAAAGTGTTGCCAATAGTTACATAGGGTTTAATCTGATGACAGGTTCCCTTTAACCTCTTAAGGACGCAGGGCATACCTGTACACCCTGCGCCCGGTCCCAGTATAAAAGGCAGGGTCGCCGTGAGCCCGCGTCATACCGGGTAGGTCCAGGCGGCTAATGACAGCCGGGACCTTGGGCTAATAATGTGCGGCGCGCTATTAACCCTTTAGACGCAGCGTTCAAAGTTGATTGCCACAATTAAAATGAAAGTAAAAGCTTCCCAGCAGCTCAGTCGGGATGATTGGTACCATCACCGTGAAATCACGATGTCTCGATCAGCTAGAACGCGAGTGGAGGTCCCCTCACCTGCTCCGTCGCGTCTGATCGGCGATTGATTGCTCCAAGCCTGAAATCCAGGCTTGAGCAATCGACTGCTGATTACACTGACCTTTGCCATGTTAATGCACGCCAATGATCTGTGTATAAGATCGGTATGTGCAGTGAAATAGTCAACACGGAGGTCTATAACACTGCAAATAATTATTATTTTTTTTTTTTAAATAGTCCGGCCCCGGACTAGTGACGTTGCCTTGGCAACGACGCGCAGGGACGTTCATGCGCAGGGACGTGCGCAATGTCACTAGTCCGGGGCCGGCCCGGAGCAGAGAAGAGGGCCTCCCGGTGAAGATGGACAGCCCGGAATGACTAACCCTCCCCACCGGACGGTCCCTGCAGCATAGATGGCCCGGACCAGCTCACCCTTCCTTCCCACCGAGGGGAGGTGAGTAGAAAACTAAAGGGGGGTCTGGATGATGACAAAGGCCGCAGTGGTCTTCAACCTGCAGACCTCCAGATGTTTCAAAACTACAACTCCCAGCATGCCTGGACAGCCAATGGCTTTCCGGGCATGCTGGGAGTTGTAGTTTTGCAACATCTGGAGGTCTGCAGGTTGAAGACCACTGAAAGGGACTGATAGGCGGAGAGTTCACTCGAGTATAAGCCGAGGGGGGTGTTTTCAGCACGAAAAATCATGCTGATAAACTCGGCTTATACTCGAATATATACGGTATATAAGTAGGGTATCATTTTAACCATATGGACCTACAGAATAAAGATGAGAGGTCATGTTTACAGAAAAATGCACTGCGTAGAAGCAGAAGCCCCCAAAATTAGCAAAATTGCATTTTTTCAATAAAATTTTGTCGCACAATGATTTTTTTTCCCGCTTCACCGTGGATATTTAGGTAAAATGACTGATGTCATTGCAAAGTAGAATTGGTGGCACAAAAAATAAGCCATAATATGGAATTTTAGGTTCAAAATTGAAAGCGTTAGAAGGTGATGAGGAAAAAATTTAAATGCAAAAATGGAAAAACCCTGCGTCCTCAATGGGTTAAAATAAATCAACAAAAAGAATAAAACAGTAATCTGTAATATGTCCACAAAAAAAAACCAACATTCCACTTGCCTACGTTACACCACAGAAATCATCATGTATAGTTATGCATTGTTTCTATCCTTTTCAAGAGTATAAAAATGTTTGTATTTAACATAAACACAAAACGCAGTGTCAACTTTTCCTTACTGGATGCATTAATATCTTTACACACATGACTGACAGCTTTCTACTTATGCACAATAAGCAGATGAGGAAGGAGAGCCAACATATTGTGAATACATCAGACTCCAGCCTCAGAACGCTGTTATTGCACTGGTATGTTCTACAAACATACCACTAATAAAATGGGTTACAGGTTCCTTGGGATCAAGTAGCACCCTAATGCTCAGCACACACTATGAACTGTTTAGCCAAACAGCTTTCCCATGTGTCCTTAAACAGTTACAATAATTTTAACAAATCAATAGTAAAAGGGAACATAAGAAATGTTGTAATGTATGTTTTAAATTAAGAGAAACAATCCTATTTTGCCATTTAGGAAACTCCTTTTCTGCTCTTTCTCCCTCTTAAAGCGTACCCGTCAGATCCACCAAAAAAAAACATTTTTTAATATATGACTCAGTACCTAATCCTGACTATGTACATCTAATTTTTATGTGTCTATCACCTTTATTTATTTTTTTATTACGCTTTTAATTTAGCTCACTAGTCTGAATTCCTCTCAAAAGGGGGGGGGCGTGGCCTCACTGTGCAGGTCTCCGCCCCCCTCCCTCAGTATGCTGTCTGCTCACATCTCCCCTAGCATTAGCAAAACTACAACTCCCAGCTTGTCCTCACTGACAGTAGCGGGACACAAGCTGACAGTGGGAGGATTTTTCCTCCAGCTATGAGCCCTGCACTCACAGCTGTCAATCAAGGAAGTGTGTCCATGACATAGGTGATGATGCATGGACTAGACTTGTGCAGAACCAAAAATTTTGTTTCTTTTCGTTTCGTATAATTTTGGATTAAACATTTTTTTCGGTTCTGTTCAACCTTCGGAACAGATTATTTAGTTTTATTCTGTTTTCGGACACAATCAATATAATAATATATGTTTTGGATCTATTCGGAAACTGTGCAAGTTTTGGACGCATTCGTTATTTCGGATCTATTCGTTATTCATATAAGTCCATTCACTTTCATTTGGGGCCGATTTTGTTATTCGTTTATATAGTTATTATTCCTAAAGAATAGCGAAAACGGCAGAATTCAGTAGTTAGGCCAGGTCAGGCCAGAGCTTTTCAACAAACTTTATTGAAGTGACACAAACTTACTATCTCATTCTGGTTTCTTCCACCCAGTGTGTTAGACTCAGAAGCTGTTTGTCTGTAGAGTAAAATTGATTAGTGTGTATTGTGAGCGTAAAAAAATCTGGTATAAGAGAAATTGTGTCTGTTGTGGCTGGGAGAGAGGATGGTGAGCATGCTGTGGGTGTGACTGAGAGTGAGGGTGTGCGTGAGCGTGCACATGTGTGGTGGCAGAATTGGGATAAAGCCTTGTGGGGTTGTAGGGTAGTTAGGGTGTTGCTGTTCGGGATAGTTAAGGGCACTGTTAACCCTTGTCACTCGTGACGCCAGGGTGTGGGTTAAATGCTGTAATCTTGATAGGCCTATTGCCACCCTTCCCAAGAGCAATATGTGATGCAGAAATAAAGGATTGTCCACAACCACTGTTAACTGAAAACTTGCAGGAACTTTTACTGAAGAAGTTCTGTTCATGCAGCAATAGTAACAGTCCAGATAACAGAGTCTCTATGCATATAGCTGAGCAGCGATTGACAGCTGGTTGGGATCAGATATGCTCAATTTAGCTTCTTAAGGATTGTATAGCATATATCTGCTGGATTTAGGGGTGCGTTTAGGTCCAGTGATCTTGCGATGAGTAGCGAGGAATTTCTTAGTCTATCCGCTATGTAAGAGGCCTAGGCCGCAAGGCTTTGGCCTAGTAAATCGTCTTGTAAGCAGCAGAGGTCCTACCTCTTCCAGAGTCAGCAACCCAAGAGAGGGATCAAGATGGCGCAGGTCCCTTATATGGGCAGGGGCTGGCCATTTTGAATTGGTCCATAACAACTGTCACTCACCGTTACAGTGCATTGTGGGTGAACACGTCACGAGAACCTCCAAAGGTCCTGTAGCAAAACCATAGAGTTCTGAACTAATCACGTGACCCGCAGGTCCTGCTACGCTTGACTAGGTAGGCCATTACATATATACATATCTATACTTATACTTATATTGATAAGAACTTCTATATAGTCATCGACTAAGTGAGGGGTGACAAGGGGAAAACTACAGAAGAGGGACCCCGACGTCCTAGTGACTAGTGAATATGGGGACCTCTATAAAGGTAACGTATAAAATACGGTACCGGGACACCACAAACCCCCTTACTTAAAATAAGTCGACCCCGACGCCTGTCCCCTAAGGCAGAGGAACTAGGACTAGAACAGGATTATATATATATATTTTCTATACATCCTGACAAAACCTGAGTAAACATTAAACACATTTATACTTGCTTGTTACTCTGACTAGCATATTGACTAGACAATATTGAAGCTATCTAGACATTTTGAAGCTATCTAGACAGTAGTGAAGCTATCTAACCTTTAGTTTCTAGCTCCTTAGACATTTCTTATAGCTCTCTATAACATTTATGAGGCTAACTAGACATTTATATACAGCTTTCTATAACCTTTAGTCTCAAGCTGTCTACACATCTTTAAATCTCACCACATTTTTATTTTTGCCACGATTAGTCATCTGTTGGTACACAGAAGGGTATATTGGCTTGCCCGAGGCTCTCTACCAATGAGGATGGCTACTAGGGTCTATCGGCTACACGCTACTTACCCCTAGAACACAACAGTATAACCTACCTAGGTTACCTTTTAGAAATACATGTTTAATTCTAAGCTCGCAAGAGCACCTACTGGCCAGGTAGAGCATCTCACACACGTAATACAGAGAACAGAAACATGAGTGTACCTAACAGTGGCAGGAATTGGGTATCAATAAGCTACAATTATCAATAGGCTACAAGTGTTTCTTGAATGTGAGATATTTTCAGTTTTTGTGTATTTACTGAAGAAGAATGAGGTAGTACATTTAAGTGAGTAATTTGGTGTACTGAAAAGATATAGGTAGTACATTGAAGAGAGTCATTGAAGGTACTATATGTGCAGGAACTAAATGTAAATCTTGGTACCTTAAGGGTATTTTACCCCGTGTAGTCCTTTGAGACCGTCGCAACACCACCTCTGAGTCATCAGGAGTCTCTTCACTCGACGAATCTGCAAGAACTTCAGTCCCCAAGGGACCAGCTGGAGGTCAGGAAACAGGTGCAACATCTTCGGTTGAACTGAGAGATTCTCTGAAGTCAGGTGGAGAAGGTGCAACAAGACTTGGAGCGGTCACAGGAGCAGGACTGATGCTTGGTGTATCGACCAATGATGGCTGACAGGGAGAAGCAGTTATTGGCAGCTGTCTGGGTGGAACGGCTACTGGCAGCTGACTGGGTGGAGCAACCAGTGGCGGCTGGCTGGGTTGAGCTGGACATGGTATACCCCAATACATGACAGGCTGATGAGAGGGGAACAAAGAAATGTCCATAGTGGGATAAATTCCCTCTCCCGGCACATATTCTCTCACTGGCCTTGCTGGGGGTGGAGTAGGCGGAGAAGGTGGAGGTGGTCCAGGCCTTCTTTCAGGCACACTTTTATTCTGTTTCTGTGGACCACCTGCGGCACGAACCCCTCTTTCTGTATTTCATATATGTCCGTTTCCTGGTACGGGATCGCAGTAATGTTATAAGGTTCCGTTTCCCACAATGAGTCCAATTTATGGGTCCTAGGAAATTTTCTGAGCCACACCTTATCTCCAAGCTGTAAGGGCTTAGCTGAAGCATGCCAATTATAATCTCTCTGCTGTCGTCCATGGACTTCGCCCATTTTCTTCTCAACAATGCTTTTGGCCTCCTCTATCCTCCGTTGATGCTCCGACACCCAACCTTGAGAAACCTGAGGGAATTGTTGAAAGGAGCCTGCAGCCCGAAGGTCCGATCCTTTGGCAATTGGCCATGTCAGCCCATCATCAGGAAAAAGGGGGTGTACCCTGTAGAACAGTGGACTGTGTTGTTGTAAATTTCGAGGAGCTCAGGCAACAACCAGGGCCACTTTTCTTGCTTTGAAACAGAGGCAGCTCTGAGCATCTGAAAGAACACTTGATTGATCCTCTCGCAGAGCCCATTCCCCTGGGGATGGTAGGCTGTCGTCCGGAGCTTTTTGCAGTTATGCAACTGGCAAAGTTCTTGGAACAACTGGGCTTAAAAGGCGGTTCCCCGATCCGTGAGGACCGATTCGGGACACCCCAGAGGTTGGATCCAGTGACGATAGAAGAGCTGGGCAGCCGTCTTGGTGGTAAGGTCCTTGACAGGGACCACGACCACCCACTTAGAGTAATGGTCCACCATGATCAGGGCATGGCAGTAGCCAGATCGAGTGGGGGCCAACTTCACATGATCCAAGGCAACAATCTGATTCGGTCTCTCCGTACAGATGGGATGTAAAGGGGCCCTTGCGTCCCTACAGCGATTCTTGATAACATTGCACACGGAGCATTCAGCGCACCATTTCTCGATGTCTCCCCGCATCCCTATCCAGTAAAATCTTCTTCTGACGGAGGCTTCAGTCTTATGGACCCCGAAATGCCCGGACTGGTCATGATAGGCATTCAGGACCATGGCTGCATCTCTTCTAGGGACCACAATCTGATGTATACGATCCCTGGAAACTGGGTCCAGGGAATTTCGGTATACCAACCCCTTGTGCAGGAACAGGCGATTCCTCTGTTGCCACAGCCGTTTCAATTCAAAGTCCCCTTGTGTCTTGTGAAGCCGAGTGGGCCCTTTCTTGTGGAGGCAATAGTCTAAGAGGTCCCCGATAACCCAGCTTTCGTCCTGAAGTGTCTTCCATGTAGATAAATCTTCAGGGACTTTGAGAGATCCAGGTTCGTCACCCTCCTGGGCAGTTAGAGCACTCTGGCTCACGAACCTTCGGTAGAAGGGAGGCATCTCCACATCTTCCCACACATCCTCAACAGGAGGTGCTTCCCCCGGAGCCATGCGAGAAAGTACATCCGCGTTAATGTTAGTTTTTCCGCTGCGGTACTTGATGTGGAAATCATAGTTGGCCAATCGGGAGGCCCAGCGTTGTTCAAGAGCCCCCAACTTAGCAGTGTTCAAATGGGCCAAGGGATTGTTATCAGTATAGACCATGAAGGGAGTAGCAGCCAGATAGTCTTTAAACTTCTCAGTAATGACCCAGACCAAGGCCAGGAGCTCCAGTTTGAAGGAGCTGTAGTTGGCGTCATTCCTTTCAGCGCCTTGGAGGTGTTGTCTGGCGTAGGCAATTACCCTCTCTTTGCCATCTTGTACCTGAGATAAGACTGCTCCCAGACCTTTGACGCTAGCGTCTGTATATAAACGGAACGACAGGCTGTAGTCAGGATACGCCAAAATAGGGGTTTCCATGAGGAGGTATTTCAGGGCTCGGAAGGCCTTTTCTTGATCTTTGGCCCACTGTATGGGTAACCTCCCATTATAATTCTCCCGGGCAGTGCCTCTCAGTAACTCGGTCAAGGGTCCAGCAATTTGGGCAAAGTGGGGGATGAAGCGTCGGTAATAACCAGCAAATCCCAGGAAACTTCGGACGTCTCGCACTGTCTTGGATGTAGGCCACTCTCTCACAGCACTCACTTTATCCGGATCAGGCTGGACTCCTTGGGCACTGACGACATTACCCAGGTAGTGTACTTGCGGCTTCAACAGATGACACTATGTTGGATAAGGACTCGGAAAACTTCTTTCAGGTGGTCCCGATGTTGCTGATATGTCCGGGAATAGACAATGACGTCATCTAAATACAACAGAAGACTCTGGAAGTTGAGATGTCCTAAACATCGCTCCATTAAGCGTTGGAAAGTAGCCGGTGCATTGCACAGTGGAAAGGGCATTCTTTTGAACTCGAAGAGTCCCATGGGGGTCACAAATGCTGTCTTCTCTCTATCCTCCTCCGCCATTGATACCTGCCAGTAACCACTTGTCAAGTCCAGTGTGGAAAAGTAGGCGGCAGACTACAGTGCAGTCAAGGATTCTTCCATACGGGGGAGAGGATAGGCATCCTTGTGAGTTAAGCCGTTCAATTTCCGGTAATCTACACAAAAGCGGGTAGTCCCATCCTTTTTCTTCACAAGGACCAAAGGTGCTGCCCAAGGACTCTGGCTTTCTTGGATAACATCAGCCTCCTTCATTTCCACAAGCATCTTCTTTATGGTCTGATACATTCCAGGAGCCACGGGGCGATGCCTCTCCTTAATGGGTGGACTGTCCCCGGTGAGAATGCGATGTTTGATCATCGTGGTCCTGCCAAAGTCTGTGGGGAACTTGCTGAAAGCTTCTTGATATTGTTTAACCACCTGGATGACTCCTTCCACCTGTTTCCTGGGGATGTCTTCGTCCCCTATTTGTAGCTGGACCCACCAATGTTCCGCTGGATTCTGATCAGGTCCTCGTTGGGCCACTTGTGACTTCGAGACCACATCTCTTGCGTCTAAATGGTGCAGTTTAGCCACAGGGGTGTATTTGGGTAGCCGGACGGCAACTTTAGAGAGATTAATGAGTCTTACTGGAACTTTCCCATTACGTACTGTTACCAGGCTTCTAGCTGCTCGCACCAAGGGACAATCTTCCAGCATGGTTCACAAACTTCTGTTCTGCTTGGAGTACTTTGAGGTGGTGTTGCGCAGCTCGCCGGCCTGGAGGTGACATGTGAATGAGAGATGCATGCAGTAAACAGACAATATCATCAAAACAGTGTCTCATAATGTACATTCCTAAGATGAAGTCAGCTGCCCCTTCATCCTTAACACTGGAGATAATCACAACCTGCCTTTCCAACACATGCTCTCCCACCTTCACCGTGGGCTCCCAGTAGCCATGCCTGGGTACTGGTTTCCCGTTCCCTGCGATTACTCTAAACTCCACTTCCTTAGGCTCACACAACCTTTCTGGACCCCAATACTTATAGAAAACTCTCTGCGGAATAGTGGACACCTGAGACCCAGTATCTATTAGAGCTTGCAACCGGATACCTTCAACTATCACCTGTACATAAGGGCAAGGAGCAACATACAATGACAGTCCTTTCTTGTTGCCGGTTGGTTCTGGACCTTCATCAGCTAAAGCCCAGCATTGGCTCTTCCAGTGTCCATTCTTGTTACAATAACTACAAACAGGTCTCTGACTCCCAGGCAGTCTCACAGGAGGGGTATCAGGTGGATTGGCAGGGCGGGGGTCAGGTTTCCTAGGTGGGAGTGTTGTAGGTCTAGGGGGATTGGGCCGGACGGTCATTTCTTTAAAGGCCCGGGCTAACTGTTCAATGTCCTGTTTAATGTCTTGTAAATCAGCTGTCCAAGGGCTAGGGGTAGGCATTGTAAGAGCAGGCTGATAAGGGACAGGTGACTGGGGCGAGGGCCCCGGGGATTCTGTAGCAGGGACACTAGCCTCCTCTGTCTGGGGTCCTGATTCAATCACCTTAACCGCTAGTCTCTTAAAAGCTGGGAAGGCCATGTTGGGATTTTGCACAGCTAACATCCTAAATTGGCCTTGTCCCACTTATTCTGTGCTCCCTCTATAAAACAGTCCATCAGCACTCGGTTACCCTGATCGGGCGTAATGCCATCCAGCTTTTGCACCGCCTCTAATGCGCTCTGTAAAGCTACTGCATATGCTCTGAGAGGCTCACCTGGTTTCTGACGTCGCTCATATAGTCTGAGGCGTACCTCAGAGGGGGAATGAGATTCAAACACCTGAGAGAGTCCTTAAAAAATCTGCCCCACTGTGGCTTTTTCAGCCGCTGGCCAGGTGCGAAGTTCCTCCAAGGCAGGTCCCTAAATATTCTCCCTAAAGTCTCTCAACGTGAAGGGATCTCCGGTGTACGTGGGAAGAACGGGGTTTCCCAGGAAGACAGGGGCAGCAACAGGGGCTCCCAACATGTAGGGAACAGCTGGGGATGAAGGTGGATCCGGACTTGCTCGGGGTGAAGGTCTTGCCGTTGGTGTCGCAGGAGGACTATGTCGTTGTCGGTCAGGCAGCATCAGTATGGGTGGCAGCATTCTTCTGACTTGCGGTGGGGACCTCATTGGCGGGGTCCCAGGAGCACCACCTTCCTGTTGGTCAAGTGGCGGTGATGGAGTTACAGGCTCTGACAATCTTTTATTGAGTGCCCTGGCCCTTTAAATGAAGCTTGGATCTGTATGTCCCCGACTTTGGGCTCTGGCAAGATGGCTGGCGCCACACCGCAGACTTCGGTGGGCAGAGTTTCTGTATCCCGCGCGCCGGAAGGCCTCGCGCCGGTTTTAACTCTTTTCAACGAGGATTGCAGCTCCGCTGTACTCTTCGCCTCCCCCCTTACTTTTCATGTGGCCCCTTTGTAATGCACCACACGCACCGCTACTGTACACTGCAATGCGGTCTGCGACACATGAACAAAGTCCGTCACTTTCTGGGGGGGTGTACAATTTCACTAGTGGCAACAGCAGTAGGCACACACCCGAATCCTGTTCGTGCGACGCCAAAAAGGCTTGTGGTGGCCGAATTGGGATAAAGCCTTGTGGGTTTGTAGGGTAGTTAGGGTGTTGCTGTTCGGGATAGTTAAGGGCGCTGTTAACCCTTGTCACTCGTGATGCCAGGGTGAGGGTTAAATGCTGTTATCTTGATAAGCCTATTGCCACCCTTCCCAAGAGCAATATGTGATGCAGAAATAAAGGATTGTCCACAACCACTGTTAACTGAAAACTTGCAGGAACTTTTACTGAAGAATTTCTGTACATGCAGCAATAGTAAGAGTCCAGATAACAAAGTCTCTATGCATATAGCTGAGCAGCGATTGACAGTTGGTTGGGATCAGATAAGCTCAATTTAGCTTCTTAAGGATTGTATAGCAGAGATCCGCTGGATTTAGGGGTGCATTTAGGTCAAGTGATCTTGCGATGAGTAGCGGGGAATTGCTTAGTCTATCCGCTATGTTAGAGGCCAAGGCCGCAAGGCTTTGGCTTAGTAAATCGTCTTGTAAGCTGCAGAGGTCCTACCTCTTCCAGAGTCAGCAACCCAAGAGAGGGATCAAGATGGTGCAGGTCCCTTATATGGGCAAGGGCCGGCCGTTTTGGATTGGTCCATAACAACTGTCACTCACCGTTACAGTGCAATGTGGGTGAACACATCACGGGAACCTCCAAAGGTCCTGTAGCAAAACCATAGAGGTCTGAACTAATCACGTGACCCGCAGGTCCTGCTACGCCCGAATAGGTAGGCCATTACATATATACATATCTATACTTATACTTATATTGATAAGACCTTCTATACAGTCATCGACTAAGTGAGGGGTGACAAGGGTAAAACTACAGAAGAGGGACCCTGACGTCCTAGTGACTCTGACTATGGGGACCTCTATAAAGGTAACGTATAAAATACGGTATTGGGACACCACACATGAATTTGGGTCTGAGCGTGAGAATGTTGAGTGCGTTAGTGGTGGCGGGGAGAGAAGAGGAGTCGAGCAGGAGTTTTGCAGGTGATGATACTGCAAGAATCCTAGGTTGGGTGATATCTGACTCTATCAGCCACACCTCTGACAGTGACGAGAGTCAGCGCTCAGTCACACCTGCCAAAAAATCCAGAGGGCCCAGATTTATAGAGGCAGAAAACCTTGCGCTGATGGCTGCTGTCATCAGTGAAAAAAACATATTGTTTACCACAACTGTGGGCACAAGGGAAAAGATGGCTGCCTGGACCAGAGTGAGGGACAAAGTGTCTCAAGTTGACACAGTGGACAGGACAGTCAGCTGTGTCAGGCATCGGTGAGTAAATATTTCCATATGATATCAATGTTGGCAAAGACATATTGCAAAACATAAACTATCTTTGTCTAAGTATACCATTCTATAACCTTTATTGTTACACATATGTCCTTTACATCCTAGATTTCTAATTGCATCTATTGTATACAGATGTGGTTTCACCCCTTAAGCATATGCTCACCAGCTTTCTTGCCAAAAAATACCGGCCATGCTCAATTGCATTATTAACCCCTTAAGGACCAGGTGTTTTTTCTGTTTTTGCACTTTCCTTTTTTTATTCCTTACCTTTAAAAAAAATCATAACTCTTTCAATTTTGCACCTAAAAATCCATATGATGGCTCGTTGTTTGCACCACCAATCCTACTTTGCAGTGACATCAGTCATTTTACCCCCAAAATCTATGACAAAATGGCAAAAAAAATGATTGTGTGACAAAATTGAAGAAAAAACACAATTTTGTAACTTTTAGGGGCTTCCTTTTCTACATAGTACATTTTTCGGTAAAAATGACACCTTCTCTTTATTCTGTAGGTTGATATGGTTAAAATGATACCCTACTTATGTAGGTTTGATTTTGTCGTACTTGTGGAAAAAATCATAACTACATGCATTTATACGTTTAAAATTGTCATCTTCTGACCCCTATAACTTTTTTATTTTTCCGCGTATGGGGGTGGGTGGGTATGAGGGCTCATTTTTAGCACCGTGATCTGAAGTTTTTAGCGGTATAATTATTGTATTGATCAGACTTTTTGATCGCTTTTTATTAATTTTTTCATGATATAAAAAGTGACCAAAAATACGCTATTTTGGAATTTTTTTGCGCGTACGCCATTGACCGTGTGGTTTAATTAATAATATATTTTTATAATTCGGACATTTCTGCACGCAGCGATACCACTTATTTTTATTTACACTGTTTTTTTTTTTTTTTTTTTTTTAAATGGCAAAAGGGAGGTGATCCAAACTTTTATTAGGGGTTAAATGATATTTATGAACTTTTTTTTCCAATTTATTTTTGTAAGGGGCTATAACACTGCAGACACTGCTCTTTTACATTGATCAATGGCTGCTCATAAAAAAAACATTGATCGATGATTCTTCTTGAGATCTTCATGCCTGGATCTCAGGCACTGAACAGTCATTCGGTGATCGGACACCAGGAGGCAGGTAAGGGGACCCTCCTCATGTCCTACAGCTGTTCGGGATGCCACGATTTCACCGCAGCGGTCCTGAACAGCCCCCTGAGCTAACCTGCATTAGTTTACTTTCACTTTAGACGAAGCGATCAACTTTGAATGCCGTGTCTTAAGGGTTAATAATGTGCAGCACCCCACGATCAGTGCCGCGTGCTATTAGCCACGGGTCCCAGCCGTTGTTAGAGGCCGGGTCCGACCCGCTATGGCGTACAGGTACGCCCTTGGTCCTTAACAGGTTAATTATATATGCTTGACATCCCAGGATACACCTATGAAGGGGATATTTTGTTCTATTCTGACCCCTATAATTTTCGTACTTCTCCTTATACAGTCCTGTAAGAGGGCTCATTTTTTGCACCCCGGTCTGTAGTTTTTGACAGTACAATTTTTGTTTTAATGTTACTGTTTTGTTTATTGATTTATTTCTTTATCAAAGTCAGGAGTTGCAGTTAGTTACTAACTACAACTCCCCGCGTGCCCTGATACAGCCTGTGGCTCAGCAGCAGCTCCAAATGAAACTGCAACTCCCAGCACGTTTAAAAGTTGCATTTGTATTCTATGTCCAACCTGGCTTACAGAAAGTGCATACGTCCGCAGAAAAGGACATTAACACCCACTTTAACTAACATTCCCTGCTGCGCTACCTATATATATTGCCCCCAGCAGTGCTTATATGTGCCCCCTCCCCCCGCAGCGAGTGCATACATTTGTCCTTCGCAGCGCTATCTGTGAAGTAAACTATCAGCAGCGCATCATGCTGCTAGCCGGGGAAGGCAGTGCAATGCCGGCAGGCAAATACGCTGCTAATAGTATACTTCACAGATAGCGCAACAAGGGACATGGGGGTCCAACACACGTTTTAGGACTACTACTCCCATCATGGACAGAGTATGCCTGTAAAGGGAGTTATAGTCCATGGGCTTAGGTGCAGATCGCAGCAGGTCATTATCCAGAGACACGCTGCGATCAGCATTTATTAACTGTAAAAGCCGGTGGTATATGCGGCTACACTGCGCTGCCGCTGGCTCCAGTATACCCTGTCATATAATTCATAATCCCCGCTGCCAGGAGAGGGAAACTCTGATTGGTTAATAGCTTTTCTTCAATCAGAGCTTCCCTCTCCCGGCAGCGGGGAATATGAATTATGTGACAGTGTACACTGGAGCCTGCGGCAGTGCAGTGTAGCCGCATATACCGCAGGCTTTTACAGTTAATAAATGCAGATCGCAGCGTGTCTCTGGATATTGACCTGCTGCGATCTGCACCTAAGCCCATGGACTATAACTCCCATCACAGGCATAGTCTGTCCATGATGGGAATAGTAGTCAAGGCTGCACTGGCCATAGGGCACATTGGGCATTTGCCCGGTGGGCTGGGCAGCTGCCCTCACCTCTTTTTTTATTTTAATCAGTTACTGGGGCCGGGCTTGCCCTAACGGTGTCCTAGCTGTGCACACTAAGTAGCGCCGACAGGGAGGCCTGTGATACAACCCTGGCTGCTGGTATGAAACGTGCCTGTGCGCGGGACATCAATAACCAGTCATTGGGAGAAGAGGCCGGCTAGTGACGTCGGCTGACGCATCCCTCCCTCTCCCTGCTCGGCGCCTGCAATAGAGTGTATGTGTGTATATGGGGGTGTGCATATAGGGCTGTGTATGTGTGTGTATGGGTGTGTGTATGGGTGTATATAGGGCTGTATATGTGTGTGTATGGGGGTCTGTATGGGTGTATAAAGGGCAGTGTATGTGTGTATATGGCGGTGTGTATGTGTGTATATGGCGGCAATAATGTGTGTATATAGGGGCGTGTATGTGTGTGTGTGGGGGCTGTGTATGTGTGTATATGGCGGCCTTTATGTGTGTATATGGCAGCGTATATGTGTGTATATGGGGCTGTGTATGTGTGCATATGGGGCTGTTTATGTGTGTATATGGCGGCGTATATGTGTGTTTATGTGCCTGTGTATGTGTGTATATGGCGGCGTGTATGTGTGTATATGGCGGCATGTATGTGTGTATATGGCGGCAATAATGTGTGTATATAGGGGCGTGTATGTGTGTATATGGCGGCGTGTATGTGTGTATATGGCAGCAATAATGTGTGTATATAGGTGCGTGTAAGTGTGTCTATGACGGCAATAATGTGTGTATATAGGGGTGTGTATGTGTGTATGGGGGCTGTGTATGTATATCACCTTAGGGACACAGTGTATAAATGTATGGAGCGCCAATAACACTGATTAATGCTGTGCTATGGCACATCATTGTTTAGTACATGCAATCTTTTTTGAGATGGTGTGTAATTGTCTCCTAAAAAATGTGTAAAAAAATATAAAATCCCATCCCTTCCCCAATATCGCGCCACACCCCTACCCTTCAATTCCCTGGTTGAGCTTGATGGACGTATGTCTTTTTTCAACCATACTATGTAATAAAAAATTTTAATAAGCCCCTTCCTTACCTAATAAAAGTTTCAATCATCCCACTTTTCACATTTTCTCAGTTAAAACAATGTAAGCAAAAATTTACTAAAACATATGTGGTATCAGCGCTTGCATAAATGTCCAAACAATTAAAATATAACCGTACCTGTTATAAAAAAATTAATTAAAAAAAATCCAGAATTGAGCATTTCTGGTCATGTACCAGGAAAAAAAAAGTAATCAAAAACTCCCTCATAAACAAAAATGATACTGACACAGCGCAACAAATTAACCCTCATAAATCCCTGTCTGAGGAAATGTTTTTTTGTACAAAAAGTAGTAAAGTAGTTTAGTAAATTAAATCAAATCTTTTATAAACTAGGTATCATTTTATTGTATGGACCTACTGAATAAAGATATGGTGTCAATTTTACCAAAAAAGTGCTCTGCGTAGAAACAGAAGCCTCTAAAATGACAAAATAAAAAAATAAAAAATCTAATTTCACCCCAATAATTGATGTCGTTAAAAAGTTCAAATGGAGGTGCAAAAACAAGTCTCATATGGGTCTGTAGGTGGAAAATGGCTTTTAGTAGGCTAGGAGAAAAAACGAAAGTGCAAAAATGAAACATCTCTGCCTCCCTAAGTGGGTATGGAGGCTGTGTGAACGTGTGTGAGGGGGCAGTATGTGTGTATAGGGGCACAAAGTGGGCAATATTGAGGCGAAGTTTGCATAGAGGTGGGGATGGTGCTGTCACAGTGCTCTCTGCTGACATCTCAGCAGAGAGCACTGCGCTCATGATGTCAGCAGAGAGCTCTGTGTTTCAAACGGTAAAGAATTTCCACTGTAGTATTCAGCAGCTAATAAGCACAGGAAGGATTAAGATTTTTTAATAGAAGTAGTTTACAAATCTGTTTAACTTTCTGGCACCAGTTGATTTAAAAAAATAAATAAAATTCACCGGAGTGCCCCTTTAAGGTCAAAATGGGCTTCGTCCCCAAGGGGTTAAAAAAAAACCAACATATTTACTACCATTTCCTACAAAAAAGTGTTGTAATCTTGGTCTGCATCATTCTGTTGTGAAAACCAACAAAAGTTTAGTTAATTTTTAAAAACAGAAAACAAAATACATTTTTGATGTTTTTTAAGTCATTCTACATGTTAGATGAGATGCTAACATGTATGGTTAGTTTTTTAATTGATATAAATTTGTTGACACATACTTCTACTTCATCACTTTCCCTTTCCATTTTTTTTCCCTCTTGCCTAAAATCACATATACCATAATAACATGTAGCCATGATGTTCGCAGCATTTTTAATTAGTGAATGCATTGCCAAAGCACTTTCCATGTCTAACATAACAAAAAATCATATCATCCTTTTTTTTTTTTTTTAAGGGAATTTTTATTGTTTAATCGTTTTCCTATTAGCCACAGCACAAGAAATAATAATATAAACTTAAACCTAACACTTGACTTTTAGATTTTAATTTAACATGTGTAGCTGTGTTACATTATTCCCACAGTATTATGTACACTTATGTTTCTTTTTCACTATTTACAACCTATTAACCAAAAAATTCTTCAGTAATGCGCTGACTAACAGCTTGACCCGCGTTATTCACGTGTGGATGTATCTTTCACTGCTTCAATTTCTTCTCACAGATCTTCATCAACCTCCCCTTCCAAATGATGTTTAACTGCAAAGTTGTGCAGAATACAGCATGCAATGATTATTTGACAAATGTGCTTGGGCTTGTAGAATAAAGCCCCTCTGGTTATGTCTAAGCTCCGGAAGTGACTTTTTAGGATGCCAAAGGTGGGTTCCACCATTGCCCTTGTCTTTTTGTGTGCCAAATTAAATTGATGTTCTGCTTATGTTCTTGGATTTAAATAGGGTGTAAGCATACAACTGAGCTTAAATCCATTGTCGCCTATTGGATGGAACATATCAAAATTTAGATTTCACTTGGCTTATGTCACAATAAAATGTTGTTTTGTACTGCAGTGTACACTTTGTAAATATGTACATTTTTCAATCATCTTTCTTTAGGCTGTCCCCTCATGGTTGTCCACCATCACCTTTTACATGTATGAAACCTATTGAACTGTCATCTTGGCAGGAAAATTCCTCATTCAACATCTCATTCTCAGAAGGAATAACTTCATCAAGACTTAAATGCTCAGAGTGATCATGACGAACCAGGGAAAGGTTCTGTGGTTGTTTTAGAATAGTAGATGGTAATGGGGAATCGCTATTTTCTGAACTATCATCATCTGTCTGCGGAAAATGCTCATGGAGGAACTCAGGAAAAGCATGTGAAATCTCTTCTTTTTTAAGTTTTTGCCTTCTTTTTCTAGGTGTTTTACTCATAACTGCTGCTACTCCAGTATTCTTATTGTTCGTTTGATTTCCTAACTGTGGAGTTTATAAGTATTCTGGATCAGCTGTTTGCAGTTTTCTGTGGGTTTGGTTTTGTATCAATGCGCCTAAAAACCCATGCGCCTAAAATCATGCGCTTAAAAATTCCCCATGTGCCCCCCCCCCCCAAAAAAACATGCTCTTAAATAGTAAATAACCAGGGGAAAAACCAGAAAAAAAAATACCCACAAAATAACAACTCTCCAGTTTTAGTAAATAAACCCCCATGTCTCTCATTGTAATTAAGGTTTCTAGTTTAGCACTGATGGTGGTCTACTTATTTTCACGCTTTGCACTGTTAAATTGCGACTTTCTAAATTATTCACGAATGGCAAATTAATAAACACTGCATCTAAAGTATCTACCACGACCAGTCTGGAAAAAACACTTAGCTAGTAGGAAAAAACTCAAAGCAAAAATAAAAGAAGAAAATAAAAAAAAGGTATAAATTACCCCCTCCCCCCCCAATGTGCTAATTTTTTGACTTGATTCATTATATTCTGCATCTGAGATATATAACGTAAGAGTGACAGTTCATCACAACAGTGTTAAGTCATGTCACAAAGTACTGTATATACGCTTATGTGGAAACCCAGGGATTGTTCTGTAATAGAAGCATTTTCAGTATTGTAATGACATGTTGCGATTGGTTTCATAAGAAATTGTAAGCCTAAAGGAAAGGTAAGGGTGGACACATTTGTGTGTTGTACAGTAAAGTACAGTGTTGTGTACAGTCAAGGGTAGGGTCACACTTAACGCATCCACAGCATATTTTATGCTGTGAATCTGGGGTGGCAACAGCTGGAGGCACACTATGGGTTGGATTATCAGCAGATCCGCAGTGTAAAATATGCTGTGATTTATTTATTATTATGTGTGACTCTACCCCAACAGTGTATCAGTCTTTTAACTGTCATAATGGAAAAATAAAAAAATATTGTTGTTGTCATTCAGGTAAAAAAAAAAAAAGCCCAGTTCTCAAGAGATTAAATAAGACACTTTAAAATTATGGTAAATTAGTTATTTTACGATTTTTTTTCTGCAAAAAAATCTTGAGTTATATCCTTTGCTTCTTCTGCTTGGCCTTGCATGTTTGATGGTATTACTTTGAAGCAGTAATACTTGAAGCAGTCATTGTTCTGGTGCATTTTTAAGTGTTTTACTTCCTTAGTTCTTTATGTAGTTCAATTAAATAAATATTATTAATATTTTATTATTATTATTAGAGATGAGCAAACTTTCGATTCGGCCGATTCGCCGAATTTTCCCCCAAAAATAGTTTTGATCCGAAATTATTTGCGGCAAAACTATATTAAATATGTCTATTTCTGGCCTACAGAGAGCCTCAATAGGGGTATAGAACACTTTTCTGTGTTCTAACACGCATGTGGAGTGTGCTGGGGTACTGAAATAATACTGTTATTCAGAATAACATGAAGATTACCGGCATCGCTTTTAGAATCACTGCCCCAGTGTGGCACAATGACAGAGCCTGGAGGTGGCATTAGTATGAGGAGACCATATAGTGGCTGAATGGCACAGCGTGGAGGTTTTGGCAGCATGAGGAGACCATATAGTGACTGAATGACACAGCGTGAAGGTGTTGGCAGCATGAGGAGACCATATATTGGCTAAATGACAGAGCGTGGAGGTTTTGGCAGCATGAGGAGACCATATAGTGGCTGAATGACACAGCTTGGATGAGGCTGAAGCATGAGGAGACCATAAAGTGGCTGAATGACACAGCGTGGAGGTGGTGGCAGCATGAGGAGACCATATAGCGGCTGAATGACACAGCGTGGAGGTGTTGGCAGCATGAGGAGACTATATAGTGGCTGAATGACACCGAATGGAGGTGCTGGCAGCATGAGGAGACCGTATAGTGGCTGAATGACACAGTGTGGAGGTGTTGGCAGCATGAGGAGACCATATAGTGGCTAAATGACACAGAGTGGAGGTGTTGGCAGCATGAGGAGACCATATAGTGGCTGAATGACACAAATATTTTGGATAGCTAGTGCTACCTACCATAGCAACATTTTTATTCCCAGACCCAGGCCCAGCAGCGGTTTCAGTAAACCATATATTGCCTGAATGAAACAGCCTGGAGTTGGCTGAAGCATGAGGAGACCCCAGGGCTTCACAATCCCCAAGAAAAAACACAATCATTTTTGAAATGTAAATTGAAGAATTTGGATAGCTAGTGCTACCATAACAACATTTTCAGTCCCAGACCCAGGCTCAGCAGCAGTATCAGTAAACCATATATTGCCTAAATGACACACCCTTGAGTTGGGTGAAGCATGAGGAGACCATTGAAATGTATGATTTTTTTACATTTCAATATAAGAATTTAAAATAAATTTAATGATTCTGAAATTTAACTTTTAACTCCCAAGTTATAGTGTCCCGGATCCCGGCGTTTGGGTACAAAGGGCCAAATCTAACAAGCCCCCACAGGGCTCATGTGGTCATGAGATGTAGGCACAATGTCTCCATTGCTCTGACCAGCCATTGTTTCCAACACTTTTCGCCAAGGCAAACCTGAAGAACAGCGTGACACCGCCATGCCCTGTACACATGGTATGCTAAAGGGCCACTGAGAGTCTGAGACTTGTCTGGGCAGTGGAGGCTGAGGACATGGTGGAGGATGAGGAGGTGGAGTCGAACACTGTCACCAGACCAACGTGCTGACAGAGTGGAGCAGGAAGCAATATGATAACACAAGAGGGTTTCACAACCCCTAAAAGTAAAAGGTGAATGTTGAAATCTCTATTGAAGATGCATGTTAGGTAGTGCTACCATCCAAAAATTTAAGGCCCAAGCCCAGAAGCATCAGTAAGCCATATAGTTCCTGAAAGACACAGTCAGGAAAAGGCACCAGCAGAACACAAGATAATTTCATAACCCCTAAGCTTGAAAGATCAATGTTGAAATCTCAATTAAGCATGTATGTAAGCTAGTGCAAAACGTCCATAACTTTAAGGCCCAAGCCCTGAAGCATCAGTAAGCCAAGTAGTTCCTGAAAGACACAGGAGCAGTCAGGAGCAGGCATCAGAAGTACCTAAGAGGGTTTCATAACCCCTTACATTGAAATATCAATGTTGAAATTTCTATCATGCATGTATTTAGCTTGTGCTAAACATCCAAAAATTTAAGTCCCAAGCTCAGAAGCATCAATAAGCCAAGTAGTTCCTGAAACACACAGTCAGGAGCAGGCATCAGCAGTGCCCAAGAGGCTCTCATAGCCTCTTACATTGCACAATCAATCTTGAAATTTCAATTAAGCATGTATGTAGCTAGTGTGAACATCCAAAAATTAAAGGCCCAAGGCCAGAAGCATCAGTGAGGCAAGTAGTTCTTGAAAGACACAGGATCAGTCAGAAGCAGGCATTAGCAGTACCCAAGAGGGTTTCATAACCCCTTACATTTAAAGATCAATTTTGAAATTTGCATTAAGCATGTATTTAGCTAGGGAGCAGGCATTAGCAGTACCCAAGAGGGTTTCATAACCATAATTGTGAAGTGTTGGTGTAGCAGCATGGTTAATCTACTCTGAGGCATCTGGAATTGGTGGGTGGAAATACTGGCTGATCCATGCCTGATTCATCTTCACAACGGTCAGTCTCTCCACATTTTCCGTGGACAGCCAAGTTCGCCTTGGGGTGACTATGGCCCCGGCCGCACTTTACACCCACTCTGAGGGCACACTTCTGGCCGGGCAGGACAGCTTTTCCAGGGCAAACTCTGCTAGTTGCGGCCATAAATCAAGTTTGGCTGCACAGAAGTCCAGCGGATCTTCAAGGTTCTTTGGCATGGCCATGTCAAGGTATGCCACCACCTGCTGATTAAGGTCCTGTTCCATGTCTACCTGATGCTGATGAGTTCCTTCACTATGCGGGTAAAGAAAGGTACTCATCTCCGACTGTAGACTTAGGCTGTTGATAATGGAGCTGCTACTGCTGCTGCCACCCCTCCCCTTCACAGCAGCCATGACAGTGGAAGGTGAGCGTAGAGGGCCCCCCGAGTCAGACCTGCAAGTGGATGGACCATGTCGCCGATAGGCATCGGCCAAATGACTACGTAGGATCTCTCTGTAGTAGGTCAGTTTGTCCTTCCTCTGAGTGGGTGTAAAAAAGGCCCCCATTCTGTGACGGTAGCGAGGGTCTCATAAGGTGGAGAGCCAGAAGTCATCCCGCTGATGAATTTTGACAATTCGGGGGTCACTAAGCAAGCAACTAAGCATGCATCATGTTGTGTCCCAGGACACAACAGTGCAGCACCACAAATAAAATAAAAAAACAGGGATTAAACCCTAAAATGCCCTCTGTCACAGAGTGTTAAGAGTAGTGTGAACTGGTTTTAATACCCTCTACAGATTAGCAGTAGATGATTGTTTGTGGAAAAAATAGACAGAATTGCGCTGAAAAATCTTTCCTGCCTCCGGTGATATAACATTCATGAAGTTGAGGAAGTTGTTGATATGTATGAGGCAATGAAAAGCTATCTGGCTATCTGCCCCTCTCTGATAAAATGCTGAAGAACGTGACTGGAAGGTATGGTGCAAAAATCCCTCTCAGTCAGAACAAGCAATGCAATTAACTTCTCTCTGTCCACAAGGCTGATGGAAATAGCAGTTGTCAGTGGAACGCTGTGGCTTCAGCGCACAGACACGGAGTATGTCCTATGTATGCAGTGTATATGGCATAAAATGAGCAGCCATAAGATGGCTGACGATTATATAGGGCTATGACATCACAGGGGTCAATGAATGCTGATAGGCTGCATCTCGCATGTGATTCAGGGTCATCCCGCCTCCCATCCCGCCGTATTTTCCCGCCCTCCCATAATCCCTGCCCCATGTAGTGACATGTGGATCCGCCATTTTAGGTCTCCTTTAGCCTGTAACGCTGTAAAATAGAATTTAATGAAGCGATACTCGCATTAGTTGCGAATCGAATATTTCATGAAATTCGTAACAAATTCAGGTTCATCAACTTCGGTTCGCTCATCTCTAATTATTATTATTATTATTGGTCTTTTGTTATTCTTGTATTCCACTGTGTCTCTATAGTAACAGTTAATTCTTTTTTTTTGGTATATATTGCAGTTCCCTCATTATGTATTCAGCATGTCCCACTTTTTTTGGTTACTATATAAATATTACATCCATTGTACAGAGAGTGTAACTTTTATGGTAACAGGGAGAAGTTAGTAACCACTGGGCAGCACGGTGGCTCAGTGTTTGGCACTGTTGCCTTGCAGCCCTGGGGTCCTGGGTTTAAATCCCACCAAGGATAACATCTCAAAGAGTTTTTATGTTCTCGGTGCTTGGGTGGGTTTCCTCCCAAACATACTGATAGGTTTAGATTGTGAGCCCTCATGGGTACAGAAGCCAATTTGAGTGTATGGTGCTGTGGAATCTGTGTGCGCTATATAAATAAATCATTATTATTCTATATTTTCCCAGTGTGCTCTCCATCGGGGCATCCTACACACCTGGAGTTGTCTGTATGTGGATATTATAAGGATCTCTTGGCCTTAATTTGACACAACATGATGAACCACAGGCCAGTCCCACAACCCAATGACTTGTTCATCCTATATCCCTTCATCTCTATAAAAAGTTGTTCTGACTTACTAGAGACTAAAGAAATTGACTGATAAGAAGATACTAAATTCTTGAAGAACATCTTATCACCTCAGGCTTCTCATTTGATTGTTTAAATTTGAAGTAAATGTCTCCATTTTCTCACATGTCCTAAAGAATATATTTAAGTGAAATTGCCCTCATTTTATGGTTCCATGTTTACGAACAGCTTTATCCTCAGTGAATATTTCATAAGGTAGTTTATGGTTGAGTAACAGGGTTATATTCTTTCTAATTACAAAATCATGGGCTCTCTCCTGAAGCTATTTCACCGGCATTTGCTTCCTCGCTAGACTGTCTTCGTGTCTCACAGAATTTTTTATCCCTCTATATCGGACTTCAATGAGCACAATAGATGCTAGAAGGTTGTACCTAAAGCTGCTTTGCATAAACATCATTTCTGTGCATTGGGCTTTCTGCCTGGTTCAAAGCATTTTACTTGTTATGTCTGCAGTTGCAGTTTCTTCTCTTCGTTCCTGTGAAAAGTACCTGTTTATTCTATAAGATGTTTCTTTGTTTTCCTATTAGGCATATATGAGCATATATGAGAAAGGACACAGAAATTACAAAGTGAAATCTCTGCTGAATTGCAAACAATGGGTATAACAATCCATTCCGATATTTGACTAGAGATGAGCGAATAAGTGCAAATTGTATTTTTGCCATTGATACACAGTGTTGAGCGGCATAGGCCATATTCAAATTCACGATATTTCGCGAATATATGGACGAATATTCGTCATATATTGTCTAAATTCGCATATTCGTAAAATTCACGTTTTTTTTTTCGCATAGGCGAAAATTCGCATATGTGAAAATTTATGAACTTTATATGTATGTTGCTAATCTCCGACAACTGTATTTGCATCATTCTCATTGGCCCACAAGCTAAAAGAAGGGAGGGATCAATATTTGCGAATATTCGCCCGGAGGTCTCACACAGTAGTATTAGAGCTTTCTTTAGACCACACAAGCTGGAAACAGAGAGGGATGATCACTGTGATGTGTACTGTGAAAAAAAAAAAGCCAATATTCGTAATTTCGAATATATAGTGCTATATTCGCGAATATTCTCAAATTTGTGAATATGTGATATTCGCGAATAAAATTCGAATTGCGAATATTCGTTAGCAACACTATTGATACATCAAGTTGGCAAATGTTTTGCTTAAAGGGGTACTCCGGTGGAAAAGATTATTATTATTATTATTATTTTTTTTTTTTTTTTCAGATCAACTGAGGCCAGAAAGTTAAACAGATTTGTAAATTACTTTACAAGAGAGATCTGCAATGGAGATTTGCACCTGGACATTTCCTGATACAGACAGAGGTGTCATAAGACAGCACTGTGGTCAGACTTGAAAGAACTACACAACTTCCTCTGGAGCATACAGCAGGTGATTAGTACTAGAAGGATTAGGATTTTTAATAGAAGTAAATTAAAAATCTATGTTTGCTATTGAAAAGGAGGCAGATGAGTACCTTGAAACGTGTCTAGCTTCCACCACCTGTACCCCAGTATTGGCAAACTTGACATCATCCATTGGACTGCAAAAACTATATCAGAGCACGCTCCCGGGATTGCACGTATCCCGCCTGCCAGTGGACATCTCCCCGGTGAAAACCTATGCCCGGTAACCTCGCTCCAGGACATTGCTGGTAAGAGGCACAGTGTGCCAAATCCCTAAACTCACTCAAACTTACCCCATGCTGCCGGGGTAGAGTGGTCCACATTTTAGGGGTCTCCAGTGCTGCAGAGCGCAGCTTCATGCACCTACAGGATTACAAATAACAGACTATCTATATCCCACTCACTAATCTCTATCCTTGTGCCATCAGGGTAGAGTGGGACACATATAAGGAATCTCCAGCGCCGCAGAGCGCACTGAATTCACTCACTTACCGGCATGCTGGGATGCGCAATATCTCTATCAGATACGAGCCACACAGAGACATCACTGCTCGGATCATAAGACATTGTATTCCACCCGGAATAGCACGATCCCCATGCATGCACCTATAGCGCTAACTATTATTTGCCTAACTGGGATACCAGCACCTATTACTTATACATTTTCTGCCTATTTTATTTTTATTTTCTAATTTATGTACATCTACTACCAGTCTTATCGTGGTAAGTCCGATGTAAGGGCCCTACAAAGGACACCACAAGAAATATCACTATTGTTGTATTAATAAATTGTTTTAATTCAGTCTAACTCACTGGATCCAAATGATATATATATATATATATATATATATATATATATATTTATACAATCATATATTTTTTTTATACACCTATACATTGGTTTTAATCAAGCCTAGACTTGAGGAAAGTGTACCCCCACTACATAAATTACAAATCTGTTTAATTTTCTGGAACCAGTTCATATGAAAACAATTTCCACTGGAGTACCTCTTAAAGATATGGTATGTCATGGTTTGTTTATTGCTTATATTGATACTATATTGTAATTATGACATATAGAGATAATAATTAACCAAGGAATTGACAGAAATCTTGAATCTCATGGGTTTTAATACAAAATAACAACCAGAGACTCCAAACTTCCATGTTTCAATGAAAATACTGGCCCCTTCTTTTGTGGCCCCCCCTTTAGGAGACAGGACTTGGGTGCAGTTGTTATCTTTGCAACCATAACTTTCCCCATTAGGTTGGGTTCACATATATTTTGATCACTATCTTAGACAATACCAGGAGAAGGTTAAAATCTTTATGTAATGTACAGCTGTATTCTTTATAAATATCACTCTGATGTCTATGGTCCATATTTAATAAAGGAATGTTTTAAATAAAAAAGGGATAGCTTTAAATATTTTTAGCATCTTGAGTGTATGATGTACAATAAAACATTTCTGCCATTGTTTTTAATCACAATTTTAACCGTTATTCTTCTGCAGCTTGCACATATAATACATCGCAAACATCATGATTCTGGCAAGTTTCAATACCCATTGCCACTGTCAGCTCTTATTTTCTGATGAATGCATATCTAAGCTCATAAAATTTAAGTTAGGTGTGTACACAAAAAAACAAACAAAAAAACAAACAAACAGGAGGGACTAGGTATCTGGGCTATTAGAATTGGGACTAAATTTGAAATGCTACAGAAGAAAGATGGTAAACAATTTTTTACAATTTTGGGGTCACAATTTTACCCTGATGGGTACGCCCTGGTACTTAAGGACCCAGGGCGTTCCTGTACCTGGCACGCGGCAGGGACCGAACCGGGATGACTGCGGATATCTATCAGCAGGCACCCTGTGCAAACCCCATGTCGGCGATCACCGCAAATGGCTGGTCAATTCAGACCGGCGATTTGCTGCCATTCCGGGTCAATCGGGTCTCTGGTGACCTGGAAAAAAAGGGTCAATGGGACTGTCCAGGACAGCCCCATTCACCCTTATCCAGCAGGAGTGAGGTGGCACGGGTGCCACCTCACGATCATGTGATTGATCGGTCGGAACGACCGACAAATCATTGCCCTGCTGGGCAGTGATCGAGGCGGCGATCAGGGCTGGTGGGGGTCTCTTACCTCTCCCTGATCTGGTGGGGGCCCCTCAGAAGTGGTCCCCACGGCAGCGGCGGTCCCAGCGGCAGGATACAGCAGGAGGTGAGGCCTGTTCACCTCCTGCTGTTGCTTAGCAACAACTATCAAGCATGCAAAGCCAAAGGGCAAGCTGGGAGTTGTAGTTTTGCAACCACAACTCCCAGCATGCCCTTTGGTAGTTTGTGCATGTTGGGGGTTGTAGTTATGCAACAGCTGGAGGCACATGTTTTTCTATGAAAAAGTGTGCATCCAGCTGTTGCATAACTACAACTTCCAGCATGTACAGACTACCAAAGGTCATGCTGGGAGTTGTAGAAGTTTGCCTCCAGCTGTACCAAAACTACAACTATCAGCATGCACTGAGAGACTGTACATGCTGGGAATTCTAGTTTTGCAACAGCTGCAGGCACACTGGTTGCGAAACACTGAGTTAAGTAACAAACTCTGTGTTGCACAACCAATGTGCCCCTAGCTGTTGCATAACTACAACTCCCAGCATGTATGGTCGGTTAGTTCATGCTGGGAGTTGTAGTTTTGCAACAGCTGAAGGTTTGCCCCCCCCCCCCCCCATGTGAATGTACAGGATACATTCACATGGGAGGGAGTATACAGCGAATTTTCTGCGGCAAGTTTGAGATGCGGCAAATTTTCCACCGCAGCTCAAACTCCCAGTGAGAAACTTACTGTAAACCCCCGCCTGTGTGAATGTACCCTAAAAACACTACACAAAATAAAAAGTAAAACACTACATATACATATACCCTTATACAGCCCCTCCAAATAAAAAATATTTAAAAAACTCTTTTACGTCACTGTTTCAAAATGGAGCCTTCAGCTGCTGAAAAACAACAACTCCCAGTATTGCCGGTAAGCCACTGACTGTCAAGGCATGCTGGGAGTTTTGCAACAGCTGGAGGCAGCTGGTTTGGGAAACACTACTGTAGGGTATTTTGGTGGCGGATACAAATCCCCAGAATAGGCCTCAAATGAGCATGGCGCTCTCTTGCTTTGGAGCCCTGTCATATTTCAAGACAAAAGTTTAGTGCCACATATGGGGTATTTCTGTACCCAGGAGAAATTAGCGTTACAAATTTTGGGGGGCTTTTTCTCCTTTTACCCCTTATGAAAAGGTAAAGTTGGGGTCTACACCAGCATGTTAGTGTAAAAAAATGTAATTTTTAACACTAACATGCTGGTGTTGCCCCATACTTTTAATTTTCACAAGCGGTAAAAGGAAAAAAAAAGACCTACAAAATTTGTAATACAATTTCTCCTGAGTACGGAACTACCCCATATCTGCGGGCACACAACATGGCTCAGAAGTGAAAGCGCACCATGTACATTTGAGGCCTAAATTGTTGATTTGCACAGGGGTGGCTGATTTTACAGCGGTTCTGACATGAACGCAAAACAATAAATACCCACATTTGACCCCATTTTGGAAACTACACCCCCACGGAATGTAACAAGGATTATAGTGAGCCGTACAACCCCACAGGTGTTTGAAGAATTTTTGTTAAAGTTGGATGTGAAAATGAAAATGAAAAATAATTTCACTAAAATGGGTGTTACCCTACATTTTTCATTTTCACAAGGGAGAATAGGAAAAATGTTTAGCCCCATTTCTTGTAAGTAAGAACATACCCCATATGTGGATGTAAAGTGCTCTGTGGGCGAACTACAATGCACAGAAAAGGAGCGCCATTGGGCTTTTGGAGAGAGAATGTGCCTGAAATTGAAGACCATGTGTGTTTACAAAGCCCCCATAGTACCAGAACAGTGGATCCCTCCACATGTGACCCCATTTTGGAAATTACACCCCTCACAGAATTTAATAAGGGGTGCTGTGAGTATTTACACCCCACAGGTGTCTGACAGATTTTTGGAACAGTGGTCTGTGAAAATGAAAAATTAAATTTTTCATTTGCACAGCCCACTGTTCCAAAAATTTTCCCACTGTTCCAAATTCTCTCTCCAAAAGCTCAATGGCGCTCGTTCTCTTCTGAGCATTGTAGTTAACTTTAGAGCAGTGTAGAGCACTTTACATCCACATATGAGGTATTTCCATATTCAGAAGAAATGGAGTTACAAATTTTGTTTTTTTCCCTCCTATTAAAGGGGTAGTCCAGTGGTGAAAAACGTATCCCCTATCCTAAGGATAGGGGATAAGTTTGAGATCGCGGGGGGTCCGACCGCTGGTGCTCCCCGCGATCTCTCTATACGGGGCCCCGGCTCTCCGCCGAGATAGCGGGTGTCGACCCCCGCACGAGGCGGCGGCCGACACGCCCCCTCAATACATCTGAATGGCAGAGCCGGAGATTGCCGAAGGCAGCGCTTCGGCTCTGCCATAGAGTTGTATTGAGGGGGCGTGTCGGCCGCCGCTTCGTGCGGAGGTCGACACGCCCCCTTCCCGCGGGCTGTTGGGGCTCCGTACAGGAGATCGCGGGGGGCCCCAGGGGTCGGACCCCCCGAGTTCTGCAACTTATCCCCTATCCTTAAGATAAGGGATAAGTTGTAAACCACTGAGTCCCCACTGGACTACTCCTTTAACCCTTGTGAAAATGAAACATTTGTGGTAACACCAGCATTTTTTGTGAAAAAAAATCTAATTTTTCATTTTCACTTCCAACTTTAGCAGAAATTTGTCAAACACCTGTGTTAAGGCTCACTGTACCCCTTTTTACATTCCTTGAGGGGTATAGTTTCCAAAATAGTATGCCATCTGTTTATTTATTTATATTTTTTTTTTTGCTGTTCTGGCACCATAGGGGCTTCCTAAATGCGGCATGACCGCCAAAGACCATTTCAACAAAATTTGCTTTCCAAAGGCCAAATGTGACTCCTCTTCTGAGCATTGTAGTGCGCCCGTAGTGCACTTCATTTCCACATATGGGGTATTTTAATATTCAGAAGAAATGGGGTTACAAATTTTGGTGGGATTTTCTCCTATTCCCCCTTGTAAAAATGTAACATTTGGGGGAAAACCAGCATTTTAGTAAAAAAAAAAAAAAAAAAATATTTACACATTTGAATTTACCGAAAAGTTGTCAAACACATGTGGGGTGTTAAGGCTCTCTGTACCCCTTGTTACGTTCCTTGAGGGGTGTAGTTTCCGAAATAGTATGCCATGTTGTTTTTTTTTTTTGTTTTGTTTTTTTGCGATTCTGGCACCATTGGGTTTCCTAAATGAGAAATGCCCCCCAAATTTTACCCCTTGTAAAATGTCAAAAACTGGGTCTAAAAGAGCATGCGAGTGTAAAATATGAAGATTTTGAATTTTCTCCTTCACTTTGCTGCTATTTCTGTGAAACACCTGAAACAAAATTTTGAATACTTTGAGGGGTGCAGTTTTTATAATGGGTTCAATTATGGGTATTTCTAATATGAAGGCCCTTCAAATCCATTTCAAAACTGAACTGATCCCTGAAAAATTATGATTTTGAAAAATATGAAAATTGCTGAAGAACTTTGATGTCTTCCAAAAATAAAAACATGTCAACTTTATGATGAAAATAATTGTATATGTGAATCAATATATAATGTATTTGTTATGTCTATTTTCTTTATAAGCAGAGAGTTTCAAAGTAAAAGAAATGAAAATTTTCTAATTTTTTATCAAACTTTGGAATTTTTCACCAAGAAATTATGCAAGTTTCGACAAAAATTTACCACTGACATAAAGTAGAATATGTCACGGAAAAACAGTCTCGGAATCAGAATGAAAAGTAAAAGCATCCCAGAGTTATTAATGCTTAAAGTGACAGTGGTCATATTTGCAAAAAATGCCCAGGTCCTTAAGGGGAAAATGGGCTGGGTCCTTAACCTGTTAAGGACCAAGGGCGTACCTGTATGCCCTGAGTCTGCTCCTGTTCTATAACATGGGGCCACGGCGTGGCCCCGCGTCATATCGGGTCGGGCCCAGCCTCTAACAACGGCCGGGACCCGTGGCCCTCTTACCTTGCTCCGTCGGGTCCGATCGGCGATTGATTGCTCCAAGCCTGAGCTACAGGCTTGAGCAATCAACCCCTTATTACGCTGATCCATTCAAAGCTATGGCTTTGCAGGATCAGGGTAAAAGATCAGTGTGTGCAGTGTTATAGCCCCCTATGGGAGCTATAACACTGCAAAAAAAATGCATAATAAAAGTTTGAATCACCCCCCTTTTCCCATAAAAAAAAAGACAGTGTAAATAAAAATAAGCATATCTGGTATCGCCGCTTGCGTAAATGTCCAAATTATAAAAATATATCATTAATTAAACCGCACGGTCAATGGCGTACGCGCAAAAAAATCAAAAGTCCAAAATTGCATATTTTTGGTCACTTTTTACATAATGAAAAAAAATGATTAAAAAGCGATCAAAAAGTCTGCTCAATACAAAAATGGTACCGCTAAAAACTTCAGATCACGGTGCAAAAAATCAGACCTCATACCGCCCCATACGCGGAAAAATTAAAAAGTTATAGGGGTCAGAAGATGACAATTTTAAACGTATAAATTTTAGTATATGATACTCACTAGGTAATGCAGAAACTTTACATGTCACATTTCTGTAAATGTCTAGCTTCTCTATTTGGCTCATAAGTCCCTCAGTTCTGCTGCTCACTCATCCACTCGGGGGTCCAAGGCAAGCATTGAGCCCGCCCTCACTCACCACGAGTTCACTTCCTCTCTGAGTCTGCTGTGCTGGGTCTCTTCATTCAATCACTTCAGGATCTTCAGTAACCCCCTCCTCTCTGTTGCAGTCTGATAGGGCAGGACACAAAGCATTGCTAGTCCTACCCTTACTTACTGAACTTTGTCCATGCCTTTGCTTCAGCCGGGACAAAGATGCTGCTGCAGCTGGACAGGATTGTGTTCTGAATGGTTCTTATGAAGTATATTGGAAAGGTTGATGTTTTGCCAAGATATACAACATATTAAAAGTTTTTGATTCTAACAGTGCCCATTTAAATCTCTACAAGAAAAAAGAATATGGCAATGTGGTAAAAAAAGAAACCTGTCAGAGTTTTCATCCTCCATTAGCTGTGGGCCATATTCTGTAAAACAAAAGCAGCTGAGCAGACTTATAGATTGTAGGAAAACAGTGCAATTTGTAAAAAAAATTTTTATTGAAGTTACACTTAACCCCTTAAGGACCACAGGTTTTTCCATTTTTGCACTTTCGTTGTTACGATTCGGCAGGCTGGATGTGGATCCTCTGTGTCAGCGAGGGATTGGCGTGGACCGTGTCGGTGGACAGGTTCTAAGTTGCTACTGGTATTCACCAGAGCCCGCCGCAAAGCGGGATGGTCTTGCTGCAGCGGTAGCAACCAGGTCGTATCCACCGGCAACAGCTCAACCTCGCTGACTGCTGAGAAGGCGTGGGACAGAAGGACTAGGCAGAGGCAAGGTCAGATGTAGCAGAAGGTCGAGACAGGCGGCAAGGTTCGTAGTCAAATAGGAACAGCAGAAGGTCTGGAACACAGGCTTTGGACAACACTAAACGCTTTCACTGGCACAAGGCAACAAGATCCGGCAAGGAAGTGCAGGGGAAGTGAGGTAATATAGCCAGGGAGCAGGTGGAAGCTAATTAGGCTGATTGGGCCAGGCACCAATCATTGGTGCACTGGCCCTTTAAATCTCAGAGAGCTGGCGCGCGCATGCCCTAGAGAGCGGAGCCGCGCGCGCCAGAACATGACAGCCGGGGACCGGGACGGGTAAGTGACTTGGGATGCGATTCGCGAGCGGGCGCGTCCCGCTATGCGAATCGCATCCCCGCCGGCAATGTCAGTGCAGAGCTCCCGGTCAGCGGGTCTGACCGGGGCGCTGCAGAGAGAGAGATGCCGCGAGCGCTCCGGGGAGGAGCAGGTACCCGGAGCGCTCGACGTAACAGTACCCCCCCTTAGGTCTCCCCCTCTTTTTGTCTCCTTGTCCCTTCAAAAGAGACGAGAATATAGGGGACGCCTCTTGAGTCTCCTTCTGAAAAAAGAAGTCCTGGGTAGCTATACCAGCGGCAGGTAGTTCAGAAGAAGTGGGAATGGGGAGGGGGGGCAGAGGGTGAAGCTTGTCACGGGGCAGAGTGTCACCAGGACGGGGGCTATGAGGAGGCATGGCACAGTACTGATAGGCCTTGGGGAGACCAGGCACAGGAGGAGACACTGAGACACGACAGACGGGACTGGGAGCCGACGTGAGGCATTTCTTACGGCAAGCAGAACCCCAATTCTTGATCTCCCCGGTGGACCAGTCAAGGGTGGGAGAATGATGCTGGAGCCATGGCAGACCGAAGAGGACTTCAGAGGTGCAGTTGGGAAGGACGAAAAATTCAATCTTTTGGTGATGGGGTCCAATGCACATTAAGAGGGGTTCTGTGAGGTAACGCACAGTGCAGTCCAACATCACTCCGTTGACCGAAGAAATGTAGAGCGGCTTGACGAGACGGGTCTACGGAATGCAGAACTTATTCACCAAAAAGTCCAGAATAAAATTTCCAGAAGCACCAGAGTCCAAGCAGGCCACGACTGAGATGGAGGAGTTGGCAGAAGGAGAAATCCGCACGGGCACAGTGAGACGTGAAGAAGCAGACTTCATACCAAGAGACGCCACTCCCACGTGAGCTGGGTGCGTGCGTTTCCTAGACGTGGAGGACGAATAGGGCAATCCACCAAGAAATGTTCGGTACTAGCGCAGTACAGACAAAGATTTTTTTCCCTACGGCGAGTCCTCTCTTCATGGGTCAGGCGATACCGATCCACTTGCATAGTCTCCTCGGCGGGAGGCAAAGGGGTAGATTGCAAAGGATACTGTGGGAGAGGTGCCCAGAGATCAAGGTATTTTTCCTGGCGGAGCTCCTGGTGTCTTTCAGAAAAACACATGTCAATGCGGGTGGCCAAATGGATAAGTTCTTGCAGGTTGGCAAGAATCTCTCATGCGGCCAGCACATCCTTGATGTTACTGGATAGGCCTTTTTTAAAGGTCGCGCAGAGAGCCTCGTTATTCCAAGATAATTCGGAAGCGAGAGTACGAAATCGGATGGCGTACTCGCCTACTGAAGAATTACCCTGGACCAGGTTCAGCAGGGCAGTCTCGGCAGAAGAAGCTTGGGCTGGTTCCTCGAAGACACTACGGACTTCAGCGAAGAAGGACTGGACTGTAGCTGTGGCAGGATCATTGTGGTCCCAGAGCGGTGTGGCCCAAGACAAGGCCTTTCCAGACAGAAGACTCACTACGAACGCCACCTTAGACCGTTCTGTAGGAAATTGGTCCGACAACATCTCCATATGTAGGGAACATTGAGACAGAAAGCCACAGCAGAGTCTAGAGTCCCCATCAAATTTGTCCGGCAGGGACAAGCGGAGGCTAGGAGTGGCCACTCGCTGCGGAGGAGGTGCAGGAGCTGGCGGAGGGGATGGTTGCTGCTGTAGCAGTGGCAGAGGTTGCTGTAACGTGGCGGTCAACTGCGACAGCTGCTGTCCTTGTTGGGCGATTTGCTGCGATTGCTGAGCGACCACCGTGGATAGGTCAGCGAGACTTGGCAGCGGCACCTCAGCGGGATCCATGGCCGGATCTACTGTTCCGATTCGGCAGGCTGGATGTGGATCCTCTGTCTCAGCGAGGGATTGGCGTGGACCGTGTTGGTGGACCGGTTCTAAGTTGCTACTGGTATTCACCAGAGTCGGGATGGTCCTGCTGCAGCGGTAGCAACCAGGTCGTATCCACCGGCAACGGCTCAACCTCGCTGACTGCTGAGAAGGCGTGGGACAGAAGGACTAGGCAGAGGCAAGGTCAGACGTAGCAGAAGGTTGGGGCAGGCGGCAAGGTTCGTAGTCAAATAGGAACAGCAGAAGCTCTGGAACACAGGCTTTGGACAATACTAAAGCTTTCACTGGCACAAGGCAACAAGATCCCGCAAGGAAGTGCAGGGGAAGTGAGGTAATATAGCCAGGGAGCAGGTGGAAGCTAATTAGGCTGATTGGGCCAGGCACCAATCATTGGTGCACTGGCCTTTTAAATCTCAGAGAGCTGGCGCGCGCGCGCCCGGGGAGGAGCAGGGACCCGGAGCGCTCGGCGTAACATTTCCTCATCACCTTATAAAAATTATAATGCTTTAAATTTTGCACTTACAGACTCATATGAGGGCTTATTTTTGTGCCACCAATTGTACTTTGTAATGACATCAATCATTTCACCACAAAATGTAGGGTGAACCCAGAAAAAAAATATTTTTGGGGGGCAAAATTGAAAAAAAAAAGCCATTTTGTAACTTGTGGGGGCTACCGATTCTATGCAGTGCACTTTTCGGTATAAATGACACCATATCTTTATTCTGTAGGTCCATATGGTTACAAGGATACCTAATTTATATGTTTTATTTATTGTATTACTTTAAAAAAATTATAACTACATGAACTAAAATTAGTATGTGTGAAATTGTCATCTTCTGACCATGATAACTTTTTTTTTTTCCATATTATTTTTTTTTTAGGGTATACAAAGTGACCAAAATACAAAATTTTGGACTTTGTGTTTTTTTTTTACGTGTACGCCATTGACCGTGCAGTTTAATTAATATTATACTTTTTGTCACGGCGAGCACCGCACCCCTACCATGTGCGCTTGCCTCTCTTTCTCCTGCTGGGGTTCCTCTGCCTGATAATCAGTTAAGCAAGTTGTCCACCATGATGGAGCAGTTGCTATCTGCTCAACAATAGCAGCAACAGCCTCAGCCACCTCCTGCTCCAGTGCTGTCTCCCACTCCTGCAGTCGTCTCTGGACCTAAACTCTGCTTGTCTCTTTCTGAGAAATATGAGGGGGATCCCAAGTCTTGTCATGCTTTCGTCACACAGTGCTCCATGCACATTGAACTCATGGTGGAACAGTTCCCTATGGAACGAGCAAATGTGGCCTTTGTCATCAGTATCTGGAAGGGCCTTGGCCTGGGCAACACCGTTTTGGGATCGCAGTAATGAACTCACAACTAATCTCCAGGCTTTTCTGACGGAATTTTGGGGTGTCTTTGAAGAACCAGCTCAAGCTTCCTCCGCTGAGACAGCTTTGCTGAGCCTTTCTCAAGGCATCTCCTCTGGCATCGGAGTTATCATGGAACAATGAAGCTCTATGCGCCACTTTCAAGAGTTTGACTATCTAGTCAAATCAAGGATGTTCTCGGTTCCTGGGAATTGCCATCTAGCCTGAATGAACTCATACAATTGGAATCCCGGATTGATGTCCGTTTCTGTGATTGACGTGAGGAACTTTGCCAAGAAAGGGAGCCTGCACGACCTCGGCATTTTCCTCATCTGGCATTTATCTTCCAGCAACCACCGCGACCTTCTACGTTGCCTCCCGCAGTGGAGGCTATGCAGGTGGATCGGTCTCGCCTTACCCGGCAGGAAAGAACTCGCAGACGAACTGAGAATCTTTGCCTATACTGTTCCAGTGCAGATGACGTCCTCAAAGAATGTCCTCTGCGTCCACAGTCACAGGGAAACGCTGGCACTTAGAGTTTGTGGGAGAGGCCTCCCTAGGTGTGAATACCACCTCTCCATGCTTGAATTTGACAGTCAAGCTTTCTCTTCCCTCCAAATAGACTATTTCCGTTCTTGCCTTCCTGGACTCTTGTTCCGCAGGAAATTTTATCAATGCCTCTTTAGTACATAGGTATCGTCTGCCAGTATCCCACCTTTTGAAGCCTCTGTACATCTCTTCGGTCAATGGAGAAAAACTGGACTATACAGTCTTATTCCGCACAGAACCCTTATCTATGCAAGTTGGAGTTCTGCATATGGAGAAATTATCCCTTTATGTATTTCCCCATTGTACCTCCACTCTATTATTTGGCCTTCCTTGTTTGCAACTACATGCTCCGCATCTTGATTGGAAGACTGGAGAAGTTCTTCATTGGTTAACCTACTGCTATAACAACTGTTTTCATATGCTTCCGTCCAAGCTGGTGTCTCCTACTACTTCTCTGCCTGGTCTGCCTTCATTCCTTCTGAACTTTGCTGACGTCTTTAGTGAAAAGCAATTTTACCACCTCATTGTCCCTACGATTGTCCAATTGACTTATTGCCCGGCATCGCACTTCCTCTGGGCAAAATTTACCCTTTGTCTGTTCCTGAAACTAAGGCCATGTCTAACTATAACCAAGAAAATCTTTGCAACCTTGCATCGACTACTGCGGTCTGAATAAAATTACTGCAAAGAACCGCTATCCACTTCCATTGATCTCAGAGTTATTTGATTGTAAACGTGGTGCTAGAATCTATTCCAAACTCGACCTTCGTGGGGCCTATAATTTTATTTGCATCCGTGAAGGGGATTTATGGAAGACTGCGTTTACTCGTGATGGACATTTCGAGTATCTTGTGATGCCAATCGGACTTTGTAATGCTCCATCAGTTTTCCAGGAGTTTGCCAATGGTATTTTTGGTGACCTTCTATACTCCTGTGTTGTTGTCTACTTGGATGACATACTCATCTATTTGCCCAATGTCCAGTCTCTTCGCTCTCACCTCCGCCAAGTTTTACAACATCTCTGAGAAAATCATCTCTATGTTAAACTTGAGAAATGCATTGTTGAAAAAAACAGCCTTCCATTTCTGGGGTATATTGTCACCAGTCAAGGTCTTCAAATGGATCCTAACAAGTTGTCCGCAGTTCTGGATTAGCCAGGTCCTACTGGCTTGAAAGCTATTCAGCACTTTCTTGGATTTGCCAATTACTATCGGCAGTTTATTCCTCGCTACTCCATTTTGGTAGCTCCCATCATTTCGCTTACCAAGAAGACTGCTAATCCAAAGGTCTGGACTCCAGAGGCTGAAGAAGCTTTCAAACAGTTAAAGTCTGCCTTCACTTCTGCTCCTGTTTTATCTAGACCAGATCCAAGCAAGCCATTTATCTTGGAAGTGGATGCTTCTTCAGTTGGAGCAGGTGCAGTCTTAACGCAAAAGTCTTCTACTTTAACCTTCTGATTTTTCTTGAAGACCTCCTCCCCTGTGGAGAGAAATTATACCATCGGAGATCGCGAGCTCTTGGCTCTGTACATCCGCTAACTATCTATTCTGGCCACAAGAACTTGCTCTATCTCCAGTCTGCCCATCGTGTCAACCCCCGGCAGGCTCGTTGGTCTCTGTTCTTCTCCAGATTTGATTTCTTTATCCACTTCTGCCCTGCAGAGAATAATCTTCACGCTGACGCTCTGTCAAGATCCTCAGATGTGCAAGACCAGGAATTCGATCCTCAACACATTATTCCTCCTGATCATCTCATCTCTGCAGCACCAGCAATTCTTCAGCACTTGCCTCCTGGGAAGACTTGTGTACCTCCCCGTTTAAGACTCCGAGTCCTGAAATGGGGTCATTCCTCTCTTCTGGCCGGTCACGCCGGAATTCTTAAAGGAAAACTGTCAGATATTTTCTCCCACACTATCCACAGGTACTGATGGATAGTGCGAGAGACGCTGATTTCAATGAGCCCTACCTTGCCCAGATCTGCCCGGCTGTTTGCCCGCAATCGTAGTTTTATTCTATGTGGAAATCTTGTTGTAACTGGCACGGGCGGAGCTTCTGCAGCTAACTGGCACTGACGTCAGCACAGCTTATGAATATTCATCCCCCTTCCTCCAGTTCTCCCTCTCTTCGCCGCTCCTAATGGGATGAATATTAATAAGCGGCGCTGATGTCAGTGCCAGTTAGTTGGAGAAGCCCCGCCCGTGCCAGTTACAAGATTTCCTCATAGAATAAAAGTACAGTTGCTGGCGAATGGACGGGCAGATCCGGGCAAGGTTGGAATCAGCATCCCCCACACTATCCATCAGTACCTGTGCGGGAGAAAATATCTGACAGTTTTCCTTTAAATCCTTGCAGCTCATCTCCCGACAGTGCTGGCGGCCTACTTTAAAACAGAATGTTGTTGATTTTGTATGTTCTTGTTCGGTCTGTGCCCGGGACAAGACCCCCCCGTTCCAAGCCTGCTTGTCTACTACATCCTTTGCCAGTTCAAGAGAAACCCTGGACCGATATTGCTATGGACTTTATTACTGACCTTCCTTCTTCTGGCGGCAATATGGTAATTTGGGTTGTAGTGGACCGATTCTCTAAAATGGCTCATTTTGTGCCTCTACCAGGATTACCATGTGCACCGTATTTTATATAAGTTATTCCATTGCCATATTTTCCGCCTTCATGGATTGCCTTCTCATATTGTCTCCGACCGAGGTGTCCAGTTCGTCTCTAAGTTCTGGAGGGCTCTCTGCTCATGTCTCCAAGTTAAATTGGATTTTTCCTCAGGTTACTACCCACAATCCAATGGACAAGTCGAAAGGGTGAACAACATCTTGGGAGACTATGTTTGGCATTTTGTTTCTGCTCACCAAGATGACTGTGTCAATTTAGTACCCTGGGCCGAGTTTTTTTACAACCATAAGGATTCTTAATGCACTGGGACCTCACCGTTCTTTGTGGTATATGGACTTCATCCTCGTCCTCCTCTTCTCTTGTCCTCTTCCTCAGGAGTTCCCGTGAATAATGAACAAGTGCGGATTTTCGCCTCCATCTGGCAGAAGACTCGTCACTCCCTTCTATATGCCACTACCCGTATGAAGAAAAGACTTCATGAATTCTCTCCTTGGGACAGAGTATGGTTATCTTCCAAATATATCCATTTTAAAGTACCCTGTTATAAGCTGGGTCCTCGCTATTTGGGTCCTTTTAAGTTCAAGAAACATTGAAATCCCATGGTTTATTCTCTCCATCTGCCTTCCTCTCTCCAGATTCTGAATTCTTTTCATGTATCCTTCTTGAAACCTGTCATCCATAACCACTTCTCCAAAAAAGACATCTCACCTATTCCCACCTCCGGTACCTCGGATGTTCTCTGATGTTTATATTGTCAAAGAAATTCTGGAATCCAAGTTTGTCAGAGTTAAAGTTTTTTCCTTGTTGATTGGGAAGGATTTGGCCTGGAGGAAAGTTCTTGAGAGCTGCAGGACAACATTTTAGACCGTGACCTCATCCACAAATTCTTGTCCTCAAAAAAGAGGGGGAGACCAAAAAGGGGGGGGAGTACTGTCACAGTTAGCGCTCCGGTCCCACATCCCGACCGTGTGCACTCGCCATCTCGTTCTCCCGGCGGGACCACGATTCCCATCACGGGATGCACCCACATGCGAATCGCAGCCCGTTCATTACCTGCTGCTGCCTGGCCCTTTGCTTCTCTGCGAGCACGCCCCTGCCTCCTGGGGACCGCTTGCGGCACCTTCTCTAGATTTAAAGGGCCAGTGCACCACTAGTTGATGTCTGGTCCATCCCATACCTTATTTAAGCCAGCTCCTCCCCCACTTCCCTGCTAGATCTTCGGTGCCCCTTGCCTGAGATTAAGCGTTCCTTATTGCCTGTTTGCCTTACCCGTGTATCCAGACCTTCCTGCTACGTTATTTGACCGCGTGCCTTGACCTCCTGCTAAGTTTGACTACGCTTCAGCCTCATCCTTCGGTACCTCGTCTTTCCCAGCTACCTGTGTGGTCGAGCCGTGTCGGGGGTAGCGACCTGGGTGTTGCCTGCCGCAGCAAGCTCATCCTGCCTTGCGGCGGGCTCTGATGAAGACCAGCGGCACCTTAGATTCCGTTCTACAATACAGTCTGAGTCATCTGCCACAAAGGTTAAAGGATCCAAATCCAGCATCGTAACAATTTTTATAGTTCGGATATTTTTTATGGGAAAATGGGGTTGATTCAAACTTTTATTAGGGAAGCTAATAGTGCCCAGAGGGGACTATTACATGCAATCCTTGGATTGCATACATTGTTCAATGTTATGCAATAGCATAGCATTGATCATTCTAATCTGCGCTCGATTGCCTGGATCTCAGGCATGGAACAGAAGAGCGACGATCGGATAGCGGGAAGCAAGGTAAGAAGCCTCCCACTGTCCTCTCAGCCGTTCAGGATGCCGCAATTTCACCGTGGCAGTCCCAAACAGCTCACTAAGCTCCCGTTTTAGTCGCCACGATCAAAGTTGATCAGTGTTGTCCGGTATTAGCCATGGGACCTGGCTGCTTATAGCAACCAGGACCTGCCGGGTATGAAGCATGCTCAGCTCCTGAGCGAGTTTCACATAATGGGAGCCGGCCACGAGCGTAAATATACACTTGTGGTTGTTAAGGGTTGTTATACCGCCTTATATGTACAAAGTCATAACAATGAAACAGGAAACTCTCTTTACCAGAAGCGCCTGTGAGCTTCTCTGTTTATAAACAATCAACCTTTTCTTTCAACTCCCATTTCTTAGTCTTAGATCAAAGATACCGGCAATGTCAAAATATTCACAGTTTCTTTGAGTAAACCGGTAGCATTGGCCGCGTATTTAAGCAGTAGTTTAGAGTTATTTCCTGACTCAAGAAAATCCTTTTAAGTTTTGATAGTCGGCATAATTATTTTAATTAGGCAAAATATATGAAGTGGTTTGAGTGCATTTAATCAATAGGCAGGAAAAATCAGTCGTCTTTAGCAGCATTTAATGTGATAGTTTGTATTATCCAATAGAGCTACCAGAGAGTTAAATGATACCAATTCATAGTATACCTTCCTGGTGGAAGCACTATATGGAAAATATTAAAGAGCTATATGGCAATATTTACATATAAACTAATCAGCTATAACATTAAAAAGGTAAAGTAAATAATTTGGATTATTTTGAGATAATATTGAGGGGTTCTTCAACATATGAACAGTCAGTTCTTCAAGTTGATGTCGTGGAAACTAGGAGAAAGGGCAAGCATAAGGATCTTTTAGGCTGGGTTCAAATATGTCTGGCATCCAGCATAGGTGAACTCAGCCTTGATCTTGAAGCAAGTGATGCAACATCTGATGACAACATGTATCAGTGGTATGGCATCTGGCGTCAATTGTTTCTGTCCAACCTGGTGTCATAATTGAGACTCTTGATAATTGTGAACTGTCCCATTCAAATGAATGAGATCAGTTCTAGCATCAGCTTCCCTCTGGTACACACCGAAGGGAAACTATGTCGGATGCTGGACATATGTGAATCCAGCCTTTCAAGGATCCAAACCTAGTGGGGTGCACTACAACATTCAGTTTTTCAAGGAAGGACAAAACTTAAACCAGTTTTAACCCCTCAAGGATGAAGAGCGTACAGTTACTTGTGTCCTGGTACTCAAGGACCGAGGGCATACCTGTACACCCTGTTCCCATACCAGAGTTTAAAGCGTGCTAACGAGCAGAGAACACTTCAAGCCCAGTGGGTCCTGGTTGCTATTAGCAGCCAGGACTCACTGTTAATGCCGAACATAGCCAATTGTGTCAATGCCTGGCATTAACCCTTTAGACGCCGCAGCAGATCACCGATAACACTGATCAATGCTATGCTATGGCATAGCATTGAACAGTGTATACAATCTACAGATTGTGTGGTAGCTTGGGGGTGTAGGGTAGGTAGGTTGTAGCTGTCGGTGATGAAAGGGTGTTGGATTAACCCTTAACTGTCGTGACACCAGGGTGCGGGTTCCTCTCTGTCTATATATCCTACCGCCACCCATCCCGGGAACGATAGGGAGGAATAAAGGATTGTCCACAACCGGAATTTTAGTAAACTGAAGGCAACTTTACTGCAGATTTTAAGCAGATTAAACGTAGTAACAGTCTTTACAGAGGACCGGACTTTAGGTTCCTCATAGGTTTTTTTGGGACCTTGTAGGGAATGAGCTTGAAGTATTTGCTTTATGCTGTTTCACTGGATTTAGGGGTATTGTTTAGGTCCAGCAGTCACGTAGGATTAGGATTGAGTTAGATTCAACTCACGGTTTTGTATTCGGCTGAAGTTAGCAGGCTTCAGGCCTAGATTTGTCTTGCAGGTATACACGGAGCTTCTCTCTCTCTGCTAGTCTGGAACCCAAGAGAGATGTTACTGCTTTGCAGTACGGGAACCAATAGAGCGATGAGTGGAAACAGTGCCCTTATATCTAAAGGGGCAGGCTTCAAGCTTATTGGTCCCCCAGACCTGTCAGTCCTAATACAAAGCATTGTGGTACAACACGTGACATGAGCACATGACCTGGAAGGTCCTTAACCTTAGCAGAACAATATAATTATCAAACATGTGACCTAAGGTCCTGGAAGCAACATTTACACTATACAATATATATAATATATACATAATATTAAAGAAGGAAGAGGCGACTATGGGTTATCCCACTAAGAGCATCCTATCAGTACGGAGGAACTCTGACTTTGGGGACTTATTATACAAGGTACAGTACACGTACAGTACCGGGACACCATAATTGCATGTTATAAGGTCTTATTTTTATCGATAATTTCACTGTGTAGAAATGGAAGCCCCAGCGTTTTTTTCTTTTTTTTTCAATTCCACCCCACAAATATTTTTGGGGGGTTTTGCAGTAGATTGTGTTATTAAATGATTGATGTCATTACAAGGTACAATTGGTGCTTCAAAAAACAATCCGTATATGGGCCTGTAGGTGCAAAATTTAAAGCGTTATTATTCTTAGAAGGAGGAAAAAACGAAAGTGCCATAATGAAAATTGGCCTGGACCTTAAGGTCAAAATCGGCTGTGTCCTTAAGGGGTTAATACGTATGACTGTTTAGAATGCACACATATATAGTTGTATTTCATATAAATTTCCAGCTATATACCCAGGATGACGAGCAGACATTCCGCATATTTGCATTTTCTGGTGGGCGTTAGGGCTGTCCGGAAAAGTGTTGTATGTGTCATAGACATCAATGCATTTCTGAGCGAAATCCGCAGAAAGAATAGACATGTCTATTATTTTTGCAGGCGCCCAAATCTGTAAGCATCTCCTCTGGAAATTCCACTGTGCAAACAGTGCAGCAGAATCCCATTGAAATCATGCTACAGCAAAATGTCTGTGCGGAAAATTCCAGTGGAACACCACACGGACATTCCGTCGAGTGAACATACCCTAAGAGGTGCAAGTACTGTATGTGTCCAACTTGGATGATCCATGTGTGGTATGTGTCCAGAATTTGATTACTCGGGGATACACACATGCACACACCTCTTTTGCAGGGACACTCTGTAGTTAGTGTTCACTCTATAAAGCAAAAAGCAGTGTGTAGCTCAAAGAGTAACCATAGCATCATATGGATGTCCGTTTTATTGTTGGATTGCTCGTGCAGCTAACAGGAGCTATTTCCTGATATCATCTGTAACGTTTCTCCAAAGGTGAATGTTATTTTTAAGCTCTGACATTCTTAGCTATAAAGACATTATTAAATGCATTTCTCTTCCTTTTTCCTTTACCCAAAAACACGCTGTTTCCTGATTTCACCTCAGTATTGGGGATTTTTAAGTAACTAATGTGCAAGTAGAAGGATACCTAGGAAATAGTGACCATAATATAATACATTATAACTTGTTCTTCAATAAGGGAATCTCTCGAGGGCCCCAAAAGCAATGAACTTTAGGAAGGCAAAGTTTGATCAACTTAGAGAAGCCCTTAGCAATAGAAATTAGGATAATGTCCTCAAAAACAAGAATACTGACACTAAATGGGAGACTTAAAAATATCTTAAATTCTCACTGTAAGATGTATATACCTTATGGGAATAAAAGGGTCAGAAATAAAAGAAAATCAATATGGATGAATAAAAATGTTAAGAGGGCAATGAATGACAAAAATAAAGCATTTAAACTACTAAAACAGGATGGCAGTGAAGAAGCATTAAAAAGCTATAGAGAAAAATGTAAAATATGTAAAAAATAATAATACTAATAATAATAATAAAAGCCGCAAAAATAGGGACAGAAATACTTATTGCCAAAGAGAGTAAAACTAACTCCAAAATGTTCTTTAACTATATAAATAGCAAAAAGGTCAAACTGAAAGTGTTGGCCCTTTAAAAAATGATGAGGAAGAAATTATAAACGGGGATCAGGAAAAAGAAAATATATTAAACAAATTCTTCTCCACTGTATTCACGGAGGAAAATGAAATGCCAGGTGAAGTACAGCGAGATAAGACACACTCCCATAGTACAGGTCACCTGTCTAACCCAGGAAGAAGTACAGTGCCGCCTACAAAAAATCATAATAGACAAATCACCAGGTCCAGATGGCATTCACCCCCCGTGTTCTAAAGGAATTAAGTAATGTAATAGACAGACCTCTATTTTTAATATTCAGGGACTCTATAGTAACAGGGGCTGTTCCCCAGGACTGGCGCATGGCAAATGTGGTGCCAATATTTTAAAAGGGGGCAAAAGGTGAACCCGGGAATTATAGGCCTGTTAGTTTAACCTCCGTTGTATGTAAATTGTTTGAGGGTTTTCTAAGAGATGCTATTTTAGAGTATCTTGATAAAAATAAATGTATGACACCATATCAGCATGGCTTTATGAGGGATAGGTCCTGTCAAACTAACCTGATCAGCTTTTATGATGAGTTGAGCTCCAGACTGGACCAGGGGCAATCGCTGGTTGTCATATATTTGGATTTTTCCAAAGCATTTGATACAGTGCTAAATAAAAGGTTGGTGCTTAAAATGAGAAGGATTGGGCTGGGGGAGAATATGTGCAAGTGGGTAAGTAACTGGCTCAATGATAGGAAATAGAGTGTGTTTATTAATGGTACTTATTCTGATTGGGTGACTGTTACTAGTGGGGTACCACAGGGGTCAGTCTTGGGTCCTGTTCTATTTAATACATTCATTATTGACCTTGTAGAGGGGTTGAATAGTAAAGTAGCAATCTTTGCAGATAATACTAAACTCTGTAAAGTGGTAAACATGACAGAGGACAGTGTACTGTTACAAATGGATAGGTTGGAGGTTTGGGCTGGGAAGTGGCAGATGAGGTTCAACACTGATAAATGTAAAGTAATGCACATGGGGAAGAAAAATCTGGGCTGGGATTATGTATTAAATGGGAGAACACTTGGGACATCTGACGTGGAAAAGGACTTGGGAGTCTTAATTAACAGTAAATTTAGCTGTAGTGACCAGTGTCGGGCAGCTGCTGCCAAGGCAAATAAAATCATGGGGTGCATCAATAGGGGCATAGATGCCCACGACAAGGAAATAATTATACCGCTGTAAAAATCACTAATCAGACCACACAAGGAATACTGTGTACAGTACTGGGCACCACTGTACAAGAAATATAAATGAAAAAAAAATTTGAAAACTTTAAAAATAAAAAGATCTTGTTCAAAGCCATGTTCTGATCCCTAAAACTTTTTTCTTTTTGTTTTTTTTGCACCTATGGAGCTAAGTTAGGGTTTATTTTTTGCACCATGAGCTGTAATTTTTAGCGGTACCACTTTTGCGCATATATAACTTTTTTATGACTTTTTATTACGTTTTATGGGACATGATGTTACAAAAAATCTGCTGTGTTAAATTTTTTTTGCATTTACGTATTTTGCCACGCTGCATCAGGAACATCCTAATTTAACAGTTCAGACAATTATTCATGCAGTGAAAACAAATATGTTTATTATTTTTTTACAGTGTTTTATTTGAAAAATGAGAAAAAGGGGGGTGATTTGAACTTTTATCACGTGGGATTTTTTTAATATTTTTTAAAACACTTTCTTTTTTACTTCATTAAAAAAATTGATTGCTAAATATGTGCAAAAAATTGTTCAAAATGGCCACTATGGGTCTCTGTCTTTTTTTTATTTTGTCAACAAACCCAGAAAATTCAGTTTTGGTCCTCTAAAGAAAAAAAAGAAAGAAAAGAAAAGGACCAAAATATGTGAGGGGAGGGGGAGGGAGATGTGGATATCTTCATTCTCCGTTTGTGCAGAACTCATGACAGGGGAGAGGGGGGAGGAGAGGAGCTGATCATGCTCCAGGGGAAATGCCACCAGCCTCTGAGAGAAATGCAAGAGACTATGAACGACTGAGCACAGGAATACATATATCAAAAGGTATTTGACATATTAACACATGCATATTATTATGCATAGAGGTCTTAGGGCACATTACTACACTATTTTAAGCCTTTTTTTTAAATGTCTTTTTAATAATAGTAACGCTTTAAGCAACCGCTGATTCACCGAGAACAAAAAACAAACAAACTGGTAATTCCCTGTTCTTCCCCAGCAACCTATCTGCAGCCTGTGATCGCTATTGATTACGGTATTTGACCATTTAAATTGATGGACATTGGAACGAGCTCCAATGTCCGTCATTACCGGCAGACAGTGGTGTACCTACTGTGCCACTACTGACTAAGGGCCCGCCACTGCAGCTGCTACTAAGTATCCAGGACAAGAGTCCATAGGCAAGCAGCGCTGCCTTCTGCTGCATGTGCGTTAAACGCACATACACCAGAAGGCATCCCCTCTGTGTAAGCCGCATCTGTGGCCTACACAGAGGAGACGTGAGCTCCGCCCCCATGCAGCACACAGTGCAGGTGCCGACGGCGCCACTCATCGGTGCCTGCACTGTGCAGGAAGGAAGATGTGGGTCCTGCTGCACTCCGGAGGAGAAGATCACTGTGTGGGACATAAGGTGAGCATAATGTTTTTTTTTTCAACCTGGGAGGGGAGAGGGAACTCTGCTGCCTACACCTACTGGGGTGGGTGGGTGGGGAGGGGGAAAACTCTGCTGCCTACACCTAATGGGGGGAGGGGGGACTCTGCTGCCTACACCTACTGGGGAAGGGGGGAAAACTCTGCTGCCTACACCTAATGGGGGAGAGGGGGAAAAACTCTGCTGCCTACACCTACTGGGGGGGATGGTGGAGAAACACTGCTGCCTACACCTACTGGGGGGTGGAAACTCTGCTGCCTACACCTACTGAGAGTTAAATGATACCAATTCATAGTATACCTTCCTGGTGGAAGCACTATATGGAAAATATTAAAGAGCTATATGGCAATATTTACATATAAACTAATCAGCTATAACATTAAAAAGGTAAAGTAAATAATTTGGATTATTTTGAGATAATATTGAGGGGTTCTTCAACATATGAACAGTCAGTTCTTCAAGTTGATGTCGTGGAAACTAGGAGAAAGGGCAAGCATAAGGATCTTTTAGGCTGGGTTCAAATATGTCTGGCATCCAGCATAGGTGAACTCAGCCTTGATCTTGAAGCAAGTGATGCAACATCTGATGACAACATGTATCAGTGGTATGGCATCTGGCGTCAATTGTTTCTGTCCAACCTGGTGTCATAATTGAGACTCTTGATAATTGTGAACTGTCCCATTCAAATGAATGAGATCAGTTCTAGCATCAGCTTCCCTCTGGTACACACCGAAGGGAAACTATGTCGGATGCTGGACATATGTGAATCCAGCCTTTCAAGGATCCAAACCTAGTGGGGTGCACTACAACATTCAGTTTTTCAAGGAAGGACAAAACTTAAACCAGTTTTAACCCCTCAAGGATGAAGAGCGTACAGTTACTTGTGTCCTGGTACTCAAGGACCGAGGGCATACCTGTACACCCTGTTCCCATACCAGAGTTTAAAGCGTGCTAACGAGCAGAGAACACTTCAAGCCCAGTGGGTCCTGGTTGCTATTAGCAGCCAGGACTCACTGTTAATGCCGAACATAGCCAATTGTGTCAATGCCTGGCATTAACCCTTTAGACGCCGCAGCAGATCACCGATAACACTGATCAATGCTATGCTATGGCATAGCATTGAACAGTGTATACAATCTACAGATTGTGTGGTAGCTTGGGGGTGTAGGGTAGGTAGGTTGTAGCTGTCGGTGATGAAAGGGTGTTGGATTAACCCTTAACTGTCGTGACACCAGGGTGCGGGTTCCTCTCTGTCTATATATCCTACCGCCACCCATCCCGGGAACGATAGGGAGGAATAAAGGATTGTCCACAACCGGAATTTTAGTAAACTGAAGGCAACTTTACTGCAGATTTTAAGCAGATTAAACGTAGTAACAGTCTTTACAGAGGACCGGACTTTAGGTTCCTCATAGGTTTTTTTGGGACCTTGTAGGGAATGAGCTTGAAGTATTTGCTTTATGCTGTTTCACTGGATTTAGGGGTATTGTTTAGGTCCAGCAGTCACGTAGGATTAGGATTGAGTTAGATTCAACTCACGGTTTTGTATTCGGCTGAAGTTAGCAGGCTTCAGGCCTAGATTTGTCTTGCAGGTATACACGGAGCTTCTCTCTCTCTGCTAGTCTGGAACCCAAGAGAGATGTTACTGCTTTGCAGTACGGGAACCAATAGAGCGATGAGTGGAAACAGTGCCCTTATATCTAAAGGGGCAGGCTTCAAGCTTATTGGTCCCCCAGACCTGTCAGTCCTAATACAAAGCATTGTGGTACAACACGTGACATGAGCACATGACCTGGAAGGTCCTTAACCTTAGCAGAACAATATAATTATCAAACATGTGACCTAAGGTCCTGGAAGCAACATTTACACTATACAATATATATAATATATACATAATATTAAAGAAGGAAGAGGCGACTATGGGTTATCCCACTAAGAGCATCCTATCAGTACGGAGGAACTCTGACTTTGGGGACTTATTATACAAGGTACAGTACACGTACAGTACCGGGACACCATAATTGCATGTTATAAGGTCTTATTTTTATCGATAATTTCACTGTGTAGAAATGGAAGCCCCAGCGTTTTTTTCTTTTTTTTTCAATTCCACCCCACAAATATTTTTGGGGGGTTTTGCAGTAGATTGTGTTATTAAATGATTGATGTCATTACAAGGTACAATTGGTGCTTCAAAAAACAATCCGTATATGGGCCTGTAGGTGCAAAATTTAAAGCGTTATTATTCTTAGAAGGAGGAAAAAACGAAAGTGCCATAATGAAAATTGGCCTGGACCTTAAGGTCAAAATCGGCTGTGTCCTTAAGGGGTTAATACGTATGACTGTTTAGAATGCACACATATATAGTTGTATTTCATATAAATTTCCAGCTATATACCCAGGATGACGAGCAGACATTCCGCATATTTGCATTTTCTGGTGGGCGTTAGGGCTGTCCGGAAAAGTGTTGTATGTGTCATAGACATCAATGCATTTCTGAGCGAAATCCGCAGAAAGAATAGACATGTCTATTATTTTTGCAGGCGCCCAAATCTGTAAGCATCTCCTCTGGAAATTCCACTGTGCAAACAGTGCAGCAGAATCCCATTGAAATCATGCTACAGCAAAATGTCTGTGCGGAAAATTCCAGTGGAACACCACACGGACATTCCGTCGAGTGAACATACCCTAAGAGGTGCAAGTACTGTATGTGTCCAACTTGGATGATCCATGTGTGGTATGTGTCCAGAATTTGATTACTCGGGGATACACACATGCACACACCTCTTTTGCAGGGACACTCTGTAGTTAGTGTTCACTCTATAAAGCAAAAAGCAGTGTGTAGCTCAAAGAGTAACCATAGCATCATATGGATGTCCGTTTTATTGTTGGATTGCTCGTGCAGCTAACAGGAGCTATTTCCTGATATCATCTGTAACGTTTCTCCAAAGGTGAATGTTATTTTTAAGCTCTGACATTCTTAGCTATAAAGACATTATTAAATGCATTTCTCTTCCTTTTTCCTTTACCCAAAAACACGCTGTTTCCTGATTTCACCTCAGTATTGGGGATTTTTAAGTAACTAATGTGCAAGTAGAAGGATACCTAGGAAATAGTGACCATAATATAATACATTATAACTTGTTCTTCAATAAGGGAATCTCTCGAGGGCCCCAAAAGCAATGAACTTTAGGAAGGCAAAGTTTGATCAACTTAGAGAAGCCCTTAGCAATAGAAATTAGGATAATGTCCTCAAAAACAAGAATACTGACACTAAATGGGAGACTTAAAAATATCTTAAATTCTCACTGTAAGATGTATATACCTTATGGGAATAAAAGGGTCAGAAATAAAAGAAAATCAATATGGATGAATAAAAATGTTAAGAGGGCAATGAATGACAAAAATAAAGCATTTAAACTACTAAAACAGGATGGCAGTGAAGAAGCATTAAAAAGCTATAGAGAAAAATGTAAAATATGTAAAAAATAATAATACTAATAATAATAATAAAAGCCGCAAAAATAGGGACAGAAATACTTATTGCCAAAGAGAGTAAAACTAACTCCAAAATGTTCTTTAACTATATAAATAGCAAAAAGGTCAAACTGAAAGTGTTGGCCCTTTAAAAAATGATGAGGAAGAAATTATAAACGGGGATCAGGAAAAAGAAAATATATTAAACAAATTCTTCTCCACTGTATTCACGGAGGAAAATGAAATGCCAGGTGAAGTACAGCGAGATAAGACACACTCCCATAGTACAGGTCACCTGTCTAACCCAGGAAGAAGTACAGTGCCGCCTACAAAAAATCATAATAGACAAATCACCAGGTCCAGATGGCATTCACCCCCCGTGTTCTAAAGGAATTAAGTAATGTAATAGACAGACCTCTATTTTTAATATTCAGGGACTCTATAGTAACAGGGGCTGTTCCCCAGGACTGGCGCATGGCAAATGTGGTGCCAATATTTTAAAAGGGGGCAAAAGGTGAACCCGGGAATTATAGGCCTGTTAGTTTAACCTCCGTTGTATGTAAATTGTTTGAGGGTTTTCTAAGAGATGCTATTTTAGAGTATCTTGATAAAAATAAATGTATGACACCATATCAGCATGGCTTTATGAGGGATAGGTCCTGTCAAACTAACCTGATCAGCTTTTATGATGAGTTGAGCTCCAGACTGGACCAGGGGCAATCGCTGGTTGTCATATATTTGGATTTTTCCAAAGCATTTGATACAGTGCTAAATAAAAGGTTGGTGCTTAAAATGAGAAGGATTGGGCTGGGGGAGAATATGTGCAAGTGGGTAAGTAACTGGCTCAATGATAGGAAATAGAGTGTGTTTATTAATGGTACTTATTCTGATTGGGTGACTGTTACTAGTGGGGTACCACAGGGGTCAGTCTTGGGTCCTGTTCTATTTAATACATTCATTATTGACCTTGTAGAGGGGTTGAATAGTAAAGTAGCAATCTTTGCAGATAATACTAAACTCTGTAAAGTGGTAAACATGACAGAGGACAGTGCACTGTTACAAATGGATAGGTTGGAGGTTTGGGCTGGGAAGTGGCAGATGAGGTTCAACACTGATAAATGTAAAGTAATGCACATGGGGAAGAAAAATCTGGGCTGGGATTATGTATTAAATGGGAGAACACTTGGGACATCTGACGTGGAAAAGGACTTGGGAGTCTTAATTAACAGTAAATTTAGCTGTAGTGACCAGTGTCGGGCAGCTGCTGCCAAGGCAAATAAAATCATGGGGTGCATCAATAGGGGCATAGATGCCCACGACAAGGAAATAATTATACCGCTGTAAAAATCACTAATCAGACCACACAAGGAATACTGTGTACAGTACTGGGCACCACTGTACAAGAAATATAAATGAAAAAAAAATTTGAAAACTTTAAAAATAAAAAGATCTTGTTCAAAGCCATGTTCTGATCCCTAAAACTTTTTTCTTTTTGTTTTTTTTGCACCTATGGAGCTAAGTTAGGGTTTATTTTTTGCACCATGAGCTGTAATTTTTAGCGGTACCACTTTTGCGCATATATAACTTTTTTATGACTTTTTATTACGTTTTATGGGACATGATGTTACAAAAAATCTGCTGTGTTAAATTTTTTTTGCATTTACGTATTTTGCCACGCTGCATCAGGAACATCCTAATTTAACAGTTCAGACAATTATTCATGCAGTGAAAACAAATATGTTTATTATTTTTTTACAGTGTTTTATTTGAAAAATGAGAAAAAGGGGGGTGATTTGAACTTTTATCACGTGGGATTTTTTTAATATTTTTTAAAACACTTTCTTTTTTACTTCATTAAAAAAATTGATTGCTAAATATGTGCAAAAAATTGTTCAAAATGGCCACTATGGGTCTCTGTCTTTTTTTTATTTTGTCAACAAACCCAGAAAATTCAGTTTTGGTCCTCTAAAGAAAAAAAAGAAAGAAAAGAAAAGGACCAAAATATGTGAGGGGAGGGGGAGGGAGATGTGGATATCTTCATTCTCCGTTTGTGCAGAACTCATGACAGGGGAGAGGGGGGAGGAGAGGAGCTGATCATGCTCCAGGGGAAATGCCACCAGCCTCTGAGAGAAATGCAAGAGACTATGAACGACTGAGCACAGGAATACATATATCAAAAGGTATTTGACATATTAACACATGCATATTATTATGCATAGAGGTCTTAGGGCACATTACTACACTATTTTAAGCCTTTTTTTTAAATGTCTTTTTAATAATAGTAACGCTTTAAGCAACCGCTGATTCACCGAGAACAAAAAACAAACAAACTGGTAATTCCCTGTTCTTCCCCAGCAACCTATCTGCAGCCTGTGATCGCTATTGATTACGGTATTTGACCATTTAAATTGATGGACATTGGAACGAGCTCCAATGTCCGTCATTACCGGCAGACAGTGGTGTACCTACTGTGCCACTACTGACTAAGGGCCCGCCACTGCAGCTGCTACTAAGTATCCAGGACAAGAGTCCATAGGCAAGCAGCGCTGCCTTCTGCTGCATGTGCGTTAAACGCACATACACCAGAAGGCATCCCCTCTGTGTAAGCCGCATCTGTGGCCTACACAGAGGAGACGTGAGCTCCGCCCCCATGCAGCACACAGTGCAGGTGCCGACGGCGCCACTCATCGGTGCCTGCACTGTGCAGGAAGGAAGATGTGGGTCCTGCTGCACTCCGGAGGAGAAGATCACTGTGTGGGACATAAGGTGAGCATAATGTTTTTTTTTTCAACCTGGGAGGGGAGAGGGAACTCTGCTGCCTACACCTACTGGGGTGGGTGGGTGGGGAGGGGGAAAACTCTGCTGCCTACACCTAATGGGGGGAGGGGGGACTCTGCTGCCTACACCTACTGGGGAAGGGGGGAAAACTCTGCTGCCTACACCTAATGGGGGAGAGGGGGAAAAACTCTGCTGCCTACACCTACTGGGGGGGATGGTGGAGAAACACTGCTGCCTACACCTACTGGGGGGTGGAAACTCTGCTGCCTACACCTACTGTGAGGGGATTCTGCTGCCCACACCTACTCTACTGTGGGGGAACCCTGCCGCCTACACCAACTGTAGAGGGACCCTGCTGCCTTCACCTACTGTGGGGGGACCCTGCTGCCTACACCTACTGTGGGGGGACCCTGCTGCCTACACCCACTGTGGGGGGACCCTGCTGCCTACACTTACTGTGGGGGGACTCTGCTGCCTCACCAAATGTGAGGGAATATCTACTATGTTTCTGCCTAGCTAATATGGGGAAAAACTACCAAACTAATAGGAGGGCTACCTACTACCTACATAGGGGGTTTTCATAAAGGGGGCAGCAATCTGGGGGATTTACCTACAGGGGGCATGACTACCTACCTGGGGAACTTAACTACCTGGGGTCTATATTTTTCCTATGTTCGTGAAATTTGCATACTCGCTGTGTTTGTTCTCTTCTTTTTTTCATGCAAAAATTTGTAATGAAATTCACATAGTGCGCATACTCGATTATATCTTTCACCTAAAAGAAGGGAGGGATCAGTGTCCTCTGACTGGAAGTGCCAATATTCGAGATTATTTGCATGTTCGCAAATATGCGAATATTTGCATACACACATATTTGCATATTAGCATATATTCGCATGTTCGCAAAAAAAAATATTTGTCATTATGAATATATATCACTACATTCAAAATAAATGCGAAATCACGAAGTGCCGATATTCGTGGTAAAAATTAGCATTTCGAATATTGGCGCCCAACACTAGGGGTCATCTTGGGGACATTTTCTACCTGTAACTTACATAAGAAACACCTTATTTTCTGTCCGCTAACACAAAATACTCTGAGACTAGACTCTGGATCTGCCACTGGGTGAAGGGGGGTGCTGGCTACCTACTTGACTAGTTACCTGGCTACATAGCTTTATACCTTGATGCCTAACTACTTACCTACATAAGACAATACAGAAATTTAGGTGCACTACTGTGGTAGATGTTTACAATGACATTGGCTAATCCCTCAACACTGATGTTAAAATTGAGACATTTGCCAGTGTATCCTTATATTAAGGACACACCAGAGCCCGCACACCAACGCCAAGGTTTCTCAGATGGCACGGGACCTAACGCTAACCTACCAGTGCGTAATAAGCAAAAACCAGTATATAATCACATATTGTATAAAGATCTCTGTAAAGCTGGTATGTACCGCTATATGGGCACTGTATATTATCACTTTTACAGATCCTGTATAGTATACTGGTCTTTTTTACACCATTCACTGTACGGGATTATTAACATTATATTTTGATTGTTTGGACATTGTGCATGTGGCAATACCACATATTTTCTTAATTATATATTTTTTTATCCCTTTTTATTAAAAAAGGGAAAAGTAACCATTTACATTTTTATTGGGGGAAGGGGCTTTTTCACTTTTTATACTTTTTTTGGGGGGGTGGAGGAGGGACTCTGAGTGGGGCCAGGGGCAGGGTCGAGGGGGTGCCGATATAGCATCTCGCCAGGGGCACTAGGGGTGCTAGGTATGCCTCTGCCGGCAGATGTCAGCAGCAGCAAGGGGTTAAGCCAGTTTCAACCCAGTTACAAATGAAAATTTCTAAACCTACTTTTCTGACATGTCAAACACTTTTGCAAGATCCAGAAACACTATGGGGGAGATTTATCAAAACCTGTCCAGAGGAAAGTTGCTGAGTTGCCCATAGCAACCAATCAGATCACTTCTTTCATTTTTGAAAAATCCTCTGAAAAATGAAAGAAGCGATCTGATTGGTTGCTCTGGACAGGTTTTGATACATCTCCCCTATATGCACAGCCACCCCCCCCCCAGATCTGTAAATTATTATTATTATTATTAGTTGTAGTAGTAGTTATAATAATAATAATAATAATAATAATAACAACAATTAATTCTGTATTTATATAGCACGAACACATTCCACAGTGTTGTACAATATTACAAGAAATTGCTTTCTAAACATGTTATGACAAAACTCTACTAAATATATTGGTCCAGATTTATTAATCTTTCTGAGACAAATATGTCAGATTTTTTTTAAATCTCAGACAGATAGCAACCAATCAGAGCACATCTTTCATTTTATTATTTGAGAAATTAAAGCTGAGCTGTGATTGGTTGCTATGGGCAAATCTGACACCTTTTTGTCTGACAGATTGATAAATCTGGACCATATAATTATTATTTATTCGGTATGTATTTATTTGTATTTAACCTTTTGGTTGTATATTAGGGCTATATAGGGCTCGCTATTGGAATTAAATAAAATTTCAAGTAATATAAAAGAAAGAAATTGGCTACAGGAGAAAGTTTTCCCTTGTAGCAAGTACGCGGCACACTGAGCTCTTGAACACAATCCACTATAATCTGCACTCCACCACCTTCACATATCTAATTAGACATTCCTTGCACGTACAGCACTAAGCACAATACCTCAACAAGAATACATTTAGGCTTAAAGAATTCAAGGATTCAAACCCTCAGCTGGGTGCCACTGTGGCGCAATGTGTCACTGCTTGTACAAGAACCAGTTACCCTGTTACCAAAATAAAACCGGCATTATCCTATTTCTCTAGAACAGTGAAGTGCTATTAAACTTTTCGAAATTTTACTTTAGAGCATATACATAAAATACTTGTCAGAGATAATAAATTCCTCCAGGCAAGTAGATCTACTGTAAATAATATGCAGCTCACCGCAAAATCCAAAATAAAATGAGTAGGCTTTATTGTGTGTTAACCTTTAAGGATCAATCTTTTTTTCCCCTCCTCTCCTTTTAATACCCATAACTATTTTATTTTTTCATCTACACCCCCTTATGAGGGTTTTTTTTTGCAGAGACTGAATGTATTTCGTACTGACTTTTTTGAATATATGCTCCAAAACTGTAAAAAAAAAAAATCTTTGTGAGGGGAAATTGAAAAAAAAAAAAAAAAGTAAAAATGAACTAAAACAATTTTAATAATCTTGAGTCTTTTGATGTACAAGATTACAAAAATATTTAATTTGCATAGTTTTTGTTATGTTTTATGACTTTTAAAAAATGTTGAACTTTTTTGTATGTTTTCTTTTTTCAATTGCCATTTTCTGACGCTTTTAAATCTGGCTTAACTTTTGCATCGTGAGCTGTAGTTTCTATCGGTACCATTTCGGTATTAATTTAACTTTTTGATGGGTTTTTGCTAAATTTTTAAAGGTAGATAGGTAAGAAATCCCCCTAGTAGATAGGTAGGGAATCCCTCCCCACCCCCCTTTCACCCCCTCTGCTCCTCCCATGCCAAGGCATCTTCATCCTCCAGTCTTGGCCAAACTTTTGTCTAAACCTTGACAACAAAAGTAAGTATACCACTAAATGGAAATGTTTAAATTGGGCCTGAAGTGTCAATATTTTGAGTGGCCATCATTATTTTCCAGCACTGCCTTAGTCCTCTGTGGCATGGAGGTCACCAGAGCTTTACAGGTTGCCCCTAGAGTCCTCTTCCACTTCTTCATGATGATCACAGAGCTGGTGGATGTTAAAGACCATGCACTACCCCTATCTTCCATTTGGGGATGCCCCACAGATGCTTATTAGGGTTTAAGTATAAAGACATTCTTGGCCAGTCCATCACCTTTACCCTCAGCTTCCTTAGCAAGGCAGTGGTCCTCTTGGAGGTTTGTGTTTGGGGTTGTTATGTTGGTATACCACCCTGCAGCCCAGTCCCTGAAGGGAAGAGATCATGCTCTGCTTCAGTATGTCACAGTACATGTTGGCATTCATGGTTCCCTCAATGAACTGTATCTCCCCAGTGCCAGCAGCAATCATGCAGGCCCAGACCATGACACCCACCACCATGCTTGACTGTAGGCAAGACATATTTGTCTTTGTACTTCTCACCTGGTTGCTGCCAGGCATGGTTGACTCCATCTGAACCAAATAAGTCTATCTTGGTCTCATTCGACCACAGGACATGGTTCCAGTAATTCACATCTTTAGTCTTCTTGTCTCCAGCAAACTGTTTGCTGTCTTCTGGGACAACAGCCATGCAGACCAATTTGATGCAGTGTACATCATATGCTCTTAGCACTGACAGACTGACCCTCCCACCCCTTCAATCTCTAAAGCAATGCTGGCATTGCTATTTCCAAAGGATAACCCCTGGATATGACACTGAGCATGTGCACTCTGCTTCTTTAGTCAGCCATGGCAAGGTCTGTTCTGAGTGGAATCAGTCCTGTGAAACTGCTGTATGGTCTGGCCCACCATGCTACAGCTCAGTTTCAGGATATTGGCAATCTTCTTATAACCTAGGTCATCTTTATGTAGAGGAACACTGCTTTTTTTTTTCAGATCCTCAGAATGTTCTTTGCCATAAAGTGCCATTTTGAACTTCCAGTGACCAGATAACACTGGTTTGAGATACCCATTCTCTATTCACACCTGAGACTTTGTAACACTAACAAGTCACATAACACCAGAGAGGGAAATGACTAATTGGAGACAATTTGGACTTTTAGGCTAGGTTCAGACTACGGAATCTCCGGGCAGAAAATTTCCACCCGGAGATTCCGAGTGCGGCCAGCACTGACTGAATCAGTCGGCGCTAGGACCATGTGGACACTGCATTCTCCAATAGACTGCAATGTGTTCCGCGAGTATTTCTGCCTGAAGAATGAGCAACGTCATTCTTCAGGTGGAAATTTCCAAGAGGATTTTCCATTCACAAATTCCACTGCACAAATTCCTGTTACGCCGAGCGCTTCGGGTCCCCGCTCCTCCCCGGAGCGCTCGCAGCGTTCTCCTGTTCGCAGCGCCCCGGTCAGACCTGCTGACCGGATGCGCTGCGATAATGTCCCCAGCCGGAATGCGATTCGCGATGCGGGACGCGCCCGCTCGCGATGGGCATCCCGACCCGCTTACCAGACTCGTTCCCCGTCTGTGCTCCCTAGGGCGCGCGCACGCCGGGTCTTTGCGAATTAAAGGGCCGGTGCGCCACTGATTGGCACATGAGTTTTAATCAGTATCTTCACCTGTACACTTCCCTATTTATACCTCACTTCCCCTGCACTTCCTTGCCGGATCTTGTTGCCATTGTGCCAGTGAAAGCGTTTCCTTGTGTGTTCCTAGCCTGTGTTCCAGACCTCCTGCCGTTGCCCCTGACTACGATCCTTGCTGCCTGCCCTGACCTTCTGCTACGTCCGACCTTGCTCTTGTCTACTCCCTTGTACCGCACTTATCTCTGCAGTCAGAGAGGTTGAGTCGTTGCCGGTGGATACGACCTGGTTGCTACCGCCGCTGCAAGATCATCCCGCTTTGCGGCGCGCTCTGGTGAAAACCAGTAGCAACTTAGAACCGGTCCACCTACACGGTCCACGCCAATCCCTCTCTGGCACAGAGGATCCACCTCCAGCCAGCCGAATCGTGACAGTAGATCCGGCCATGGATCCCGCTGAGGTCCCGCTGCCAGTTATCGCTGACCTCACCACGGTGGTCGCCCAGCAGTCGCAACAGTTAGCGCAACAAGGCCACCAGCTGTCTCAATTGACCGTGATGCTACAGCGCTTCTACCACAGCTTCAGCAACCATCTCCTCCGCCAGCTCCTGCACCTCCTCCGCAGCGAGTGGCCGCATCCAACTTTCGTTTGTCATTGCCGGACAAATTTGATGGGGACTGTAAATTTTGCCGTGGTTTTCTCTCACAATGTTCCCTGCACTTGGAGATGATGTCGGACCAATTTCCTACTGAAAGGTCAAAGGTGGCTTTCGTGGTCAGCCTTCTGTCTGGGAAAGCCCTGTCATGGGCCACACCGCTCTGGGACCGCAATGATCCTGTCACTGCCTCTGTACACTCTTTCTTCACGGAGATTAGAAGTGTCATCGAGGAACCAGCCCGAGCCTCTTCTGCCAAGACTGCCCTGCTGAACCTGGTCCAGGGTAATTCTTCTGTTGGCGAGTACACCATCCAATTCCGCACTCTCGCCTCCGAATTGTCCTGGAATAACGAGGCCCTCTGCGCGACCTTCAAAAAAGGCCTATCCAGTAACATCAAAGATGTGCTGAAATCCCTGCTAACCTGCATGAACTTATTCATCTGGCCACCCGCATTGACATGCGTTTTTCCGAAAGGCATCAGGAGCTCCGCCAGGATATGGACTTTGTTCGCATGAGGCGGTTTCTCTCCCCGGCTCCTCTCTCCTCTGGTCTGCTGCAATCCGTTCCTGTGCTTTCCACCGTGGAGGCTATGCAAGTTGACCGGTCTCGCTTGACACCTCAAGAGAGGACACGCCGCCGCATTGAGAACCTTTGCCTGTACTGTGCCAGTACCGAACACTTCTTGAAGGATTGTCCTATCCGACCTCCACGTCAGGAAAGACGCACTCCGACTCCGCACAAAGGTGAGACAGCTCTAGGTGTGAACTCTGCTTCTCCACGTCTTACTGTGCCTGTGCGGATTTCTTCTTCTACCTTCTCCTTCTCAGCTGTGGCCTTCTTGGATTCCGGATCTGCAGGAAATTTTATTTTGGCCTCTTTCGTTAACAGGTTCAACATCCCAGTGACCAGTCTCGCCAGACCCCTCTACATCGCCTCTGTTAATGATGAAAGATTGGACTGTACTGTGCGTTACCGCACGGAACCCCTCTTAATGTGCATTGGACCCCATCACGAAAAGATTGAATTTCTGGTCCTCTCTAACTGCACTTCAGAAATTCTTCTTGGACTACCTTGGCTCCAACGCCATTCCCCAACCCTCGATTGGACCACCGGGGAGATCAAGAACTGGGGTACTACTTGCCACAAGAACTGTCTTATGTCTGCTCCCAGTACTGTCAGTCAAAACCCTATGGCTCCTCCGATACCAGGTCTCCCCAAGGCCTATCTGGACTATGCTGATGTTTTTTTGCAAAAAACAAGCAGAGACTTTGCCTCCTCACAGGCCTTATGACTGCCCTATTGACCTCCTCCCTGGTACTACTCCACCCCGGGGCAGAATCTATCCTCTGTCCGCTCCGGAAACACAAGCCATGTCGGAGTACATCCAAGAGAATTTAAAAAGGGGATTTATCCGCAAGTCTTCATCCCCTGCCGGAGCTGGATTTTTCTTCGTCTCCAAAAAAGATGGCTCCTTACGACCTTGCATTGATTACTTAATAAAATCACTATAAAAAACCCGCTATCCCCTACCTCTTATCTCGGAACTCTTTGACCGACTACGTGGCGCCAACGTCTTTACCAAATTGGACTTAAGAGGTGCATATAATCTCATCCGCATCAGGGAAGGGGACGAGTGGAAGACCGCGTTTAACACCAGGGATGGACACTTTGAATATCTGGTTATGCCTTTTGGGCTTTGCAACGCCCCTGCCGTCTTCCAAGACTTTGTAAATTAAATTTTTCGTGATCTTCTATATACCTGTGTTGTGGTCTACCTGGACGATATTTTGATTTTTTCTTCTAACCTTGAAGAACACCGCCGGCATGTCCGCATGGTTCTTCGGGACTTCGGGACAATCAATTATATGCCAAAATGGAAAAATGTCTCTTTGAATGTCAATCTCTTCCCTTCCTAGGATACTTAGTCTCTGGCCAGGGACTCCAAATGGACCCGAACAAACTATCAGCCGTATTGGTTTGGCCACGCCCCTCCGGACTCCGTGCTATCCAACGTTTCTTGGGGTTTGCCAATTATTACAGACAATTTATTCCACATTTTTCCACTATTGTGGCCCCAATTGTGGCCCTAACTAAGAAAAACGCCAACCCTAAGTCCTGGCCTCCTCAAGCGGAAGAGGCGTTCAACAGTCTCAAAATTGCCTTTTCTTCTGCTCCCGTACACTCCAGACCTGATCCATCTAAACCCTTCTCACTGGAGGTAGATGCCTCCTCGGTGGGAGCTGGAGCGGTACTCCTACAGAGAAATTCTTCCGGACATGCTGTTACTTGTGGTTTCTTTTCTAGGACCTTCTCTCCGGCGGAGAAAAACTACTCCATTGGTGATCGAGAACTACTGACCATAAAATTGGCGCTTGAGGAATGGAGGCACCTGCTGGAGGTATCCAAATACCCAGTTATTATATACACTGATCACAAGAATCTCTCTTATCTTCAGTCTGCCCAACGGCTGAACCCCCGCCAGGCTAGGTGGTCTTTGTTCTTTGCCCGTTTTAACTTTGAAATTCATTTTCGCCCCGCTGACAAGAACATTAGAGCTGACGCTCTCTCTCGTTCATCAGATGCCTCTGAAATGGAAGCTTCCCCGCAACACATTATTCCTCTGGACTGTCTGATCTCCACTTCTCCAGCTTCCATCAGACAAACTCCTCCAGGGAAGACCTTCGTCTCTCCACGCCAGCGCCTCAGGATTCTCAGGTGGGGACACTCCTCACATCTCGCAGGCCATGCTGGCATCATAAAATCCGTCCAGCTCATCTCTCGTTTTTATTGGTGGCCTACCCTGGAAGCTGATGTTGCTGATTTTGTTCGGGCTTGTACAGTCTGTGCCCGGGACAAGACCCCTCGCCAGAAGCCTGCCGGTTTCCTCCTTTCTCTGCCTGTTCCTGAGCGACCATGGTCTCAGATTGGTATGGACTTTATTACTGATTTACCTTTATCCCATGGCAACACAGTTATTTGGGTGGTCGTTGATCGGTTCTCCAAGATGGCACATTTTATCCCTCTTCCAGGTCTTCCTTCTGCGCCTCAGTTGGCGAAACAATTTTTTGTGCAAATTTTTCGCCTTCACGGGCTTCCTACGCATATCGTCTCGGATAGAGGCGTTCAATTTGTGTCAAAATTCTGGAGGGCCCTCTGTAATCAACTTAAAATCAAATTAAACTTCTCGTCTTCTTATCATCCCCAATCCAATGGGCAAGTGGAAAGAATTAATCAGGTTCTTGGTGACTATTTGCGACATTTTGTTTCCTCCCGCCAGGATGACTGGGCCGATCTTCTACCATGGGCCGAATTCTCGTACAATTTCAGAGTCTCTGAGTCTTCCGCTAAATCCCCATTTTTTGTGGTGTACGGCCGTCACCCTCTTCCCCCCCTTCCCACTCCCATGCCTTCTGGTTTGCCCGCTGTTGATGAGGTGACTCGGGACTTCTCCACCATCTGGAAAGAGACTCAAAAATCTCTCCTACAGGCCTCATCCCGGATGAAGGAACATGCCGACAAAAAAAGAAGAACTCCCCTTGTTTTTTCTCCCGGAGACAAAGTATGGCTCTCCGCCAAGTATGTCCGCTTTCGTGTCCTTTTTAAAATCAAATGCCAAATCAACCCTGTCTCCTACAAACTCCTTCTTCCTCCTTCTCTCCGTATTCCTAATGCTTTTCATGTCTCTCTCCTTAAACCACTCATCCTTAACCGCTTCTCTCCCAAGGTTGTTGCTCCTACTCCTGTTTCCGGGTCCTCTGACATCTTCTCGGTTAAAGAAATTCTGGCATCCAAGACGGTCCGAGGTAAAAAAAAAATTCTTGTAGATTGGGAGAATTGCGGCCCAGAGGAGAGGTCATGGGAACCCGAGGACAAGATCCTCGACAAGGACCTTATTCACAAATTCTCGGGTTCTAAAAAGAGGGGGAGACCCAAGGGGGGGGGTACTGTTACGCCGAGCGCTCCGGGTCCCCGCTCCTCCCCGGAGCGCTCGCAGCGTTCTCCTGTTCGCAGCGCCAAGGTCAGACCTGCTGACCGGATGAGCTGCGATAATGTCCCCAGCCGGGATGCGATTCGCGATGCGGGACGCGCCCGCTCGCGATGCGCATCCCGACCCGCTTACCAGACTCGTTCCCCGTCTGTGCTGTCCCGGCGCGCACGGCCCCGCTCCCTAGGGCGTGCGCGCGCCGGGTCTTTGCGGTTTTAAAGGGCCGGTGCGCCACTGATTGGCGCATGGGTTTTAATCAGTATCTTCACCTGTGCACTTCCCTATTTATACCTCACTTCCCCTGCACTTCCTTGCCGGAACTTGTTGCCATTGTGCCAGTGAAAGCGTTTCCTTGTGTGTTCCTGGCCTGTGTTCCAGACCTCCTGCCGTTGCCCCTGACTACGATCCTTGCTGCCTGCCCTGACCTTCTGCTACGTCCGACCTTGCTCTTGTCTACTCCCTTGTACCGCGCTTATCTCAGCAGTCAGAGAGGTAGAGCCGTTGCCGGTGGATATGACCTGTTTGCTACCGCCGCTGCAAGACCATCCCGCTTTGCGGCGGGCTCTGGTGAAAACCAGTAGCAACTTAGAACCGGTCCACCGACACGGTCCACGCCAATCCCTCTCTGGCACAGAGGATCCACCTCCAGCCAGTCGAATCGTGACAATTCCGAAGTGTGAATTTGTGAATGGAAACCCATTCACTACACTATACATTTTAGCAAGTGGAATTTGAGCAAGTGAAATTCTGTAGTGTGAACCTAGCCTTACACTTAAGGGTGAACTCACTTTTGTTACCATGGTTTAGACATTAATGGCTGTGTAGAGTTATTTTGAGGGGACGCAGCATTAAACACTGTTATACAGACTGTGCACTCACTACTTTACATTGTAGCTGAGTGTAATTTATTCAGTGTTGTCACATTAAGATAGAATAAAATTATACAAAAATGTGATGAGTGGACTCACTTATTTGAGATACTGTAAAAAGATGATTGTAGACATTCAGAAGGTCAGAAGGTAGACAGTCAGACAAGGAAAGGAAACAAATTAAACTACAGTAGGTAGACAGACCAGTCTAATATTAGCTTACAGATACCTAGGAACCTTATAGGCAGGAAGTAATGGGAGAAAGACAGAACATTGACTGGCTAAAATAAACCTTGGTGCCCACCGGCCTTTTACGAGGCTGAGCAGAGTGAGGGAGGAAGTTCTCCCCTGTATTGCTTCAGATGATGTCACCGTCTGCTGGGGAACGCCCCTTCCCAGTCTGTGAATCTGACTGAGCAGAAAATACAGAGCAATATCAAGGTAGAAAACTAAAAAATAATAAAAATAAAGGCAGGGGGGGGGGTTTATCATGATGGGGGTAGTGAACTGGGAGGATTGCAAAATTTTAAAAGACCATAAAAGGTACAATTACAGCTCTGCCACCTCTGTTGTAATATGGGTTAAATATTTTAGCAGTAAATTATGAAGTTGGTGTAAATCCCTAATGCAGAACACAATTACACAAGAATAATACATGAATGCTAAGTTTTATGTGGTCGTCGGTAAAAGTGTAATAGTTTTATATTGATCCTACAAAATTGTTTTCGCCCCTTACATGTAATGAGTTCAGAATTGTTGCATCTTCCACCAGCTTTAATCTTCACTCACAGCCTTCTGATAAAAATACAAATTGCAGCTATCAGGATATCAAGGATATTAACATATATAATGCTGTTATAATTTCCTTACAGCCTGCATCATAAAAGGAAAAAATTAGAATTTACAGCAGTGCACAGAAGCTTTGTGGGTCCATGCCATTGTACATGAGGCCTTATTCAATTCACTTTCACCCTGTACTACCAGAACATACTTATTTTTTATCACAAAGTTTTCCATGAGCCATAATCATAATTAATTTTACAATTTTGTATGTTCAAGGTCTTTGCAAATGAGGATGATATACAGGTGAGAAACATGTTTTAATACATGTAGTTATCCTACATGTCATCATGTCTGGAACACATCCTATCAGGAAAAAACAAGGAAACAGAAGGGGTTAATATAACTAAGGGGTAGGAATTGCATTCTGCTTTAAACACACAAGAATTATAGCTGAGCGAGCTTTGCCAGGCTAGCCAAGCTTTCGGTCCGTGTTCGGTTTATGGCGAACCTCAGTGAAGGGGTTAAGTTGTGCTGCTGCACAGTGCAACTTAACTCTTTTGTCACAGTAAATCAGCCAATCCGCTGGGTTACTGTAACATTCAGAAAGAAAGGAGTTAATTATGATGATGTCACAAGGGGGCTGAGCTTCACAGGAATAGGCCTGGACCAGCGGGCTGGACTACCTGTAATAGGATGACCTTTGACCTTTGAAGGCAAAGGAGGTAATTGACAACTAACGTGGTGCTTCAAAATTTGTAAACCCTTTAGAATTTTCTATAATTCTTCATACATTTGACCTAAAAAATAGGTATAAACACTGTTTTTTTTTTATCTAAAAATGTGTAAGGCTGCTTTCACACTATAATGTTGCTCAGTTTTAAAGACCTGTAATAATGTCCCGTTAGGGAAACCCTTAACCCCTTAAGGACCCGGGCTTTTTTCCGTTTTTTCATTTTCAATTTTTCCTCCTTAACTTTAAAAAATCATAACTCTTAAAAATTTTCACCTAAAATTATATATAATGGCTTAATTTTTGCGTCACTAATTCTACTTTGTAATGACATTAGTCATTTTACCCAAAAATCTACGGTGAAACGGGAAAAAAAATCAATGTGCGACAAAATTGATGAAATAACACTATTTTGTAAGTTTTGGGGGCTTCTGTTTTTACGCAGTACATTTTTTGCCAAAACTGATACCTTATATTTATTCTGTAGGTCCATACGGTTAAAATTATACCCTACTTGTATAGGTTTGAATTTGTATCACTTGCGAAAAAATAATGAATACATGCAGGGAAATTTATACGTGTCACGATGCCGGCTGGCAGGTGGTGGATCCTCTGTGCCAGAGAGGGATTGGCGTGGACCGTGCTAGAGGATCGGTTCTAAGTCACTACTGGTTTTCACCAGAGCCCGCCGCAAAGCGGGATGGTCTTGCTGCGGCGGTAGTGACCAGGTCGTATCCCCTAGCAACGGCTCAACCTCTCTGGCTGCTGAAGATAGGCGCGGTACAAGGGAGTAGACAGAAGCAAGGTCGGACGTAGCAGAAGGTCGGGGCAGGCAGCAAGGATCGTAGTCAGGGGCAACGGCAGAAGGTCTGGAATCACAGGCAAGGAACACACAAGGAACGCTTTCACTGGCACTAGGGCAACAAGATCCGGCGAGGGAGTGAAGGGGAAGTGAGGTGATATAGGGAAGTGCACAGGTGTAAACACTAATTGGAACCACTGCACCAATCAGCGGTGCAGTGGCCCTTTAAATCGCAAAGACCCGGCGCGCGCGCGCCCTAGGGAGCGGGGCCGCGCGCGCCGGGACAGAACTGACGGGGAGCGAGTCAGGTACGGGAGCCGGGGTGCGCATCGCGAGCGGGCGCTACCCGCATCGCGAATCGCATCCCGGCCGGAGGTGGTAACGCAGCGCCCCGGGTCCGTGGAACCGACCGGGGCGCTGCAGTGAGGGAAGTGTAGCGAGCGCTCCGGGGAGGAGCGGGGACCCGGAGCGCTCGGCGTAACAGTACCCCCCCCCTTGGGTCTCCCCCTCTTCTTGGGGCCTGAGAACCTGAGGATCAGACTTTTGTCCAGGATATTGTCCTCAGGTTCCCAGGACCTCTCTTCTGGACCACAACCCTCCCAATCCACTAAAAAAAAAGTTTTTCCTCTGACTTTTTTAGAAGCCAAGATCTCTTTGACAGAGAAGATGTCCGAGGAGCCGGAAACAGGAGTGGGAGGAACAGATTTAGGAGAAAAACGGTTGAGGATGAGAGGTTTAAGAAGAGAGACGTGAAAGGCATTAGGGATACGAAGAGAAGGAGGAAGAAGAAGTTTGTAAGAGACAGGATTAATTTGACACAAAACTTTAAAAGGACCAAGATAGCGTGGTCCCAACTTATAGCTCGGGACACGGAAACGGACATATTTAGCGGAGAGCCATACCTTGTCTCCAGGGGAAAAAATGGGAGGAGCTCTTCTTTTCTTATCTGCGAATCTCTTCATGCGAGAAGAAGCCTGTAAGAGAGAATTTTGGGTCTCTTTCCATATGGTGGAAAGATCACGAGAAATTTCATCCACAGCGGGCAGACCAGAGGGCAAGGGGGTAGGGAGGGGGGGAAGAGGGTGACGGCCGTACACCACGAAAAACGGAGATTTGGAGGAAGATTCAGAGATTCTGAAATTATACGAGAATTCGGCCCAAGGTAGAAGATCTGCCCAGTCATCCTGGCGGGAGGAAACAAAATGTCGTAAATAGTCACCCAAGATCTGGTTAATTCTCTCTACTTGTCCATTGGATTGAGGATGGTATGCAGAAGAAAAATTTAATTTAATCTTGAGTTGTTTACAGAGAGCCCTCCAGAATTTAGACACAAATTGGACGCCTCTATCCGAGACGATCTGTGTAGGCAACCCGTGAAGACGAAAAATGTGTACAAAAAATTGTTTAGCCAACTGAGGCGCTGAAGGAAGACCAGGAAGAGGGATGAAATGTGCCATTTTGGAGAATCGATCAACGACCACCCAAATAACAGTGTTGCCATGGGATGGGGGTAAGTCAGTAATAAAATCCATACCAATCAGAGACCAAGGTTGTTCGGGGACAGGTAGAGGATGAAGAAAACCAGCGGGCTTCTGGCGAGGAGTCTTATCCCGGGCACAGATAGTGCAGGCTCGCACAAAGTCCACCACATCAGTCTCTAGAGTCGGCCACCAATAGAAGCGAGAGATGAGTTGCACAGATTTCTTAATGCCCGCATGACCTGCGAGATGGGAGGAGTGACCCCATTTGAGGATCCCAAGGCGTTGGCGTGGAGAAACAAAGGTCTTTCCTGGAGGAGTTTGCCTGATGGAGGCTGGAGAAGTGGAAATCAGGCAGTCAGGAGGAATGATGTGTTGAGGAGGGAGTTCAATTTCAGAGGCATCTGAGGAACGAGAGAGAGCATCGGCCCTAATGTTCTTATCAGCAGGCCGAAAGTGAATTTCAAAATTAAATCGGGCAAAGAACAGAGACCACCTGGCCTGACGAGGATTCAGCCGTTGGGCAGACTGGAGGTAGGAGAGGTTCTTGTGATCGGTGTAAATAATAACTGGAAATCTTGATCCCTCCAGCAGATGCCTCCATTCCTCAAGTGCTAATTTAATGGCTAGAAGCTCTCGATCCCCGATGGAGTAGTTCCTCTCCGCCGGAGAGAAGGTCCTGGAAAAAAAACCACAAGTAACAGCATGCCCGGAAGAGTTTTTTTGTAGAAGGACAGCTCCAGCTCCCACTGAGGAGGCATCAACCTCCAATAGGAAGGGTTTAGATGGGTCAGGTCTGGAGAGCACGGGAGCCGAAGAAAAGGCAGACTTGAGTCGTTTAAAGGCGTCTTCCGCTTGAGGAGGCCAAGACTTGGGATCGGCATTTTTTTTTGTTAAAGCCACAATAGGAGCCACAATGGTAGAAAAATGTGGAATAAATTGCCTGTAATAATTGGCGAACCCCAAAAAACGTTGGATGGCACGGAGTCCGGAGGGGCGTGGCCAATCTAAGACGGCAGAGAGTTTATCTGGGTCCATTTGTAGTCCCTGGCCAGAGACCAAGTATCCTAGAAAAGGAAGAGATTGGCATTCAAACAGACATTTCTCTATTTTGGCATAGAGTTGATTATCACGAAGTCTCTGAAGAACCATACGGACATGCTGGCGGTGTTCTTCAAGATTGGCAGAAAAAATCAGGATATCGTCCAGATATACAACAACACAGGAGTATAGGAGATCACGAAAAATTTCATTAACAAAGTCTTGGAAGACGGCAGGGGCGTTGCATAGACCAAAGGGCATGACCAGATACTCAAAGTGTCCATCTCTGGTGTTAAATGCCGTTTTCCATTCATCCCCCTCTCTGATGCGGATGAGATTATAAGCACCTCTTAAGTCCAGTTTGGTAAAAATATGGGCACCTTGGAGACGATCAAAGAGTTCAGAGATGAGGGGTAGGGGGTAGCGGTTCTTAACCGTGATTTTATTAAGACCGCGGTAGTCAATGCAAGGACGTAGAGAGCCATCTTTTTTGGACACAAAGAAAAATCCGGCTCCGGCAGGAGAGGAGGATTTACGGATAAAGCCCTTTTTTAAATTTTCTTGGACGTATTCAGACATGGCAAGAGTCTCTGGGACGGACAGAGGATAGATTCTGCCCCGGGGTGGAGTAGTGCCCGGGAGGAGGTCAATGGGACAATCATAAGGCCTGTGAGGAGGTAGAGTCTCAGCTTGTTTTTTGCAAAAAACGTCCGCAAAGTCCATATAGGCCTTAGGGAGACCGGTTACATGAGGAAGCACAGGGACACGGCAAGGTTTACTGGGAACCGGTTTTAAGCAGTCCTTGGAACAAGAGGGCCCCCAACTCTTGATCTCCCCAGTGGACCAATCCAGGATTGGGGAATGGAGTTGAAGCCAGGGAAGTCCAAGAAGGATTTCAGAAGTGCAATTGGGGAGGACCAACAGTTCAATCCTCTCGTGATGAGATCCGATGCGCATTAGAAGGGGCTCCGTGCGGAAACGTATAGTACAGTCTAATCTTTCATTGTTTACACAATTGATGTAGAGGGGTCTGGCGAGACTGGTCACCGGGATGTTGAACCTGTTGACGAGAGAGGCCAAGATAAAATTTCCTGCAGATCCAGAGTCCAAGAAGGCCACAGCAGAGAAGGAGAAGGCAGAGGCAGACATCCGCACAGGCACAGTAAGACGTGGAGAAGCAGAGTAGACATCAAGGACTGTCTCACCTTTGTGCGGAGTCAGCGGACGTCTTTCCAGGCGGGGAGGACGGATAGGACAATCCTTCAGGAAGTGTTCGGTACTAGCACAGTACAGGCAGAGATTCTCCATGCGGCGTCGTGTCCTCTCTTGGGGTGTCAGGCGAGACCGGTCGACCTGCATAGCCTCCACGGCGGGAGGCACAGGAACAGGTTGCAGGGGACCAGAGGAGAGAGGAGCCGGGGAGAAGAAACGCCTCGTGCGAACAGAGTCCGTATCCTGGCGGAGCTCCTGACGCCGTTCGGAAAAACGCATGTCAATGCGAGTGGCAAGATGGATGAGTTCATGTAGGTTAGCAGGGATTTCTCGTGCGGCCAGAACATCTTTAATGTTGCTGGATAGGCCTTTTTTAAAGGTCGCGCAGAGTGCCTCATTATTCCAGGATAATTCTGAAGCAAGGGTACGGAACTGTACGGCATACTCGCCAACGGAAGAATTACCCTGGACCAGGTTCAACAGGGCAGTCTCAGCAGAAGAGGCTCGGGCAGGTTCCTCAAAGACACTTCGAATTTCCGAGAAGAAGGAGTGTACAGAGGCAGTGACGGGGTCATTGCGGTCCCAGAGCGGTGTGGCCCAAGCCAGGGCTTTTCCAGACAGCAGGCTGACTACGAAAGCCACCTTAGACCTTTCAGTGGGGAACTGGTCCGACATCATCTCCAAGTGTAATGAACATTGGGAAAGAAAGCCACGGCAAAACTTAGAGTCCCCATCAAATTTATCCGGCAAGGATAGTCGTATTCCAGAAGCGGCCACTCGCTGCGGAGGAGGTACAGGAGCTGGCGGAGGAGATGATTGCTGGAGCTGTGGTAGTAACTGTTGTAGCATAACAGTCAGTTGAGACAGCTGTTGGCCTTGTTGCGCAATCTGTTGTGACTGCTGGGCGACCACCGTGGTGAGGTCAGCGACAACTGGCAGAGGAACTTCAGCGGGATCCATGGCCGGATCTACTGTCACGATGCCGGCTGGCAGGTGGTGGATCCTCTGTGCCAGAGAGGGATTGGCGTGGACCGTGCTAGAGGATCGGTTCTAAGTCACTACTGGTTTTCACCAGAGCCCGCCGCAAAGCGGGATGGTCTTGCTGCGGCGGTAGTGACCAGGTCGTATCCCCTAGCAACGGCTCAACCTCTCTGGCTGCTGAAGATAGGCGCGGTACAAGGGAGTAGACAGAAGCAAGGTCGGACGTAGCAGAAGGTCGGGGCAGGCAGCAAGGATCGTAGTCAGGGGCAACGGCAGAAGGTCTGGAATCACAGGCAAGGAACACACAAGGAACGCTTTCACTGGCACTAGGGCAACAAGATCCGGCGAGGGAGTGAAGGGGAAGTGAGGTGATATAGGGAAGTGCACAGGTGTAAACACTAATTGGAACCACTGCACCAATCAGCGGTGCAGTGGCCCTTTAAATCGCAAAGACCCGGCGCGCGCGCGCCCTAGGGAGCGGGGCCGCGCGCGCCGGGACAGAACTGACGGGGAGCGAGTCAGGTACGGGAGCCGGGGTGCGCATCGCGAGCGGGCGCTACCCGCATCGCGAATCGCATCCCGGCCGGAGGTGGTAACGCAGCGCCCCGGGTCCGTGGAACCGACCGGGGCGCTGCAGTGAGGGAAGTGTAGCGAGCGCTCCGGGGAGGAGCGGGGACCCGGAGCGCTCGGCGTAACAATACGTTTAAAATGGTAATCTTTTGACCCCTATAACTTTTTTATTTTTCTGTGTTCAGGGCGCTTTGAGGACTCATTTTTTGCGCCGTCATCTGAAGTTTTTAGCGGTACCATTTTTGTTCTGATCAAACTTATTGATCACTTTTTATTCACTTTTTTGTGGTATAAAAAGTGATCAAAAATGCGCTATTTTGAACTTTGGAATTTTTTTGCGCGTACGCCATTGACTGAGCGGTTTAAAAACGGTATATTTTTATAATTCGGACATTTCCGCACGCGGCGATACCACATATGTTTATTTTTATTATTATTTACATAATGTTTTTTTTTATTTTTGGAAATGCCGGGTGATTCAAACTTTTATTAGGGGAAGGGATAATTGAAAGGGTTAATGATTTTTTTACACTTTTTTTATGCAATATTATAGCTCCTATAGGGGGCTATAACATTGCATGTACTGATCTTTTACACTGATTGATCCATCTCCATAGGAATGGATCAATCAGTGTTTTCGGCGACTGAATGCTCAAGCCTGGATCTCAGGCTTGAAGCATTCATTCGGCGATCGGACAGCACAGGAGAAGGTAAGAAGACCTCCTCCTGTGCTACAGCTGTTCGGGATGCCGCGATTATACCGCGGCGATCCCGAACAGCTCCCTGAGCTAACCGGGCACTTTTACTTTTGTTTTTAGCCGCGCGGCTCAGCTTTGAGCACGTGGCTAAAGGGTTAATAGCGCGCGGCACAGCGATCAGTGCCGCGCGCTATTAGAGGCGGGTCCCGGCATCACTATGATGCCGGGCCCGCCGCGATATGATGCGGAGTCACGCGTTATATCGCAGGACCGGGACTCATGACGTACGCATACGTCATGGGTCCTTAAGAGGTTAAAAACGGGCGTTGCAAAATCCCATTCAAGTATTTGGGAGTTTGTGATTAGCCATTATCACCCGTTATAGCCCGTTATGAATAACGGACGTTATTTGTTACAGGAGAAAAAGCATTACAGGCACTAATTTTTCTCCTGTCACAAATAACGTCTGTTATTCATAACTGGCTATAATGGGTGATAACTGCTAATCACAAAATCCCATAGACTTGAATGGGATTTTGAAACGGTTGTACAGGATTTTGTAACGGCTGTTTAATGGCCGTTTTAAAGGGCTTTCCTTAATGGACATTATAATGGGTCTTTAAAATGGAGCAACTTTATAGTGTGAAAGTAGCCTTAGCTAAGACCTGTCATTTAGCTGAGTCCCTATTATTTCAGATGACTTTTCAGGTTGCACTGTTCTGTGTGTATACATGTGTGTACACATTTTCTGACCATTGTATAAAATGTATATGGCATTTTCAACAGATTTCTGCTCTGCAGGCTTCATATTTAATTTGTAATTCTTCTAGAGCTGGTTGGCAGAGCGCTCTCCTCCTCCGTCCATAGAGTTGCATTGCTTGTCTTGCAGATACCGGACAATGAGCTGATTTTCATAGAAGATTTGAGTAGCAGGAGGGGGAGAGGAAAGAATCATATTTGTCGAATAAAATATATTAGAAAGTTTCTTATTAGCTTGTACTATTGATCTATGAAAAGTTTGTGCCTACTCACACATGTGTGAATCCATAGCACATTACCTATCTCAAATACTATAACATTGAGATACTTAATGTGCTTTAACACTGCTATAACATTTATAGTACTGTATGTCAATGCCCATTATTACATTTAAAAGAGTACTGTAGTGGAATGTAACTTATCCCCTATACCCCCCCCCACCCCTGCAGGAAGCCGTGGCAGACACAAACCCTCCCTGTATCTCTATGGGATACATGGAAGGGGTGTGTCAGCTGCCGCATCATGCGGGGGGACGAAACGCCCCTTTCCTGTGGACTGCTGCAGCCCCATTGTCACGATTCGGCTTACGGGTTGTGGATCCACTGTGTCAGCGAGGGATTGGCGTGGACCGTGCTAGTGGACCGGTTCTAAGAGGCTACTGGTTTTCACCAGAGCCCGCCGCAAAGCGGGATGGTCTTGCTGCGGCAGTAGCAACCAGGTCGTATCCACTAGCAACGGCTCAACCTCGCTGACTGCTGAGAAGGTGTGGGACAGAAGGACTAGGCAGAGGCAAGGTCAGACGTAGCAGAAGGTCGGGGGCAGGCGGCAAGGTTCGTAGTCAGGATGGATAGCAGAAGTTCAGGTACACAGGCTTTGGACACACTAAACGCTTTCACTGGCACAAGGCAACAAGATCCGGCAAGGGAGTGCAAGGGAGGAGATCAGATATAGCCAGGGAGCAGATGGAAGCCAATTAAGCTAATTGGGCCAGGCACCAATCATTGGTGCACTGGCCCTTTAAGCCTCAGAGAGCTGGCGCAGGCGCGCCCTAGAGAGCGGAGCCGCGCGCGCCAGCACAAGACAGCAGGGGACCGGGACGGGTAAGTGACCTGGGATGCGATTCGCGAGCGGGCGCGTCCCGCTGTGCGAATCGCATCCCCGACGGCCATGACAGTGCAGCGCTCCCGGTCAGCGGGACTGACCGGGGCACTGCAGGGAGAAAGACGCCGTGAGCGCTCCGGGGAGGAGCGGGGACCCGGAGCGCTAGGCGTAACAGTACCCCCCCCCCCTTAGGTCTCCCTTTTTCTTTGACCGGTAACTGCCTCCCCTGGGATGAGGACACCGGGAAAGAATGGAGGGTTTCCTCAACGGCAGGCAGTACAGCAGGAGTGGGAATGGGGAGGGAGGGCAGAGGGCGAAGCCTGGCACGGGGCAGTGTGACACCAGGACGGGGGCCATGAGGAGGCACTGAGGTTTGCCTGACGGGACTGGGAGGGGGGGAGAGGCACTTCCTATGGCAGGCAGAGTCCCAGTTCTTGATCTCCCCGGTGGTCCAATCAAGGGTGGGGGAATGAAGCCGGAGCCATGGCAGACCGAGGAGGACCTCAGAGGTACAGTTGGGTAGGACGAAGAGCTCAATCACTTCGCGATGGGGTCCGATACACATCAGGAGGGGTTCTGTGCGGTAACGCACAGTGCAATCCAGTCTGACTCCATTGACCGCGGAAATGTAGAGCGGCTTGACGAGACGGGTCACCGGGATGCGGAATTTATTCACAAAAGATTCCAAAATAAAATTCCCGGAGGCACCAGAGTCCAAGCAGGCCACGGCTGAGAGGGAGGAGTTGGCTGAAGGAGAAATCCGCACGGGCACCGTGAGACGTGAAGAAGCAGACTTAGAACGAAGAGACGCCACACCCACGTGAGCTGGGTGCGTGCGTGCGTTTCCCAGACGTGGAGGACGGATAGGGCAATCCACCAAGAAATGCTCGGTACTGGCACAGTAAAGACAGAGATTTTCTTCCCTACGGCGATTCCTCTCTTCCTGGGTCAGGCGAGACCGATCCACTTGCATGGCCTCCTCGGCGGGAGGCCCAGGCGTAGATTGCAACGGATGCTGTGGGAGAGGTGCCCAGAGATCTAAGTCTTTTTCCTGGCGGAGCTCTTGGTGTCGCTCAGAAAAACGCATGTCAATGCGGGTAGCCAAATGGATGAGTTCTTGCAGGTTGGCAGGAACCTCTCGTGCGGCCAGCACATCCTTGATGCGACTGGATAGGCCTTTTTTAAAGGTCGCGCAGAGAGCCTCGTTATTCCATGATAACTCGGAAGCAAGAGTACGAAATTGGATGGCGTACTCGCCCACTGAAGAATTACCCTGGACCAGGTTCAACAGGGCAGTCTCGGCAGAAGAAGCTCGGGCTGGCTCCTCGAAGACACTCCGGACTTCAGCGAAGAAGGCCTGGACTGTGGCTGTGGCAGGATCATTGCGGTCCCAGAGCGGTGTGGCCCAAGACAAGGCCTTTCCTGAAAGAAGGCTTACTACGAACGCCACCTTAGACCGTTCTGTAGGAAACAAGTCCGACAACATCTCCATATGCAGGGAACACTGAGACAAAAATCCACGGCAGAGTTTAGAGTCCCCATCAAATTTGTCCGGCAGGGACAAGCGGAGGCTAGGAGCGGCCACTCGCTGCGGAGGAGGTGCAGGAGCTGGCGGAGGAGATGGTTGCTGCTGTAGCAGAGGCAGAAGTTGCTGTAACGTGGCGGTCAACTGCGACAGCTGCTGTCCTTGTTGGGCAATTTGCTGCGATTGCTGAGCGACCACCGTGGTAAGGTCAGCGAGACTTGGCAGCGGCACCTCAGCGGGATCCATGGCCGGATCTACTGTCACGATTCGGCTTACGGGTTGTGGATCCACTGTGTCAGCGAGGGATTGGCGTGGACCGTGCTAGTGGACCGGTTCTAAGAGGCTACTGGTTTTCACCAGAGCCCGCCGCAAAGCGGGATGGTCTTGCTGCGGCAGTAGCAACCAGGTCGTATCCACTAGCAACGGCTCAACCTCGCTGACTGCTGAGAAGGCGTGGGACAGAAGGACTAGGCAGAGGCAAGGTCAGACGTAGCAGAAGGTCGGGGGCAGGCGGCAAGGTTCGTAGTCAGGATGGATAGCAGAAGTTCAGGTACACAGGCTTTGGACACACTAAACGCTTTCACTGGCACAAGGCAACAAGATCCGGCAAGGGAGTGCAAGGGAGGAGATCAGATATAGCCAGGGAGCAGATGGAAGCCAATTAAGCTAATTGGGCCAGGCACCAATCATTGGTGCACTGGCCCTTTAAGTCTCAGAGAGCTGGCGCGCGCGCGCCCTAGAGAGCGGAGCCGCGCGCGCCAGCACAAGACAGCAGGGGACCGGGACGGGTAAGTGACCTGGGATGCGATTCGCGAGCGGGCGCGTCCCGCTGTGCGAATCGCATCCCCGACGGCCATGACAGTGCAGCGCTCCCGGTCAGCGGGACTGACCGGGGCACTGCAGGGAGAAAGACGCCGTGAGCGCTCCGGGGAGGAGCGGGGACCCGGAGCGCTAGGCGTAACACCCGTGCAGGAGATTGCGGGGAGTCTCAGTTGTCAGACTCCACGCGATCTATAACTTACCACTACAATACAACATTAAGCAAACAATACATCTATATTTGCTGGTTGAGCATGGTACGCTTCTGAGATATTGTAAACTGCATTTAGACTATCCATGATTGTACATCCAGAATAATTTAGCTACACAAAGATTCACAATTGAGTATATAGTTAAGTGAGGATATCTAAATGGTGGAATTCATAGAGAAAAGAAAACAATTATATGGTTATTAGCTTTATGCGTTCATCAAATTAGTTCACTATCTCAGTTACACTTTATAGACAAGCCATTATGTGTTAAGTAGTAATAAAGTTAATATATATTTAAGTACATTTTCACTGCTATTCTGAACTCATTCCAGAAGACCAAATGTACACCATTTGTAGACAAGAATGTGCCAGTTTGACATACTTTCTGCAAAGGGTTTTTAAAGTAGTCCAAAGTCTTTTTTCCATTGTTTAAACTTGTTTTCTTCTAAAGATTGATGTAGATGAGTTGACCCCATATAGTTTTAGTACTTAGCTCCCCTGGGTGTTGACTATGTGTACCCTGGTTGAGTGGGAGTGCCAAAATGCACAACAACTACACCAAATGTACAACAAGGGACCTTCAATGTCTTCCATTGTATTTAGCCCCATCAAAGTGGTAACGTGTCTATTTATTTTCGGTAGAAAAGAAACAATGCAAAAAATGTGCAGTTTCTAACAGCCATGCTGATTTTGTTGGTGTTAACATGCCTTTAAGGTACCCATGCACCATATATTAAAGTCGACCAAACCTGTGTATGGCAGCCTCCTGACTCTTTATCAATAGATGATATCAGTTAAGAGGAGGAGGGCGCATGTCGAGTTTTTGCCGCCTAACCCTTTTGTTCTAGAAGGCTGTGGCTTACCCCTCCCCAAATGCTTGTTTGACTAACAGATGTTCCTCTTAGTCTTCCCATATACACAAGGCAAGTTATGTCTGTGTTCTCCATGGGGAGAGGAGAGTAAACCACTGCCAGACACCTCTGGAAGGGGCTCATTTCCATTAAGAACAAAAATAATGGGGATTAAAGTTGATGATGTCAGATCCTTCTCCACCCCCTCCCCCACCCCACAGACTTAATATTTCCAGGGAGAGTCAGGACAACCCCCTACACATACACAGGAATCTAAGAGTTCAGCTGATGTTGTGTATAGGCACCTTAAAAATAGCTGTTGGAAATTACAGATCACCAGTGTCCTAGTAATATCATATGGGGGACAATGGTCGACAATATAAAATTAGTGTTAAAGAAAAATTTTCTTTTTTACATATAAATTTTAATTCTATAAAAGAGGAAAATTGCTTCTTAATGAAAACGAATACCACTAAAACTAAGCCAAACATACCTCCTAAAAAAAATGTAAAATGTGTCAAGCTGTATGCGTATTCTGCGTTTCTTTCTGTAGAGATGCCAAAGGTTATCATAACTGACATGTAAATAGGTAAAATGGATTCAGCTATACATGTGAAATAAAAAAGCCGGTGACCTCAAGAAAGCATAGAAAACACATAGAATAGCTGCTTGCTAATTCCTGCCTGCATTCAAACAAGGCGTATTTCATATTATTCTTTTAATGTTGAGAATGTAAAGTACCTTAGGAAACAAACCAAAGCGGCCTAAAGATCAAATACTACATTACAATAGCTGACACGAAACTCAAGTCAAATAAAGGAAATATAAATCAACTAGGGGCTTGCTGCTGCAACTGGCGGTTTTTTTAATGATACATCTATACTATGATAGCAAATGTTTCATACGGGATGAGAAATTCTTAACCCCTTAAAGACCCAGGACATGTACCGTATTTTCCAGCGTATAAGACGACTGGGCATAAAAGACGACCCCCAACTTTTACAGTTAAAATATAGAGCTTGGGATATACTCGCCGTATAAGACTACCCCTCTACCGGGATATGATACCTTACCATTGTTCCCCCACACTAGATTGTCAGCATAGTTCACCCACACTAGGTTGTCAGTATAGTTCCCCCACACTAGGTAGGCAGCATAGTTCCCCCCACATTAGGTTGTCAGCATAGTTCCCCCACATTAGGTTGTCAGCATAGTTCCCCCACATTAGGTTGTCAGCATAGTTCTACCACATTAGGTTTGCAGTATAGTTCCCCCCATTAGGTTGTAGTTCCCATTAGGTTGGTAGTATAGTTTCCCCCACATTAGGTTGTAGTTTCCCCACATTAGGTTGGCAGTATAGTTTCCCCCACATTAGGTTGTAGTTGCCCACATTAGGTAGGCAGTACAGTTTATCCCACATTAGTTTGTAGTTCCCCCACATTAGATAGGCAGTGGACCCCACAGACATACAGCCTTCAGCCATATACAGTGTATGGCTGGAGGCTGTATGTCTGTGTACTGCCCCACTTCAGTGCTCCGACCACCACTCCTCCGAGGAGCAGTGGTCATTGCACCAAAGATGATGTGTTGGTAAATTACCATGCCTGTGCATCCTCGCTGCTTCACTCCGCTCTACTGTTGTTATGGGCACATGCACGGGACGTCAGCAATGTCCCTGCGTGCGTTACCTCCCAGTGGCCCCTGCATTTTTAAAGTTGATGCGGGGCCGCAGAAAGGTAACTGGGATATCCTTGTGTCCTGAAAAGATCTTTCGGGACACAGGGATGTCCCGAATGTGACAGGGGGAAGTTAATCTTGGCCGGTATGCCCGGGGTATGGATAATCCATACCCTGAATGTCCCGGCCGACTGCAGCACCCGGCATATAAGACGACATCTGGTGTATAAGACGACCCCCGAGAACATTTTACGGGGTTAAAAAGTAGTCTTATACGACGGAAAATACGGTATGTATATTCTGTGAGCACTAAGGGGCGTTGAAGTGAGCTCAGGAGCGGGGCTCGCTTCATGTGGGCTAAGTTCCGGCTGTTATCAGATTGATGTCCAGCATTAACCCTTTACACCCTGTTATTATGCAAATAATATTCAACCCCTTAAAGACGCAGGGTTTTTCCATTTTTGCATTTTCATTTTTTCCTCATCACCTTCTAAAAATCATAACTCTTTCAATTTTGCACCTAAAATTCCATATTATGGCTTATTTTTTGTGCCATCAATTCTACTTTGCAGTGACATTAGTAATTTTACCAATTACCAATACCAGGCAGCTGAAGTCTTTTCTTCAGCAGCAGTATTATATTGTAATATATTGCTACAATATAATACTGCTGCTGAAGAAAAGACTGAGTACAGTCTTGAAACGCATCCAGCCCCCTTTTTATGAACATTGAGACCACTTACATAAGCCCTCTGTGAGCCTCACAACCAGTGGTGCCATACACGGTCAGTTGCCAGCCATTTACGCGCTCCTCCGAGCCACGAGGACGCGGCCGCCACCTTTAGCAGAAGCGCTGGAGCTACATCACCCGGAGCCCACCGCCAGCCTCGGCACTGCCACCCTAGGAGACGGCCGAGTCTCCGGTAGTGTCCTCTCCAGCAGTGAGAGATAAGTGTGTCTGATTCTAACTAACAGACACCGCATCTGAATCCAGTAAAAGTCCGCAGGAGGGATCACAGGAGGGATCACAGTATCCCCAAAGAACACCAGCATCCTTAACCTGGAAGGCATCGGTCCCGGAGTGGTGAGCTTAACTGTATCTACCAACTGCTGATTTAACTGGATACTGACCGTATTAAGCCAATAAGCTATTTATTAACAGACTAAACAGAATTTGGATAAACTTTTATGCCTATTAATCCCACTGCTACTATTGGTTACTAATATCCTAGGAGGGCTAAACTTTATTTGTTGAACTTGAATAAGTTTATTTTTGGCTATTTTTATCATCTTTTTTATAATTTTTATGTGATTGGTCTCATTATCTCTTATCCTTCAGATTTTTATTAGTTTTTTATAACAAACATATTATATTATATTATTCTGGATATATTTAAGTGAGTGCCGTGGCTTCACAAGGGCCCTGTGGGTCACGGTCCACACATTGCGTCTCTTAACTGAAATAAATCTATTATTATTACTATCAATAAATTAATAAATATTAATATTGTAACTAATAAGCCAGTTGTGTCCGCATATCCTTTACCCTGAGCCCCAATTATCTTCTTGTAAATTAGTACCATTTTATTTTCACCTTGGGTATAGGTGTTATTTATTGGGTAGCCCGGGTAGCTATTGGTTATGATTGAACAAAGAGCCACTCCAAATCTCTTTCATTTTTATATTGAACAGACTTTTTGATCATTTTTTCATGATATAAAAAGTGACCAAAAATATGCTATTTTGGACTTTGGAATTTTTTGTGCGTACGCCATTGACCATGCGGTTTAATTAATGATACATTTTTATAGTTCAGACATTTCCACACTCGGCGATACCACATATGTTTATTTTTATTTACACAGTTGTTTGTTTTTTTTAAATGGAAAAGGGGGGTGATTCCTACTTTTATTAGGGAAGCGGTTAATTGATCTTTATTAACTTTTTTTTTCACACTTTTTTTTTGCTGTTTTATAGCCCTCCCCCCAGTGGATATTACATTGCACACACTGATCTGCTACACAGATCATTGCTGTGCTTGGAACCAGCAAAGATCAGTGTTATCGGCGGTCGATTGCTCAAGCCTGGATTTCAGGCTTGGAGCAATCAATCGCAAATCGGACGCGACAGAGGCAGGTAAAGGGACCTCTGCTCGCGTTCTACCTGATCGGGACATCGCAATTTCACCGTGATGTTCCCGATCAGCCTGACTGAGCTGCTGGGAAGCTTTCACTTTCCTTTTAGACGCGAAAATCTACTTTGAACGGCGCGTCTAAAAGGTTAATAGCGCTCGGCACAACGATCGGTGCCGCATTCTATTAGCCCCGGGTCCCGGCTTTCATTAGCTGCTGGGACCGATGCGGTAGGACGTGGGGTCACAGCGTGACCCCACGTTATATACCGGGACTGGGCGCAGGGCATACAGGTGTGCCCTGTGTCCTTAAGAGGTTCAGTGTCACAAAGATTAAATATTTGGTTTTTCAGTTTACTTCATGGGTGGTATTGTGTCTTGGGGCTCTTTTGATCACTGAAAACAATCTCAGACACCTGTGTTAATTAGATTGCCAGGTAAGCCCAATTTGAGGAAAAACTCCTATTAGATATTAGATATTTTATGAAAACTTAAGGATGATCATCACATTATTAAGAGATTTGTGGCTGATTCAGAGCACAGACTGGTTCATGCAGATAAAGGCAAATCGAGGAGGAGTTCTGCCAGATCCATGCTTTGGTTCAAGAGAGCATCTGCTAAAATACCATTACATAGCAGCAAACAGATATTTGAAGCTGCTGGTTTCTCTGGAGTCCCTTGGACATCAAGGTGTAGAGTCCTCCAGAGTCTTGCAACTGTGCAGGAACCTTCTATTTGGCCACCACTAACCAATGTTCACAAACAGAAACTGCTGCATTTGGGCATAAAAATACTTAAAGACTAATTTTCAAATAGTCCTGTTCACTAATGAGTGCCAGTGCAACCCTGGATGGTCCAGATGGATGGAGAAGTGTATGGTTGGTGGATGGCCTTCCTGTTCCAACAATGCTGCGACATTAGCAAGGCAGTGGTGGAGTCATGTTTTGGACCGGAATCATAGAGAGCTGGTAAGCCCCTTTAGGGTCCCTGAAGGTGTAAAGATGACCTCAGCAAAGTATATGGAGTTTCTGACTGACTACTTTCTTCTCTGGTACAGAAGGAAGAACTATGCTTCCGTAATAAAATTGTCTTTATGCCTGACAATGCACCATCTCATGCTGCAAAGAATACCTCTGCACCAATGGCTGCTATGGGGATAAAAGTAGAGAAAGTCATGGTGTGGCCTCACTCCTCTTATGAGGAGTGGGAGGCAGTTTACATCCAAACAGCAGCTCTGGGAGGCTATTCTGACATCTTTCAAACAAATCCAAGCAGAAACTGTCCAAAAACTCACAAGTTCCATGGATGCAAGACTTGTGAAGCTGCTATCAAATAATTGGTTCTATGTTAAAACGTAACATGACCTGTTAAAATGTTTAAAAAGTTAAAATGTTGTTGAAAGTTTGTTTGAAATAGCTTTAGATTTCCGTAAATACAGCAAATGACAATTTTCAGTTCTATACAACCTAAGCAAGTGATATATACAACTAATATAAATATAAATATAATAAAAAAAACTATACAACTAATAACTTACTGTGCATAATAATTTGGAACAGTGCATTGTCATTTTTTTAATGTTTTAAAAAATACTGTTATCATTAGGAGGTTTGTTCAAAAAAAATTGAATTGTACTCTTAATAGAGAATTATGCTGACTGTTATTTACATGAATTATTTAGGTAAATAAAGAAAAATATCTAAAAATCTAAAAATCTAAAAATGTTACTGCTAGTTTCCTGTGGGTTAGGTGGGCTGACTGGGACCAACACAGTGTGCTGGTCCCCATAAGATGATGGCTGGAGGGCTTATCCCCATCTTCATGTTGCCATTAAATGCTTTGGTAATACAGTCTGCTTCAGGCAGACTAACTATAAAAGGATAGCTCTAATAGTGCTGATCAGTGCTTTGCCACTGCATACCACTTAACAGTATCAGCAATTGAATGATTGCTTCTAACAGTCCCCTAAGGGAACTTACAAAAGTGTGAAAAAAAAAAAAAATGTTTTTAAAATTATAAATAAAACCAACATTCGCTCACTTTTCCCTATTTTATATAAAAAAAAGTAAACAAAAATAAACATATGTGGTATCGCCATGTGCGGAAAACATAATGTTAATAAAACCACACTGGGGTTTAAATTTTACCCACAAATGTATATTTTCAATGTAGATTTTGTGGTAAAATAAGTGATGCCACAATTCGTCCTGCATAAAACAAGTCCTTATATGGCCCTGCAGGTGGAAAATGTAAAGGCTAATAGCTATTAAAAGGTTAGGAGGGAAAAAAAAGGAAATGCAAAAATGGAAATTTGCTGCGTCCTAGGTTAAAATACTGGCATTATCATCATTATTCAATAAAAAAAAATATCAATGGTCATATATGTGACTAATACAGACCTGTTGCATTATCATTATTCATAGAGTTATCGTGGTGCACATGTGATCTTGTAAAAAATGTCCTTGCAGTTGGGAGCTGAACGAGTTAAAAGATAAATCCAACGAGAATTCTGAATTCTGCCTTGAAAAGCTGCATTGAGAATCTGCTGTGCAGCTCGGAACAATGGATTTCTCTCTTACCCTGCTGGATTCTTAACACTATCATTTCCAGTTTGCTGAGGATAACAAATGAACAAGTACTGGAAAATTTTATGAAAGAGTAATACTAGGTATTATAAATAGCAAGTGATTTTAAATAACTTGCTGTGGGTAATTTTGCGCATATTATGCTTCAGAATATACAATGATAGTATGTTTTCTCTGTATTATTTACTTCAGATTTGCCGTAACAAGTGACATGTCCCTTGTTCAGTGCGTATCTCATTTAGAAATGCAGAATGTGAAAATGCTAAACTAAATGGGGGTTAATCTGCATCTGAAACTGCAAGAAAATATAGTCTAATGCACGCAAATGCACAGCAGAAATCCAAACATACCATTGGAGTTACTACTGCTGAAAACTGAAAAAAAAGGGGAGGAAAGGAGGGATGAGGGGAGGAAGAAAAGAATAAGGAAGGGTTTAGTTAATGATATCATTACCATGTAATGTTGCAGCAGCCTGTATCTTCTCACTTTATTACTTTACAGTGATAGCCCAGGATTTTTTTTCTTCAGCCTTTGAGTCCATGATGCCAAGAAGTTATAATACTGTGTAATTTGCTTCTATTACCTCCATGCACCCACTTGGTCCCATTTTCATGCACAAGACCCACAGCCAGAAATGCTGCAGTGAAGGTCTTTTTATTTTACTGTTGTCTCTGACTTTTCCAAGCATTCCATTTGGCCAGATACTGTATGTCATAGGTCAATCCCTTCCACTCTGCTATGCACCCACCCACTGATGCATAACCACTCCCCCCTGGAGACCATGGGACTTATGACATATTGTCTATGGCCGCATGAAAAGCTGGAAAAAGGTCAGAAACAACAGTAAAATATAAAGACTTCTACAGCACTTCTGAGAGTGACTACCATGATAATCAGTGGAGAGAAGGGTCGGGCATGTTGATTTTTTACCACCCAACCCTTTTGTTCTGGAAGGCTGTAGCTTACCCCTCCTCATAGACTACACGTAAAAGTTTGCCCATGTTGAACATTCATGTGTATGGGGAGGTCTGGAGAGATAACTGTTGTTCAGCCGACAAGTTTTAAAAATATATTGCATTCTTTATACCTCCTACATAGTGGTAACTTATCAGAAGGACATCAATCTTTTTCATGGCTGTGGCACTAATCATATGCATTTAATAGTTGTTGGCCAAATGCTTGTGTAACCAACAGATGTTCCTCCTGGTCTTCCCATATACTTTTGGCAGTTAGGCCAAGCATGTATGTCTTCTCTATGGGGAAAGGGGAATAAACCACTGCCAGACACCTCTTGAAGGGTTTATCTGCACTACAACACTACAAAACTTCTGGGTATATCATGCACAAAAATAGAATAAAGCAATGCATAGAGGTAATAGAAGCATATTACACTGTTTTATAACTTGGCATCATAGGCTCAAAGGTTAAAAAAAAAAGTCCTTAAATACTCATTTAATTTAAAAAGTTTGCAATCATGTAAAGTTAACTATTTTGTCCATTTTATGGTATAATAATAATAATAATAATAATAAAAAAAAATATTAGCCAATATTTTACCTACTGATAAATTTCCTTCAATGGAACATTTAGTTCTGAACACTGTGTGCGCGCTGTGGGTTCGGCCATGCCCCATCAATGCAAGTCTATGGGAGGGGGGCATGATAGCTGACACCCCCAGCGTGCACATATTGTTCAGAACTAAATGTTCTGAACATTGGCCAGTAGAGTACCCCTTTAAGTCACTGGAAATATATTCAAGAAAATCTGTCACTCACAAACTTTCAGGTAAAATTTTCATATCATACCTTTAGAAATTGTCTTTGTGTCTTTATTTCCACAAAAATTGTATTTTATCTGCACTGTCCCGGTAACCGTGTCACAGATACAATATATGAAAATTTGTTGTTTGGCTGAGAAAACCTACTCACAGGTGCCTTAACCTGGGTGTGAGGTACTATGAGTTGACCTAAATAACTGTTTTTGTGTATTACACTGCCATATCAGCATACACTGGGACTTCACAGGCATGTAAGGATTAATGACTTGCATGCCTTATATCAGATGAGAGATTCACATCAGTCACCTAAGAAGCTTCCTAGCTAGTTTCTATGCGGAAACTTTCAGAAAGGCTGTGGGAGTAGTTCTTATGCCATCACCAGTAAAAGTCTTTTTCCAGAGCAACATTTTCCTGTGCTGCTCATGTTAGGCAGACATACACCTAGTCTAGAGTGTTTAAGTTGAGGCCTATCCTGTCCTGTTCACGTCAAATCCTGCTTCAAGGAAGTCATAATTCCCATTCCAGTTGCAAATTATGTCCTACCTAAGAAAGATTAGAGTCTCATGTTACATAGTTACATAGTTACATAGTTAGTATGGTTGAAAAAAGACATACGTCCATCAAGTCCAACCAGGGGATTGAAGGGAAGGATGTAAGGGGATAAGGGAAAGGGATGTAGTTTTATAATTCTGCATAAGCATTAATGTTATTTTGTTCCAGGAATGTATCTAACCCTGCTTTAAAGCTGTTAATTGTTCCTGCTGTGACCAGTTCCTGAGGTAGACCGTTCCATAAATTCACAGTCCTCACGGTAAAGAAGGCGTGCCGCCCCTTTAGACTAAACCTTTTCTTCTCCAGACGGAGGGAGTGCCCCCTCGTCCTTTGGGGGGGTTTAACCTGGAACAGTTTTTCTCCATATTTTTTGTATGGGCCATTTATATACTTATATACGTTTATCATATCCCCCCTTAAACGTCTCTTCTCAAGACTAAACAATTGTAACTCCTTTAATCGCTCCTCATAGCTAAGATGTTCCATGCCCCATATTAGTTTAGTCGCGCGTCTCTGCACCCTTTCCAACTCCGCAGTGTCCCTTTTATGAACAGGCGACCAAAACTGAACAGCATATTCCAGGTGAGGCCGTACCAATGCTTTATAAAGGGGGAGTATTATGTCCCTGCCCCTCGAGTCCATGCCTCTTTTTATACATGACAATATCCTGCCGGCTTTGGAAGCAGCAGCCTGACATTGCATGCTATTTTGTAGTCTGTGATCTACAAGTACACCCAGATCCTTCTCTACCAGTGACTCTGCCAGTTTAATCCCCCCTAAGACATACGACGCATGCAGGTTATTAGTACCCAGATGCATAACTTTACATTTATCCACATTGAACCTCATTTGCCAAGTGGATGCCCAGACACTTAGTCTATCCAAGTCATCTTGTAACTTATGCACATCCTCTATAGACTGTACTGTGCTACAAAGCTTGGTGTCATCTGCAAAGATAGAAACAGAGCTGTTAATACCATCCTCTATATCATTGATAAATAAATTAAACAGCAGCGGGCCCAGTACTGAACCTTGGGGTACACCACTAATAACCGGGGACCAATCAGAGTACGAATCATTTACCACCACTCTCTGGGTACGATCTATGAGCCAGTGTTCAATCCAGTTACAAACTAAAGTTTCCAAGCCCAAGGACCTTAACTTACCTGTCAGATGTCTGTGAGGGACAGTATCAAATGCTTTGGCAAAATCCAGAAACACTATATCCACAGCCATTCCTCTGTCAAGGCTTCTACTCACCTCTTCATAAAAGCAAATTAGATTGGTTTGACAACTTCTATCCTTAGTAAACCCATGCTGGCTATCACTTATAATACTATTATCCCCTATGTATTCCTGTATGTAATCCCTTATAAGTCCTTCAAACAATTTACCCACAATGCACGTTAGACTTACCGGTCTATAATTGCCTGGCGAAGACCTAGAGCCCTTCTTGAAGATTGGTACCACATTAGCCTTGCGCCAGTCCCTTGGCACAATACCAGACACCAGAGAATCTCTAAATATCATGAACAAGGGTACAGATATTACTGAACTTACCTCTCTAAGAACTCTTGGGTGTAGTCCATCCGGCCCTGGAGATTTGCTTACATTTACTTTACTTAACTTACCTTGTACCATCTCTACATTAAGCCAGTTCAATACATTATATGATGTGTTACCAGCACTGACCTGACCAATGTCAGCTCCTTCTTCCATAGTATATACAGAACTAAAGAACCCATTCAGTAGCTCCGCCTTCTCTTGATCGCCCGTGACAACCTCCCCATTATCATTATTAAGGGGTCCTACATGCTCTGTCCTTGGTTTTTTTGTATTTATATATCTAAAAAAATATTTAGGATTAGTTTTGCTTTCTTCGGCCACCTGTCTCTCATTTTGAATTTTTGCTGTTTTTATTACATTTTTACAGATTTTATTAAGCTCCTTGTACTGTTTAAATGTTATAGCTGACCCATCAGATTTGTATTTTTTGAAGGCTATTTTTTTGTTGTTTATTGCTCTTTTAACCTCATTTGTCAGCCATGTAGGATTTAGTTTTAATCGTTTATATTTGTTCCCCTTTGGTATATATTTAGCTGTATAGTTATTTAGAGTTGATTTAAAGATGTCCCATTTACCTTCTGTATCAGTATTTGAGAACACCTCCCCCCAGTCTATGTCCTGTAGTGCAGCCCTCAGCCCAGGGAAATTTGCCTTTTTAAAGTTATATGTTTTTGCTTTCCCCGTCTGTCTTTGTTTTCTACATTTTAAGTCAAAAGTAACTATATTGTGGTCGCTATTACCAAGGTTTTCCCGCACAGTTACATTACCAACCAGCTCTGCGTTGTTGGAAATGATCAGATCCAACAAGGCATCACTTCTTGTTGGGTCCTCCACAAACTGGCCCATAAAATTATCCTGCAATAAATTTAGGAATTTTCTCCCCTTTGTAGTTTTAGCCAACCCCCGGCCCCAATCTATATCTGGATAGTTAAAATCTCCCATTATTACCACTGTACCTGCCCGGGCGGCCCTCTCTATTTGTTTATACAGCCGACCTTCTATCTCTTCAGTGATATTAGGGGTTCTGTAAATTACACCAAATATTATTTTTTCAGTATTTCCCTCCTTTTGTAATTCTACCCACAGTGATTCCACCTCCTCAGAATCATCACACACTATGGCATCGTTCACATTGACTTTCATACCACTTCTTACATACAGACAGACTCCACCACCTTTTCTGTTCATTCTATCCTTGCGAAACAATGTAAACCCCTGCAGATTAACAGCCCAGTCATGCGAGGAGTCCAGCCATGTCTCAGTGACCCCAACTATATCAATATGTTCCTCCAGTATCAAGGCCTCAAGCTCCCCCATTTTATTTGCTAGGCTTCTGGCATTTGTGAACATACACTTTACATTTCCATTAAGTTTTACACATATAGTCTCACTAATGGGATTTTCAGAGTTATTGGGGTTAATGTCATTTTTTGAGTTATAAGGGCTAATTGTACTATTTAAGTTATTGGGGCTAATGGGATTTTTTGAGTTATTGGGTCTAACGTTATTATTTAAGTTATTGGGGCTAATGGGATTTTTTGCGTTATTGCGTCTAACGTTGTTATTTAAGTTATTGGGGCTAATGGTATTTTTTGAGTTAATGGGGCTTATTGTAGTTATTGAGTTATTGGGGCTAATGGAATTTTTTGAATTATTGGGATTACAATTTTTCGGGCTACATTTATTTTTACAGCTGGTTTGTAACGCATGAATCTCCTTATCCACTGTTCTTAACCTCCCCCCACAGGACTCCTCTCCACCCGCCATTATGTCCTGACCCCTCTCTAACCTATCCATCCCACTGTCTGCTTTCTTTGCTTTATTATCCTCCCCCCACTCACCTAGTTTAAATACTCAGCCACCCCTTCCAGGATTCTCTCCCCCAGCACAGCAGACCCCCTTCCATTCAGGTGCAAATTATCCGTAGAATAGAGTTTGTACCCCAATGAAAAGTCAGCCCAGTGCTCTAAAAACCCAAACCCTTCCCCCTCACACCACGACTTAAGCCATGCATTTAACTCCCTAAGCTCTCGCTGTCTTTCCTGCGATGCGCATGGCACAGGAAGTATTCCAGAGAACACAACCTTAGAGGTCCTTCCCTTCAGCTTGGCACCTAGTTCCTTGTAATTATTCTTCAAGGACCTCCACCTACCATGTATTCTGTCGTTGGTTCCCACATGGACCACGACAGCTGGGTCATCCCCAGCCCCCCCTAGTAATTTGTCCACCCTTTCCACCACATGCCGAACCCTGGCACCAGGGAGACAGCAAACCATTCGGTTGAGGTGGTCTTGGCGACAAATTATTCTATCCGTCTTCCTGATTATAGAGTCCCCTACCACAACTAACTGTCTTGGCCTACCTGCGTTACCATCCCCCACACTACTAGTTGAGCTGTTCCCCCGGCTGTTAGGGAGACCAGTATCCACTAGGGTTGCCATCTCTGATACTGAGGCCCTCGCATCATCGCCCAACTTGGCAATTTTACTTGGGAGATCAGAAGCAGAAGTGACCTTCCTTTTCCTTGCCCCCTTTCCAGTCCCTCTAACTACATTAACCCAGCTCCCTACTTGGGCCTCCTGGCTAGTTTCTCCAACCTCCATTTCTGCCCCACTAACTGCTTGCTCTGTAAGATTGTCAATCGCCCTCAATGTTGCATTTTGCTCCTCTAGATCTCTAATACGAGCTTCCAGGTGGGCAACATGCTCACATTTGTCACAGCGGTATGCACCCTGAAGCTGCTGCTCCAGAGATGTATACATGTGGCACAATGTGCACTGAAGAAAACCTCCAATCCTGCTGTCCATATCCTTGGTGACAAACAGCTGTTATTAACTATTAAGAAAAACTACTTTTATCAAGGGAGTGTAATACTTACAGTTACAGTGGGTCCTGCTTACAACTCCTGCTTTCTAAACTTCTGCTTATAAAACTTCTCAAATGTAACACTTAATAATACCACACTTTAGAATACAGACCCAGCTTCAGCTAGACTCAGTCAGAGCAGGAAGTGATCACTGCACCGTACAGAGCTTGGAGGTTTTACTCAAATGGTCGTCTTCTGTCCATGAGGTAAAGGCATTGTGCTTCAACTTCCAGCTTCAAAAAAGGAGTGCTGATTAGCCAGAGGAGGAGAAAGCTTAACAAGGACTTCTCAGCATATACTAATGTCTTCAATGACATGAGTCAGGGTTAGAGCTGCGTTGCTCAATGCGTCACAAACATTTCTTTAGCGCACATTTCTTCAGAGTAGTTGTACAAGTATCTGCACCAGAGTAAGGCAACCAATGTAGGCCCCTCATAGTAGAGAGCATCTTTGTGGACTGTTCTGCTCCTGTATTCTGTCTGCAACTGCATTAATGCTAGAAATCTTAGAACATTCAGCAAAGTTCCACGTTGCTTCTACATTATACAAGTGTATGGATTTCTCATTTCTGCACTTCACCCTACAGGAAAAACACATTTGACTAAAGTATTGTTGCGCTCACGTGGCTATACCACCATGCCACGCAACATTATCATCCACATCTCTAAGGAATCAAATAGGTGTGGCCTAGGGTCTGTTATGCCCTACAGCCACAATGCATCTGTGTTCTGAATGCCCATATATTTGCTATGTGATAGACATGCAGGGTTTGGATTACAGTGCTAAGCCATCACGCCCCTCCCATAGACTTGCATTGAGGGGGCGTGGTCATTATGTCATGAGTGGGGCATGACCGTGATGTCATGAGCCTTCGGCGCTGCATCCGATGCTCTAAACAAATGCCGGGTGCAGCAGGGAGATTGCGGGGGTCCCCAATGGCGATGTCTGACCCCCACAATCAGACATATTATTCCCTATCCTTTGGATAGGGATAAGATATCTAGGGGCAGAGTACCCCTTTAATTCTGTATAAGGATGATAGGTGTAGGTGTAGGAATATGATTAGAGTTTACGTCCTCTTTGTTAGAAATTCTACATCTAAACTCTAAATAATGCATCTATATATCACATGGAACATGTGTTGAAAGCATGAAGACAAAAACAAGATATTTCTTGGCAGAAACATACACTTTATAATACAACAACTTGCCTGAAATTTCCTGAAATGGAGAAGCTCTGTCATAGCTGTAAAACCCTATAACATTCAGAGTTCTTTGACCCTTTCATCGCCATACAGTAAATCTGAAAATATGAACTATAGGCTTAAAACTGTTTTGAAATTTACCAACATACTAAGGCTAAGGTTTCCACTGTAAAAAAGCCCCAAACTGTAGCACAGCGTTTCTTAATGGCAAATACAACACGGCCAGATGTTGGCAGAGAGTCAAAAGAGAATCATAAAAGGCCAAACCCTCTTTGTGTTTTTGGGATCACTGCCAGTTTATCAAAATTGCAATATGTGGATACTATGGCATTTTTTGGCAAAATATATCGGCATTTCTCACACATATAAGTCTAGGGGAGAGAATAAAATGCCATGAAATGTTAAGCATTGGCATTTCTTTTGGCATGTTTGCTCCCCCCCCAAAAAAATGCCATGTTAGAATCTATGGAGGTAAGTAGTGATGCATAGGCTCACTACTTACCTCCGCAAGAGGTACAGTATAGAGCGGTGCACCACTGTATATTGTTCCTGCTCCTAGTGGGGCTGAGTTGTGCCAGCAGCTATAAAGCTGCAGGTACAGCTCAGGCTATATAGCATGTATACATTGTATTCCTCCAGACCAGCAAGAACATACAGTAAGGCAGCAATTTCTATAAATAGCTGGTTTACTGTAACCCTTGCTGGATTGAGCACTTTGTGCGCAAGGAAATAATTAACTAGTGCTGCTAAGCTGAGGCTACCCAGGGCGGGCGAGGACCATTGTTTTTTAGCCCTCCCCAGCCTATGCACTGCTGTACACTGTACCAATGGGAGAGTAAGGTAGTGATGCTATGTAACACAATTTAGTTCCATAGGTGTGGACACGTTTTTACAGCAAATATGGGAAAAAAAATTCTTAACTAACATGGCATTTTTACCCTCCCATAGCCTTGTATAGGTGAGAAATTTGAGATTTCTTGCCAAAAAAATGCCATAGTCTTAGTATTTTGGGAAATTGCCAATGATCCCAAAAACACAGAAAAGCAGGAAAAAAAACGCCAAACTCAAGTGGGTTTGGTATTTAATAATTTTCTTTTGACACCCTGCCAACATATGATCACTTCAATTTCTCCTGGAAATTTTTAGTGGAAATCTATCCTTATGGAGATGTAATTATATGCCTGTAAAAGCATATAAAGATATTCTATGGCTCTGATTTCATATGGATAAAAAAAAAAAAAAATTATGCACATACCCGAAGAAGGCCAGGCAAAAGTACTCACCGGCTGGTGTTGTACATATACTTTTTTTAAGCATACTGTAGCTCATTTTTCTGCCTTCATAAGTGCATACCACATACGTACATCTAAGTAGTGTACTATTTTGTACCTGTTAATCTGTCAAGGGCCTAGATACTGTGAAAGGACAGCCAAAAGTAATCACCGGCTGGTGTTTTACTCCAATGCGTTTTTTTAAGCATACTGCGATGCATTTTTCTGCCCTCATAAGTGCATACCACATACGTGCATCTAAGTAGTGTAATATTTTGTTCCTGTTAATCTGTCAAGGGCCTTAATGCTGTGACAGTCCAGGCAAAAGTAGTCACCAGCCTGTGTTTTAGTCAAATAAATTTTTTACGCGTACTTAAGCGCATTTTTCTGCCCTCATAAGTTCATACCACATACATACATCTAAGCAGTGTACTATTTTGTACCTGTTAATCTGTCAAGGGTCTAGATACTGTGAAAGACCAGGAAAAAGTAATCATCAGCTGGTGTTTTACTCAAATATTTTTTTAAGTGTACTGTAGCGCATTTTGTACCTGTTAGTCTTTCAAGGGCCTAGATACTGTGAAAGGACAGCCAATAGTACACACCTGCTGCTGTTCTAGACAAATACTGTTTTAAGCGTAGAGAAGCGTATGTCACATGGCAGCACAATGACAGAGCCTGAAGATGGCATCAGTATGAGGAGACCATATAGTGGCTGAATGACCGCCTGGAGTTTGTGGCAGCACGAAGAGACCATATAGTGTCTGAATGGCAAAGTCTGGAGGTGGCGTATTTTCGTAGCATATTTTGCTACCATTGACTTCAATGGGGGCAGATTTGAGGATTTTTCTTCGGACCCATTGAAGTCAATGGTAGCATAATCCGCTGCGGATTACATTCCCTTAGGCTATGTAAGAGCACTGTTTGTGAAACCCTATTTTAAATTTTTTTTTCAGGCATTATTTTATTTACACAAAGTTTTTCTAGCCCTTTTTAACTTGCTTTTAGTAATTTTTTTCAACGTCCTACACCTCAAAATGAGGCAAAAAAAAAAAAAATGCTGTGTAGCCTTACCCTATAAAGTGTGGGTTTCTCCTTTTTCTTTGAGTTTACATTTGATTTTGTAAAGAGTAATATAGAAGTGTGTATTTTGGAAAGCTTTTTAAGCCAAAAAATGGTTTGGCTGTTGTTGTACCGTGACCCCCTGACCTATGATGGCCCCAATATACGATAATTTCAACATGCGATGGCCTCTCAGAGGCCATCGCATGTTGGAGGCAGCATCAACATACGATGCTTTTGTATGTCGGGGCCATCACATAAACGGCTATCCGGCAGCACAGACTGCTTCAGCTGCAAACGGACAGCTGTTTACGGTGCCCCGTGTGCTGCGGTGACGATCCTTTACATGTCCTCGGGGCTCCGGAGCGTCCTCTTCGGGATCCCCTGCATCACCAACGCTTTCCGTCGTCATCACGTCGTCGCTCACGCCGTCACGTCATCCAATAGGAGCGGCGTGCGTATTAATGTGATGGCGGCGACGGAGAGAGAGGATCCCGGTGAAGCAGAGACATCCAGAGCATCGGGGACACCCCGGGGACGCGGTGACAGCGATGGAACGTGACATCCAGGGCAGCGGTGACGGCTCCGGAGCAGCGGCGGGGAGTATAACTTCCTATTCTTTCCATTGCACTGATCCCTCAACATACGATGGTTTCAACAAACGATGGTTCATTTGGAACGGATTACCATCGTATGTTGAGGGACCACTGCATCTTCTAACAACCAACTGTAGAGAGATTTCCAGCATTTGGGTTGCTCCATGAGCCAAATCGCCTTAAATTGTCGCTCACCTAATAAACTGGAGAACGCAAAGTGAGAGCCCCAAGCTTTGAGACCAGGCAGCGGTGACCATCCTAGTCACAATTGCTTAGGTGGTGAAAACACTGAGGGGGAGACAGCTCGGTAACAGGTAAAAGCTGTGTTTAGTCTGAAGGTTGATCCATGTGTCTTAACAGACAGATGCAACAGTTCTCTGTTATTCCAACTTGGGGCACACATATTCTGTTGCGCTCGCCAGGTTGTTATGTTATTGATCAATTTTGGTAATTAACCACCAGGAGCAACAAAATGCCTAAGTATTCTCTATGGCTTTGGGGAAAAAAACAACACTAGTGTTTCCAGCTGTTGCCAGACTATTTAGAACTCTCTGAATGACAATATTGTCATAAAAAATAAAGGTTTCAGGGCATCTAAAATGGCGGATCCACATGTCAGTACATTGGGCAAGGGACGCTGGGAAGGCGGGAAGGGAAGTAGGTGGTATGACCCTGAATCACATGCAGGATGCTGCCTATCAGCAGCCACTCACCCCTGTGATGTCACAGCCCTATATGATCGGCAGCCATATTGCGGCGAGCCACTTCATTCATTAAATTGCAGAGAGATAGTACGGACAGCCTGTGTGTGTTACAGCAGAGAAAAGCGCATTCCAGCAGCGTTTAACATCCTCCTAGTCACATCAGCGTTCTCGTGGATGGAGAGCATTGTTTTTTTCACTGAAAAGGATTTTTACTGCAACTGCAGGCATTAACCTCCCAGTCACGTTCTTCGGCATTGTATTACAGAGAGGGGCACATAGCTGTGTGTTGCCTCATACATTTCAACAAGCTACATCAACTTAAACCTTAGCAGAGGTGGCAGGAAGAATTTTTCAGCACAATTCAGTGTCTTTGTTCCACAAAAAATCATCTACTGGTTATACTAGTCTGTAGATGGTATAATAACCAGCAGTCCATTCCTAATAATCTGTGACAGAGTGCAATTTTGTATTTAGTACACAGCCTTTTTTGGCTTCAGCACTGTTGTGTACTGCTGGTGTTTTACAAAAATATGTATTTTTTAAGGGTACTATAGCGCATTTTTCTACCCTCATAAGTGCATACCACATATGTACATATAAGTAGTGTACTATTTTTTACCTGTTAATCTGTCAAGTGCCTACATACTGTGAAAGTCCAGGCAAAAGTACTAATCAGCAGGTGTTGTACTCAGATACTTTTGTAAGTGTACTGTAGAGCATTTTTCTGCCCTCATCAGTGCATACTACATATCTGCATCTAGGTAGTGTACTATTTTATACCTGTTAATCTGTCAAGGGCCTAGATACTGTGAAAGGACAGCCAAAAATGCACACTTGCTGCTGTTCTAGACAAATACTGTTTTAAGCGTAGTGAAGCGTACTGTATCCCCTCATATACGCACTAAGAATGTCAGGCAGAGAAGTGCCAGGACGTTGACAGAGGATTGGCAGAGGCCTAAATCCTTTAGGCAGCCTACCTTCCCGGGAGGTAGTGGAACAGGGGTTCCTGTAGACAGTGGCAGTAGCAGTCAATTAGTGCAGACTGTTGGTGCAAAAATCAGCTACTCGGCTGTGTGGCAGTCTTTCATCAAGCATCCAGAGGAGGTTCACATAGCCACATGCAAGATATGTCGCCAGAAGGCGAAGCGTGGCCAGGGTCCCAATGTTGGCACCACAGCCCTGCGTCAACATATGCTTCACCACCATAAAGCAGCCTGGGAGAATTGTGGCTCTGATGTAGTGGTCCAGCCTGCAGCATCACCCAGTGGCACGCCGCTCCCTCTTTCAGCCAGCCAAGGCTCCACCACCTCAGCCGAAGCACTAACTAACATACATCTTCTAAACAGATTTCAACATAAAAATTTTAATGTTAGGGGTTGTGAAACCCTCTTGTAAACTCATGCTGATGCATTCTCCAGGCTGTGTGTTTCAGGAGCTACTGTGCTTAGTGATGCTGCTGGGCTTGGGCTAAATTCTTTGATGATAGCATGAGGTAACATACCTCTTCAATAGAGATTTCAACATTGATCTTTCAATCTTAGGGGTTATGAAACCCTCTTGTGTACTGCTGATGCCTGCTCCAGACAGTGTGTTTCAGGAACTACTTGGCTTACTGATGCTGCTGGGCTTGGGCCTGAAATTTTTGGATGTTAGCACTAGCTTACATACATGCTTCATTGAGATGTCAACATTGATCTTTCAATGTAAGGGTTTATGAAACCCTCTTGTGTACTGCTGATACCTGCTCCTGAATGTGTATTTCAGGAACTACTTGGCTTACTGATGCTGCTGGGCTTGAGCCTTACATTTTTGGATGTTAGCACTAGCTTAAATGCATGCTTAATTGAGAGTTCAACATTGACCTTTCAATGTAAGGGGTTATGAAATCCTCTTGTGTACTCCTGCTGCTGACTGCTCCTGTCTGTGTCATTCAGCAACTGCATGGTTTGGTGATGCTGCTGGGTTTGGGTCTTAAATTTTTGGATGGTAGCACTAGCTAACATGCATTCTTAATAGAGATGTCAACATTCACCTTTTAATGTTAGGGGTTGTGAACCCTTCTTGTGTACTCATGCTGCTGCCTGCTCCTGTATGTGTCATTTAGCAACTACATGATTTAGTGATGCTGCTGGGCCTAGGACATTACCTATATATGTTTATGGTAGAACTAGGTACCATACATCTTCAATTGAAATTTCAAAATTAATCTTTTATTATTAGAGATTGTGAGGCCCTATTGTCTCCTCATCTGCCCCCAACTCCACGCTGTGTAATTCAGCCACTATATGGTCTCCTCATGTTGCCAACACCTTCATGCTGTGTCATTCAGCCACTATATGTTCTCCTCAGCAACTCCTCGGAGGCAATAGGAAGCAGGGAATACCGCGAAATGGCTCCCTCGCCTCGTGCACGCCCGGCTATGCCACAGCATTTTTTTTAATTCTCATCTGCCAGGACTCTTTCTGCATTTTAATGGCTGAATAAAAATTAAAGTTTTTAGAGGTGAGTGCTCGGTAGCTTATTTTTTCTCAAATGTTGGATTACAGTCCTATGCTAATTTCTCTCTAATTTTTTTTTGCTGTGACTCCCCCCACTCTAGCACTGAACTATTTATTGTTTAAGCCTAGCGTCCAGTGGTGCCACCCGCATCTTTCCTCTATTTGTGTTTTTAAAATAGATTTGTTGCAAATTTCGGATCGAAAAAGATTTTTTCGAAAAATATGTCCAATCAGCCAAATCAAATTTTTCTAAAGTTCGCTCATCTCTACTTGTAATGTCTGGCATTCTTTGTAGCTTTTATTTTAGCTTTGTTAAAAAAAAAGACAGGCAGAAACACTTTTTACCATTAAACAATTACAAGTAGGGCAACCTGCTATGACAGCACCTTCTGTACGGAGCGCACAGGTCTCCGGAGCACAGGCAACTCAGCCTGAGGGAAAACGGAAGTAAACTTCCAATTTGGCGGCTCACAGCAGTTTGTGAGGTGAATTTAAATTTGCACAATATTTATTAAAGTCTGTGGGCCTTTTGATAAATTTGGTGCATGTCAGCAGAAAACAGCACAAAAAAAAAAAAAAAACACTATAAAAAGTACTGGACACAGCAAAAGAATGATAAATAAGCCGCCCCCCTCCCCCATAAGGTTACTCTTCCATTCTAAATATTCTAGAAAAATATAACATCTTCTTAGCACTATAAATGCTATATATTGTAATGTCATGGGGGAGATTTATCAAGCTGTTCCCATAAACATTTTTTGTCTGTAAAAAGGCGTAATTTTGTGATTTTGCGCCATTTCGAAATAGACGTTTTTTTGATAAACTGCCTGTGGGTTGCAGGGCTGTGTAATTTCCCATGCAGTGGACAGTATGTATTAACTGCACCTTTGCGTAAAAAAAAGCCTGCAAATGTAGACCATGACCAACTTGGCTTAAAAAAAAGACAGACCACAGGGAAAAGACTTTCAAGCATGGGGAAAGGCTGTCCGGGCATGCTGGGAGTTGTATTTTTGCAACAGCTGGAGACACCTGGTTGGGAAACACTGACCTACAAAGACACTTTATATTAAATTCACAAAAAATATTAATTAAAAGCAGAATTATTATTTTTTTTTTTTTTTATGTAAAGGTTGGGAGACCAATCATGGGAAAATAAAAAGCAAAGGAAAAAAAAAAAAAACTCATGTTTAGCATACACTGCAAGTCAAATGGTAGCCTGGGCTAAAAGCATATGTTTATAATTATGATTACTAAGGGGAATTCAAGACTCTTTAGCGATGGATAGAAAAGGAGGCCTGAGAAAGGGGGGAGCCTCAAAAATATATAAAAGAAAAAAAAGTTGGAATGGGAAAACCATTTAAGGATAATGGAAAAAACTTGGTTGTAAAAGCTAGAACTAGGTCTCATTCTTTACTGCCGCACCAATTTCATCCCTTCAGGAAATAGCAAACCACCGCATATACATGGAATTCCTGGTCTTATAGTGTGTTCACCATCAGCTTTGTTATATCAAATTAGTTTTAATATGCAATGTTTGACTTCAGGCTCCTTTCTTTCATGGGAATGTATGTAAACCATAATCGGTTTCATTTAAAAAAATAAAAATAAATTGTTAGTGCAGAGACAAACAGAGTTTCTAAAGAAGGGAAAATAAAAGGACAAATAAAATGAATATTATAATTGTAATTATAATTTTTTTCTGATTAATTTGCACACGTTTTATTTTCTAATTGTCTGCTCCTTCCAAAATGATTAGTACAAAGGTCAAGCGAAAAATATAGATCTGAGAAATGTATCTGAAAAAGATTAAAGTTGTTTTCAAGGGTAGCACAGCAGGTTAAAAATGGAGCAGTAACACTATATCCACCAATTTTATTTGTTACTAGCTGAGTACCTGGCTTTGCCCTGTTTTTCCTATCTAATCCTTGTGGGGGAGGAAGTACTTGTCCTCATATCCCGTCCTTATATCCCGACCTCATATCCCGATCTCATATCCTGACCTCATATCCCGTTCTCATCTCCCGCCCTCATATTCTGTCCTCAAAAGAAGGAGGCATGGTTTTGTGGAAGTGGGCATGCCTTGCAAACCAGACCAATGCACAAAAAGGTGTGTGGCTTAAATTGTGGGTGTGGCTTTGCGAGATGGGGTGTGGCATGTGGGAAGGGTGTGGCCGGACTCACAGGAGATGCAGAGCTTGTGGAGTAAGGTACTGGAAGTCCTATATACTTGCATTGGATTTAAGACAAAAACCCATCCTTCACGTAAGGGGGTAGGTTAGAAATTAATTTAAAGAGGTTCTCAGCCCCTAGACATCTTATCCCTTATCCAAAGGCAAGGGGATAAGATGTCTGATTTCTCCTGCTGCACCTCCGTACATCAGCAGCCTGGAGCTATGTTTGCTCCGTGGCTAATTACAGGCGATACAGGGGACAGGGTATCGTGATGTCACGCCCCCGCCCCCCTTGATGTCATTCCCCCCTCAATGCAAGTCAATGGGAGGGGGTCTGGCCTGGAGGATGTCTTGTAGGAAGCACGGAATGAAATGGGCCGGGTCCCAGGTAAGTATGTAGCAGAAAGAGAAGGTGACCCAGCTACCTTAAAACTTTAATTTATCCATTAAAAATCCAAAGCAAAAGTGCAGAGTAAAAGCCAAATGAAACGTAGATGCGTTTTGGTTTACTTGTAAACCTTAATCATAGCGATACTTCACAGAAGAAATCATCGAGCATATGGACTTCCTCCCTCCTCCCACTGTATGTGTGCTTAGCCAGACTGGAGTGAACTGGGAGCAGGCTTTCCATCAAAGACCTTATGACTAGGGGGTGAAGCGCCTGAAGGATTACATTTTCCTACCTACTTCCATGGGATTATGTTCTGCACTCATGTTCAGCCAGGCTTTATCAATGCGAGAGACAGAACCAGCGGAGGAAGAGAGGTAAGCCCCCTGGCTACATCAGCAGTGGATCGCGCCCCCCCCCCCCCCCCCCGCGATTGCACTGCGGGGCGGCAATCCACCCCACAAGACCACTTGAGAGTTTTTACAGGTTCCTTTAGATGCTGCTGTCAGCTTTGACAGCGGCAATCTAAAGGGTTAATAGCCAGCTTCAGCTACTAGAATCAGCTGGGGCCAGCCGGTATGGCACGGGCCATACCCTATTAACATCACAAGGACGTGTATAGACGTCCTTGGTCATCAACCTGTTAATTTACCTATCCTATGTCTGTAGTTGACATATAAGTAACATGTGTACCAAGTTTCATGTTATTATCTTTAGCGGTTTGGAAGTGATTCTGGCACATATACACATACACATATACACACATACACACTTTGAGTTTTATATATAGACTAGCTGAGTACCTGGCGCTGCCCGGTTTTACTTACCTTATCCTTGTGGGAGAGGAAAAACATCAAAGGAGGAAGCTTTTGTCCTCATATCCTGTCCTTAAATCCTGACCCCATATGCCCTCCTCATATCCTGACCCCAAATCCCCTCCTCATCTTCCGACCTCATATCCTGTCCTCATATTTTGTTCTCATATCTCAACCTCATATCCCATCCTCATATCCCGTCCTCATATCTTGACCTCATATCCTGTCGCCATATCTCGTCCCCATATCCCATCCTCATATCCATCCCCATATCTAATCAGTATATCCCGTTCTCATTTCCCAACCGCATATCCCAACCTCATATCCCTATCTCATATTCCGTCCCCATATCCTGTCCCCATATCCCATCCTCATATCCCAACCTCATATCCCAACCTCACATCCCGTCCTCAAATTCCGTCCTCATATACCGTCCACACATCTAATCCTCATTTCTAATCCTGATATCCCGTCCTAAGGTGGGGCTGAGTTGTGGTAAAGATATTGTAAACTGAAAATAAAAGGGGTGTGGATTAAAGGGTGGGCAAGTCTTTGTAAGATGGGATATGGCATGCGGGGAGGGTGTGGCTTGCCAGGCGGACTGATGCCTTCCCCAAGAGATGCAAAGCGGAGCTTGTGAAGTAAGGCACCAAAAGTCCTATGTACTTGCAGGGGATTTGAAACAAACAAAAAAAAAACATCCTTCCCATATGGGGGCAGATTAGAGGTTAATTTAACTATTATATATTTTTATTTGACATATAAGTAACATGTGACCAATTATTATCGAAATATCTCTAGCCGTTTGGAAATTATGCAGTAACATAAATTTCCCATAGACTTGTATGGGACTTTAAATAAAAACCCCGACCCTGGCAAATGGGGGGTGGGTAAGGGTTAAATTACCTATCCTATGTTTGTTGTTGATATATAAATAACATGTGACCAAGTATTAGCAAAATATTCCCACCCATACTAACGTTCTGCTGGAACACATTTCCCATAGATTTGCATTGGACTTTAAACAAAAACCCTGACTCTCGCAAATGAGGGTAGGTTAGGGTTAAATTAACTATCCTTTATTTTAATTGTTTTTGCATAGTATATAATTTTATTTATTATTATTATTATTATTTTTTTATGAATACATACAACACTACAAATACCAATACTATTACAAGAGGAAAAAGAAAAAATAATACATCCTGACCATCTTACCATCCATACTCAAATTCATAGCTACCCAGCATCCTACAGCTAATTCTCATAGAGTTCTAGTCTTTATAAATATGATTTAATTTAACCTTACTGATAATTCCATAATCTCCATCTATATTCAAACAAGGGAGTGGCACACTTTTTGTAAGCCACCATTTCTTTCATTTTATAATTCCTAATTTCATAACCTTTATAACTGTGGGGGTCTCCTTGGATTTCCACCTTCTAGCTATTTCATTACAGGCCACAAATAATGTATGCTTCACTATAGTTAATACTGTTATAGGCAGGCTTCCCAATGATAGGGAGAGTAAAACCGCCTCTGATCCCCATATGATTGAAATTCTCACTATATTCTCCAATGCTATTTTAATCTCTCTCCCAAATTTAGCAATCCCCTTCATTGCCACCAAATATGGTAGGTAATAAGTTCCCAAAGCCTCCCCACATCTGCAGCATTGATTTGAACGACATGGAGAGATCTGGTTCATACGTTGTGGGGTTAAATGCCATATTTACATGATTGTCCTTGACCCATCTAGATGATTTATACAGTAGAAAATCTTAGTTGGTAATTGAAAAGTACAATACAGGAATTTAGGTGCACTACTGTGGTAGATGTATACAATGACATTGGCTATCCCTCAACACTGATGTTAAAATTGAGACATTCGCCAGTATATCCTTATATGAAGGACATACCAGAGCCCGCACACCAATGCCAAGGTTTCTCAAATGGCACGGGACCTAACGCTAAACCTACCTGTGCGTGATAAGCAAAACAGGGGCCAGTGGGCAATTACGGCAGCATTAGGCTGACTCACAGCCTCCTCCCAGGTACCCTCCAGTGTGGCTAAGCACACATACAATGGGAGGAGGGAGGCAGACTGCAAGCCCCACCTAACTTGGCTAATATAGGTGCATGGCCTCACAGATGCTACCTTAATGCTGCCTGGAAGATATTCAAGGCGCATTACATATGGAGTTTACACACCTCCAAGTATAAAATTTAAACAACAACAAAAATCGTGGTCTCAAATGGCTGGAGGTGCTCAACCCCAAATGCGGTTGTGCATTTATACTGGGTAATTATAGACCGGTAAGTTTCACGTGCATTGTGGGTAAATTGTTTGAAGGATTACATACAGGAATACATAGGGGATAATTGTATTATAAGTGATAGCCAGCATGGGTTTGCTAAGGATAGAAGTTGTCAAACCAATCTAATTTGTTTTTATGAAGAGGTGAGTAGAAGCCTTGACAGAGAAATGGCTGTGGATATAGTGTTTCTGGATTTTGCCAAAGCGTTTGATACTGTCCCTCATAGTCGTCTGACAGGTAAGTTAAGGTCTTTGGGCTTGGAAACTTTAGTTTCTAACTGGATTGAACACTGGCTCATGGATCGTACCCAGAGAGTGGTGGTCAATGATTCGTACTTTGATTGGTCCCTGGTTATTAGTGGTGTACCCCAAGGTTCAGTACTGGGCCCGCTGTTGTTTAATTTATTTATCAATGATATAGAGGATGGTATTAACAGCTCTGTTTCTATCTTTGCAGATGGCACTAAGCTTTGTAGCACAGTACAGTCTATAAAGGATGTGCATAAGTTAGAACAAGGGGGCACTCCCTCCGTTTGGAGAAGAAAAGGTTTAGTCTCAAGGGGCGACACGCCTTCTTTATCATAAGAACTGTGAATTTATGGAACAGTCTACCTCAGGAACTAGTCACAGCAGGAACGATTAATACATTTAAAACAGGGTTAGATACATTCCTGGAACAAAATAACATTAATGCTTATGCAGAAATATAAAATCCCATCCCTTCCCCCAATATCCCACCACACCCCTACCCTTCAATTCCCTGGTTGAACTTGATTGACGTATGTCTTTTTTCGACCGTACTAACTATGTAACTATGGGGGAGCAGATCCTGCCCTTGTAGTCTGTTGCTAGGGGCGATCCCCAGCATAAAAAGGCATACAATGGAGGATGCCTGCAGCGGACTACAAGTGCCACAATAGAATGCTACACCAGATAGACGATGTGGATGTGTAACAATTAGAATAATACAATACACAAATTTAGGTGCACTACTGTGGTAGATGTATACAATGACATTGGCTATCCCTCAACACTGATGTTAAAATTGAGACATTCGCCAGTATATCCTTATATGAAGGACATACCAGAGCCCGCACACCAATGCCAAGGTTTCTCAAATGGCACGGGATCTAACGCTAAACCTACCTGTGCGTGATAAGCAAAACAGGGGCCAGTGGGCAATCACGGCAGCATTAGGCCGACTCACAGCGTCCTCCCAGGTACCCTCCAGCGTGGCTAAGCACACATACAATGGGAGGAGGGAGGCAGACTGCAAGCCCCACCTAACTTGGCTAATATAGGTGCATGGCCTCACAGGTGCTACCTTAGTGCTGCCTGGAAGATGTTCAAGGCGCAATACATATGGAGTTTACACACCTCCAAGTATAAAATTGAAACAAAAAAAAACAAAAAAAAAACAAATATATATATATATATATCTAATTGAAAATTGAAAAGCGAACATCCACTCCTCTTTCGAAAACCTGCACCCCAGGTCTCTTTCCCAGTTTGACTGAAAAGGAGGATTATGGGGGGCTTCCAACTTTAACATGCAGGAGTATGTCGTTGACTTACTTTGCTTACTGATATCTTGGTTTGTGAAATATTTCCCATAGGGTGGAGACTCTTCTGGTTTCTGCCAGTTTACAGCGTCCACCAAGTGCCTTAATTGCAAATGTTTAAAAAAAAAATCTTGTGATGGTAAATCATACTTCACTCGAATTTCCTCAAAACAGCAAAGAGTTGTACCCTGAGAAATGTCTGACAATGTATGTATTGCTTTATTTTCCCAATATTTAAAATCTGTGTTTATGAGTAAAAATTGAAGCGCTGCTATTGCAGTCTCTGGAGAAGTAATTAAATTTAGAAGGCCCTTGGTGGTTGCATACAGTATTTCCACACTGACAGAGTAGAACTAATAGTCGGGCTCATTGATTTTAGCATCTTACTAGACAGGGCCTGGGCCCATTGTGCCGTTTTCATAGATGTTCCTTTCATAAGATCTGCTTCGATAGAGATCCATGTTTTTGGCTCCAAATCCTTTATTTGATTCAAAATAGCTGCCTCATTATATAACTCAATATTTGGCCAGCCCATCCTGCCTTTGCTATTGGGGCATATAATACACTGGATGCAATTCTAGTTTTACCTTTTTTCCAAATAAACCTTTTTATCATGGCTTGTATCTGCTTTATAAATGCTGAAGAGAATTTAACATGGAGGTTCTGAAATATCTACAAAAGCTTTGGCAGAATGAACATTTTAACCAGTGATATACGACCTAACCATGAGATAGGGAGTTTAATATACTTGTACAGATCTTCCTTAATGGTATTAATTATGGGGTTTTTATTGGCTTGCGCTAAACCTAGAGTATCCTTAAAATGTTGAATGCCAAAGTATTTGATACCGTCTTTAGCCTCGACAATTGAACAGGTATGTATTATATGTGATATACTATTTTGGTGCATGTTCATAGGTAGAAAAACTGATTTTATTGTGTTAACCTTCTACACTGCTCAAAACAAATAAAGGGAACACTAAGATAACACATCCTAGATCTGAATGAATGAACTAATCGTATGAAATACTTTTGTCTTTACATAGATGAATGTGCTGACAACAAAATCACACAAAAATGATCAATGGATATCGAATTTATCAAACCATGGAGGTCTGGATATGGAGTCACACTCAAAATCAAAGTGGAAAACCACACAACATGCTGATCCAACTTTGATGTAATGTCCTTAAAACAAGTCAAAATGAGGCTCAGTAGTGTGTGTGGCCTCCACGTGCCTGTATGACCTCCCTACAATGCCTGGGCATGCTCCTGATGAGGTGGCAGATGGTCTCCTGAGGGATGTCCTCCCAGACCTGGACTAAAGCATCCACCAACTCCTGGACAGTCTGTGGTGCAATGTGGCATTGGTGGATGGAGCGAGACATGATGTCCCAGATGTGCTCAGTAAGATTCAGGTCTGGGGAACATGCGGGCCAGTCCATGGCATCAATGCCTTCCTCTTGCAGGAATTGCTGACACACTCCAGCCACATGAGGTCTAGGATTGTCGTGCATTAGAAGGAACCCAGGGTCAACCACACCAGCATATGGTCTCACAAGGGGTCTGAGGATCTAATCTCTGTACCTAATGGCAGTCAGGCTGACTCTGGGAAGCACACGGAGGGCTGTGCGGCCCCCCCAAAGAAATGCCACCCCACACCATTGCTGACCCACCACCAAACTGGTCATGCTGGAGGATGTTGCAGGCAGCAGAACATTCTCCATGGCGTCTCCAGACTCTGTCACGTTTCTCACATGTGCTCAGTGTGAACCTGCTTTCGTCTGTGAAGAGCACAGGGCACCAGTAGTGAATTTGCCAATCTTGGTGTTCTCTGGAAAATGCCAAACATCCTGCAAGAAGTTGGGCTGTAAGCACAACCCCCACCTGTGGACATCGGGCCCTCATACCACCCTCATGGAGTCTGTTTCTGACCGTTTGAGTGGACACATGAACATTTGTAGTCTGCTGGATGTAATTTTGCAGGGCTCTGGCAGTGTTCCTCCATGCACAAAGGCGGAGGTAGTGGTCCTGCTGCTGGGTTGTTTCCCTCCTACAGCCTCCCCCACATCTCCTGATGTACTGGCCTGTCTCCTGGTAGCGCCTCCATGCTCTGGACACTATGCTGACAGACACAGCAAACCTTCTTGCCACAGCACATTGATGTGCCATCCTGGATGAACTGCACTACCTGAGCCCCTTTTGTGTGTTGAAGACTCCGTCTCAGGCTACCACTAGAGTGAAAGCACCGCCAGCATTCAAAAGTGACCAAACATCAGCCAGGAAGCATAGGTACTGAGAAGTGTTCTGTGGTCTTGCTAATTGCCCATAATTTCCACCTGTTGTCTATTCCATTTGCCCAATAGCATGTGAAATTGATTGTCAATCAGTGTTGCTTCCTGAGTGGACAGTGTGATTTCACAGAAGTGTGATTGACTTGGAGTTACATTGTGTTGTTTAAGTGTTTCCTTAATTTTTTTGAGCATTGTAGTAACTAACTTTTGAATATTGCATTATAATTTCCATTAATGGTGGTAACGTCCTGTGTAGTGATGTCGCGAACATAACATTTTCGGTTTGCGAACCAGGAACATCCGCAAAAGTTTGCGAACCGGGCAAACCGCCATTGACTTCAATGGGCAGGCGAATTTTAAAACCCACAGGGACTCTTTCTGGCCACAATAGTGATTTAAAAGTTGTTTCAAGGGGACTAACACCTGGACTGTGGTGTGCCAGAGTGGGATCCATGGCAAAACTGCCATGGAAAATTACATAGTTGATTCAGAGTCTGATTTTAATCCATAAAGGGCATAAATCACCTATTATTCCTAAATGGTTTGGAATAACGTGCTTTAGCCCCCTTTAGGTAGCACATAGAGCTCCCATTTAGGCATCACATAGTAGAATCCACCCTTTATACAGCACATAGTTAGAGCCCCCCTTTAGGCAGCATATAGTGGGATTTGAACACAAGGCCCCAGCGCTGCAAGGCAGCAGTGCTAACCTCTGAGCCACCATGCTACCCTTAGCATACATCTAATATCCACGGTTGCAAAAATGGACAGAGATGTCAGCAGAGAGTACCTGAAAAATTAGGCATGTACACATCCCTGAACAATTTGGTATTGTTGCAGCCGCAGCTGTAGCAGCAGCCAGAAAATTGCAGCACCATAACAATTGCAGCAGCAGAGGCCAGAAAAATTAGGCATGTACACCTGGCAGGAAAATTTGGTATTGTCGCAGCTGTAGCAGCGGCCATAAAAATTGCAGCACCATAACAAGTGCAGCAGCAGAGGCCAGAAAAATTAGGCATGTACACCTGGCTGGAAAATTTGGTATTGTCGCAGCCGCTGCTGTAGCAGCGGCCTGAAGAATTTCTGTTTGTTTTGCCAGGCAGAAAGTGCCCTAAAACATTGCGGCTTGAACCCTAGTTGGTGGTGGATAAGTCACGCAAGTCATCTGGCATTCAGAGTTCAAATACAGCAGCGTGTGGACCATTTTTAGGCCAAGGCAGGTCATCTGATCAGGCCTTGTTCAGTCAAATGTATCGCCCAGTGTCAGTCCCTTCGAGATCCATCCCTCATTCATCTTAAGAAAGGTGAGGTAATCCAGACTTTTTTGACCAAGGCGACTCCTCTTCTCAGTGACAATACCTCCTGCTGCACTGAAGATCCTTTCTGACAGGACACTTGAAGCGGGACAGGCCAGAAGTTCGAGTGCAAATTGGGATAGCTCAGGCCACAAGTCAAGCCGGCACACCCAGTAGTCAAGGGGTTCATCGCTCCTCAGAGTGTCGATATCTGCGGTTAAGGCCAGGTAGTCTGCTACCTGTCGATCAAGTCATTCTCTGATGGTGGACCCCGAAGGGCTGTGGCGTAGGACTTAAAAAGCTCCGTATGTCCTCCATCAACAGCATGTCTGTACAGCTTCCTGTCCTTGCCGGCGTGTTCGTGGGAGGAGGAGGAGGATTACTTTCACCTCTTCCCCTGTTATATCCCTGTTGTGCTGTGACATGACCCTTATACGCTGTGTACAGCATACTTCTTAATTTATTTTGGACCTGCTGAATCCTTTCCGCCTTGCTGTAATGCGGTAACATGTCAGGCACTTTATGTTTATACTGGGGGTCTAGTAGCGTAGACACCCAGTACAGGTCGTTCTCCTTCATCCTTTTTATACGAGGGTCCTTCAACAGGCACAATAGCATGAAAGACCCCATTTGCACAAGGACGGATGCCGAGCTACTCATGTCCCGTTCCTCGTCCTCAGTGATGTCAGGGAAGGTATAATCTTCTTCCCCCCAGCCACGTACAACACCACGGGAACCGGATAGGTGACAAGAAGCACCCTGGGATGCCAACTGTGGTTGGTCTTCCTCCTCCTTTTCAAAGCCACATTCCTCCTCTGACTCCTCTTCCTCACAATCCTCTTCCAGCGTTGCCGCAGGTCCAGCAAGCGATGCTGATAAGGCATGCTGATAAGTCTTGTGATAGCCAGTCAACTAAGTCCTCAGAACTTTGGGGGTTCAGGGTACGTGGCCTCTGAACACTGGCCATTCTAGGGCCAAACGGAATCCCAGCACCATGACGGCCCCTGTGGGTGGCCTTCCTCTGCCTATCATTTTTTTGGTTAAATTTACACAAGTGTCACACCTAATGTGATTTGCACTAGGGTGACACAATTTGCCCTGCAGGCAAGAAAAATGGCAACTGTGACGTGAACTATCAGTGACGGCTGATTTTATTTAACAGCCAAAAATGTGATTTGCACTAGGGTGACACAATTTGCTCTGCAGGCAGGAAAAATGGCAACTGTGACGTGAACTAACAGTGACGGCTGATTTTATTTAACAGCCCAAAAAGTTTTTTTTTTTTTAAATAGCGCAACTGTCGCACCTAATGTGATTTGTGACACAATTTGCCCTGCAGGCAGGAAAAATGGCAACTGTGACGTGAACTAACAGTGACGGCTGATTTTATTTAACAGCCAAAAAAGGTATTTTTTTTAATTTGCACAACTGTCACACCTAATGTGATTTGCACTAGTGTGACAATGAGCAAAAAAATTTGCCAGCGGAGTTCCCCTTTTATGCAGTGGTCCCCAACCAGGGTGCCTCCAGCTGTCGCAAAACACATGGACTGATATATTTCAGCCCTTTGAATACTGTAGTAGTTAGTTGCTTTAAAGAAAAAAAGCTTGCCAGCGGAGTTCCTCTTTTAAGCAGTGGTACCCAACCAGCGTACCTACAGCTGTTGCTTATAAACGCAATCAGCAGCATGCAAACAGTAGTGCCTGTGCTATATAATTAGGATATCATAGATCTCTAAAAAGTAATGGCACTAAAGTGACTGCGGCTTCATATATGATCTCCATACAGTTAGTTATACCACAAATACAAAAGGAGTCATTTAAGTAGAATATGAAATATATAATTTTATTAATTGTATTAAAAGCATGTAATTCATAAAACATAAGGGAAGGGGAGGATTACAACTACTGGGGGAGACTAGACAAAAGGGGTGACACTACCTGCTTGCGCATAATACATTAACACAAAAATAAAGTGCATCACTGGTAGACAAATATAAGGTGCATAATAGGGGCTATTACAGCTTCCATGAAGTGCATAATCATGTCTAAAAACCAGCATACATACCAAGGAACTATAGAAAAACAATGCAGCAGCTGACCCAAGCAGGAGTGACGCCACCCCAACAATCGTTTCGGCGATACCTTCGTCCTGGGGGTGGCGTCCTAACAGTGCATGATGGTATAAATACACAAAGTAGCCAATCAGATCATTCTTATTACATAACACACCTGAGTACTAAGTGTATTCCTCCTCCTGAATCGGCGCATAGCGCCCGAGCTTCCGGACGCCGCGGCACTTCCGGGTGTCGCGTCAGATGCCGGAATCACATGACAAGTCACATGACTGGCGCTTGGGAAGATGCGGCACTCGGAGACCACAGCGCCGGAGATCGGCGCATGCGCACATAAGAAAAAGAAGGACTTAGTCTCCACAGACTACACAGAGAAATACATAGAGCCAAATGGCCGGATACTGAAATTGGATGTTAAAAAGATATATATATATATATATAAAAACAAGATATTTGGGGGCAATCACATCTCTAAAGTGAAGCTAATTCATTGTGCATAAAAAAGGTGATGATGCATAAAGATGATAAATAATAAATACAAATGAATGTATGTGGTGGATAAATCTAATGTTGTGGAAAAATATATATTAGAATTTGTTGTTTAAAAAGTGTTATGAAAAATGATAATGAAGAATAAAAATTATTAAAAAATAATATATGAATATTTAATAAACAATATAATAAATAATGAAAAATAAATCATATATAATTAATAATACAAATTGATGGAATGCAAATGTGCATAAATATATAAAAACGTGCAAAAATTCCTAGTCACAAAGTGAAGCATATAGACCATTGCAAACTTAAGTACAAAAATAATGTAAGTGAAAAAAATCAAAGTGTGCATATGAAAAAATTATGTGAATAATGTAATAGAAAATATATAATTTCATAAGAAATTGCATACAAAATACTAAACATTAGGATACGAAAAATAACATACATATATGTGTCAGGTAAACATAATATAATGTGAGCTGTTTAGTATAAAGAGGTGTGCAAAAGATGATAATATGAGGATGGATGGAATGGGTGGCAGAAGTGAAGGAAGGAGGGGGGGGGGGGAGAAACCAGGGGAAGGGAAAGGGAAGTGGGGGGGGGGGGAGAGGAAGAAAAAGAGAAAAGAGGGGGGGAAAATGGAATAGAGGGAGGGAGAAGGGAACAACGAAAAAAGTCCAAACTGATGGAAAATTTCATCCTGGAGTCCAGATGGAGGGGAGACCAATAATCAAAGTGTTGCTGATTCAAGGAGAAGGACAACTACGGGTGTAATGATGGAGTGTCTGAAAGGCAAGAGAACATGAAAAGGAGTAACCATATGGCTAAAAAATTAAAACCATTAAAAACAACACTGCTAAGGACCAATGATCACAGAAACGGTGCAAATGGAAGAATTTCATTAAGCCCATTGGGCTGTAAGGTTCTTAATCTCCAAATCCACTCACTTTCTCGTTGGGCCAATTTTTTAGCTGTATCCCCTCCACGTAACCCTAAATCAACATGTTCAATGCCTTTTATTATTAATCCAGATCCATCACTTTGATGATTTAGAAGAAAATCTCTAACTATTGGTTGCAAAACACACGGACTGATATCTTTCAGCCCTTTGAATACAGTAGTAGTTAGTTGCTTGAAGGAACTTAAGTTTGATTCTGGAGTACCCCTTTTAACCAGCGGTTCCCTCCCAACCAGGGTGCCTCCAGCTGTTGCAAGACTAACGGACTGATATCTTTCAGCTCTTTGAATACTGTAGTAGATAGTTGCTTGAAGGAACTTAAGTTTTATTCTGGAGTACCCCTTTTAACCAGCGGTTCCCTCCCAACCAGGGTGCCTCCAGCTGTTGCAAGACACACGGACTGATATCTTTCAGCCCTTTGAATACTGTAGTAGTTAGTTGCTTGAAGGAAATTAAGTTTGATTTTGGAGTACCCCTTTTAACCAGCGGTTCCCTCCCAACCAAGGTGCCTCCAGCTGTTGCAAGACTAACGGACTGATATCTTTCAGCCCTTTTAATACTGTAGTAGATAGTTGCTTGAAGGAACTTAAGTTTGATTCTGGAGTGCCCCTTTTAACCAGCGGTTCCCTCCCAACCAGGACTGATATCTTTCAGCCCTAAAAAGGGGCTTTTTTGGGTGCTGTCCTTAAAGCAGATGTTACACTAGTGCTTTAGGAGTAAACTGGACCCTGAATACACCACCTAGCAGCAACCTAGCTATCGCTTTCCCTATACAGCAGGAGCAGCTTCTCTAACCCTCCACTTCCTAAGCCTGCAGCATGCCGAATGAGGCTAAAATGGTGTCCGTGCAAGAAGTAGGAGGGTCTGGAAGGGAGGGACTGATGCTGATTGGCTGTAATGTTTCTGCTGACTCTGACTCACAGGGTCAAAGTTTACTGCAATGTTAAAGTATAGGGGGCGGATCGAACTTCACATATGTTCGCACGACGATGCGAACGCGAACATGCGAAATTAGCCGGGAACTGTTTGCCGGCGAACAATTCGCGACATCTCTAGTCCTGTGTGGGTGTGAAATTCCAATCAGGATGTCATCAGCAAAAAGTCCACTTTGATGATTTGTCTGCGCAATTTGTATACCTGTTATTGATTTGGATGTCTGGATAAGTTCAGCTAGAGGTTACTTAAAATTAAAATTAATGGGGATGGAGGGCACCCATGCCTAGTTCCATTTTGTATATACTAGGCACTAGGTGCCCTCTGTCCCCATTCATTTTTTTATCCTTTATTTTTAGTGGACATATAAGAAACATGTGACCGAGTATTATCGAAATATCTCCAGCTGTTTGGAAGTTATGCAGTAACATATATTTCACATATACTTGTCTGGGACTTTAAATAAAAACCCCGACCCTGGCAAATGGGATAAGGGTTAAATTACCTATACTATGTTTGTTGTTGACATATGAGCAACATGTGTATCACGTTTCATGTTAATAACTTTAGTCGTTTGGAAGTGATGCTGGAACATAAACACATACATACATTGAGTTATATTTATACATATATATATATAGATATATATATCAAGGCTGGTTTGTGAGTCGCTCACCCAGTGCACGCCCAGCTCGCCTCCTGTGCCGTAGACCGGCCGGTACCGCCTCCAGCTACTCACTTGTGAAAGAAGAAACAAGGTCCGGCACTAGGTTGCAGGTAAAAACTTCTTATTCTTTTATTTCAAGATTCTGCGGTACAGGGTAGAAAGTCTGACGCGTTTCGCTAAAAAGCTTAATCGTAGACTCAGTCTACGATTAAGCTTTTTAGCGAAACGCGTCAGACTTTCTACCCTGTACCGCAGAATCTTGAAATAAAAGAATAAGAAGTTTTTACCTGCAACCTAGTGCCGGACCTTGTTTCTTCTTTCATATATATATATATATATATATATATATATATATATATATATATATATATTAGCTGAGTATGCGGCATAGCCCGGTTTTTCCTTCCTAATCTTTGTTTGGGAGGAAAATCAACAAAGGAGGAAGCTTTTGACTTCATATCCCATCCTCATTTATTGTTGTCATAGCCCAACCCCATATCCCATAACCATATCAGGTCCTCATATCCCAACCTCATATCCCGTCCTTATATCCCGACCTCATATCCCGTCCTTATATCCCGTCCTCATATCTCGACCTCACATCCCAACCTCCTATCTCGACTTCATATCCTGTCCTCATATCCCATCCTCATATCTTGACCTTGTATCCCGTCCTCGTATCTCGTCCTAATATCCTGTCCTCATATCCCGTCCTCCTATCTCGACCTCATATTCCGTCCTCATATCCCGTCCTCATATCCCAACCTCATATCCCATCCTTATAGCCCGTCCTCATAGCCCGACCCCATATCCTGTCCCCATATCCCGACCTCATGTCCCGTCCTCATATCTCAACCTTATATCCCATCTTCATATCCTGTCCTCATATACATTCAAAAAATGTACTAACCCATATTTCTTGTTTTTCTTTTCTTCTAATTTCAGATACCTGAATGCGGAGGACTACGTACCATTCGGTGGACTGCGACGATGACCAACGTTTTTTTTATTTCAATAAAATGGTTAACAAGGGCTGTGGGGAAGTGTTGTTTTTAAATAAAAAAAATTTCAGTGTGTCATGTTTTTTATAATTGAATTTTCAGGGTTAGTAGTGGAAGCTGTGATATAGATGGAATCCATTACTAAGCTGGGGCTTAGCGTTAGCCCCAAAATCAGCTAACGCTAACCTCTAATAATTACCCCAGTACCCACCGCCATGGGGGTGGCGGGAAGAGACGGTACCAACAGGCCCGAAGTGTGAAAAATGGCGCTCCTGGGACTAGGCGGTAACAGGCTGGCATTATTTAGGCTGGCGAGGTCCTCGCCCACCCTGGTAACATCAGGCTGTTGCTGCTTGGTTGGTATCTGGCTGATACTGAAAATAGGGGGGACCCAATGCATTTTTTTAAAATAAATAAATCATTTTATTCCCTCATTTTATTACCTAATTTTTTTCAGTATCAGCCAGATAACAACCAAGCAGCAAAAGCCTGACGTTACCAGGGTGGGTGAGGACCATTGTTACTGGCCCTCCCCAGCCTAAATAACGCCAGCCTGTTATCGCCTAGGCTCAGGAGCGCCATTTTTGATGCTCCGGGCCTGTTGGTACCGGCTCTTCCCGGAACCCCTGTGGCGGTGGGTACCAGGGTAATAATGGGGGGTTAGCGCTAGCTGATTTGGGGCTAACACTAAGCCCTGGTTTAGTATTAGATTCTGTCTACAGGACGTCTTCCACTACTAAGCCTTAAAATTCAATTATAAAAAACACACTGAAAAAAAATGTATTTGAAAAAATACTCCCCCACAGCCCTCGTTAACCCTTTTATTGACATTGAAAAAAAACGCTGTTCATCGTCGCAATCCACCAAATCTGACATAGTTCTCTGCATTCACGTATCAAAATTTCGAAGAAAAAAGTTTAGTACATTTTTTTGTTTCCACACACCAGCAAAAACGCAAGAAAAAAATGCAAGAAAAACTGACAAAACGCAGGAAAAAGCTGGGACAGTTTTTCTGGCGTTCTTGCTGATGGACAAAAACCTCAATGGAATCCGACCTCAAAGAAATAGAACAAAATCCCTACGTCCACTTTTCCTGTGAGGTAAAGAAGGAGCGTATGGTAGAGCGAGGGAGCGTGTTTCTATATTTGCACAAGATTTATGAAAGGAGTGCAACAGCCTTAGCAAATTCTGAGCAAGAGTGTACAATAGACAAGCAGTGTAAAGGGGTAGATCTGTGTCTACAATAGACAAATAATGATAAATCTCCCCCATTGAGTTTTATATATATATATTCCTGAACGGCATACATACAAAATTCTGGTTTATCAGGCACCAATTCCATCCCCAGAATAAGTTAAGTGTCATTTTGTGCATAGTATATAACCCCTGAGTGTGTACTGTAACGCTATGATTAAGAGCTTGTTATTAGCTCAAAACGCGTCTGATTTCAGACTTTTTTAAATGACTTATCATTTTTGGTTTAATGATATGTCAACAAATAGTTGTTTTGCAAACACATTGTTTAGTCGTATATTAAAGTGTGCCAATTATTAATAGTGGCACACGGAAAGGTGGAGAATGATGTTTCATCACAAATTCAAGCATGCCAGTTTTTTTTTTTTTTTTGTTTATTAGTGGTAGAGGAATTGGTAGAAAAATGAACCATAAGTCATACATTAGCCTCTAAATTTATGTCAACACAGGAACTGTGTAAGAGCCCTAAAAGCCCTGTATAACACAGTTGGGTAACCTACCAGTGTATCTAGGAACTAGGATGTTCTGCTTGGAAAACTAAGTTAATGTAACAATTAGGCTGGGTTCACACTGCAGAATCCCTAAATGAAATTTCCAACTGAGATCTCGCAAGCTGCTCTACGGCCACATGTATGGCTATGAGTAAAAGGAAGGTCCCTGAAGCCGGTGTCTCATTTTGGCCAGCAATTGGCTAAGCAGACAGGTTCTGCCCTAGGTACTCATCTTGGAAGCAAGAAGTGAAAAGATTGGAGGACTGGACAGAGGCAAACTGTAGCTGCGTTGGACTAGCCCAAAACTAGATAACAATGTCCTTTTTTTTTTCTATTTCCCCAAAATGTTTCAGATCATAGATCCTTAATCATGCCATGATTAAGATTATATGACCTGAAATGCATTGGTGGTTTCTTTGGGGGTCTTTTTCGCATGTTTCCAACATATACCATGTCCATGCTGTTACCTTGCTGCCTTTTACATGGAGTTCTGGACTTTTAATAGATTTGTAATAAATTTGGACATTTTATTTATTGTGCTGGCTTACAGTGATTTTTACTAATACTATCTGGAGGATTGCCATGCACTGATTGACTATAAAACAGTGCAATCGGCTTCTATTACCTTCGTATGCCACTTTGTCCCGTTTTCATGCATAGTATCCACACTTCGAAGTGCCGTAGTGCAAGTCTTTTTATTTTACTGTTGTCTCTGACCTTTCCCAGCATCCCATATGACCAGAGACAATGGAGGTTATTCACTAATGATTAAGTTTTTTCTCAGGTTTTGCGGCTCAAATTTGGTGCACGTCATGTGCACCTAAATCTGCAACCAAAAAAACCTTTAAAGCGTACCCGTCAGATCCAACAAAAAAACATTTTTTATAATATATGACTCAGTACCTAATCCTGACCATCTACATCTAATTTTTATGTGTCTAGCACCTTTTTTTAATTTTTTTTTATTACACTTTTAATTTAACTCACTAGTCTGAATTCCTCTCAAAGGGAGGGGGCGTGGCCTCACTGTGCAGGTCTCCGCCCCCTCCCTCAGTATGCTCACATGTCCCTAGCATTAGCAAAACTACAACTCCCAGCTTGTCCTCACTGACAGTAGCGGGACACAAGCTGACAGTGGGAGTATTTTTCCGCCCACTGTGAGCCCTGCGCTCACAGCTGTCAATGAAGGAAGTGTGTCCATGACATAGGTGATGACGCATGGACACAGCAGGACTAGTATGTGTCCAAGCAGGCAGGGGGCAGTTGCTTGACTGGCTTTTTCAGTATGAAATACTGAAAATTTTCTAATGAAAGCAATTGCAAAACCTATTGGTTTTTCATGCTTTACAACATATCACAAGTTTTTGTATCTGACAGTGCCCATTGAAATCCAACCATCACTGTTTTTTTCAAAACAAAAATGGTCCCAATAAAAATTATAGATCACGATTCATAAAAGTATACATTCCTGCATGCAGAAAAATAAAAAAGTTATAGGGGTCAGAAGGGGACACTTTTAAGCATTCAAATTTTCGCACAAAAAGTTAGAAGTTTTTAAAAGTCGTAAAATAAAATTAAAACTATATATTTTCAGTATGATTTTAATTATATGTACCTACAGAATAAAACTAAAGTGGCATTTTTACTGAAAGGTGCACGGCATAGAAACAGAAGCCCCCAAAACTTGGTAAATGGTGGTGGTGGTAGTGGGGGGGGGGGGGCGACTATTCAATTTTACCCTACCAATAACTTGGTGATGCAAAAACAAGCCCTTATATTGGTCTTTAGAGTTATGTCTATAAGGCAAGGAAAAATAAACACAACCTCAAAAAAAAGAATTAAAAAAAAAGACTCCGTCCTGAAAGGATTAATGCATGTTACAATTTTGAAGTCAAAGTTATGTGGCACCTTGCTAATGATCAAAACCAAATATTTTAGTTTCACAAATTATTTTTTAAATAAGTTTCGTTTCAGCGCAGGAAAGCCTATTGTTTCAACAGAGTAGCAAAGATTGACATAGAGCTGTGGATATGAATAATATAATTGGCAGATACTCTGTGTTTGGCTTTACCTTGCCTATCAATATAGTATGCTTTCAGCCTTGTAAAACTCCCACACACTGCAAGAGCTCTTATTTATTATTATATAAAAATAAAGTTAGAAAAATAAGTACACGGAAATATGCATGTGTTGTTGGCTAGTGTAAACAGAAGAAACAGACTTGGGGAGGAGGACAATGATGTTATGCTGGTAGGAACTGACATTAACAGGTTTTGGGTCCACCTCTTATCCTAGGAGAGTAAGGGTGGACTATGGACTATTGTAAACCATTGCTTGGGCGAATCATATGACCAGGGCAACATTTATCTGATACATGAAGATGAATGTAAACCTTTTGCACTCTTAAAGAGTACCTCTCATCAAAAAAACTTTTGATATATTATAGATTAATGTATGCAGAATAACTTTACAATTGCATGTTATTAAAAAATATGCTTCTTTCTATTTAATTTTCCACTTTGAAGAAATGACCACTAGGGGTCTCCCTACCAGTCCTGGCAGCAAGCATATCAGACTCATGCTGGAGTCCTAAACACTATGAGCTGCCAGTCTGCTTTGTTCACAAAGGAGAACACTCAGAGCTGCCAGCCTGCTTTGTTCACAGCCTGTTTGGCTGTGAACAAAGCAGGCTGGCAGCTCTAAGTGTTTAGGACTTCAGCATGAGTCAGAAATGCTTGCTGACAGGACTGATCGGGAAAAATACAATAGAAAGAAGCATATTTTTCATTAACCTGCTATTGGGAAGTTATTCAACATTCATTAATCTAAAATATATCAAAAGTTTATTTGATGAGAGGTACCCTTTAAATACCTGTGTATGCAATGATTTTGGTGCAATGCATTCTAATCTCTTTAGTGACCATGGCTTTTCTCTCTGGAATATTAAAGGGGTATTCCAGGATTTTTTTTTATTTGACTATGCTACAGGGGCTGTAACGTTAGTGTGGTTCATAATATAGTGTCTGTACCTGTGTGTGACAGTTTTCTCACAATTCTTCTGTGATTTTCACCCCAATATTTATTTTTACCAGCATACATAATGACTGTTGTCTCGGAATTTTCCCAGCTTGCCATGCGGCCGAGACCTGACTCACTAGTCAGCTGATGACAGAGAGCCTGTCTGCTTCAATGGGTGGAGGGATCAATCTGCAACTAATGCAACAGCTGTAGGCAACCTGATTGAAAACCACAGGTCTTTTGTTTCAATGGGTGGGGTGGCTGATGTGTGAGAGGGAGGAAAATGGCATAGTGGGATTTGTAGTCAAAAAAACATAGTAAAAAAAACAAGTCAAAAAGGAAATACAAGTTCACAATAAGCTAGCCACAGTGTTATGGTAATCTCATGACATAGCCATTTAGCCCCAAGACAAGCGCAGATTCTTCCTAAGCATGTCCATCACTGTCTGCCTGGTACGTACTAAAATCACCTTATGGTGGATAACCCCTTTAATACTGGGACACTACAGAATCATATGTATCTCACTATTTCCTAATGCCCCCTTTGGTATAATGTATCATTGTGCAATGAGAGACTGATAATATCCTGAAAATAAGGTTTGAAGCAATTTAGATCAAACAAACTGCCATGGAGGATATCCAACAGAAAGGATATCCAGCACTGTTGGATCTCTTCCAAGGAAGTTTGTTTGCCTTTATAAAGATCTGTTCACACTACCAATATGGCAGATATGGCAGCTGGGAACATGTCAATCATCAAAAACCAACGGTATCTACCCAACCCTTTTGAATTATAATGAGGCTCATTAAGTTATTTTGTGGTATGTTATTTTATCGGAAATCAAAGCAGGTAACTATGGCTTCTATTTCATTTTTACAGCCCCCAGAGTCATTAAAAAAAAAAACTTTTGTGTCTGGACAACCCCTTTAATGTGAGTAATTCTAATAATAAGACATTACATAACTATAACTTTAAAAATATTTGAAAACCACAGTAAACATACGTAAAGTTAAACCAGTAAACATTTATATAATTTTGTACTTGGTTTGTAAATAGGTCGGCAATATGGATCACATCAGGTCTTGTGGAAACACAACTGTAGGTTCACACCATCTCAACAACTGATTAACTATACATATTTATGGCTGACATTCACAGGGTTTTCAGTAGATTTATTGGTATATGGCACTTTTACTCACTTTTACATATTTCTATTGCAGTACAGAGCCTTCCTGTAAAAAAATAAAAAATAAAAAAAAATAGACTCATTCTTCTGCTCAGAAGGCAACTAGCCTGTATGTAGATCAGGTTACCTCAGAGCGAAATCCTAGATTTCTCAGTCTAGAATGAAAGCCGGAACTTAAAATCGATGTCAGCTTTTGCGTAGCCTCAGGCTTGAAACCAAATATACTATAATGTGCTATACTGCACCAAACAAAAATATTCACATTCTGCAAAGTATATTTAGTCTGTTCTTAGAAAGACAAGAGTCACATTAAAATATCTTAACATATCCTGTAGCATAGTGCTTGTAGATATGTCTTCTTAGAGGGCTCTGACTACTTTTTATTATGTTTTGTTGTGTGTAGCCAGTACCAACATGATCAAGCTGGTGGGACATCCTAGTGTCCCGACATGACATATTGGTGCTGGCCACACTACACAGCTCTATGCAGCGTGCAGAGAGCTGTGGTATGTAAAGTACTGTAGATTCACTGGACCAACGATAGCGCCTGACTTTAAGAAGCAATTCCAGCTGCTTACTTCCACAGGGCTTACCAAGCAGAAGTAGAAGGTTTTTTGTCAAAAAGGACTACAGCACTCATCAAATACAGTCAGAGACACAAAAAATATTTAAATCCAGGGACTCACAGGTGACGTCTTCTCTGATTGGAGTCATTCACTTTTCTTTTCTTCATTTGGTCCAGACTGCCCTGAAGGCTTCTTCTTTTAGCTATGTCTCAGTTATGCAGATGTTCTTGGATGTCCACAGTCCAATTTAACTTCAACTTCTGATCAACTTACTGTGGAACAACATGCAGACTTTCCTTACTCACACATTTGCGACATGATACCTGTAAGGATATATGCAGGAAAACGTCCAATGACATGGCAGTCACCCAGCACTAACTTTGATCGTAGGCCACTGAAGAGATTAGTGTATTGAAGAGAGATTTTTGGATCTTTATTCTCCATACTAGCTCCAAATCTTGTCATACTGTGTACGTAATATTGCCCCACTCTGCACTCCTAAATATTGTATTCCCACATACCGTACCCTGGATACAATACTGCCACATGCTATGCCCCCTATATAACATTGCCACACACTGTGCCCTGAACTGAATAATGATGCTACTGTGCCCATTAATAGAATGAATGATGCCACTGTGCCACTGCAGACAATTAATTTTACTACTGTGCCCCCAAATGAACTGTGCCACTGTCCCCCTAGTGAACCACCAACCTGTGGCTTTATACCAATTGCAAACTCCCATCATGCGCTAACAGCAAGGCATGATGGGAGTTTTACTTGTGCAAAACCTAGAGAGCAACAGGTTGAAGAACAGGTCTACTTGAGAGTACTAATCTGTCCCACGTCTTGCGCTGCTCCGCTGCTTTTGCTCTTCCAGTCAGGCCTGGCCAGAGCAGAATTATGCAGGAAAAACTAATTGTGCAGCCACATCATAAAAAAACGATACAATGGAAAGCAGGGAAAGAAGATTCCTCCTCTTGCAGGTTTCCCGAACTAGCTTGAGGTTATAAAGACCCTGAAAGCCCTCCCTATAATCTGACCCTGCTTCCCAGTCCAGACAATTGGCATCTGCAGCTTCTGGTTCCACCATCTGAGGATTATTTATGTTTACAGACAACTTCAGAATAAGCTTTGATGTGTTTGTGTGCGTGTACACATGTGAAGTGTCACTACTTCTAGACCTTATTTAGTGTATATATGGCATTTTTCACCAGATGTCTGCACTGCAGGCTTCAATTTCAGTTGTCCCTAAAAAAGTGGGTGGAGCCTAGCCTCTATGATGTCTCTCAAACACCTCACAATCCCAAAAGAGGTTATCTTGCTCCCCTTTATCTCTACAGCATACTTTCTAAAGCAGCAGCAGCATGAAAGGCATTATAGAGCAGGAGAAGTGTAAGCTACACATTAAGTGCTGGGGTAAGATTTAATACTCACTAGAAACTCATGTAGTCTCACTATCTGCCTCTGGTTCTCTCAAGCCACTAACCTTAATACAATGTCGGAACAGAACTCCTTACATGAATAACATTAAAACCAAGCTCATAATTAGTGTTGCTCGTGAATATTCGCAATACGAATCTTATTTGCGAATATCGCATATTCGCGAATTCGCGAATATTCGCGAATATAGCACTATAAATTCGTAATTATGAATATTCATTATTATTTTTTTTTTTTCACAGTACACATCACAGTGATCATCCCTCTCTGCTTCCAGCTTGTGTGGTCTAAAGAAGGCTCTAATACTACTGTGTGAGACTGGCGAGCGAATATTCGCACATGCGAAAATTAGCATATGTGAAAATTAGCATATGTTAATTTTCACATATGCAAATTTTGGCTCATGGTAATTTTCGCATATGCTAATTTTCGCATACGCGAATATTCTCTTATGCGCAAATAAGACGCGAATATTACGAATATGCAAATTTAGCGAATATATGCCGAATATTCGTCCATATATTTGCGAAATATCGCGAATTCGAATATGGCCTATGCCGCTCAACACTACTCATAATGTAAATGCAGCACCAGAACCAAGTAAATAACATATATACAGTATCAAAACCAAGCTCATATCATAACAGCCAAGCTCATAATATACATTCAATATCAGAGCCAAGTTCTTAACATAAATATAGCACCAGTATTTTATTTAATTGCTTTGTAATGTGGAGCCAGTTGCCCACCTACCTAGGGGATCCACCTGCTTAATGGGGGAAAATTTCCTTTTTACTCAATGGAGGGACCTACCTACTCTTAAGATGTGGAACACAAAATGGGACTTAATTATTTTGTAGTGTGGTAGCCCTTGGGGGGGTGTATGGTATGAATGGTATGATGTTGGTATATGAGGGGTTAATATTAACCCAGTCACTCATGATGCCAGGGTGAGGGCTGGTATGCTGAATCTATGTTCCGGCCTATCGCCGCCCTTCCCAGAAGCGATAGGTGCAATGAAATGACTGAAGGTCCACAAGTAGATTTAACTTGAACTTGAATAACTTTACTGCAGTGCTTGCAATATCCAACACGTTGTAACAGTCTCATATAACAGTTCTTAGGCTGCTTAGCGACTGGCAGAAATTGCGGACCTTGCATGAAACTTATAGTCTCTGAATTTAGGGAATGATGTGCAGCTCCGTCTGGATTTAGGGGAAATATTGGGTCCGGTGATACTGCAGAGTGCTTAGTGGATGACACACTCTATAATTTAGATCATTCAGCCGTTGCTGCAAGGCTCAGGCCTAACTCACTGCGATTGCTGAGATATAGGTCTTCTCTCATCAAGAGCCAGCGGAAAGAGAGCGATAAGATGTCCGCCGCTCCCTTATATGGGCAGGGGGCGTGGCGATTTTGATTGGTCCGAACGTCTGCCACTCACTTTAGATGGTATCATGGGATTGCTTACATCACAGGATCTATACACATTGCAAAACCCAAAATTAGGCTAGAGATACCAAAGTGAGGCCAGAATGAGGCTTGGAACGCATCACATGACCCAAAGGCCCTGCGACACCATGGAAACCAGTAATTAACCATTTATATACAGAAATAATACTATTTACGTTATTCTATGGATAAATTAGGAATCTATACACTATAATAGAGGCAACTAGGGGCGGACTGACTAACAGATATAACTAAGTCCTAGGGACTCTGGCTACGGGGACCCATAGATAAATAAGTACCGAATGAAATGCGGTACTGGGACACCAGTGTAGGGTATCAAGGGAGGCTGTTGAACCATTTGGGGCACAATGTATGGTAAGTTTGCGTAGGTAGAGAATAAGTAGGAAAGGTACCAAAAAAGTGAGAAGCCTAGGATGTTTGTGCAAAAAATTCTGCAGAGACGAGCCATGGATGGAAAATGTCATTATGGTGGCTTTGGCTGTATAGAGAAGAAAAGGTGAGCATTTCCTAATAGAGAAGAAATCACATATAGTCATTGGATATAACTGCACTGTAATCACTTATACGGTCTCCAGAGCACCTGTGCAAAGCTGGTATTTACCACTACATGGGGGTACCATTGGTGTTTGTATAATGGTTTTATTCAGTAACATTATAGTGGTATTTTCCAGTCACTATTTGTACAGTGACTAACTACAATGTTTAGTATGTGACAGTTTTTTTAGTATACAATTTCAGCACTTTGATTTTGCCCTGTGGAAATATCAGAAGTAGATCAAAAAGAAAGAAAATATATGAAATACTTTTATCTCTGTTTTTTTTTTTTTTTTTTGTTTCTTTGTTTTTTATCCAATCCTGTGTTTGCCAAAAATTGCATAGGCAAATATTCAGCCATATATGTACAAAATACGAGAATCTTGCATCAATCGCTAAAAATAACAAGGATAATAAAAATATATTGTCAACCAAGGTGAAACATTTCCATTGATGACAATTTACTCTATACATACTTTGATTCATTGAAACATATTATACTCTTGTTACCCTGAGGAATTTGGGTCATTTAGGCTTTTTTCCCCAGCCTGCTATGTGTTTGTATTCAGCTTCTGTGGAGTGCTGGTGGATTGCATTGTACTATAATTACGGTAGTGCTTGCCTGTTAAACAGACTGATCTGATAATCAAGATGATTGCCATGCAGCCCGAGCGCACTAATTAAGCAGGGGTTTTGCGGCATCCCATTTAATGGCAGACTCGTATGCAAATATAATAAAAGAAAAACAAGATCAAGAGTTTGCTTTTTTATTTTTTGGTGTAGTGCGGGATACATATGAAATCATTGTCAAGAAATGCCTAAATTTTAGCCCTGCTTATTAAATGCATTCAAGGCAATAGAAAAAAACAATATTACTGATAAACATGTACTAGATTTCTTTATATGTGAGTCTTTGCAAATCATGGTGTAATATTCTAGATTTTGAATTGTTAATATTATATAGCATTACCAATGAGAACAAAAAACTCACACCCCTTGATAGCATACATGCTGGCATCTTTTTTTATGTCTTTTACTTAAAGGAGATGTCCAGTGCGTTCTATTCCTATTCCATCCTGCCCGGGCTGCAAAAAAAGAGAAAACAAACTTTCACTTACCTTCCTACATTTCCCCGGAGCTCCACAACAGCTGATCGGGCGGGCTGTCTACTTCTTACTTCCTTTAGCCCGGGACGTCACACGGCGCTTCAGCCTATTATCGCCCGCAACGATGTCCTGCCTCGGCTGGTGATAGCCTGAATCGCTGTGTGATGTCCCAGGCTAAGGAAGGTAGGAAGCAGACAGCCTGGCTGACCGATCAGCTGTTGCGGCCCGGGCAGGATGGAATAGGAATAGTCCGCATCAGACATCTCCTTTAATGATAGTTTTCTTTAGTTTGTCTATGCAACCAGATATTACTGCATAATTAAAGGAGTACTGCAGCCATAGATAACTGATCCCAACATTTGAACCCCCGCGATTTCCTGTACTGGGCCCCTGCTCTGATACCGTGGCCAACACACCACCTCCATGTATCTCTACATCCCCACCATCCCCGCTTCTTCCATAGAGCTGAATGAAGGGGGCATGTCTGCCGACCTCTCAGTAATGTCAACGTTACAATAATTAGCTGCGCAGAGCTGCAACAGTTCCTGGGCCCCATATGGGAGATTGCGGGAGGTCCCAGCAGTCGGACCCCCTGCGATCAAATACTTGTCCCCCATCCCGCGGATAGGGGATAAGTTGTCTATGGCTGCAGTACTCCTTTAAATGCACTACATACAAAAAAGTAAGGAATGACACATCTATAGGCTCAAGACAAACACCAAAAAGCCCCTAACACCAGGGGTCACATGCATACCCCCAGTAAGTACAAGCACATGACACAGTGCTACAGTAATACAAAGTTCAGACCTTTCGAAGATATGGATCTTGATTAAACTGTATTAAACTGCCCCTCATATAAGAAAACTTTTGACATTTCAAAGCATCTGAGTGTTTAGACAACCCAGGTCCTCTAGATGCAACTGGGAGAAGCACGCGGCCGAGTGCTTCACTCCATGACTCACTGCAATCTCAGTGAGACAGGACAGGCAGAAAACTGGGGAGTAAAGTGCATAACTGTCTACAGTTTTTATAATGACAGGGACACTTTATGGCTTAGAGTGTATCAAAAGGTATATAATTTTAGTAGATCAGTCTACTCAATTAAAAATAGCACCTGGCAACACTTAAAGGAGTACTCCGGCCATTTTTTTTATTTATGCTATATTCTTTGGCTGCCACTATTAAAATAAAAAATTTAACTTAAATATCAGGCACCCATTCCCCAGTCTCAGTCTTTTTCCGGGTTTTGGATCCCAAAGCATAACACTGTACTCATCTAATCGCCTGCCGGTCCTGTCTCGGCCTGTGATAGGTTGAGTGGCAATGTCATGTAACAGGCCCAGACCTGGTCTTGTTCTTGGTGCCCAGGCCCATTACATCAAACTGCCGCTCAGCCTATCACTGGTTGAGGTAGAACATAGCTAAACTGCATTGTTGCATATCGGGCCCCAAAATCGGGAAGAAGACTTGGCCAGGAGCAGGCCTGGTGCAAAGACTTTTGCCACCCTAGGCAAAATCTAATTTTGCCGCCCCTTGATCCTGCCCATTGGCTCCGCCCTTTGACATGCCCCCCTTACTACTGGAGTGACACACTGTAACAAACCCCCTACTGATGTAATCTTCTTACGTCTGGAGTGACACACTGTAACAACCCCCTACTCATGTAATCTTCTTACTATTGGGGTTACAGACTGTAACAAACCCCCTCCTCATGTAATCAATCAGCAGTTTTGTCAGGGTTTTGCTGGACGGGTGGGTTCTTCGGATGCTGGCTAACTTTATTGCTGCGACAGAGCGGTGCCTCCATCAAGAATGTGCTCTAGGTGGCTTCCTATTTTGCCTACAGGCAAAGCTGGCCCTGGCCAGGAAGACAGGAGACTGACATCGGAAGCACCAGGGGAGTCGAAGAAGGTAAGTTAAAGATTATTATTTACATTTTAATAGGGAGAGGGCATGAGCCGGCTACTATCTGCCGGTATTGGAGTAAAGTGTTCTGTGCACGTGCAATCCGGCAGCCAGTGGGAGACGAAATGCTCCTGTGACCCCTGTACAACCTGGTCCTGTTTAGTCTTGTTTTATTTATCCTGTTCTCCAGTCTTGTTCATATCATATTTACCGTATATTTTTGTCTCTGGTTCCTGAACTGATTGTCAGTATGCTATATCTCACCTTGATATTCCTATTTGTTGGTTATTGTGTTCTTGATGTGTACCCTGACTTTGTACAGTTCCATTTATTGTCTTGACCATGAGGTCCCTGCACTTTTAGATAGGAAGGGATTGTTTCCCAGTGGTTATCTGTTATTAGAACGGTTGAGCAAGTAGGCAAGAGAAAGATGTTTAAGCTCAGTTTAAGGTGTCCTTCTTCCCTGCCCAACACGACAGTTTTTAAAGCATTATTGATGCTTCATGACAGGAGTACTCACTTGTTCCAGACTTTGTTTTTTTAATTTTTTTATTCAGCATTATTCACAAGCGTATCCAGGGATTTCTGTGCTCGGTAATCAGACGTGGACAGGTGCAGGAGATAGAATAAACCTTATTTCTTCTTCCTTTTCTTTTTTCGGGAAGATGTTTCATTTTATTAGAGCTGTCATCTATTAATAAGTATATATATATATATATATATATATATATATATATATAAATATATATATATATATATATATATATGAATTCCCTCCATTAGTAAGAGTTGAAAGTTGCAACAAAACAAAGGGCAGTTCTCCCTCTAAAGGACCTAGTCTACCCATATATTACATGGCCGACCCAATGTAATTTTTCGGTCAGTATATGTTTTTACTAGAAAAATACATTTCTGTGTATCTTATGATGCATAATGCATGCTGTGCAGAATAAAGAAATAATGACTTTCACATGTGCCCTACAAGATGTAAGGTCACACGTCTGATTACCATTACCGCTTTATACTCCACCGAATATATTATCCTGCCCTTAACTCACTCCACCCAACCTGTCATGTGAATCACATGTCACTTATATTCTCTGTTCACGTCTGGTTTCTATTTTATTATATCACCACTGGAGATGTAAGTGCCAATGTAGCTCCTTTTTATGATACTTTTTGTTTATTATGAAACATTTTCTTTTCTTTATTTTACATTTCAAGATTCCTGTCAAATTTGAGAATGTGATATACATATATATATATATATATATATATATATATATATATATTTATTCATATATATATATATATATATATATATATATATATATATATAAAACTCAACGTGTGTGTGTGTATGTGTGTGTGTATGTATGTTCCACAAAAACTTCCAAACGGCTAAAGATATTAACATGAAACTTGGCACACATGTTACTTATATGTCAACAACAAACATAGGATAGGTTATTTAACCCTTACTCACCCCCATTTGCCAGGGGCAGGGTTTATGTTTAACCCCTTAAGGACCAAGCATTTTTCTGTTTTTACACTTTCGTTTTTTCCTCCTCACCTTTTAAAAATCATAACCCTTTCAATTTTGCACCTAAAAATCCATATGAGGGCTTATTTTTTGCGCTCACCAATTCTACTTTGGAATGACATCAGTCATTTTACACAAACATTTATGGCGAAATGGAAAAAAAATCATTGTGCGACAAAATTGAAGAAAAAACACCATTTTGTACATTTTGGGGGCTTCTGTTTCTAGACAGTACATTTTTTCGGTAAAAATGACACTTTATCTTTATTTTGTAGGTCCATACGATTAAAATGATACCCTACTTATATAGGTTTGATTTCGTCGTACTTCTGGAAAAAATCAGAACTACATGCAGGAAAATTTATACATCTAAAATTGTCCTTTTCTGACCCCTATAACTTTTTTATTTTTCCACGTACAGGGTGGTTTGAGGGCTAATTTTTTGCTCCGTGATCTGAAGTTTTAATCGGTACCATTTTTATTTTGATTGGACTTCTTGATCGCTTATTATTCCTTTCTTTATGGTATGAAAAGTGACCAAAAATACGCTATTTTGGACTTTGGAATTTTTTTGCGTGTACGCCATTGACCGTGCGGTTTAATTAATGATATATTTTTATAGTTCATACATTTACACACGCGGCGATACCACAAATGTTTATTTTTATTATGGTTACATATTCTTAATATGGAATTTGGGAAAAGGGGGGTGATTTAAACTTTTAATAAAGAAGGGGTTAATGTGTGTGTTTTTAAACTTTTTTTAAACTTTTTTTTTTTTACACTTTTAGTCCCCTTAGGGGACTTTTAGGAGGAATCATTAGATTCCTCATACAGATCATTGTGGTTTTTATAAAACCACAATGATCTGTGTGCTCTGCGCTCGATTGATAAAGCCTGGCCCTGCCAGGCTTTATCATTCAGAGCACCGGAGCCGCCGCTGCAGGAGAGGTAAGCCCTCAGGCTACCTCAGTAGTGGATCGCTCCCCCGCGATCGCGCTGCGGGGGGCGATACACCCCACTTGACCACCTGGGACTGTATACAGACACCTTTAGACGACGCTGTCAACTTTGACAGCGGCGATCTAAAGGGTTAATAGCCGGCCGCGCCGATAGCCGCATGTCGGCTATTAACGCCTGCCCCCAGCTACAGGAATCAGCTGGGGGCTGGCCGGTATGACGCGGGCTCGAGTGGGGAGCCCGCGTCATACCCCGGTAACGGCCATTGGACGAGTATAGACGTCCATGGTCGTTATCGGGTTAAAGTCATATACAAGTCTATGGAAAATATATGTTACTGCATAACTTCCAAACGGCTGGAGATATTTTGATAATACTTGATCACGTTACTTATATGTCCACTTAATATAGGATAATTAATTTAACCGTTAACTACCCCCATTTGTGAGGGTCTGGGTTTTTGTTTAAAGTCCCATGCAAATCAATGGGAAATGTATGTTCCCACATAACTTCCATACAGCTGGAGATATTTCAATACCTGGTACACATATTACGGGTCGGGATATGAGGACGGGATGGGAGGTTGAGATAGGAGGTCAAGATAGGAGGTTGGGATATGAGGACAAGATAGGAGGACGGGATAGGAGGTCGAGATAGGAGGTCGGGATAGGAGGTCGGGATAGGAGGATGGAATAGGAGGACGGGATAGGAGGTTGAGATAGGAGGTCGAGATAAGAGGTGGAGATAGAGGACGGGATAGGGGGTTGAGATAGGAGGACGGGATAGGAGGTCGGAATAGGAGGTCGGGATAGGAGGATGGGGTAGGAGGTCGGGATAGGAGGTCGAGATAGGAGGCCGAGATAGGAGGTCATGATAGGAGGTCAATATAGGAGGTCAGGATAGGAGGTCAATATAGGAGGATGGGATAGGATGACGGCATAGGAGGACAGGATAGGAGGTTGAGATAGGAGGGCGGGATAGGACGACCGGATAAGAGGTCGGGATAAGAGGTCGGGATAGGAGGTTGGGATAGGAGGACGGGATAGGAGATCGGGATAGGAGGACGGGATATGAGGACGGGATATGGGGTTGGGATATGACAACAATATATGGGGATGGGATTTGAAGTCAAAAGCTTCCTCCTTTGTTGATTTTCCTCCCCAACAAGGATGAGTAAGGAAAAACCGGGCAACGACGGGTATTCAGCTAGTATATATATATATATATATATATATATATATATATATATATATATTTATATATTTATTATTTAATATTTTACTATTATTTTTTTACTAAGCCGTAGTTGTGAAAATGTCTTACTTAAATACAGAAATTCAGTGCACTATACAGTAATTAAATATCTATTACAGATCATAAGCTCTGCTTTCCTATGATTTACATGATAAAAGATAAGGCAGATCCGCTGTCTGTCTCATCAGTGGTGTCTCAGTTACATGTGCACAGGTGATATTTTAGAAGGATAATATGGATTTATCATACTGCAAAAATAGTGACAAAAAGAGCTGCTTTATTTTTTTATTAGTACAGAGTTCCAATTTGTCTACATAGAGAGCTAAATGCAAACTGTGCATATGAAATTCAATAGCAAAACATTATGCAGTAAACTCTCCTCTCACTCAGTGCAGCACATCTTCCCCCAAGTAACATCAGTACCTGTGTGCTGTCAGTGGGAGGAGGCAGTAAGTGAGTGTCCTGTCAGTACAGTTTGTAGTACAGACTCTGTAGCCTCCGGACCTCCGCTCACTGTTTCATCCTGTCTGTATCAGGACCTGTTTATGATGCTGCTGCTGTGCACAGGTGACTGAGTCCTGACAGGCTGATACAGTGACCTGTCCTCCCGCCCGGCTGGCCCACAGGGGACTGGCCTCCAGTGAATTTTCCAGACATCCCGGTAGGCCAGTCCTGCCCTGTAAATAATACTGTGTGTGAACTGGGGACGTATTCAAAACTTTTTGTGCCACTTTTTACAGAGTTTTTCACCAAAATAAATGTTGAATGGTTATGTTGAAGAACTCCATTTTTTGTTTCTATATGGGGTAATATGGGGAGATGTTACCTATAAACCACTACAATATATCAGTTGTCTCCAGATCTTAAAATCTCCAGAAACCTTTTTTGTCACAGACCCCAGATCACATTTTACATTCTACATGTATAGATTTTATTTAATATACGGTACCTATAGACAGAGGACTGAGAGGGGAAGGGCTCTCTTACTATGACTGACAGCCATAGAGTCCCAAGAGAGGGGTTTGAATGAATCAGCCCTATGGGAGCTAATAGAGCTGACAATTACAGCTGTCAGATAGTTACTTTGTTTTACTGAAACCAGAGACAAGGGATGTTAGAAGAACAAACAGCAGAGACAGAATGTCCACATTATAAACAGTTCAATAGTATATTCAGATTTATGGAGGTCCCTGACTGGAGGTCAGTTTTATATTATGACTTTTCATTGTGACATAAGAGAAAGGGGTACATGAATCTCACCCATCTTTGAATGATAAAAGTGACATTTGGAAATTAAGTAAAAGAACAATGATCATGAAACAACTAATGTACCTAGTGCTTTATTATGAGTGTTATGCCTTTTCGTAGGTGTGTGTAGTGATTTAACCCCTTAAGGACACATGACGTTCTCATACGTCTCCATTTCCGTGTCCTTAAGGACACATGACGTATGAGAACGTCATGTGTTTTACCGGCCCCCCGCAACCATCTGGAGCGGAGCCGGTGCCAGATGCCTGCTGAAATCGTTCAGAAGGCATCGGGGCATATCGCCCAGGGGGGTCATGATAACCCCCCCATGTCGGCGATGGCCGCAGATCGCTGGACAATTCAGTCCAGCGATCTGCGGCGGATTCCGGGTCAATCGGGTCTCCAGTGACCCGGTGACCCGGAATTATTGGCTGATCGGGGCCGTCAGAGACGGCCCCGAACAGCCATAGCCAGCAGGGGTGAGGTGGCACTGGTGCCACCTCACGATCGCCCTGATTCGTTGGCCGGATTACCGGCCGACCAATCAGGGCGCCTGCTGCGGGTGTCACTCCCGCAACCCGCTCCGCCCCTCTTCCGGAGGACGTGAGCGGGTGCGGGACGTGCACCCCGGGTGCTGGGGACCCCGGTCCCCGTCGTCCCTGTTGGGATCGGGGCCCCAGGAGCAGCAGCGGCGGCGATGACGAGGGACTGACCTGATGCGGCTGGATCGTTGAAGGTGAGTGACAGCCTCCTGCTGTTGCTTAGCAACAGCTCCCAGCATGCAAAAAGGGCATGCTGGGAGCTGTAGTTATGCAACAGCAGGAGGCAGACCACCACAACTCCCAGCATTCCCTTATGGGCATGCTGGGACTTGTAGTTTTGCAACAGCTGGAGGCACATTCTTTCTATGGAAAAGTGTACCTTCAGCTGTTGTATAACTACAACTCCCAGCTTGCACAATCAGCTAAAGCGCATGCTGGGAGTTGTAGTGGTGCATCTGGTGGTTGCATAACTACAACTCCCAGCATGCCCGTTGGCTGTCTGACTGCTGAGAGTTGTAGTTTTGCAACAGCTGAAGGCACACTGAGTTAAGTAGCAAACCAGTGTGTCTCCAGCTGTTGCATAACTACAATCCCCAGCATCTCCAGCCAAACTAGTATGCCTCCAGCTGTTGCATAACTACAAGACCCAGCATGCCCTTCCGCTGTCCGTACATGCTGGGGGTTGTAGCTTTTGCAACAGCTGAAGGCACACTGGTTGCAAAACACTGAGTTTGTTACAAAACTCGGTGTTTCACAACCAGTGTGCCTCCAGCTGTTGCAAAACTACAACTCCCAGCATGCACTGATAGACCGTACATGCTGGGAGTTGTAGTTTTGCAACAGCTGGATGTCCCCCCCCCCCCCAATGTGAATGTACAGGGTACACTCACATGGGCGGAGGATTACAGTAAGTATCCGGCTGCAAGTTTGAGGTGCGGCAGAAAATTTTCTGCCGCAGCTCAAACTGCCAGCGATGAACTACTGTGAACCACCGCCCATGTGACTGTACCCTAAAAACACTACACTACACTAACACAAAATAAAATAAAAAGTAAAAAAACACTACATATACACATACCCCTACACAGACCCCCTCTCCTCCCCAATAAAAATGAAAAACGTCTGGTACGCCACTGTTTCCAAAACGGAGCCTCCAGCGGTTGCAAAACTACAACTCCCAGCATGCACTGATAGACCGTACATGCTGGGAGTTGTAGTTTTGCAACAGCTGGATGCCCCACCCCAAAGTGAACGTACAGGGTACACTCACATGGGCGGAGGATTACAGTAAGTATCCGGCTACACTACACTAACACACAATAAAATAAAAAGTAAAAAACACTACATGTGCACATACCCCTATACAACCCCCCTCCCCTCCCCAATAAAAATGAAAATGTCTGGTACGCCACTGTTTCCAAAACGGAGCCTCCAGCTGTTGCAAAACAACTACTCCCAGTATTGCCAGATAGCCGTTGACTGTCTATGCATGCTGGGAGTTTTACAACAGCTGGAGGCCCCCTGTTTGGGAATCACTGGTGTAGAATTCCCCTATGTCCACCCCTATGCAAGTCCCTAATTTAGGCCTCAAATGCGCATGGCGCTCTCACTTTGGAGCCCTGTCGTATTTCAAGGCAACAGTTTAGGGCCACATAGGGGGTATCGCCGTACTCGGGAGAAATTGCCTAACAAATTTTGGGGGGTATTTTCTGCTATTACCCTTTTTAAAAATGAAAATGTAAAGTTTTTGGAAAAACAAGCATTTTAGGAAAAAAAAATTTTTTTTTTACATATGCAAAAGTTGTGAAACACCTGTGGGGTATAAAGGTTAACTTTACCCCTTGTTACATTCCCCGAGGGGTCTAGTTTCCAAAACAGTATGCCATGTTTTTTTTTTTTTTTTTTTTGCTGTTCTGGCACCATAGGGGCTTCCTAAATGCGGCATGCCCCAAGAGCAAAATTTGCTTTCAAAAAGCCAAATGTGACTCCTTCTTTTCTGAGACCTGTAGTGCGCCAGCAGAGCACTTTTCACCCCCATATGGGTTTTTTCCTGAATCGGGGGAAATTGGGCTTCAAATTTTGGGAGTTATTTTCTGCTATTACCCTTTTTAAAAATGTCAAATTTTTGGGAAACCAAGCATTTTAGGTAAAACATTTTTTTTTTTTACATATGCAAAAGTCGTGAATCACCTGTGGGGTATTAGGGTTCACTTTACCCCTTGTTATGTTCCTCGAGGGGTCTAGTTTCCAAAATGGTATGCCATGTGTTTTTTTTCTGTTCTGACACCATAGGGGCTTTCTAAAGGTGACATGCCCCCCCAATCCCATTTGTCGCTACTTCCCTTCTGAGCCCTCTACTGCGCCCGCCGAACAATTAACATAGACATATGAGGTATGTCCTTACTTGATAAAAATTGGGTTTCAAATACAAGTAAAAATTTTCTTCTTTTTACCCCTTTCAAAAATTCAAAAATTGGGTCTACAAGAACATGCGAGTGTAAAAATTGCAGATTTAGAATTTTCTCCTTCACTTTGCTGCTATTCCTGTGAAACACCTAAAGGGTTAAAACACTTACTGAATGTCAATAAGGTTCAAATTACCCCTTGTTACGTTCCCCGATGGGTCTAGTTTCCAATATGGTATGCCATGTGTTTTTTTTTTTTTTGCTGTCCTGGCACCATAGGGGCTTCCTAAATGCGGCATGCCCCCAGAGCAAAATTTGCTTTCAAAAAGCCAAATGTGACTCCTTCTCTTCTGAGACCTGTAGTGCGCCAGCAGAGCACTTTTCACCCCCATATGGGGTGTTTTCTGAATCGGGAGAAATTGGGCTTCAAATTTTGTGGGGTATTTTCTGCTATTACCCTTTTTAAAAATGTTAACATTTTGGGAAAACAAGCATTTTAGGTAAAAAAAAAAATTTTTTTTACATATGCAAAAGTCGTGAAACACCTGTAGAGTACTAAGGTTCACGTTACCCCTTGTTACGTTCCCCGAGGGGTCTTGTTTCCAAAATGGTATGCCATGTGGGTTTTTTTTGCTACACCTGTGGGGTATTAAGGTTAACTTTACCCCTTGTTACATTCCCCGAGGGGTCTAGTTTCCAAAACAGTATGCCATGTACCCCTCGACCTATGATGGCCCCGACATACAATCATTTCAACATACGATGGCCTCTCAGAGGCCATCGCATGTTGAAGGCAGCATCAACATTCGATGCTTTTGTATGTCGGGGCCATCACATAAACGGCTATCTGGCAGCGCAGACTGCTTCAGCTGCCACTGGATAGCCGTTTATGGTGCCCCGTGTGGTCCGCTGACAATCACTTACCTGTCCTCGGGGCTCCGGCGCGTCCTCTTCAGGATCCCCTGCATCGTCGGCACTCTCCATCGTCGTCATCACATCGCTGCGCACGCCGTCCCGTCATCCAATAGGAGCATAGCGACGTGATGGCGGCGATGGAGAGCGAGGATCCCGGGGAAGCAGAAGCCTTGCCAGAGCGTCGGGAACACACCGGGGACGCGGCGACATAGATGGAAGGCGACATCCAGGGCAGCGGTGACGAGCGGTGATGGTCCGGAGTGGCGGGGACAGGTGAGCACAACCTCCAATATCAGTGGTCTTCAACCTGGGGACCTCCAGATGTTGCAAAACTACCACTCCCAGCATGCCCTGACAGCCGTTGGCTGTCCGGGCATGCTGGGTGTTGTAGTTTTGCAACATCTGGAGGTCCACAGGTTGTAGAACACTGTCCTATACTTTACATTGCACGGATCCCTCAACATATGATGGTTTCAACAAATGATGGTCCATTTGGAACGGATTACCATCGTAAGTTGAGGGACCACTTTATTAACTTCCTGTCTGGCATTGTCAACATTCTACAACCTGCAGCAATCAGGTATTGTTGTCGGTTTTACTTCTTGCTAAGGAATATGTTAACTCTTCCAGCTACCTGCTCTAATAAGGTATATCAACAGGGATTGTCAAAGGTAGACCTAAAGATTAACCAAATATTCTAAAATATTTTACAATTGTTGAAAGGGTTGTCCAGGAAAACCATAGCTGCTTTTTTCCAAAGACAGTGCCACACCCAGAGGCCTAGCTTGTTGCTTCTGGGCCCCGATGCATAATCTACAACAGGGTCCAATATGCCAATTATAATACTGGTCTCTTATGGGGCAGATGTGCTTTGGGGCTCCCTTAGGCACCAGGACCCGATGCGGCTGCTACCTCTTTAGCTACACCTCTGGCCCCACCTGTTCTCAGGTTGTGTGGGGTATTACAATGGAACTGAAATCCAAACCAACACACAACCTGAGGACAAAAGTGTAGCTGTTTTTGGAAGAAAGCAGCTGTTTAACTCCTTAAACCCTATTATGACCCTTGATGTTGCAGGACATTATAGTATGGATGAGGGGAACAAGGCACTGGCTTTAGTGATAAGCAGCATTGGCCATATTCAAATTTGCAATATTTTGCATATATATAGACGAATATTAGTCCTATATTCGCGAATTTCGCGTATTCGTTATATTCGCATATGTGAATATTCGCGTATTCGAAGAAGAGGGGGTGGGCAACTTTACTATTGGTTGCTAGGGATGTTGTTGATAACCTCTGACAAGTGTATTTGCATCATTCTAATTGTCCCACAAGTGAAAAGAAGGAATATGAGAATATTCACATATGCGAATATGCGCATATGCGAATATGCGGAAAAAAGTGAATAGTCGTAATTTAGAATATATAGCGAATATATTCACGAATTCGCGAATTTGCGATATTCGCGATAAAAATTGGAAATGCGAATATTCGCGCCCAACACTGCTTACGAGTCAGGTCTGCATCATAACCAGCAGAATCCCACTGCTATCAGCATATCAGCAGAATACATCAACCTGTAATAAAGGACATCAGAACTATACTGATCATGGCATTTAACAATTAAATGGCAGTAATTCCAGGTGTCAAATGGTCCCATCAGCCCCCCGTGATTACATTGCTGATGGGTTGCTGGGGAAACCCAGGCCTTGCCTATGCCTCGGGGTCTTCCCTCCATTAGCAATAGTTAAAGCCTGTCTTTAACAGGCTGAAGCAAAATCAATATAATAGCATTACATTACTCTATGTAAATCATCTACTGATGCAGGGAAAAAATTCATAACACACAAAGAAAAGTATTCCCCATCACTACGTATATAATTGTCCGAACTATTACATTATTACATTCCTGATCCCACACAATCAATGGCAGAAATGCTGAAAAATTCCAAATGCCAAAATTGCTAATTTTTGGTCACATCACATCCCACAAGAAAATGTAATAAAAAGTGATTGAAAAGCACACATTGTGGTACCTTTAAAAACTTCAACTCTGTTGATTTTAAACTTTAAAGGGGTACTCCACTGGAAAACATTTTATTTTAAATCAACTGGTGCCAGAAAATTAAATGGATTTGTAAATTACTTCTATTTAAAAAATCTTTACCCTTCCAGTACTGATCAGCTTCTGTATGCTCCACAGGAAATTATTTTCTTTTTGAATGTCTTTTCTGTCTGACCACAGTGCTCTCTGCTGACACCTCTGTCCATTTAAGAAAGTGTCCAGAGCAGGATAGATTTGCTACGGGGATTTGCTTGTACTCTGGACAGATCATAAAATGGACAGAGGTGTCAGCAGAGAGCACTGTGGTCAGACAGAAAAGAAATTCAAAAAGAAAAGAACTTGCTGTGGAACATATAGAATCGTAAGTACTGGAAGGATTAAGAATTTTAAAGAGAAATCATTTACAAATCTGTTTAACTTTCTGGCACCAGTTGATAAAAAAAAAGTTTCCCAGTGGAGTACCCCTTTAAGCTTTTTTCTAAGATTTCTAGTTTATTTTTAATTATCCAAGTTTGGTATAATTGGAATCATACTGACCCATAAAATAAGCATGTCAGTTAGCATGTCATAAAAGTTAGCATGTCAGTTAGCATGTCATAAAAGTTAGCATGTCAGTTTTACCGTATTGAGAAATGCGAAAAAATGATGGCTCCACCAAGATGTCCAACTCTCTATTTTTTTCAGTTTTGCCATATATATATATATATATATATATATATATATATATATATATATATATACAGTACAGACCAAAAGTTTGGACACACCTTCTCATTCAAAGAGATTTCTTTATTTTCATGACTATGAAAACTGTAGATTCACATTGAAGGCATCAAAACTATGAAATAACACATGTGGAATTATAGACATAACAAAAAAGTTTGAAACAACTAAAAATATGTCATATTTTAGGTTCTTCAAAGTAGCCACCTTTTGCTTTGATTACTGCTTTGCACACTCTTGGCATTCTTTTGATGAGCTTCAAGAGGTAGTCACCTGAAATGGTCTTCCAACAGTCTTGAAGGAGTTCCCAGAGATGCTTAGCACTTGTTGGCCCTTTTGCCTTCATTGGGTTCAGGTCTGGTGACTGTGGAGGCCAGGTCATCTGGCGCAGCACCCCATCACTCTCCTTCTTGGTCAGATAGTCCTTACACAGCCTGGAGGTGTGTTTGGGGTCATTGTCCTGTTGAAAAATAAATGATGGTCCAACTAAGCGCAAACCGGATGGAATAGCATGCCGCTGCAAGATGCTGTGGTAGCCATGCTGGTTCAGTATGCCTTCAATTTTGAATAAATCCCCAACAGTGTCACCAGCAAAGCACCCCCACACCATCACACCTCCTCCTCCATGCTTCACGGTGGGAACCAGGCATGTAGAGTCCATCCGTTCACCTTTTCTGCGTCACACAAAGACACGGTGGTTGGAACCAAAGATCTCAGATTTCCACTGGTCTAATGTCCATTCCTTGCGTTCTTTAGCCCAAACAAGTCTCTTCCGCTTGTTGCCTGTCCTTAGCAGTGGTTTCCTAGCAGATATTCTACCATGATGGCCTGATTCACACAGTCTCCTCTTAACAGTTGTTCTAGAGATGTGTCTGCTGCTAGAACTCTGTGTGGCATTGACCTGGTCTCTAATCTGAGCTGCTGTTAACCTACGATTTCTGAGGCTGGTGACTCGGATGAACTTATCCTCCGCAGCAGAGGTGACTCTTGGTCTTCCTTTCCTGGGGCGGTCCGCATGTGAGCCAGTTTCTTTGTAGCTCTTGATGGTTTTTGTGACTGCACTTGGGGACACTTTTCACCTAGAATATGACATATTTTAAGCTGTTTCACACTTTTTTGTTATGTCTATAATTCCACATGTGTTAATTCATAGTTTTGATGCCTTCAGTGTGAATCTACAATTTTCATAGTCATGAAAATAAAGAAAACTCTTTGAATGAGAAGGTGTGTCCAAACTTTTGGTCTGAACTGTATATATATATATATTTATTTTATTTATTTATTTTTTTCCTGGCTTCGTAATACATTACATGATAAAAAAATATTATTTAGGGAACCCCACCTACCATGTATTCTGTTGTTGATTCCAATGTGGACCACGAAAGCTTGGTCTACCCCAGCCTCCCCAAGTAAGTAGTCCATCTAGTTCATAAGGTTGAAAAAAGACCAGAGTCGGTCAAGTTTAACCAATAATCCTAATGAGTCCCTACTGAGTTGATCCAGAGGAAAGCAAAAAAAACCCGACTTTAAATATGGCATCAGAATAAATCCCTGGATCAATGTTCTGTCCCTATAGATCTAGAATACATAACCTGTAATGTTATCATTCTCAAAAAATGCATCCATACCCCTTTTGAACTCCTTTACAGAGCTCACCATGACCACCTCCTCAAGCAGAGAATTCCACAGTCTTACTGCTCTTACAGTAAAGAATTCCCGTCTGTGCTGGTGTAGAAACCTTCTTTCCTCTAGACATAGAGGATGCCCCTTGTTATAGATACTGTCCTGGGTATAAATAGATCATGGGAGAGATCTCTGTACTGCCCCCTGATATATTTATACATAGTCATTAGGTCTCCCCTAAGCCTTCTTTTTTCTAAACTAAATAGCCCTAATTCTGATAATCTTTCTGTGTACTGTAGTCCTTCCATTCCCTAGTATTACTCTGTTTACCTCTATTTGAACCCTCTCCAGCTCCACTATATATTTCTTGTACACTGGTGCCCAGTACTGTACACAGTATTCTATGTGTGGTCTGACTAGTGATTTGTATAGCGGTAGAATTATTTCCTTGTCGTGGGCATCTCTGCCCCTATTGATGCACCCCATGATTTTATTTGCCTTGGCAACAGCAGCCCGACACTGGTCACTACAGCTAAATTTACTGTTAACTAAGACCCCTAAGTCCTTTTCCACATCAGTCGTCCCAAGTGTTCTCCCATTTAATACATAATCCAAGCCCAGATTTTTCCTCCCCATGTGCATTACCTTACATTTATCAGTGTTGAACCTCATCTGTCACTTCCCAGCCCAAGCCTCCAACCTATCCAGATCCATTTGTCCTCTATTGTGTTTACAGTTTTAGTATCATCTGCAAAGATTGCTACTTTACTATACAACCCCTCTACAAGGTCAATAATGAATATATTAAATAGAACAGGACCCAAGACTGACCCCTGTAGTACCCCACTAGTAACAGTCACCCAATCAGAATAAGTACCATTAATAACCACCCTCTGTTTCCTATCACAAAGCCAGTTACTTGCCCACTTGCACACATTTTCCTCCAGCCCAATCCTTCTCATTTTATGTACCAAACTTTTATGTGACACTGTATCAAATGCTTTGGAAAAATTCAGATATACGACATCCAGTGATTCCCCCTGGTCCAGTCTGGAGCTCACCTCCTCATAAAAGCTGATCAGGTTAGTTTGACAGGACCGATCCCTCATAAAGCCATGCTGATATGGAGTCATACATTTATTTTTATCAAGATATTCCAAAATAGTATCTCTTAGAAAACCCTCAAACAATTTACATACAACTGAGTATTAACTATAACACCTTTTGACCCTTTTTAAATATTGGCACCACATTTGCCATGCACCAGTCCTGGGGAACAGTCCCTGTTACTGTAGAGTCCCTGAATATTAAAAATAGGGGTCTGTCTATTACATTACTTAATTCCTTTAGAACATGGGGGTGAATGCCATCTGGACCTGGTGATTGGTCTATTATGATTTTTTGTAGGTGGCACTGTACTTCTTCCTGGGTTAGACAGGTGACCTGTACTGGGGAGTTTACCTTATCTAGCTATATTTCCCCTGGCATTTCATTTTCCTTGGTTAATACAGTGGAGAAGAATTTGTTTAATATATTAGCTTTTTCCTGAGCTCAATTTATAATTTCTTCTTTATCATTTGTTAAAGGGCCTACACTTTTCATTTTAATCTATTTATATATAAAGAACATTTTGGGGTTAGTTTTACTAATGAACTAATGAAGAAAATTGTGTCCCTGTAGTGGTATGTGACCCACACAGGGACACATTTTTCTGCTTTACAGCCAGCTCCCTCTCACTCCCTAACCCCTAACCCTAATCCTAACCTCTATTCATCATATATTCGCTAAATTTGCATATTCATAATATATGCGTATTATTTTTGCATATACGAACACTCGCATATGCGAAAATTTACATATGCAAACATTAGCATATAAAAAATGTGCATATGCGAAAATTCGCACGTCAGTCTCACACAGTAGTATTAGAGCCTTCTTTACACTACACAAGCTGGAAGCAGAGAGGGGTGATCACTGTGATGTGTACTGTGAAAAAAAAGCACAAATATTCGACATTGCGAATATACAGTGCTGTATTCGCGAATATACAGTGCAAATATTCGCCAGCAACACTAATCCTAACTCCTAATCCTAACCTTACCCCTAATCCTAAACCCAATTCCTAATCCTAACCCTTACCCCTAATCTTAACCTTAACCCCTATCCCTATTCCTAACCCCTAGTCTTTGTAAAATCCACATATAGCAAATAAAAATCATATTTTGACACTTAACGAAATCTAAGAACCTAGTTTTTCAGATAAGAGGACAGAGATAGATTTAACCCCTTAAAGGGAACCAATCATCAGATTTTACCCTACATAACGCTTGGCAAAAGCGTTATATAGGGTAAAATCTTTATTTTCACCATTCCCGGGGGATGCTCCTGCCCCCAGGGATGGTGAAGATATGAAGTTATAAACTAGTCACCGCCACCGCCGTAAGTAGTCACCTGGGCGGGGAGCTCTTCTCACCTACTCCCGTTCTTCGGCCGGGATCGACGCCCCCTCCGCTTGATTGATCCACCAACAGCATCATCGCTCTGCTCCGTCTGTTCAGTGAGGGGAAAAATGACGCCGCCCATCAATCAAGCGGTGGGGGCTTCGCTCCCGGCCGAAGAACGGGAGTAGGTGAGAAGAGCTCCCCGCCCAGGTGACTACTTACGGCGGCGGCGGTGACTAGTTTATAACTTCATATCTTCACCATCCCTGGGGGCAGGAGCGTCCCCCGGGGATGGTGAGGACAATAATTTTACCCTATATAACGCTTTGCCAAGCATTATATAGGGTAAAATCTGATGATTGGTTCCCTTTAAGGACTCATGATGTTCTCATACGTTTCATTTCAGAGTCCTTAAGGACTCATGACGTATGAGAACGTTATGAGCTTTCCCGGTCCCCCACAGCCAGCTGGAGTGGAGCCGGTGCCCGATGCCTGCTGAAATCGTTCAGCAGGTATCGCAGCATATCGCCCAGGGGGGTCATGATGACCCCCCCCCAATGTCGGCGATGGCTGCAGATCGCTGTACAATTCAGCCCAGCGATCTGCGGCGGATTCCGGGTCAATCAGGTCTCCAGTGACCCGGTGACCCGGAATTACTGGCTGATCGGGGCCGTCTCTGATGGCTCCGAACAGCCATAGCCAGCAGGGGTGAGGTGGCACTGGTGCCACCTCACGATCGCCCTGATTCGTCGGCCGGTTTAATGGCACCTGCTGCGGGTGTCACTGCCGCAACCCACTCCGCCCCTCTTCCGGAGGACGTGAGCAGGTGCAAGAAGTAGACCGAGGCAGCTGGGGACCCTGATTCCCAGCATCAATGTTGGGATCTTGGCCCCAGGAGCGGCGGCAGCGACGAGGGACTGACATGTGTGGGGGAGCAGCAGTTGGAGGTGAGTGACAGCCTCCTGCTGTTGCTTAGCAACAGCTCCCAGCATGCAAAAAGGGCATGCTGGGAGCTGTAGTTATGCAACAGCAGGAGGCAGACCACCACAACTCCCAGCATTTTAGTTTTGCAACAGCTGGAGGCACATTTTTTTCTACGGAAAAGTGTATCTTCAGCTGTTGTATAACTACAACTCCCAGCTTGCACAATCAGCTAAAGTGCATGCTGGGAGTTGTAGTGGTGCATCTGCTGGTTGCATAACTACAACTCCCAGCATGCCCGTTGGCTGTCGGTGACTGCTGAGAGTTGTAGTTTTGCAACAGCTGAAGGCACACTGGTTGTGAAACACAGAGTTTTTTTTTATTTAACTCAGTGTTTCACGACCGGTGTGCCTCCAGCTGTTGCAAACTACAACTCCCAGCATGCACGAACATGCTGAGAGTTGTAGTTTTGCAACAGCTGGAGGCACACTGGTTGTGAAACACTGAGTTAAATAGCAAACCAGTGTGTCTCCAGCTGTTGCATAACTACAATCCCCAGCATCCCCAGCCAAAGTACTATGCCTCCAGCTGTTGCAAAACTTCAACTCCCAGCATGCACTGATAGACCGTACATTCTGAGAGTTGTAGTTTTGCAACAGCTGGATGTTCCCTCCTCCCCAATGTGAATGTACAGGGTACACTCACATGGGTGGAGGTTTAAAGTAAGTATCCTGCTGCAAGTTTGAGCTGCGGCAAATTTTCTGCCGCGGCTCAAACTGCCAGCGAGAAACTACTGTGAACCCCCGCCCGTGTGACTGTACCCTAAAAACACTACACTACACTAACACACAATAAAAGAAGACGTAAAAAACACTACATATACACATACCCCTGCACAGCCCCCCTCCCCAATAAAAATGAAATACGTCTGGTACGCCACTGTTTCCAAAACGGAGCCTCCAGCTGTTGCAAAACAACTACTTCCAGTATTGCCAGACAGCCACTGACTGTCCAGGCATGCTGGGAGTTTTACAACAGCTGGAGGCACACTGTTTGTGAATCACTGGCGTAGAATACCCCTATGTCCACCCCTATGCAAGTCCCTAATTTAGGCCTCAAATGTGCATGGCGCTCTTTCGCTTTGGAGCCCTGTCGTATTTCAAGGCAATAGTTTAGGGTCACATATGGGGTATCGCCGTACTCGGGAGAAATTGTGTTACAAATTTTGTGGGGTATTTTCTGCTATTACCCTTTTTAAAAATGTAAAATTTTTGGGAAACCAGCATTTTAGGTAAAAAAAAAAAAAAAAATTTATATATGCAAAAGTCGTGAAACACCTGTGGGGTATTAAGGTTCACATTACCCCTTGTTACGTTCCCCGAGGGGTCTAGTTTCCAAAATAGTATGCCATGTGTTTTTTTTTTTTTTTTTTGCTGTTCTGGCACCATAGGGGCTTCCTAAATGCGGCATGCCCCCAGAGCAAAATTTGCTTTCAAAAAGCCAAATGTGACTCCTTCTCTTCTGAGACCTGTAGAGCGCCAGCAGAGCATTTTTCACCCCCATATGGGTTTTTTTCTGAATCAGAAGAAATTGGGCTTAAAATTTTGGGAGTTATTTTCTGCTATTACCCTTTTTAAAATTCAAATTTTTGGGAAACTTTACCCCTTGTTATGTTCCCCGAGGGGTCTAGTTTTCAAAATGGTATGCCATGTGTTTTTTTTCTGTTCTGGCACCATAGGGGCTTTCTAAAGGTGACATGCCCCCCAAAAACCATTTGTCGCTCCTTCCTTTCTGAGCCCTCTACTGCGCCCGCAGAACAATTAACATAGACATATGAGGTATGTCCTTACTCGAGAAAAATTGGGTTTCAAATGCAAGTAAAAATTTTCTCCTTTTTACCCCTTACAAAAATTAAAAAATTGGGTCTACAAGAACATGCGAGTGTAAAAAATGAAGATTTAGAATTTTCTCCATCACTTTGCTGCTATTCCTGTGAAACACCTAAAGGGTTAATACACTTACTGAATGTCATTTTGAATACTTTGGGGGTGCAGTTTTTATAATGGGGTCATTTGTGAGGTATTTCTAATATGAAGACCCTAAAATCCACTTCAAAACTGAACTGGTCACTGAAAAATAGTGAGTTTGAAAATTTTGTTAAAAATTGTGAAAATTGCTGCTGAACTTTGAAGCCCTCTGGTGTTTTCCAAAAGTAAAAACTCATAAATTTTATGATGCAAACATAAAGTAGACATATTGTATATGTAAACCCCAAATTTTTTTATTTTAAATATCCATTTCCTTACAAGCAGAGAGCTTCAAAGTTAGAAAAATGCAAAATTTTCATTTTTTTTCTTTAAATTTGGGGATTTTTCACCAAGAAAGGATGCAATTTACCACAAAAATTTACCACTTTGTTAAAGTAGAATATGTCACGAAAAAACAATCTTGGAATCAGAATGATAAGTAAAAGCATTCCAGAGTTATTAATGTTTAAAGTGACAGTGGTCAGAATTGCAAAAAACGGTGAGTCCTTAAAGGGGTAGTCCAGTGGTGAAAAACTTATCCCCTATCCTAAGGATAGGAGATAAGTTTGAGATCGCGGGGGGTCCGACCGCTGGGGCCCCCTGCAATCTCTCTGTACGGGGCCCCGGCTCTCGGCCCAGATAGCGGGTGTCGACCCCCGCACGAAGCGGCGGCCGACACACCCCCTCAATACATCTCTATGGCAGAGCCTGAGATTTCCGAAGACAGCGCTTCGGCTCTGCCATAGAGTTGTATTGAGGGGGCGTGTCGGCCGCCGCCTCGTGCGGAGGTCGACACGAACCCTTCCCGCGGGCTGTTGGGGCTCCGTACAGGAGATCGCAGGGGGCCCCAGCTGTCGGACCCCCGCGATCTGCAACTTATTCCCTATCCTTAGGATAGGGGATAAGTTGCTCACTACTGAGTCACCACTGGACTACTCCTTTAAGGTGAAAAAGGGCTAAGTCCTTAAGGGGTTAAATAGTCAAAATACTAAGCTGCTGGATCAACATTGCCAATTTTTGGCACACACTGGCCCTTTAAGATGCCAGCCAGCAATAATGGGAAGAGGAAAGCAATGATGAGCACAGCATTCGAGTAAGGGGTTAATGTCCATTTACAATATATGTTTCTAATCAATCCTATCATATTGTTCATTTTACAATTCTTGTAACACCAAAAGTAACAAGATAGATTGTAATACTACAATGAATATTTCATATGAGCCTAATATCGATATTTCTAACATTAACCATTCTTGTTATGGCGGTAAGAGTTCATTACTTGGAAAGTGTGAAAAAAACACATTGCTTCATATTATCTCTAATAGTTGCCATGTACATATTCAGTGCAAACCAAGAACCATAGAAGCAATTGCTCTATATACTGCATTTATGAGAGGTGATAAGTTCAAAGCTATATTCAGGTTCCTGTATAGATTTACATTTCTGGCCAGATCTCTTCTATTAACCAGTTTCTGGATGTATTGTTGGTGTACAGGGACACATAAGGAAATATTTGCATGACTCCACCTATATTTTTTGTGAAGACTAAATCCCACATATTTTCTGGTTTTGTGAAGTGATGTCATTTTTAGTAGAATGAGTGTGTTCAGGTTCAATCCAAAGTGAGGCCACCTCCGTGTGGTTGATGGGGGACTAGTTTTGAACAAATAGTGAGCTAAGAGCCTCCATTTTTTAACCAAGAGTGCTGCTATAACCTTCATTTTGTATACTGTGTATTTGCCACAGCAGCGTGCACCCATGTATTAGGTAGTTGTGCTGGCTATTTTTCTTTTAAATATATATATATATATATATATATATATATATATATATATATACACACCTTCTCATTCCAAGAGTTTTCTTTATTTTCATGACTATGAAAATTGTTGATTCACACTGAGGGCATCAAAACTATGAAATAACACATGTGGAATTATAGACATAACAAAAAGTGTGAAACAACTGAAAATATGTCACATTCTAGGTTCTAGCCACCTTTTGCTTTGATTACTGCTTTGCACACTCTTGGCATTCTCTTGATGAGCTTCAAGAGGTAGTCACCTGAAATGGTCTTCCAACAGTCTTGAAGGAGTCCCCAGAGATGCTTAGCACTTGTTGGCCCTTTTGCCTTCATTGGTTCAGGTCTGGTGACTGTGGAGGCCAGGTCATCTGGTGCAGCACCCTATCACTCTCCTTCTTGGTCAAATAGCCCTTACACAGCCTGGAGGTGTGTTTGGGGTCATTGTCCTGTTGAAAAATAAATGATGGTCCAAAGATCTCAAATTTGGACTCATCAGACCAAAGCACAGATTTCCACTGGTCTAATGTCTATTCCTTGTGTTATTTAGCCTAAACAAGTCTCTTCCGCTTGTTGCCTGTCTTTAGCAGTGGTTTCCTAGCAGATATTCTACCATGAAGGCCTGATTCACACAGTCTCCTCTTAACAGTTGTTCTAGAGATGTGTCTGCTGCTAGAACTCTGTGTGGCATTGACCTGGTCTCTAATCTGAGCTGCTGTTAACCTGCAATTTCTGAGGGTGGTGACTCGGATGAACTTATCTTCCGCAGCAGAGGTGACTCTTGGTCTTCCTTTCCTGGGTGGTCCGCATGTGAGCCAGTTTCTTTGTAGCTCTTGACGGTTTTTGTGACTTCACTTGGGGACACTTTCCACCTAGAATATGACATATTTTCAGTTGTTTCACACTTTTTTGTTATGTCTATAATTCCACATGTGTTAATTCATAGTTTTGATGCCTTCAGTGTGAATCTACAATTTTCATAGTCATGAAAATAAAGAAAACTCTTTGAATGAGAAGGTGTGTCCAAACTTTTGGTCTGTATATATACATATTTAACCTCTTAAGGATGCAGGGCGTACCGGTACGCCCTGTGCCTGGTCCAGGTATATAACACAGGGTCATGCAGTGACTCCACGTCATACCGGGTCGGTCCTGGTGGCCAATGACAGCTGGGACCATAGGCTAATAGCGTGCAGCACTGATCATTGTGTCGCGTGTTATTAACCCTTTAGACACTGTGTTCAAAGTTGATCGCTGCATGTAAAATGAACGAAAAAGCTTCCCGGCAGCTCAGTTCGGCTGATCGGGACCATCGCGGTGAAATCGCGATGTCCCGATCAGCTAGAACGCGAGCGGTGGTCCCCTTACCTGCCTCCGTCGCGTCCGATTGGCGATTGATTGCTCCAAGCCTGAAATCCAGGCTTGAGCAATCGACCGCTGATAACACTGATCTTTGCCGTGTCAATGCACAGCAATGATCTGTGTATGAGATCGGTATGTTCATGCAATAGCCACTAGGGGGGGGCTATTACACTGCAAAAAAAAGTGTGAAAAAAAAGTTAATCAAGATCATTTAACCCCTTCACTAATAAAAGTAAGAATCACCTCCCTTTTCCAATTAAAAAAAGAAAACTGTGTAAAAAAAAAATAAACATATGTGGTATCGCCGCACGGTCAATGGTGTACACGCAAAAAAATTCAAAAAAGTCCAAAATAGCATATTTTTGGTCACTTTTTATATCATGAAAAAATGACTAAAAAGCTATCAAAAAGTCATATCAATATAAAATGGTACAGATTTAAAAATTAGCCCTCATATCGGCCTGTACGCAGAAAAATAAAACAGTTATAGGGGTCCAGTCAAAAGGTGACAATTTTAAACGTAGAAATTTTCCTGCATGTAGTTATGATTAACAAAATCAAACCCATAAAAGTAGGGTATCATTTTAACCGTATGGACCTACAGAATAAAGACAAGATGTCATTGTTACCAAAAAAATGCACTGTGTAGAAACGGAAGCCCCCAAAAGTTACAAAATTGCATTTTTTTACCTAGTTTGTCGCACACTGATTTTTTTTTCTGCTTCACCGTGGATATTTTGGAACAGCCCACTGTTCCAAAGATCTTCAAATGCCAGTGGGGTGTAAATACTCACTGCACCCATAATTAAATTCTATGAGGGGTGTAGTTTCCAAAATGGGGTCACATGTGGGGGGGTTCCACTGTTCTAGCACCACTGGGGGCTTTGTAAATGCACATGGCCCCCGACTTCTATTCCAATGGCGCTCCTCCTCTTCTGAGCATTGTAGTGCGCCAGCAGAGCATTTGACATCCACACATTGGGTATTTTCATACTCAAAAGAAATGGGCTTACAAATTTTGGGGGTCATTTTCTCCTATTACCCCTTGTAAAAATGTAAAATTTGGGGGAAAACCAGCATATTTACACATCAGAATTTAACAAAAAGTCGTCAAACACCTGTGAGGTGTTAAGGCTCACTGTACCCCTTGTTGCATTCCTTGAGGGGTGTAGTTTCCAAAATAGTATGCCATGTGGCGGGTTTTTTGCTGTCCTGGCACCATAGGGGCTTCCTAAATGCGATATGCCCTCCAAAAACCATTTCAGCAAAATTCGCTTTTCAAAAGCCAAATGTGACTCCTTCTCTTCTGAGCATTGTAGTGCGCCAGCAGAGCACTTGACGTCCACACATGGGGTATTTCCATACTCAGAAGATATGGGGGTTACAAAATTTGGGGGGCATTTTGTCCTATTATCCCTTGTAAAAATAAAAAATTTGGGGGAAAACTAGCATTTCAGTGAAAAAAAAAATCATTTACACATCCAACTTTAACAAAAAGTTGTGAAACACCTGTAGGGTGTTAAGGCTCACTGGACCCCTTGTTACGTGCCTTGAGGGGTGTAGTTTCCAAAATGGTATGCCATGTGTGTTTGTTTTTTTTTTATTTTTTTGCTGTTCTGGCACCATAGGGGCTTCCTTAATGCGACATGCCCCACAAAAACCATTTCAGAAAAACTCACCCTTCTAAAGGGTTAACAAACCTTTTGAATGTCATTTTGAATACTTTGAGGGGTACAGTTTTTATAATGGGGTCATTTGTGGGGTATTTCTAATAAGAAGGCCCTTCAAATCCACTTCAAAACAGAACTGGTCGCTGAAACATTTTGATTTTGAAAATTTGGTGAATAATTGGAAAATTGCTGCTATACTTTGAAGCCCTCTGATGTCTTCCAAAAGTAAAAACATGTCAATTTTATGATGCAATCATAAAGTAGAAATGTTGTATATGTGAATCAAAATATAATTTATTTGGAATATTCATTTTCCTTGTAAGCAGAGAGCTTCAAAGTAAAAAAAAAATGCTAAATTTTAAATTTTTTCATCAAATTTTTGAATTTTTCACCAAGTAACGATGCAAGTATTGACAAAATTTTACCATTAACATAAAGTAGAATATGTCACGAAAAAACGTTCTCGGAATCAGAATGAAAGGTAAAAGCATCCCAGAGTTATTAATGCTTAAAGTGAAAGTGGTCAGATGTTCAAAAAATGGCCGGGTCCTACAGTGAAAATTGGCTGGGTCCTTAAGGGGTTAAAGTGATTAAAACTACAGATTACAGCACAAAGAATGAGCCCTCAAACAACCCTGCATGCGGGAGGTCACAGTAGGACTTTGTATTTTTTTTTAAACCAGTGCAATAATAGAAAAACTATATAAATTTGAAATAGTTTTAATTCTATTGACCTACAGAAATATAACATTTTTACCATAAAGTGTACTGTGTAAAAGTGAAAAACCCCAAAAGTTGTAAAATTGCAGTTTTCTTTAAAATTTCCTTCCACAGTGATACCAACGATACTTCCTTGCAGGGCATAAATAATTGGTGGCAACAACATGATTACATATGACTACCACATGATGACTGGATAATACCATCATACTGTACGTGAGAGGCAGGAAAGAAAATCGCACTCACCCTCTGTAGTTGCAGTAGTGAAGTTTTATTTTTCCAAGGTGTTCATTTGGAAAAGAAAGGCGTGAGGTGTGGAGGGTTCCAAGACAAACAACAAGTTTCACACCTGAACGGTGCTTCCTCTGGTTTGATAACGACGCTGGGGAGAAAGGGGCTAGATTTGAACTCCCCGAGTGACGTAATCGATCAGCTGATACTGCCGGACCTGTCGTGGATACCTGAGACTAAGGTGCAAGTTAGTGATCAAAGATATCCAGCAAACAAAACAGAAAGAAGGTGGGGGGGGGAAGATAATAGAGATGAAGTATTTGCAGAAAAATGGAGTGATGAACAGAACAGATAAAGGAAAAAAAGGAGGATTTTGGAAGAATAAAATGAAAAAAACAGAAAAGAAAATTGGAAGAGCAAAAACTAAAAACTGGAACTGGAGTGAGGCACAGTCTATAGAAATACACTTAAGTCCTGACGGTCGTTAAGACCCAGTCTGTTCATCGCTCCGGTGCACATAATCCACTTCTCCTCGCACCGGAGTAGTGTTCTGTTACTATCAATGCCGGGAGTGCGTTCTTTTATCCTTTGAAGTCCGCAGAAGGTAAGGGATTCCCCCTTACCTTCATGTGCCGACCTGATATGCTCTATCAGTCGAATGCAACCATGTTCCATGTGAATAGACCTCTAAATCTCACCAATAGTTGTCTTATTGTGGAACTTATGTAGAATCTTCTACACAGGCAGATCATGGCATACGCGATCGACTCCGTTCTACAGCAGGTGAAATCTTTGACGTGAATATCAGTTCCTCCTAATTGGAAGTTTTTTCCTGGAATGAAAAATTTACAGTGCGGACAATTCCCGCATCTGTAGTTTCCTGCCCGGCTGGTGGTAAGTAGACAATTCTTTTCCTCTTCATTACTTTTAGGGATAGGAGGAAGGGTGCTCTGCACTAGTAGATTACTGATACTTTTACTTTTTTGAAAAGATACCATGGGTTTTTCGACCTCGACCGATTTGAAAAAAGGATCATTTTCAATTGTGAACCAATTGTTTCTAATGATGTGTTTGATGGTGTCGGCCATCACATTATACTGAAAGGAGAAAATGAATCGGGGATTGTTATTTTCACTAGTTTTTCTTTTTCTGTGTTTGTTTGTTTTTTTTTTACTTTTTTGTTATTAACTCGTGTCTGGGGATTTTTCTTGCTTTTTCCAAGGCCGAATTTAAATCCTTTAACGGGTAACCTCTTTTATGAAATCGCTGTATAAGATCGTTGGCTTGTATTTCAAAATCATTATCTTTTTTATAGATTTTTCTTAATCTAAAAAATTGAATATACGGAAGCAGGGCCGGTTTTAGCCTAAGTGAGGCCCTGGGCAAAAATGAAAAATGGGGCCCCCAGATTGCTTGATCAAAGATCACTATGTTGCACCCCCTGAATTGTGCTGCTCAGCTTATGTGACTAAATGAGATTGAGCTAAAAACCACAAATAGCTGTGACTACAACCTGTGAAACTTAATAATTCCATCCAGGATGAATTTGTGGCTGTGGTAATTTGGGGGTCACAATGTGACACCATTTAGTGCAGATCATCTCAGCTCCCCCCTTTGCAAGAACGAAGTGCACGGACACCTGTGGAGCAACAGCAACTTGTAAGGACAAGAAATCCAACGCAAAATGGCATCATAAAATGTATGGTTACAGGAAAACACAGGGTCACAGAAAGCCATACATTTTATAATGCTGTTTTATGGGTTTAATAAACCACCTAAAGAGCAAGAACTGATTTTTGCTGGATTTCTCTGTGTGACCACATTTACTTACATTAGCTGAGATTCAGCACGATTCAAGGAGAACAACATGGCGATCCTTGACTGTGCGACCCATTTTTGCCATCTAGCCCTAACCTTATATTGTAACCTTGTTCTTTATACAGAAATAGTCATCGCACACAGATAAACAGTGATCTCAATGCTACCTATCAGTAATAGCACCCACATATACTATAAGGCTAAGTTCACAGACAGAACGTCCACATGGAGAATCTCCGTGCAGATATTCCGCAACTGCAGGACACCGACATAATATGCCAGCACTAGGACTGCACAGGAATGCAGCGTCTCATAGACAGCCATGAATTCTGTGCGGACACAGAAAATGGAATTTCCGTGCCGGAAACATATGTGGATCTGCAGGTAACCCGACCCATTTTGTGCCTCCAGCTGTTGCCACCCCTTTCCCTTGCCTCGCCCGCCCCTGGCCTGCTGAAAATGTTCCGAACACTGGGGCAGTGGACTTCCCCTTTAACTATGCAGCATAGTCCCCCCCCATATTAAGTTGGCAGCACAGTTCCCCCCCAACATTAGGTTGTCAGTATAGTTTCCCCACATTAGGTTGGCAGTATCGTTCCCCCACATTAGGTTGGCAGTATAGTCCCCCCACATTAGGTTGGCATTATAGTTCCCCCATATTAGGTTGGCAGTATGTTCCCCCACAGACATACAGCCTCCAGCCATATACAGTGTATGGCTGGAGGCTGTATGTCTATCTGTTGCCCTGCTTCAGTGCTCTAACCTCTTCCTGGCTTATATGCCATAGCAGTAGGTCCCAGGACCAGAGGAGCAGAGGTCTGAGCACTGAAGATGACGTGCCGCTGGTGACTTACCATGCTGGCCAGCGGGCGTCCTCCTGCTCGATGCTCTTCGCCTCCGTTCCTATGGGCTCATGCACGGGATGTCAGTGACGTCCCGGCGTGCTCTCTCTCTGGCGTGCACCCCTGTGTTTTTAAAGTTAATGCAGTGCCGCAGAGAGTTAATGCGGGCAATCTTGTGTCCCGAAAAGATCTTTCGGGACACAGGAATGTCCTTAATAGTGATGGGGGAAATTAATCCTCCTCCTCATGTAATCTCCTTACTACTGGGGTGACACCGTAACAAACCTCCTCCTCATGTAATCTCCTTACTACTAGGGTGACACACTGTAACAAACCTCATACATACACACATCATACATACATATATACATAGACATCTAACACACATACACACATCATACATACACATATATCTATCATGCACACATAATACATGTACACATAAAAAATCATATACACACTGTTACGCCTAGCGCTCCGGGTCCCCGCTCCTCCCCGGAGCGCTCACGGCGTCTCTCTCCCTGCAGCGCCCCGGTCAGTCCCGCTGACCGAGAGCGCTGCACTGTCATGGCCGTCGGGGATGCGATTCGCACAGCGGGACGCGCCCGCTCGCGAATCGCATCCCAGGTCACTTACCCGTCCCGGTCCCCTGCTGTCATGTGCTGGCGCGCGCGGCTCCGCTCTCTAGGGCGCGCGCGCGCCAGCTCTCTGAGACTTAAAGGGCCAGTGCACCAATGATTGGTGCCTGGCCCAATTAGCTTAATTGGCTTCCACCTGCTCCCAGACTATATCTGCTCACTGCCCCTATACTCCCTTGCCGGATCTTGTTGCCTTGTGCCAGTGAAAGCGTTTAGTGTTGTCCAAAGCCTGTGTTACCTGAACTCCTGCTATCCATCTTGACTACGAACCTTGCCGCCTGCCCCGACCTTCTGCTACGTCTGACCTTGCCTCTGCCTAGTCCTTCTGTCCCACGCCTTCTCAGCAGTCAGCGAGGTTGAGCCGTTGCTAGTGGATACGACCTGGTTGCTACTGCCGCAGCAAGACCATCCCGCTTTGCGGCGGGCTCTGGTGAACACCAGTAGCCTCTTAGAACCGGTCCACTAGCACGGTCCACGCCAATCCCTCGCTGACACAGAGGATCCACTACCTGTAAGCCGAATCGTGACACACACATATACAATACATGTCCCCAACCCAAAGCCTCTCCTTACCCCCAGGAGATGATTGCTGGAGATCGGGTTGGCTGAGGCTGCCTTGCTTCTGCCCCAGGGTCATGTCAGTAGGGGCTCCCAGCAGCCTCTGTCCTCCTCAGCTCTGCAGGGCCGCAAATAGTAGAATAAAAAAAAAGTGCTGGCAGCGATCGCCAGGGGCCCCGAGCAGTGGAGCGCAAGCAGCGTTCATTCCTCCACTAAATATGATGAGGATGGGAGGGGGGTTTACTAGTGGAGCACTGCCTGAGCTTGGTGACGTCTGATTAGTGGAGCGCAAGCAATGCTCCTCCAGAATTCTGAGGACAGGGGGAGGAGTGTTAGTGCCTTAAGCCCTGAATACTGCATTTTGCGCGAAATCGCGGTAAAATCGCGGCAAAAACGCTGCGCTTTTACTGCGATTTTGCACAAAATGCAGTATTGTTAGTAATTCCCTAAAGCTTTTCAGGGGCCCCGTTTTGGATGGGGGCCCTAGGCCGCGCGCGCCTGGACTGAGCAGACAGAGGACAGGGCAGGTGAGGAGATTGGGATGCGAGCCGCGGGCGGGCGTGTCCAGCTACGTGGATCGCATCCCCGGCGGTGACACTAGTGCAGCGCTCCCGGTCAGCGGGTCTGACCGGGTTGCTGCACGGAGACGAACGCCGCGAGTGCTCCGGGGAGGAGCAGGGACCCGGAGCGCTCGGCGTAACAACAGTCATGTAATTGCCTCTCAGCTTCTTCAATATAGTAATCTTTTGTCATTATGACAACGTTCTGGCCTTTATTGGCTTTTTTAATTACCCAGTCTTTTCTCTGCTCTAATTTCTTAAGTGCCCGAACTTCATCTTTTGGGAGGTTTGGGGTGACTTAAGGGTAAATTAAGGCTTTAGTTTGTTTGAGGACCTGCTGGAAAAAGATGTCTAGACAGCCGCCATGTTGTACTGGAGGGTTAAAAGTAGATGCCACTCCTCCACAAAAAAAGTTTTTTTTCTTTTTTTATTGTTGGGGTTTCGTCTTCTCCCGAAGAATAACCCTCCTCTGTGAGGCTCACGAGGAGGGCCACTTCTTTCCATTCTATATTAATAGATGTATTTTCTACGAAGAAACCTAGTTTCCCGATTTTCTCCTTTTTACTAGGAAGAATTTTCTTTTTTTCTAAGTTGGAATGTGGATCATTTTTTCTGTTGAAAAAACAAAACAGGTTCATTTTCTGATATCCTTGTACAGATCAATTTCAAATTGAATGGGGTCGAAACTGGTAGGTATACAAAAAACAGGCCTTTTGTCAAAACTCTCAAGGTTGCATCGTCCAGTGGTTCTTTAGTTAAATTGATAAAGGAAAATTCTTCTAATCCTGTGTAAACCATTTTACTTGCTTCCGTTTCCTCTGGGTCCGAGCTCCTACTCCGGTTTTGTCCTCTGCCTCCTCTTCTGATCTTCCTCCTAAAGGGATTTGTTGGGGGTTAACAGAGCTACTAGGTGTGTTTTCTGTGGTTACGGCTGGGTTGTGCGACTGATTATTTTTCTTTGCATTTTTTCCTGTTTGATCGTCAGAGTTGCTGGATTTTGAGTCGGTGGTCCAATAATCTTTATTTTTCTTCTGCCGAGGGTGAGTGCGTTTTTTATTATAGGTTTTTCTATTACTATTAGAAGACGGAATTTTGTTCCATGAAAATACTTTTTTCTCCTCGTAGTCCTGTTTATCCCGGATAAATTTATCATTTTTTCTTTTCTTCGATGAATTTGTGGAACACATAAGTATCAACAATATGAACATGAAGTTCACCAAGAAAATAAGTGACAAAACCATGGAATTCCTCGATGTACTACTGGTCATAGAAAACGGTCATCATTTTTTCACAAAAGGATATCGCAAGCCCACAGCCTCAAGTAATTTGTTACATCATGACAGCTTCCATCCCAGTCATACAAAAGAAGCCCTTCCGTATAGTCAATTTCTTAGATTAAGAAAAATCAATAAAAAAAGATAATGATTTTGAAATACAAGCCAACGATCTTATACAGCGATTTCATAAAGGAGGTTACCCGTTAATGGATCTAAATCCGGCCTTGAAAAAAGCAAGAAAAATCCCCAGACACGAGTTAATAACAAAAGAGTACAAAAAAAAACCAAACACAGAAAAAGAAAAACTAGTGAAAATAATAATCCCCGATTAATTTTCTCCTTTAAGTATAATGTGATGGCTGACACCATCAAACACATCATTACAAACAATTGGTTCATCATTGAAAATGATCCTTTTTTCAAATCGGTCGAGGTCGAAAAACCCATGGTATCTTTTCGAAAAAGTTAAAGTATCAGTAATCTACTGGTGCAGAGCACCCTTCCTCCTATCCCTAAAAGTAATGAAGAGGAAAAGAATTGTCTACTTACCACCAGCCGGGCAGGAAACTACAGATGCGGGAATTGTCCGCACTGTAAATTCTTCATTCCAGGAAAAAACTTCCAATTAGGAAGAACTGATATTCACGTCAAAGATTTCACCTGCTGTAGAACGGAGTTGGTCGTGTATGCCGTGATCTGCCCATGTAGAAGATTCTACATAAGTTCCACTATAAGACCACCATGGGTGAGATTTAGAGAATATCAGAGGTCATGGTTGCATTCGACTAAGAGGGGAATCCCTTACCTTCTGCGGACTTCAAAGGATAAAAGAACGCACTCCCAGCATTGATAGTCACAGAACACTACTCCAGTGCGAGGAGAAGTGGATTATGCACACCGGAGCGATGAACAGACTGGGTCTTAACGACCGTCAGGACTTAAGTGTATTTCTATAGACTGTGCCTCACTCCAGTTCCAGTTTTTAGTTTTTGCTCTTCCAATTTTCTTTTCTGTTTTTTCATTTTAATTCTTCCAAAATCCTCCTTTTTTTCATTTATCTGCTCTGTTCATCACTCCATTTTTCTGCAAATACTTGATCTCTATTATCTTTCCCCCTCCCCCCTTCTTTCCGTTTTGTTTGCTGGATATCTTTGATAACCAACTTGCACCTTAGTCTTAGGTATCCACGACAGTTCTGGCAGTATCAGCTGATCGATTACATCACTGGACGCGGGGAGTTTAAATCCAGCCCCTTTCTCCCCAGCGTCGTTCTAAAACCAGAGGAAGCACCGTTCAGGTGTGAAACTTGTTGTTTGTCCCGGAACCCTCCACACCTCACGCCTTTCTTTTCCAAAGAACACCTTGGAAAAATAAAACTTCATTACTGCAACTACAGAGGGTGAGTGCGATTTTCTTTCCTGCCTCTCACCGTACAGTATGATGGTATTATCCAGTCATAATCTGCACCCCCTGGTATTGCATTTACAATTGAGCTACCTCCCCTGAAGTGGATCTCTTACTTGTTTCAAGTATAATATCTGGAAGCTGTGCCACTATTTGTCTACTACTGTGGTTTATGATACCATCATACTGTGACTGTATAAAGAACACTATACACTGACCGATATTACTCCCATACAGTGACTATATAGTGATTACAGGGCAGTTACTTCCAGTAATTCGCAGGTGACTTCTTCCAGCTGTGACTTGTCTCTGTAAAATCTGCTGGACAAACATTTTCAGCTCTGCACTTTTCCATCTATATAAACTTTTTATCTATAGTGCCCTATTTAATACTATTGTCTCACAGAAATTCTGCTCCCACACTGTTACCTTCTAACAGAGCCTCCACACTTTTACCTTCTAATAGTGCCCCAACACTGTTATCCCCTTATAGGGCTCCCGACAGTAGCTAGCCCTCTTATAGTGCCCCCAAAAGTGCCTCCACTCATTATCTACCCTGCATAGTGTCATCATGTTGCGTGTGCTGGGATGTGATCACAGCCCATTCCTTGCAGGGCACAGGCCTAACGTACATTATGCATAGTGCCCATTTTCTTTGACTTCCCCTGTAGAAGATGAATTTTTGATGCAAGTTTCTGTGGTCTTCTCAAAGACGTTTCACTATACATATATATATATATATATATATATATATATATATATATATATACACACAAAAGGCAGACAGGGGATGTTAATGAGCAGACAGGGGTTCAGGAGAGAGGAGAGATCCTTAAAGGGGCACTCCACCCCTAGACATTTTGTCCCCTATCCATGCCGGATGACTGGCGATGCAGGATGGAGGCTTGTGACATCATGGCCACACTCATGATGTCACAGCCACGCCCCCTCAATGCAAGTCTATGGGAGGGGGCGAGTGCCAGCGGTGGGACCCCCACAATCAGACATCTTATCCCCTATCCAAAGGATGTCTAGCGGTGGAGTACCCCTTTAAAGAATCTCTCAGCATCTTCCTGCCTGTCACCTGGGTCTGCATAGTAAGCTGAGGGGGGTAATTTACTGTGTGGAGGCAGCAACCTGGGTGACAGGAAGATAGCATGGGGCAGTGCTGAGCCCAGGAGCTGCAGAGAGACCAGCCCTGCAGAGTGCAGACAGTGCTTACTATACAGACCTGGATTCAGAGTATTGGGCAGACTAGATGGGCCAAATGCTTCTTATCTGCCAACACATTCTATGTTTCTATGTTTCTAGGCCCCATCATTATGAGGCTTGTAAGGATCCAGGTTGAAATGAATGCAGAAAAATAAAAGCCATCCTGGAGGTAAACCTGCTGTAGTCTGCAGCAGAGAAACCACCTGGGAAGATTCATTTTTTACTAAGACATCAACTTGAGACATAAAGCCAAAGTTACACAGAAATGGCTAGAAATAACATTTAATAATGTCCTGGAGTAGACAAGGAGGTCCAGAACCTAATCCAACTGGGAATTTGTGCTAGGACTAAAAGTCCGATACAACCTGATAGAATCTTACAAAAAAAAAAATAAAGGTTGTATAAACTAAAAATAAATACATTTACTGTTCACAGGCATTAAAGTAAAAAAGAATGCATTTACAGAACTTTAACCTTCACTTATACACATCACTGGAGGGGATGAATACTTTCACAAGCATTATCTAGTGTTTAGAAACCTTTATTATTACAATAGATGATAACATGTAACAGCGATTGTGTTGATGATAGCACGTCATAGTATGGTTATAATAAACAGTGATGTCATAGTATGGTTATAATAAACAGTGATGTCATAGTATGGTTATAATAAACAGTGATGTCATAGTATGGTTATAATAAACAGTGATGTCATAGTATGGTTATAAAAAACAGTGATGTCATAGTATAGTTATAATAAACAGTGATGTCATAGTATGGTTATAATAAACAGTGATGTTATAGTATGGTTATAATAAACAGTGATGTCATAGTATGGTTATAATAAACAGTGATGTCATAGAATGATTATAATAAACAGTGATGTCATAGTATGGTTATAAAAAACTGTGATGTCATAGTATAGTTATAATAAACAGTGATGTCATAGAATGATTATAATAAACAGTGATGTCATAGAATGATTATAATAAACAGTGATGTCATAGTATGGTTATAAAAAACAGTGATGTCATAGTATAGTTATAATAAACAGTGATGTCATAGAATGATTATAATAAACAGTGATGTCATAGAATGATTATAATAAACAGTGATGTCATAGTATGGTTATAATAAACAGTGATGTTATAGTATGGTTATAATAAACAGTGATGTCATAGTATGGTTATAATAAACAGTGATGTCATAGAATGATTATAATAAACAGTGATGTCATAAAATGATTATAATAAACAGTGATGTCATAGAATGATTATAATAAGCAGTGATGTCATAGAATGATTATAATAAACAGTGATGTCATAGTATGGTTATAATAAACAGTGATGTTATAGAATGATTATAATAAACAGTGATGTCATAGTATGGTTATAATAAACAGTGATGTCATAGAATGATTATAATAAACAGTGATGTCATAGTATGGTTATAATAAACAGTGATATCATAGTATGGTTATAATAAACAGTGATGTCATAGAATGATTATAATAAACAGTGATGTCGAAGAATGATTATAATAAACAGTGATGTTATAGTATGGTTATAATAAACAGTGATGTCATAGTATGGTTATAATAAACAGTGATGTCATAGTATGGTTATAATAAACAGTGATGTCATAGTATGGTAATAATAAACAACGATGCCATGGTATGGGCATAATAAACAGTGATGTCATAGTATGGATATAATTAACAGTGATATCTTAGTATAATTTTAATAATTAGTGATGCCATGGTATGGGGATAATAAACAGTGATGTCATAGTATGGTTATAATAAACACAGTAATGCTACAATACAGGGATAATGACCAGTGATATTACAGTATGGTAGTATTAAACCCAGTGATGTCATTAATAAAATATATATATATATATATATATATATATATATATATATTACAGTGATGTCAAAGTATATAGATAGTAACATTGTGATACAATCCAGCCATAGCATTACCCCCATATACTATACTTCTTTTTATTAAAAGCACAGGTCTCAGGTGCTGAGGGATTTGACCAGGGCCCCATTTAGTAAGCGTGGCTGTTATTCTCATGTGGATTGCATTATTGATCTCAATACTGTTTGGGGCTGCATTAACAAAGACCTAGTGCAGCGGGACCTCCTTGGGATTCCACAGTACTGGAAAAGATCACATTCTAGTTACTGTATAAAAAGGAAAAGAAGTATACACTTATCAATAAATATGATGTCAATATAAATGTAAATTTACGAGAAAAAAAAAACACAACATTAAGTAGGATTAGAAAACAAGCAGCTTTTTTCCAAAAACAGCATCAGTCCTCAGGTTGTATGTGGTATTACCACTAACCTCCAATCCCTTAAAGGGGTACTTCCATGGAAAACTTTTTCTTTTTAAATCAACTGGTGCCAGAAAGTTAAACAGATTTGTAAATTACTTCTATTAAAAAAATCTTAATCCTTCCAGTACCTTTTAGGGGCTATATGCTACAGAGGAAATGCTTTAGTTTTTAGATTTCTCTGATGTCACGACCACAGTGCTCTCTACTGACCTCTGCTGTCCATTTTAGGAGCTGTCCAGAGCAGCATATGTTTGCTATGGGGATTTTCTTCTGCTCTGGACAGTTCCTAAAATGGACAGAGATGTCAGCAGAGAGCACTGTGGTTACGACATCAGAGAAATCAGGGAAATCAGGGACATCAGGGAAAAAAGTTTTCCATGGGAGTACCCCTTTAAATTAAACTGAGCTGTAATACCCCACAAAACCTAGGACAAGAGTGGTGCTGTTCATGGGAAAAAAATCTGCTCTGCTTTTACAATCCTAAATAATCCCTTTAACAATATGAACAAGGGGGCGAGGGCCCTGCTCACAACAGTTTACCATCTGTGTGGAAATAGGAATAGCAGTTCTCTGGCTACAATTAACTTATCCCCCGCGATCACCGGGATGAGATACCGGCTCTCTCAGTGAGGAGCACGTGTCGTCTACAGGTAGACCGATAGACAGCACACGCTCCATTCATTTCTATGGGAGCTCTGATAAGGCCCGGGCTGTACTCGGATCTTTTCAGTGCCCCCATAGGAATAAATGGAGTGTGTGCCGCCGATAAGGTGCAACAATAACAAGGTGGTTATAATACAAGTATAGTACATGCAGTGATGCACACAGTGATGTGACAACAACAGAGATCATTAAAACAGTGAAGCTGCCTGATTATCAGTTGCCAGTTTGTCACCTCCCGTTTGTCTCTCCATTCTGTCCTCTGGCTTTGTATATGCTTTTATATGCTGTCATAGGTTCCCATTTATCCATGGCCCCCCACTTTGGACAGCACACCACCACTTTTGTTTCCGAAACAAACAAAAAACATACTAGTTGTAGTGGACCATGTTTTCTGAACCTGTTTATTTATTTATTATTTTACCTTTTTCAAGAATGCTACGGTTAGATATTACTAGAAAGAAAAGTATTAAAAAGTCTTCATATATAATGTTCTTTGTAGTGTTGTGGTAAAGGTTTGGGGGTTTGTGATGTTTTTTTTTTTCCCTTTGGGTGTGCTGTATTTTACAGTGCTTTCTCACAGACTCCACAAAAGGACTTAAAAAAGTGGACAAAACAAATCAATGCAAATGTAATAACAAAACTTCCTTTAAAAATACTTTCTATGCCTAAAAATTGTCTATTAAAACTGCTTGAAATACAGTGGCAGAAGAGATGTCGGAGGCACTCACCAATGCAGGTAAAATTCGGTACTTTATTCAACGCAGAACAACAAACAGCAGGTGAATAGCGTGGGACGTCAACAGGAAGTGTGACAGCTATTTCGCGCTAGCAGCGCTTCTTCAGACAATTCCCCCCTCACCTGTCGGCATGGAATAAAATACTCCTACTTGCTCACGTAGGTTAGGTGATGCGTTTACAAATGTGAATTAAAACCAAAAACTACACAAATACACATTAAAAACAAATACTATGTGCAAAGAAACATACTAGACTCTACCTATACAATGTTTCTTTGTGTATAGATAGAGTTGTATTTGTTTCTTTGCACATAGTATTTGTTTTTAATGTGTATTTGTGTAGTGTTTGTACACTGGTTTTAATTCACATTTCTAAACGCCTCAACTAACCTACGTCAGCAAGTAGGAGTATTTATTCCTTGCCGACAGATGAGGGGGAGGGTCTGAAGAAGCACTGCTAACGCGAAATAGCTATCACAACCTCCTTTTGGCGTCCCACGCTATTCCCTTGCTGTTTGTTGTTCTGTGTTGAATAAAGTACAGAATTTTACCTGCATTGGTGAGTGCCTCTGACATCTCTTCTTCAACATTTACCTGCACTGCTATGCTATTCTAAGGACTGAGCACCCCAATTTATTCATTTATTCTCTGGACTGTACTCCATAACATGACCCTAGTGCACCGGAGCGCAGCTGAATAATACCAGTGTCGGCTACCTCTTTTTCTCCACTGCCATCTTTTTTAAATAGTCTCTCTAATTCTCAGATACTAAAATATAGGCAGACAGGGTGCTTATGTAAAAGGCTCATTTACCACCAAAATAAACTCTTTAAATTCAAGTATTTTACTGTAATCTTCACATTTCACAGAAGTTTCCAATAAATTAACAACCTAAGTAGTTCTTGACTTAAGTACGCTACAAAATGTTCTAATTAAAGCGATATGCGTGTTATTTCTATAATACTTGACACAACTTAAAATAAAGCTTGTCTCTGTTTTCTAGATAAGAAATCAGCTACCAAGAAGCCAATAATATTGTACTCATCGGCAGACAGTCACTTCAGACAATGTATCTTATATAGATCTACAGTCATGTTCATATATGAAGGGTAAATAATAACATTTTGAGTACTACTTCTCAGAAATGACACTCTGTACACCGTTCTGGAAAGTAAGCATGTAAGTAAAATTAAAGGGGTACTTTGCCCAGAGAAATCTTATCCGTTATCCAAAGGATAGTGGATAAGACACATGATTGCAGAGGTCCCATCGCTGTGAACCCCCGTGATCTCCGTGTATGGGTGCTGTGGGCGGCAGTCCCAGCGGATGCTGGGACTGCCGCGCACAGCCCCCTTGCACGGAGATCACGGGGGTTCCCAGTGACGGGACCCCTGCGATCATGTGTCTTATCCACTATCCTTTGGATAGGGGATAAGATGTCTCTGGGTAGTGTACCCCTTTAAGTCTCAAAGTAAACTCAGGTCTGAACCCATTGGTAAATTTCCGCGGGGCTTTCCAGCACCCAGAAACCCCCCTCTCTGTAAAGTGAGGAGAAAACATTAAAGGGGTTTTTACTCAGGAAGGCATGTATAACGGAAGAAAAAAGCATAACACAGAGAGTGCTATTCTACATGTTTCCCATAGTAAGAAGAGATGTTCCCCCATACTCTTCCCATCCTCAGTGCCAGTCACCAGAAAACCGCACTTCATTTGGTAACAACCATTTTTGTAAGCATTTTTGTAAGGAGTATTAGTAAATACTCCTTCAGTGGTTGGTGTGTCACAAGACCATGTGACCACCATCTAACTCCCCTTAGCTGGAAGTTTAATATAATATATCTGTAGAAATATTTATGTATTTACTGCACCTGAACTTATATGCACCTGCCCAGAAAATGTCCCCGACCGAGGGAGTTTGACAGTTATTATGTGTTTCTTCCATTTGTGAATAAGCGCACCAACTGTTGTAAACTTCTCACCAAGCTGTTTGGCAATGGTCTTGTAGCCCATTCCAGCATTGTGTAGGTCTACAATCTTGTCCCTGACATCCTTGGACAGATCTTTGGTCTTGGCCACAATGAAGAGTTTGTAATCTAAATAAATTGATTTACTTCTGTGAAAAGATGTCTATTATACAGGTAACAAGCTGAGATTAAGAGCACTCCCTTTAATCAGTTGCCATCTAAGAACGAGCCGGCTCATCCTGACATGGCAAGCGGTGTATCGAGCCTGCGACATACTGTTATTGATAGAGCCTGGCTGAACTAGGCTTTATCAATCAGGTGCAGAGCACACAGAATAATGTGGTTCTATGGAATCTCATTGATCTGTATGTGGAATCTACGGATTCCTCCTAAAAGTCCCCTAAGGGTACTAAAAAATGTAAAGGTTTCACCTTAAATGTTGGAGTAAAATGATTGATGTCATTATAAAGTACAATTGGTGGTGTAAAAAAAAATTGGTCTGTATGTGCAAAATTTAAAGCATTATGATTTTTAGAAGGTGATGAGGAAAAAATGAATATGCAAAAATGGAAAAACCCTGCGTCCTTAAGGGGCGAAAGGGGTACTCTGGTGTAAAACATTTTTTTTTTATATCAATTGGCTCCAGAAAGTTAAACAGATTTGTAAATAACTTCTATAAAGATATCCTTATCAGCTGCTGTGTACTACAGAGGAAGTTGAGTTGTTCTTTTCAGTCTGACCACAGTGCTCTCTGCTGTCACCTCTGTCCATATCAGGAACTGTCCAGAGTAGGAACAAATCCCCATAGCAAACCTCTCCTGCTCCAGACAGTTCCTGACATGGACAGAGGTGTCAGCAGAGAGCACTATGGTCAGACAGAAAAGAACAACTCAACATCCTCCGTAGTATACAGCAGCTGATAAGTACTGGAAGGATTAAGATTTCTTAATTGAAGTAATTTACAAATCTGTTTAACTTTCTGGCACCAGTTGTTAAAAGAGTGCTCCTAGTCTTAGCTTATTACCTGTATAAAAGACATATGGGAGCCAGAAATCTTGATGATTGATTAAATACATATTTACAAATCAATTCATAACTTAAAGGGTAGCTCCCACCATCCTCTTTTTTTTTTTTTCTGTCCCTGCCTATTGCCCATCTATCCCTAACCCCCTCCCTGCCTTTATTTTTTTTTTTTATTATCTTAAAAATGGCATTTTGTCTGCCTGGTAGTGTGCTCACTACCAGGCAGACTTCCCCAGCAGGCACCACGTCACTGATGCCTGCTGGGGGCCGAGTTCCGCCCATAGTTCTCAGGACAGGGTGCCTCCAGCTGTTTCACCACCACAACTCCCAGCATGCCCTGACATCTATTTGCTGTCAGGGCATGCTGGGAGTTGTAGTGGGGAAACAACTGGAGGCACCCTGTGTTGGAAGACCCCCCCCCCCCCCCTCCTCACCTGTGCCGGACCATGAGCGGGGGTCCGTAGCAAGCAACAAGTGTATGCCCGGCTTCCTGTCATGCCCGTACACTCTGGAAACTGTCTCTATGTTTCTGGAGGATTGAAAGTCCTCCAGAACCATAGAGAGAGTTACCAGAGTGTAGGAGCATGACAGGAAGCCGGGCATACACTTGTTGCTCCATATAACGAGCTCCCCCCGGCAATGACAGGAGCAGTGAGGAGGCGGCGTATCCCCACTGGAGCCGGGGCTGTAAGCAGAGGTAAGAGCCATGTTCCTCCCTGCTGCAGGGAGAATATGCAGCAGGGAGGCGGCCAGTGTGTGAGTCCAGGGAGCCAATGCGCAGCCCTGGATTTCACTGTGCTCGCTCTCGCCTGTTTGATTGACAGGCGGGAGCGAGCACCGCAGTGACTAGAATTTCGACTCATTTGCCAGGCTCAAATGAGACGAAATTCTGTAGTGACGTCACTGCCGAATGCATTCGGCCACTAGGAGGGCGACCCCTAGTGGCCGAATTTAAAAGTGATTTTAAACTGGTTTAAAATCACTTTTTTTAATTAAACTATATTAGAGATATGTTGTAGTACTTAAGTACTACAACATATCAATTTTTTTATTTCATGACAGTGCCCATTTAAAGGACAACTGTAGTGGTACACATTTATATATGCCCGTGCCCGGGCCTCAAAAATAAACAAAATAAAATCAAACATACCTTCCTACGAGCCCCCGTTGGTCCGGAACAGGCCTCACGGTCCAGCAGTGCTGACGTCATTCCACTTCCTGGGGACGGGGACGCTGCAGAGCCGTAGACGTATCACCGGCCGTAGCGATGTCCCGCCTTGGCCTGTGATAGGCTGAGGCCACTGTCATGTAAGAAGCCGGACAGAGCTCCTTACATAACAGTGGGCTCAGCCTATCACCGACTGGGGCGGGACATTGCTTTTTTGTAGTTATTTTGCCTCTCACTGTTCAAATAAACTTACTATTAAACTTATAGACTGATAATTTCTTAGTCGGAATCCCCCCCCCCCCCATTTAGTATCCCTGCGCTGTGACATCATTGTATTTATTATTCATTTACTGTGAACCGTGTTTATCATGCCTGTTCTGTGAGGTCCTTATGTTTATAAGCTATGCACTGTGATATCACTGTTTCTTTTACATGGTATATGTGCTGTAGCACCACTGTAATTGTTATACCTGTACTGTAAAATCATGTGTTATTGCTGGACTCTGATATCATTGTATTTATTATTCCTGTCCTGTGACATCACTGTTTCTCGTATTCCTGTACTGCAAAATGCCAAGAGCCCTTGTGGCACTATTGATAAATCTCTCTCATTGACTTCTCTGAACATGAGGAATCTTCCTCACTGATAATGAATAATAGGCTTTTTGGAAACGTGTCAACCTGCTAAAGAGTTGTAAATAATAGGTTGAGACCCAGCTTATCATTAAGGACTAGACAATTCATTTTTATTGAACTTAAACCATTAGTCTCCCTTCTTTCTGGCGGCAGCGTACATTCAAACTTCCAGGGCAATCTCGTAGTCTGAGAAAAACTCACAAGATCAGACAGATTCTGGGTTGTCCGATGCTGGATGTCCCAAGCAAATCTATGGGACCTTTAAAGGTGTTTAGAAATAGAGGGTTAGAAAAACAGAGCAGGTTTCATATATATAAAAAAAGGTGCCACCCCTGCATCTCCAGCTCCATTTAAAGGGGTACTCCGGCACTATGACATCTTATCCCCTATCCAAAGGATAGGGGATAAGATGCCTGATCGCGGGGGTCCCGCCGCTGGGGACCCCTGTGATCTTGCACGCAGCACCCCGTTATAATCAGTCCCCGGAGCATGTTTGCTCCGGGTCTGATTACTGGTGATCACGGGGGCCGGAGCATTGTGACAGCTGTCACGCCCCCTCCCATAGGCTTGCATTAAGAGGGCGGAGCCTGATGTCACACATGGGCGGGGCCGTGATGTCACAATGCTCCTGCCCTCGTGATCACCAGTAATCAGACCCGGAGCGAACATGCTCCGGGGACTGATTATAACGGGGTGCTGCGTGCAAGATCACAGGGGTCCCCAGCGGCGGGGCCCCATTTGGATAGAGGATAAGATGTCTTAGCGCCGGAGTACGCCTTTAAAGGAGTACTCTAGTGCAGAGTATTACTGCTACGTCCTGCCCGGGCTGCAAAATAAATGAAAATGAAGCGTCACATGGCGCTCAGCCTATCGTCGGCCGCCGCGATGTTCTGCCTCGGCCGGCGATAGGCTGAGCGCCATGTGACGCTTCGTTACACCCGGGAGTATGAAGAGGATGGACCGGAGGACCGATCAGCTGTAGTGGCGCTCCGCGGGAACCCAGGGAGGTGAGTGATGGTTCATTTTCATTTATTTTGCAGCCCGAGCAGGACGGAGCAGGAATACTCTGCACTAGAGTACTCCTTTAAGTGAATAGAGCTAAGTTGTAATTCCACACACAACCTGGGGATAGGTATGGTGCTGTTTTAAGAAAAAATAAGCTGTTCTTCTATTCCTGGATACTCCATCTGGACAACCTCTGTAGGATCCCTAGGGACCGTCTATTATTGCAGTGAAAAACTAATAATAGCTTCTTATTTATTATGCAGTGTAAATGTGTTACTACACGCCACTCTTTAAAATGAATGGGCTCGCATGCTACATAGGTGTATATCAAAGAGGGGGCTTCTTTTTGCAGCAGCCCCTTTGCTTTTTCTCATAGACAGTGTATTGGTGGGAAAATCCTATTATATATGGAAAAGGGACAAACCCAATATAGAATAGACAATACTGTAAACAAGTGTTATTAAATCACATGCTTAGAAAATAATTGCACCAAACAAGACAAGCCATAAGGCAATCCTGGTCCCAGAGAAATATACATATGTAATATTTAATGTATTCATTTTTGTAGTTTTAAAATTAAAAGCAAAGAATGTTTGCATTTATAGAAATGGCTCCAGCCGTTCTATATTTTTTAGTGAGTCTGCTTTTTCAACTTTGTTGCATGGAGAGAGCACACAACAATCTCTCCTGGGAGCTGGTTCATGCAAAGCGTTATCCTGCTGAGAGAGTGGAAATATCCCCATTAGGCATTCCTCCTGCAGACACCAGTGGAACCTGAGCAGAATTTTTAAATATGTCTCATGATTTTTCTTCTTCTTCAACCTCCATCATTTTACTTCCACCAGATTAAAAGCGGGCTTTCCCCCCCCCCCCCCCCCTCTATAATTTCATTCAGTCCCTTTTTACATTTAAATGTACTTTATAGAGAAATGTATTGCATTTTTACTAAATACAAATGAAAATTGGAGGTGACTGTTTATTATATTAACACTGTATGAACACATGTCTAGAAAACTACATTAGTCTGTGCTGTGTAACAAGATATACAGGAGAAATGACAACTAGAATTGTAATAACAACTTTAAATCTATGGCTTCATTCAAGTGTGAATATTTAGTGGAGGCAGCAATACTGCTCTGTCTCTTTTACCACATCAAATAGTAAAGATGGAAGCAATACCACTTGTTAATAATCACATAAAAAAAAAAAAAATAACCAAAATAGCCACTAAATCTTAAATCTGTAGTACAAGTGCATATGAAAAACTCTATGATCTATTTAATGGAGAAAAATGCCTTTCTTTTTCCGTTATCAAGCTCCTTTTCTTCTCCCCTTTCCCTCCTGAACTTATCATTTATTGTAAAAACTTTCTAAAAATGAATCTTCGGTTGGATCAGCTTACTGAGCTATCAGATTTCATGCTGCCCGTAGAAATCTATGAAGAGGGGAGGCAGTGGAGGAGATACAGTACCTGCAGAGGGAGATAGAGGCAGAAAGAAACAAAAACTGTTAAAAGCTTTAGTAAGCATTGTATCTCATCCTAAATCTGGATTCAAAGCTTACACTGCTCAGTACTGCTCTATAATGTCCTCCACGCTGATGCTTCTGAAGATGTGCTACAGAGAAAAAGGGGAACAGGATCACCTCTTTTGTGAGAGGTAAAATATGCATTTTCCATATACAGGTTACACAATGATGAGAGTGGTACTCCTCTTGTACACACATGTGACAGCTTACTGTGAATGGTTTGTAGAAAGGTTAGTTAACATTTCAAAGAAAGACCATTTGCCAGGACAGCACTAGATTGAAGTTTCAAAAAATGGATCACCAGACAATCCCAGCTGACTCCATTTATCATAGAGGGGGTATCAATATGCAAACCTGTGAGCATAAAATGATAATCAGTCTGCCCATGCCAGTCCCTACCTCAGGAAGAAGAATTCCCCAGGGACTACATGATCCTAATATACATACAGCATGGGACAACTTAAAAACTTAAAGGCGTTATCCATAGTGATGAGCAGCAGGGGCCATATTCAAATTCACAATATTTAGCGAATATATGGACGAAAATTCGTCCTATGTTCGCTAGATTCGCATATTCACTATGTTTGTTCTCTTTTTTTTTTATGCTAAAATTTGTAATGAAATTCGCATAGTTCGCATGCGTGATTATATCTTTCACCTAAAAGAGGATCAGTGTCCTCTGACTGGAAGTGCCGATATTTGCGAATATTTGCATATTTGCATATTTATGAATATTTATATAGCGCTGCGGAATCTGTAAGCGCTATATAAATAAATAAATAAATAAAATTTGCTTATTCACAAATATTTGCACATTCACATATATTCGCAAATTCGCAAAAAAATATGAATATTTGTCATTATGAATATATGTCTTTAGTCTAAATATTTGTGAAATCGCGAAGTGCCGATATTTGCAGAAAAAATTAGCATTTTAAATATTTGCTCTGAACACTAGTTGTCCACCATAAGTTGATTTTAGTATGTACCTGCCAGACAGTAATGAACTTAGGAAGGATCTGTGGTTTTCTTGGCGTTAAATGGCTATGTTGTGAAATTACCATAACGCTGTGGCTATCTTTTTGTGAACTCGCTATTTCTAGTTGGAGTTCCCTCCCTCCAACTACAAGTCCCATGATTTCTTGATTGTAAGTGTGAGGTAATTTGAAGCACATTGAAGCACAAATGAGCTGCATTCCATGCAATAGACCAAATGTTACAGCGAGCGCTCCGATCCCCGCCTCCGGATCGGAGCGCCCGCTGCCTACCTCCGTTGCCCCCGCTCCCCGGCGTCTCCCGGTCAGAGACACCGACCGGGAGCGCGGGTCCTATTGTCCTGGGGACGCAGCTCGCGTGGCGGCTGGCCACCGCTCACGCGCCGCGTCCCCCTCCTTCTCACCTGCGCTCCGGCGCGCTGCGGCCCCGTCTTCGTCTTTCCGGCTTGAGCGGCCCCGCTCCCCAGGGTGTGCGCGCGCCGTCTATAGTAAATTTAAAGGGCCAGCGCACCAATAATTGATGCGCTTGTTCCTGATTCCCCCACTGTGTCCCTGCCTATTTAAGAGCTCTTCCCCTTCCTGCCCTTGCCGGATCTTTGTGCCTTGTGCCATTTTGAAAGCGTTCCCTACAGTTGTGTTTTGCCTTGCCCGTTGCCGTACCCGTTGCTATTGTCCTCTCGCCTGTGAACCTTGCCGCCTGCCCTGACCTTTGCTACGTCCGACCACGCTTCTGCCTTCTCCTTTGTACTACGCCTGTCACAGCAGTCAGTGAGGTTGAGCCGCTACCGGAGGACACGACCTGGTTGCTTCCGCCGCAGCAAGACCATCCCGCTTTGCGGCGGGCTCTGGTGAAAACCAGTAGCAACTTAGAACCGATCCTCCTGTACGGTCCACGCCAATCCCTCACTGACTCAGAGGATCCACCACCATCCTGCCGAATCCTGACACCAATGTATTCTTACAAGGGTTCCTACAGCTGTTGCAAAAGTACAATTACTTTCAGAATGATCTCCCTCCCACCCAGAGGTTGCTTTACCCATTGAAGCAAAGACAGGCTCCCTTTCATTTGCTGAATAGTGATGTAATGTCTCTGGACACACTGCAAACTGGAAAAACCTAAGACAACACACCTTTTGTATGCTGTTAAAAATAAACTTTGGGGAAAAAATCACAAAAGAATTGTGAGATCACCATCAAACAGACACTATTTTATGAACTACACTAACTTTACAGCCCCTGTAGCACAGTCAAATAAAATAAATTCCTGGAATACTCCATTAAGCTGTCTGCCCTGAAGACTTCCACATATGGTGAGAAAGTTGATTTTGCCCTATACAGTGGTCCCTCAACAACCATCGCATGTTGAGGGATCCGTGCAATGTAAAGTATAGGACAGTGGTCTACACCCTGTGGACCTCCAGATATTGCAAAACTACAACACCCAGCATGCCTGGACAGCCATTGGCTGTCCGGGCATGCTGGGTGTTGTAGTTTTGCAACATCTGGAGGTCCTCAGGTTGAAGACTACTGTTAGAGGAAGTTGTACTTACCTGTCCCAGCCGCTCTGGACCGCCACCGCTCGTCACCGCTGCCCGGGATGTAGCCGTCCATCGCTGTCGCTGCATCCCCGAGGTTTCCCCAATGCTCCGGCAAGGCCTCTGCTTCCCCGGCATCCTCGCTCTCCGTCGCCGCCATCACGTCGCTACGCACGCCGCTCCTATTGGATGACGGGACGGTGTGCGCAGCGACGTGATGACGTCGATGGAGAGCGCCGACGATGTAGAGGATCCCGAAGAGGACGTGCCGGAGCCCCGAGGACAGGTAAGTGATCATCCCCGGAGCGCACGGGGCACCGTAAACGGCTATCCGGTGGCAGCTGAATCAGTCTGCGCTGCCGGATAGCCGTTTATGCGATGGCCCCGACATACAAAAGCATCGTATGTTGATGCTGCCTTCAACATGCGATGGCCTCTGAGAGGCCATCGTATGTTGAAATGATTGTATGTCGGGGCCATCGTAGGTCGGGGGGTCACTGTATAACCTGTTGCTAATGAATATACAGGGTAAACTCTGATGACAGAATCCCTTTACTTGCTGTACCTTCTACAATTTTCCCAAATACTTCTGCTGTTTTCAGCTTTGTGCATTGTATATGGTGTATTTCTACTATGTAATTTCTTCCGTCTAATACATATAGCAGTTATATTGTCATCAAAAACTCGATTTTGATCATCAAACAATGTAAATGTTGTTACACAGGATTTTAGAGTCTCGTGCATGCCTTTTGACAAACTATAGCATAGACTGAATATCGTGTAGATCAATCTGAAGAGATTTGTCTCCTATTTGACATTAGATTATTTTTCTGTCAGTCAGTGTCAAAAAATTCCCCAAAAATCCACTGGGAATATACGTGCTATAAAACAAAATTCAAGAGTGAAAGAATGAATACTTTCTATTCACACTAGATTGTGGGATTTAACTGGTACCATATGCTTTGTCTCTCAGAGTGTGTTTCTGTACTGTAAAGAAACTGGTTTCTATCTGTGTCACTGTATGTGTTTTATATGGTAACACTATTTGTTTAAAGAGATTCTGTCGCTAAATTAGTCTAGACCAGACCAGATTGAAGTCTGACAAAATCTCATGCCAAAGCTATAGCTTTCTATTTCAGTAACTGATCTAATAGGAAAAAAGAATCTTTCAGTCTTTTGATGCCAAATATATAAAGGACAAATCAAATCTGGGGGGACGCATGTCTAGCCAGGCATGAGGGCAGACATTTGAGGTCTGAGTTGCTACTGGGAATGACCTAAAACTATCTGAAATAGCTAATATATACTATCTGCTGGGGGGGTGAACACTAGAATTTTATAGAACACTACTAAGATAAAGGGAAGAACAAGAAGAGCCTGTTCAAGTTCACAAGTTTTTCCTGTGCCAGGGACAAAATGGCACTCTGCCAACACACTGCTCCTCTGCCACTACTCATACTGCTTCATCTGCTGAGGTGAGTGGAGACCGGCTGCTGTAGGAACCCCTGCTCTCCCTTCCACTATCACCCAGCAGCATGTATTCCAAAAGCCAGGACAATGATGGTGTGGGATGCTTCCCCACCTGGCAGCCAGCCAAACTCCCCTGCCAATGCAACAAACAGTTTCCTATACCTGGAGGACGCTTCTCTCCCTCCCATCCTTATGTCATGGAAAATGGCTCCTGAGTCCCAGCTAATCCCAACTACTACCATCTCCAGTGCTATCACACCCCGAGGGGATTTTGGTAAATCCTAATGCTCCAATTTTCTCAGGCCACTATAAGGCTGCCGTTGGATCTTCTGAAGCTGTCAATTCAGCAAAATTCTGCTTCAGGTGCTTGCTAAACTACAAACACAGTTCTATAGGTGACCTAATGTCCCCTACTGAGATAACTTCTGCTCGCAATAATCTTGTGTGTTGGAGGAGGAAGTGGACACTCTTAAACTTAAATAGATTTATATAGAAGACCACTCCAGGAGTGATAATCTGCACCTCATGGGTATTCCTGAGGCTATTAAAGGGGTACTCCCCTGGAATATTTTTTTTTTTTTTATCAACTGGTGCCAGAAAGTTAAACAGATTTGTAAATGACTTCTATTTAAAAATCCTAATGCTTCTACAACTTATCACCTGCTGTATGTTCCAGAGGAAGTTCTTTTCTTTTTGAATTTTCTTTCTGTCTGACCACAGTGCTCTCTGCTGACACCCCTGTCCATGTCAGGAACTGTCCAGAGTAGGAGCAAGTCCTCATAGCAAACCTATCCTACTCCTAAAATGGACAGAGGTGTCAGCAGAGAGCACTGTGGCCAGACAGAAAAGAAATTCAAAAAGAAAAATAACTTTCTCTGTAGCATACAGCAGCTGATAAGTACTGTAAGGATTTTTAAATAGAAGTAATTTACAAATCTGTTCAACTTTCTGGCACCAGTGGATTTAATTTTTTTTTTCTTCCAGTGGAGCACCCCTTTAAGACAAAGCAACTACTAGAGTTCTTCACTTACTGCTTTGCGCTCCTTCTCCCTGCTGCATTAGAACATGACTTGATAAGAATCCCTGCCGGCCCTGGTGCCGCAGAATGTAATCATGAGGATGCACCTCTGCCGTGTCGAAAAAAATAATGGTGGCATCCTGGTCTCTTCATGAAATTTCTGATCGTTGTTAAGACATCTAAATGTTTGCAGAGTCGTCACCAGTGACTATGGCTAGCAAGAGAGTTTTTGACCTTAGTACCAAAGGTCTCAGGGACATCGGTACACATTATAAATGGGGTATCCCTGTGAAATTGATTATTATGCATAAGACTGTTGTGCAAACTCCAGAGGAAGCTGACTGACAGTGTAAGGACTAGAGCCTAATTGTCCAGGAAGGATATCTCTCCCCGGCCAATTGTACCAGAATGGACTATGTTTCATATGGAAAAAGACAACCACATAAAGACTTCAGCCTTGCCACCTTCTAAAAGAGATGATATTATGACCTTACAAAATCTAGTGGATCCCAGTGTTCTGCTGAAAATGCGTTATATTATTTTGTTTTTTTCTTTACTTCTTTCTATGGCGGCTTTTACATGTTAATACCTGATAGCATTTATCTGGTTCCTTCCATTGGATGGATGTAATATCCTTCTGCTATCTCTTTAGACTTTTATATTGGTTTACTTTGCTTGAATTTTCTTATAATTCTTTCTTCAATTTATGTCTGATTTAATCTTGCTTTTGTCGGTATACCTTTTAAATCTACCTTTTTAAGGTTTTACTATGACAACATCACGGAGCTGGTGGACATTAGAGACATTGTGCTCCCCCACCTTCCGCTTGAGGATGCCCCACAGATTATCAATAGGGTTTAGATCTGGAGACATTCTTGGCCAGTCTATCACCCTTACCCTCAGCTTCTTTAGAAAGGCAGTGGTCCTATTGGAGGTGTGTTTGGGGTTGTTATGTTGGTATACTACTCTGCAGCCCAGTCTCCAAAGGGAGGGGATCATTCTCTGTCTCAGTATGTTACAGTACATGTGAGCATTCATGGTTCCCTCAATAAACTGTAGCTCCCCAGTGCCAACCCCAGACCATGACAACCACCACCATACTTGACTGTAGAAAAGACACACTTGTCTTTGTACTCCTTACCTGGTTGTTGCCACACGCACTTGACACCATATGAACCAAATAACTTTTTCTTGGTCTCATCCAATCAGAGGACATGGTTTCAGTAATCCATGCCCATAGTCTGGTTGTCTTTAGCAAACTTTTTGCAGGATTTTTTGGGCTTCATCTTGAAAAGAGGCTTCCTTCTGGGATGACAGCCTTGCCGACCAGTTTTATGCAGTGTGTGGCGTATGGTCTGAGCACTGACAGGCTGACTCCTCCACTATTTCAATCCACCAACTTCGCAATGACATCATGGAGGAGTGGAAGAGGACTCCAGTGGCAACCTGTGAAGCTCCTGTGGAGCTCTATGCCCAAGAGGCTTGAGGCAGTACTGGATAATAACGGTGGCCACACAAAATATTGAAACTTCGGGCCCAATTTGAACATTTCCACTTAGGGCTGTACTCACTTTTGTTGCCAAGGTTTAGACATTAAAGGCTGTGTTGAGTTATTTTGAGGAGACCCAACATTAAACACTGTTATACAGGCCATGCATGCACTACCTTACATTCTAGCAGACTGTCATTTCTTCAGGGTTGTTACATGAAAAGATATAAAATATTCACAAAAATGTGAGCGGATTATTAACTTATGTGAGATGTGAGATACTGTATATGCACAAAACAATTGATATTACATCAGCCCCACTGGCAGTATTGTTAATATGGTGTAGTAATAAATGAGTCTAAACCATATGATTGTGTGTATATAACTCAGTGTGTGTATGTGCGTGTGTATGTGTGTATGTATGTATGTGTGTATATATGTGTGTATGTGTGTGTGTATGTGTGTGTATGTATGTATGTATGTATGTGTGTGTATGTATGTATGTGTGTGTATGTGTGTATGTATGTATGTGTGTATGTATGTGTGTATGTGTGTGTGTATGTATGTTTGTGTATGTATGTATGTATGTGTGTATGTGTGTGTATGTATGTTTGTGTATGTATGTATGTATGTGTGTATGTGTGTGTATGTATGTATGTGTGTATGTTTCAGCATCACTTCCAAACGGCTGGAGATATTTAGATGAAACTTGTTAAACATGTTACTTATATGCCAACTAAAAATATAAGATACCGTATATACTCAAGTATAAGCCGAGTTTTTCAGCACATTTTTTTGTGCTAAAAAACGCTCCCCTCGGCTTATTCTCGAGCCTGTCAATCCCTTCTCAGTGGTCTTCAACCTGCGGACCTCCAGATGTTGCAAAACTACAACTCCCAGCATGCCCGGACAGCCAACGGGTGTCCGTGCATGCTGGGTGTTGTAGTTTTAAAACCTCTGGAGGTCCGCAGGTTGAAGACCACTGCGGCCTTCGTCATCATCCAGCCCCTCCCCCTTTTGTTTTGTACTCACCTCCCCTCGGTGGGAAGGAAGGTTGAGCTGGTCCGGGCCATCTATGCTGCAGGGACTGTCCGGTGGGGAGGGTTAGTCGTTGCGGGCTGTCCATTTTCACCGGGGGCCCTCTTCTCCGCTCCGGGCCCGGCCCCAGACTAGTGACATTGCCTTGAATATGACGCACAGGGACGTTCATGTGCAACCTCCCTGTGCGTCGTCGTCAAGGCAACGTCACTAGTCCGGGGCAGGCCCGAAGCATAGAGAAGAGGGCCCCCCGGTGAAAATGGACAGCCCGCACCGACTAACCCTCCCCACCGGACGGTCCCTGCAGCATAGATGGCCTGGACCAGCTCACCCTAACTTCCCGCCAATGGGAGGTGAGTGCAAAACAAAAGGGAGGTCTGGATGATGATGAAGGCCGCAGTGGTCTTCAACCAGCCATCAGCTGTCTGGGCATGCTGGGAGTTGTAGTTTTGAAACATCTGGAGGTCCGCAGGTTGAAGACCACTGATGAAGGGATTGACAGTCAGTGATGATGAAGGGGGGGGGGATGATGACGGGGGTCTTCAACCTGCGGACCTCCAGAGGTTTCTAAACTACAACTCTCAGCATGCCCAGACAGCCGACGGCTGTTCGGGCAAGCTGGGAGTTGTAGTTTTGCAACATCTGGAGGTCCGCAGGTTGAAGACCACTGATGAAGGGATTGACAGGCGGTGATGATGAAGTGGGGGGATGATGACGGGGGTTTGGATGATTACATGGGGGATGATGTATTTCCCACCCTCGGCTTATAGTCGAGTCAATAACTTTTCCTGGGTTTTTGGGGTGAAATTAGGAGCCTCGGCTTATATTCAGGTTGGCTTATACTCGAGTATATACGGTAGTTAAATTAACCCTAACCCACCCTCATTTGTACGGGTCAGGGTTTTTGTCTAAAGTTCCATACCTTACTCCACAAGCTCAGCTCTGCAACTCCTGGTCAGTGTGTCAGTCCAGCGTGCCATGCCCCTTCCATTTTTCGGCCTTTTTTGTTTCAGCGAAATTTTTAACCAATGTATTCACATCACGGGTCCTTCAGCCACAATATATTTTTCATAGGTCAGCTCCATCTTTCTGCACAAGCTCCACATCTCCAGGTGAATGTGTTGGTCTGGCTTGCAAGCCACGCCCTCTCCTACAATCTCTTCATCACAGCTCAGCCCCACCTGAGGGCAGGATATGAGGATGGGATATGAAGACAGAATAGGAGGATTGTGATATAAGGACAGAATATGAGGAATAGAGAGTCATTGTTGCTTTTTCTCTCCCACAAAGTTTAGATAGGATGTCCGGGCAGCTGGGTACTCTGCTAGAATAAAAACATATAATATGAATAACAATATTAAGGTACAGAAGCAGTCACAGATGCATTTTGTGCCCAATAGTTATCATAAGTTGCTAACAATGTGCAAAATATCTGACAACAATGCAGGCAAAATAACAGTTCTATACTCAGCCACGGTCAATACAAGGTCATGAGCGTCCTTAAACCCAGCTACAGTCTATACAAAGTCATGAACGTCACCCACCAATGTGTTTTGTCCACCTTCCACGGGAGCAATTAATTGTACCATTTGTTTTTGAGGGAATACGTTGGAATTTTTGTGTATAAATAAACTTTATTGAGTTTACAATTGATGTGATCTTAAAATTCTAATTCAAGAAAACAGGGTCACATAGGCTTTTGTTTCATTTAAAAAAAAATTGGCTTCCCGTTTCAAAAATATGAGAACGCATACAGCAAGTATTACCAACTTTACATAGAGTAAATAAAGTTAGTTATGACCCTGTCAGGGTGCAAGTATTTTGTTCCCTTACTAATCAATTGAACAAACTCCAAGCTTATAAACATGAGTTGGCGTTACTGAGATTGAGACTGTCTTATTATTGGCATGGCAACAAACCAAGTGCCTTATTAGCTAGGCAGCTGAAAACTCCAAGAGCTGCAAAATCCTGCGTTCCATTGCTATATAACTCTCAGAATGTTAGAATTATAGATCCTAAGGGCATTGCTGATGTCCTTGCTGATTATTACACTTCCTTATACGACTTAAAGGATGACAGTGGGACACAGCTCAACCTCACTTTCATGCCATTCAAAATGTTAGTGCCCAACTTGAATAATCAAAAATAACCAAGCAACAACTGCAGGTTTTCTCACAACTTGTTATGGATTACGAGGTTCTTATTTTCATTACATCTCTAAAGATGAAAAAGTCACAAACTGCAGTTGACTCCTTAGTTGACTAAAACTTTCAATACATTGATACAAGATGGCTTTATTACTCATAACATTTCCCAAGCCTGGGAAAATTCTTGATGTGCCTGGTAACTTTTGGCCTATTTCACATTTTAATACACACTTAAAAGTTTTATGCCCTAGTATTGGCCCAACTTATATCCAGAGATCTGGTTGGATTTGTAAGTGACTGTCAAAAACATTTTTTTTTATATCATCATGGTGGTGGAGTCTTCTCTGCTCCTCACTCTGGACCCAGAGAAGGTTCTTCAATCGAGTTGATAATTGGAGTTACCTTAAACAGGTTCTCTCCAAATTAAAGCTAGCAGGTGATTTTTATGAAGCTGTAGGGGGTTTGAGGCACCATGATCCCACAAAGTATTAGGTGAACACTAAGTCCCTAATTACGGGTCATGCCAACTTACATTACCTCTTAGGAATTTCTAAATTGCCAGGCACAACCATCAAGTCACCTTGTCCCATGCTTAATGCATTCTTGCAGGTCTAGAAAATGGCCTCGGCAAGGTCCTCACCATAGCCACTAAGTATTTAGATCTACTCTTTGAGGTTGTGCAATGGAAAATCCCTGATTCTAGGCCCTGATAGCAAATTACTTAACTACTTTGAAGGACATAAATTACGGTATATGGGGCACAATGCCTTTACTTCTTTGCCCAGATAATGCATGATTTTCATACCTCTACCACAGACTTTAACAAATATTTGTAGTTCAGGCTCTCTGTGACTTGTGACATAAGACTTTCCTCTCTTAGCATTTTGTAGAAACCTTACTTTACTGATGCTAAGCAATATTCTAAAAGGATATTCAGAGCATACTAGGGTAAGTTTTGTGTGGCATTTGAGAGTTCCAGTTTAATTGGGGGCCAGATTTACCACTCCTTCACCTATCCCTCGATAATATGACCATGTCCAATGTAACTGTTGTTGTCCATGTTTTGACTGTATCCAACGCTAAGACTGTGGCCAATGGAAAAGTAATGCCTTGCCTGCTTTATCTGAATGGACAAAATACATAAATTCAAATTAACCTAAAGTAAATGGTTAAACTTCAGGGGTTAGCAAATGTAGTCATATATACTGGCTAGTTATATACCTAACCTGTCTTCTATGTGAATTACTGTCTTTATTGCATTACATTCTTATACAGTGGGGCTCATGTTCTCCCACTAAAAAAGATGAGAGAGGCCTGTAATTTTCATCATAGATATACCTCAACTGTGAGAGACAAAATGAGAAAAAAAATTCCATAAAATCACATTGTCTGATTTTTAAAGAATTTATTTGCAAATTATGGTGGAAAAAAAGTATTTGGTCAATAACAAAAGTTCATCTCAATACTTTGTTATATACCCTTTGTTGGCAATGACAGAGGTCAAACGTTTTCTGTAAGTCTTCACAAGGTTTTCACACACTGTTGCTGGTATTTTTGCCCATTCCTCCATGCAGATCTCCTCTAGAGCAGTGATGTTTTGGGGCTGTAGCTGGGCAACAAAGACTTTCAACTCCCTCCAAAGGTTTTCTATGGGGTTGAGATTTGGAGACTGGCTAGGCCACTCCAGGACCTTAAAATGCTTCTTACGAAGCCACTCCTTCATTGCCCGAGCAGTATGTTTGGGATCATTGTCATGCTGAAAGACCTAGCCACATTTCATCTTCAATGCCCTCGCTGATGGAAGGAGGTTTTAACTCAAAATCTCACAATACATGGCCCCATTCATTCTTTCCTTTACATGTATCAGTCATCCTGGTCCTTTAGCAGAAAAACAGCTCCAAAGTAGGATGTTTCCACCCCATGCTTCACAGTAGGTATGGTGTTCTTTGGATGCAACTCAGCATTATTTAAAAATAATTTTTTTTCTATATCTTACTTAGACTAGACAGTCTAAGATTGTGCCAGATTTTAAACAATAACTCAAGTTTGCACAACCTATTTAGTGGCTTAGTTAACACCAAAAAATGTTTCCCCAATGAGTTGCTTAAAAATATTACTGGTGGCTGCACAGAGGTAAATGGATCCATTAAATAACCTTAATGGAGCAGGAACCACCCCACTAGCCAGAAACAAAACAAATCTGGCATGGATCCATTCCTCAAGAAAGAATCAAAGTTGCTGCCAGCAAGTGGACAGGCAAAATAGTTAGGTGTGTTTTTGCTAAATATATTTTTTTCTTGTAAAGGGTTATTGTTTGAGATATAAATGACATTATGACAAATACATGCCCATTTACAGGAATCCTTTTCAAGTGCAAAGGCTTGAAAGTTTGAACTTATATTAAACCATTGCACTCAGATGGAGACTCCGCACATGTCCGCATCTACGTGATAACATTCCAGCACTTTCACAGCAGTAGTAATAACTTCAGGGCTTTTATTAGCTTTAATTAATTACTCGCTCAATTAGATTGAGGATTTCCTTTTGTAGAAGATTTGATATTAAACAGAAACATATGTTCCTTTAATATTAACATAATTGGGTGTAACTAAGGAAGCTCTAAACATAGTATTTCTTAATGTGCAAATGAATAGCCTGTTTGGATTTGATTCCCTACTTCAGAATGAACTGTCGGAAATCAATAAAGAGATTCTATTGAGTGCCGAATTTGATTCGCACATTATGCAAATGTCTGTACATTTAGTCAACTGGTGCTAATTAGATTTATTCCATTTAATGAGACCTGATAGCACAGACGCACTGCTAACCTGCATCTGTTTACGCAACAAATTGTAGCAAGCAATTTTTATTGGTGTTAACGCCAAGCTGCATTGTGCCAACATAGTGTGTAGTGCGGCTCTGCATGAAAATGGACTTCTAGACCCAAAACTGCTGCAAAGGACAAGTGAGGATGGAGCTGAATTGTAAATGAACACATTTTTTACTGCTACTTTTTATATCACCTCAAAGGCTGATTATTCATTGTTTGTTCATGCTTGAAAGAAAAAAAAGCAAACAAAGATGCCAAATAGTAAAATAAAGAACAACTTCATATTCAGTGTAAAATGGTCGCTTGGCTCCATTCATAAAAGTTTTGACTGGTGGGGTTTCAGATGTTGAGAAAGAGATCCTACTGTTCTCTGAGATGAAGGACAGAATCTATGAGTCTTGTGCCCCTTCGCTTTCATTGCTGTTGTCTGGCTCTCCTGGGGACGGCATTATATGAGCCATAGAATTTTACGAGCCCATATACTTCTCTTCTCTCTCTCTTGGAGCTACAACAGCCAGTCAGAGGGGAAGACACACAGCAATCACTAAGGGCCTCCGACCCATGACACGAGTGACTGTGAAGGTCTCAGTAGCCAGAAGTCAACGAAAAAAGTGACCTTTCAAGTTTGGAAATGACAATAACTCTTATAACATACAACATGCCTACAATCTAGAAGACTTAACCAATACACGGTAATACTCCATGCCTGGTTTCAATTTTATTGAAAATAATTCATACAGCGCTCATAAGTCTTTATAGTATGTTTCTTATGGTTGTCAAGATTGCACACAAATATCATGTAGTATTAGACAAGATTTGTTTGCCATGACATAATGCTTTTTCTGAAAAGAAATATGCAATTAAGATCTGGCTGCATGTAACAATACCCAGTGGGTCCCCATAGATGAACTGTGCAGGTAGACATAATATGCCTATTACCTTTTCTTATTGGTCTCTTTTGCACCAAATATTTTTTAATTCTCTGACCTTCAGAGGGAGAAAACTATCTTAACCAAGTCAGAGTCTTCTCCAAAAGTCTTAGACAGTCTGTAGATAATTGTACCGGGCTTTGTGTTCCCTACAATTACAGAGCAGTGTTTTGGCAGAATGAGACACAGGCTGGGAGAGGTGGGGGACGCTGGTTCTCCCTAAAGAGATAAATTGGTGTATGGGAACTTATTTATGAGCAATGTTCCATGGGAAAAAGTATGCAAATTAGCAATAAGCTCTTCTCCAAAATAAGAAAACTATCTCATATTAGCCAAACCAGAGTCTCCTACAAATTGAAGGGACAACTGTTTTAGGCAAATGTTTTGGTGTTTTTGCTCTCTTTAGTATAAAGATTTGTGCAAATATTGATATGTCATCATATTGTAGATACGTATCTGTTGACACTGATCCCTATGTAAACTATTGCCTGTAGCAGATTGTATATCTGTGGACTACCTCTGTTATTATTCAAGAGGTCATTTCACAACACTCCAGTCTTACAGAATATTATGTGTTGTTAAGATGAAGGAACGATACATGGTAATATAGCATTCAATCAGATCCAATCTTCTTGAAGAGTAAAAGTATAAAAGGCCATATAGAGTATTATCACAATATTTTGCTCCTTATGAAGAGGTGGCTGTAAGGAAAGCATGTCCTAGGGAAGGAGGATCACCAGCATACACATTTTACAGTGTATTTACAATTTCTAATACATTTGCAACAATGTCTAAAATTCTTTTTTTACATACTCATTATGGAATATTGAGTGCATAAGGATTTTATTTTTAGCACAAGGCCACAGCATAACAAAATGTGAAAAAGTGTCTTTCTAAATTGTAATTTGATAACATGCCATGAGCCAAATGACATAATGTTTTAGATTTGCGTATTTTAATGCCATGTGCTGTTACACTACAGTTTATTTACTATATGATTGTATCTAATTTTTACCTTTGCCTTATATGATGGGGGTTTAATAAAAACCTGATTGCACTATATAGTTAAATACAGTTGTGGTGTCCCGATACCGTATTTTATACGTTACCTGTGTAGAGGTCCCCAAAGTCAGAGTCCCTAGGACGTCGGGGTCCCTCTTTTCTAGTTTCCCCTTGTCACCTCTCACCTAGCTACTAGATATATAATAGTTCTATCTGATACTTATACAGTTATAAGTATAAAAAGTGTATATAGTGAATTATCTACCTGTTTGTAGCGTAACAGGACCTGCGGGTCATGTGATCGGGTGAAACTCTATGGTTTTGCTTTAGGACCTCAGGAGATCCCAGTGACGTGTTCTCCCACCATGCTTTGTAACGGTGAGTGACAGCTGACACGGACCAATCCAAAACGGCCCTGCCCCTGCCCATATAAGGGAGCAGCGGCCATTAAGCTCTCTTCTTTCCTCGTGGGCTGCTGATAGAGGAGGATCTGCACAGCTATCTTCAGCAGTGACCAGGCCCAAGCCTTGCGGCAACGGCCATCCATACAGAACTGTGAGTTATCTTAATCCCTGTTATCTTCGCAAGATCTCCGGACCTAAACAGACCCCTAAATCCGAACAGATCTCTGCATAATTCCTAATTCTATTAACCCTTGGATAAGTCAACAGTCCGCAGCATCTGTCAATCATTGCTGAGCTGTCTGGAAACTGTATTAATGAGACTGTTGCTGTTAATTGGATGTACCGCAAGTACTTCAGTAAAGTTTATGCAAGTTTAAGTTCATCCCCATTGTGGACCTTCATTCATTTAATCACGCACCTATCATTTCTGGGAAGGGTGGCGATAGGCCAAAGATTTACCTCAGCGTATTAACCCTCACCCTGGCGTCACGAGTGACAAGGGTTCAATTAACCCCTCATATACCTAAGCAACACCCCCAATGTATTATATTCCCCCCCCCCCCGCCCCCTAAGGGCTACCACACAGTAGTTTGAAAAAAGCCTAGTCTATAAAATTCAACCGATTATAGTTACAAATCCCAATAGTTGATCCAGAGGAAACAAATAATCACTCAGCATTGGCCAATTTGCCGTAAAGTGGAAAAATTCCTTCCTGCTGTATGATCCAGAGGAGGCTCTTTTCTTTTTTAATTTCTTTTCTGTCTGACCACAGTGCTCTCTGCTGACACTTCTGTCCATGTCAGGAACTGTCCAGAGCAGGAGAGGTTTGCTATGGAGATAGTCTCCTGCTCTTGACAGTTCCTGAGACAGACAGAGGTGTCATCATAGAGCACTGTGGTCAGATAGAAAAGAAATTAAAAAAGAAAAGAACTTCCTTTGTAGTATACAGCAGCTGATAAGGACTGGAAGGCTTAAGATTTTTTTTATAGAAGTCATTTACAAATCTGTTTAACTTTCTGGCACCAGTTGATTTAAAAAAAAAAAATTTCCACCGGAGTACCTCTTTAGCCAAAGCGCGGTTTTCAGTCCGACAATAAAAACTGCCATAGTTAAAAAATGAGCTGACCAGAGTTTTTAAACTTCCCCGACAGATCCGGAAGACGTTTTGCATATTTGTAGTGTGAATGTAGCCTTACAATATTTGCATAACTCCCCTTGACTTTAATGGGAGTAATGTAAACAGAGTATCCCACAAATTGCATAACTTCACTGCTTCGGCCACCTCTGGGCACTGCATACAGGCTGTAGAAGCAGGATAAGCAAGAACTAACGAGGTGGAACAACCCCTTTAAAGTAAAAAAAATGTGTTTCCTGTCAAACAAGAAGTAGAAGGAAAAGGCACTCACTGCTGGCTCTGTAGAAAGCTTCAATCTTTATTAAACGTAGAAATATCCAACAAGAGAGGTACACAGGGAGCTGTAGGTGAAACAGGTGAGGCTGGGGGCATTCATGGGGGCGGCAACATGTTTCATGCACAACAGCACTACGTGCCAGATGGGCTAGTCGAAGCGCCGTAGTGTGTGAAACATGTTGATTGAATATACAGACAGATGCACCTGCTGTATACTTGATATATAAGGGAGGACATTCTCTATCAACAGTATTAGTGGTTCCAGACTTCTACAGGGTGGGCCATTTATATGGATACACCTTAATAAAATGTGATATTAACTTCCTGTTTGTGGCACATTAGTATTTGTGAGGGGGGAAACTTTTCAAGATGGGTGGTGACCATGGTGGCCATTTTGAACCCAACTTTTGTTTTTTCAATAGGAAAAGGGTCATGTGACACATCAAACTTATTGGGAATTTCACAAGAAAAACAATGATGTGCTATATTTGGCTATATTTCCTGGTCTGTCTGCAGCTACTCTGACAAGGCGTAGGGAATTTGCAGAAGGGACAAGTTTACTGAGAGAGAACGGAATTGTGTACCGATGGGGATTCCCAGTGAAAGTTTTGGTTACATATAAAGGAGGAAAACATACTGCTAATTCACCGCAATTCATAGCATTTCAAATGGTGCCAGAAAGGGGTGCCAGTCTCCAGTTCTCTTTGTCTTAGCGATTGAGCCCCTTGCCCAAAAAATTCGAGATTCGGAGGGGATCTGGGGCATACCTGTCGGTACCAATGATTACCGCATAAATTTATTTGTGGATGATATTTTAGTTTCTTGTATAAATCCATGTAGATCTTTGAAGTCAGTAATGACTTTAATAACCCAATTTAGTTTAGTAAGTTATTATAAATTGAATGCATCCAAGTCCACCGTATTACCATTGTGTATAGATAATGACACTAAGGATGAATTACAATCTAAATATTCCTTCCTTTGGGCTGCGGATTCTTTGACCTATTTGGGGATAAGACTGACAAGCTCTGTTAAAAGTACCACGCAAAGCAACATAGAAGCATTAAACATGCAACTCAATACAGATATAGCAGGCTATGCGAAATTGCCACTATCATGGTTGGGCCGCATAGCAGTTATCAAGATGTTTTTATTACCAAAAATATACATTTTTCGGAACTTGCCGGTCGAAATTCCCCATCTAGTAATTAAAGATCTGCAAAATATTTTATTACAATTTATATGGAAAAACAAAAAACCGAGAGTAATGGGTAGAATACTGTATCTACCCCTTAAAGAAGGGGGACTTGGATGTCCAAATCTTCTAGCCTATTACCGAGCAGTTATACTCACCCAGGCACAAAGATTATGGCAAAATGACACTCTGGCACATTGGGTGCCAATTGAAGCATATTTAAATGTGTCAGTACCACCTAAGTGGTTATTATGGGAGATAGCATTATCAAAAAATACTAGAGCTATTGAGAGCCCAACAGTAAATGCAACTGCAAAAGTTTGGCTATATGCTTTATCGCATAAAATTATTAACCCTTTGAAATATGATAAATTACCATTGGAGGTGGTTCACCGCATATTGCCCGCAACAGATCTCTCCCAATGGATAAATAAAGGAAAAAAATATCTTGGGGACATCAGTCAAGGGAATGCTTTAATGACTTTTGAGGAAATTTCTGCTAGATTTGATATTCCAGTAAAGGACTTCTTTAAATATCTACAATTACGTCACTGTATCTCAGCACTTAATTGAGTGAGGAGTAAAACAGAGAAAAATTATGAGATCTTGGATATGAACAATACAAGAAGAAAAGGGGGTTTATCTAAAGCTTATAAAGCCTTACAAAAAGTAGAACCACAGGTAAAAATAAATTTTCAAAAAAAATGGGAGGAAGATTTGGGTTGTAAAATTACAAAAGATTCATGGGCTAAAGTGTTTATATTTCCATCTAAAGCATCCCATTGTGTGTCACATCTGGAATCCTTCTGCAAGCTGACGTACCAGTGGTATCTCACACCAGACAGTTTAGCAAAAATGAACCAAGCAAATTCTTCAACATGTTGGTGATGCCAGATGATGGAAGGTACATTTATACATGTTTGGTGGGAGTGCCAGGGAGTGCGCCAGCTGTGGGAGGAAGTTAAATGGCTCCTATTAGAAGTATTGGATAGGGAGGCAGAGTTCTCATGGGGGCCAAAGATGGCATTATTATTAGTGGGAATAGAACTAATGACATTCAAAAATCAAATGAAAGCCTTTAATATTTTGGCGACCACTTGGAACGCAATAGCTTAACCCCTTAAGGACCGGAGGTTTTTCCGTTTTTGCATTTTCGTTTTTTGCTCCTTGCCTTTAAAAAATCATAACTCTTTCAAATTTACACCTAAAAATCCATATGATGGCTTATTTTTTGCGCCACCAATTCTACTTTGTAATGACGTCAGTCATTTTGCCCAAAAATCTATGGTGAATCGGGAAAAAAAATCATTGTGCGACAAAATTGAAAAAAAAAAACGCTGTTTTGTAAATTTTGGGGGCTTCCGTTTCTACGTAGTACATTTTTCGGTAAAAATGACACCTGATATGTATTCTGTAGGTCCATACGATTAAAATGATACCCTACTTATATAGGTTTGATTTTGTCGGACTTCTGGAAAAAATCATAACTACATGCAGGAAAATTAATACGTTTAAAATTGTCATCTTCTGACCCCTATAACTTTTTTATTTTTCCGTGTATGGGGCGGTATGAGGGCTCATTTTTTGCGCCGTGATCTGAAGTTTTTAACGGTACCATTTTTGCATTGATAGGACTTATTGATCACTTTTTATTCATTTTTAAATGATATAAAAAGTGACCAAAAATGCACTATTTTGGACTTTGGAATTTTTTTGCGCGCACGCCATTGACCGAGCGGTTTAATTAATGATATATTTTTATAATTCGGACATTTCCGCACGCGGTGATACCACATATGTTTATTTTTATTTTTATTTACACTGTGTTTTTTTTTTTATTGGAAAAGGGGGGTGATTCAAACTTTTAATAGGGGAGGAGTTAAATGATCTTTATTCACTTTTTTTTTTCACTTTTTTTTTGCAGTGTTATAGGTCCCATAGGGACCTATAACACTGCACACACTGATCTTCTATGTTGATCACTGGTTTCTCATAAGAAACCAGTGATCAACGATTCTGCCGCATGACTGCTCATGCCTGGATCTCAGGCACTGAGCAGTCATTCGGCGATTGGACAGCGAGGAGGCAGGTAGGGGCCCTCCCGCTGTCCTGTCAGCTGTTCGGGATGCCGCGATTTCACCGCGGCTATCCCGAACAGCCCACTGAGCTAGCCGGGATGCTTTCGGTTTCACTTTAGACGCGGCGTTCAACTTTGAACGCCGCGTCTAAAGGGTTAATAGCACGCGGCACAGCGATCAATGCCGCGCGCTATTAGCCACGGGTCCCGGCCGTTGTTAGAGGCCGGGCCCGACCCGCTATGACGCGGGGCCACGCCGTGGCCCCGCGTTATAGATCGGGAGTGGACACATGACGTTCCAGTACGTCATGTGTCCTTAAGGGGTTAAAACTGGAAGAATTCAGAATTACCTAATATACTAAGATTAATAGCCTCCTTAAAACAGACATGCATTATGGAAAAACTATGGTGGGATAGAATGATGGGTATCCGAGGACAAAAGGGAGAAATAGAGGGGTGGGAAAAATTTTATAAGGAATTGGAGAAAGCAGAAAAGAAGAAATGGAAAACCCGGAAATAACATTCCATGAGCAACTAATGAATGGTTAAATACGTATTGAGATATAGGTTGAGTATAGGGAACCAATACGAAATAGGAGATGGCAATGTAGTATGAGTCATGATCAGGAGTTATGGGTAACAAATTATGAGCCATAACCAAGCAGTAGGCGCCGTAAGAGAAGAGATTTGAAGTGAAGGGAGGAGGGAGGCGATTGATTGAGTGAGGAATGGAGGAACGAATGTAAGAATAAGTTAGTTTGATATGTGAGTGAGAATGTATTGTTAATCATTCATAGAAATTGATTCCAATGGTTTATTGTGAATGTATGATTATTATATGATTATGAAAATTAATAAAAAGAAAAAAAAAAAGAAAAACAATGAGGTGCTTGGTTTTAACGTAACTTTATTCTTTCATGAGTTATTTACAAGTTTCTGACCACTTACAAAATGAGTTCAATGTGTTGCCCATTGTGTTGGATTGTCAATGCAACCCTCTTCTCCCACTCTTCACACACTGATAGTAACACCACAGGAGAAATGCTAGCACAGGCTTCCAGTATCCGTAGTTTCAGGTGCTGCAGAATGGGCAAGACAAAAATTGGAACAGGACCCTCAGTTTACGCAGAAGATTTTGTTCATTGATGAGGCAAACTTTTATGTGAATGGTGAAGTTAACAAACAAAACCACCGCTATTGGTCTGACACTAACCCACATTGCATAGATCCCTCCAAGACTGTTGGAACACCAAAATTGATGGTATGGTGTGGTATATGGGGTACAAAGATAGTGGGGCCATTCTTCATCAATGGAAACCTCAAGGCCACTGGATATGTGAAATTGCTTCATGATGATGTGTTTCCCTCTTTATGCACTGAAGGTGGCACGTTCCCTGAATTTTTCCAGCAAGATGGTGCACCACCACATTATGGCTGTCAGGTCCGAGCATTCCTAGATGAACAGTTTCCTGGAAAGTGGATTGGTCATTGTGGGCCAGTTGAATGGCCCCCAAGGTCTCCCGATCTGACCCCCTTAGACTTTTATCTTTGGGGTCATCTGAAGGCAATTGTCTATGATGTGAAGATACGAGATGTGCAGCACCTGAAACTACAGATGCTGGAAGCCTGTGCTAGCATTTCTCCTGCGGTGTATATAGTAGTATATAGCAGTGTATACGGATACTGGAAGCCTGTGCTAGCATTTCTCCTGCGGTGTTGCTATCAGTGTGTGAAGAGTGGGAGAAGAGGGTTGCATTGACAATCCAACACAATGGGCAGCACGTTGAACACATTTTATAAGTGGTCAGAAACTTGTAAATAACTCATGAAAGAATAAAGTTACGTTAAAACCAAGCGCATAATTGTTTTTTGTGTGAAATTCCCAATAAGTTTGGTGTGTCACATGACCCTCTTCCTGTTGAAAAAACTAAAGTTGGATTCAAAATGGCTGACTTCAAAATGGCCGCCATGGTCCCCACCCATCTTGAAAAGTTTCCCCCCTCACATATACTAATGTGCCACAAACAGGAAGTTAATATCACCAACCATTCCCATTTTATTAAGGGGTATCCATATAAATGGCTCACCCTGTATTTTTCTTCATTTGGAGGCTTGAAAAAATGTTAGTTCACATGCTTTAGATAAATAGAAGTTGCAGCCAGTGTTTATTAAGAAAATACTATATATTTATTTCAGACACCTTCATGGCTTAAAGGGGTACTCTGGTGGAAAAGTTTTTTTTTTTTTTTTTTTTTTTTTTTAATTAACTGGTGCCAGAAAGTTAAACAGTGTTTTTCTTTTCTGTCATAACACACTGCTCTCTGCTGACACTTATGTCCATGTCAGGAACTGGATAGGCCAGGATAGGTTTGTTATGGGGATTTGCTCCTGCTCTGGACAGTTCCCAGCAGAGAGCACTGTGGACCGACAGAAAAGAACAACTCAACTTCCTCTGTAGTGTACAGCAGCTGATAAGTACTGGAAGGATTGATATTTTTAATAGAAGTAATTTAAAAATCTGTTTAACTTTCTGGAGCCAGTTGATATGGCTTAACTAAAATCAAGTGGGACAGCTAATAACATAGCTAAGACAATTTTCCTTGTATAAGATGTATATAAGTGATGTATACCTATAAATAATAGAAACCAGTTACCATGACAAGAAAATACAATGAGCAAATATTATTACCATACATATCAGCGCCATATTGTTACTGATCCGTTATACCAAGATCAGAATTACCAAAAATAGCAGTACCAAAAAAAACGCTTTGCCTCCATATAGTAGTTAAGCCCTCGAACTGCCACCATATACTATTAGGCTTCATACTGCCCCCATATAGTAGTAAGAACCCATACATTTTTATATAGTGGTAGGCCCCTATACTGATCCCCGCAGCTACTACTGTCTGAGCTACTGGTGCAAGCAGCATACAGAGATACTGCTTGCACCAAAAGTCCCGAACAAAGTGACAGGAAAGAGAGTCGCCAGCTCTGTCCTGTTGCGGGCACAGCAGCAACACACTTTTAACTTTCTGTGTGTCTTAAATACATGCTCTGAATCCTCATATGGGCTCACAACCCCTGTGGGCCTGGTCGCAATCACCCCCCTGAATCGTTGATTCACCTCTGGCTTAAATATACTGAAATAGTTCAAAAGTTCAGTTCTCTGGGCTGGCAAAACTTTTGGAAAGAGTTCGGTTCATGGCAAACTTGTTCAATCAAGGGCCATTGCTAAGCAGACCTAGGTAACTCCTTGGGTGGGGGGGATACTGTATGCTGAAGATCCACTTACTAACCTCATTCCTGGTTGGGGCCTCTTTTCTGTAGTTATAATTAACTAAACTCCAGGGCCGTAGCCTGGGGGTAAACACCCCTAATAATATACCATAAAAATATAACTTTTATTGGTTGGTGTGGGTGTCGGACGTCGGAACAATTGAGTGATAACTCTTATGTTGTTTGCACTGTATTACCGTTTTAATTAAGAGTCCTGGTTGGTGTGGGTGTCGGACGTCGGAACAATTGAGTGCTCTCTATTATGTTGTTTGCACTGTATTACCGTTTTAATAATTGTGCTGATACGGTTTTCCTGTGTCTCATGCTCTTCTTCTTGTTTTCTAATTTTACTCCTTTCTGCCTGCACCCCCATTCCTATTCCGGTAGGGGCTCATGTCTTCCTCTGCTAATTTTCTTTGAGAGTGGTAGCGGGAGTCTCCTTTCTTATGTCTTTGTGGTCTGACTTACCCCTCCCCCTCATAGGTTGCGAGCCCTATGGTCTGCGTGCCTTGGGTTCTTGCTGTGTTTTTTTATTTAGGTACTGCGGCAGTAGTTTATTTTCTGTCTTCTACTGCTTTTTCTGATCTTGTCTTCTATACTCTTTGCTTATATCCCCCCCCCCTTTTCTCTCTCTGCTCTCCTTTTTAGCCTTTTTATTCCTAGTCTTTCGGTACTTCTCTAACGCTCCTCTTCCGTTTTTTGTTGGGTGTTTTCCCCTTCCTCCCATGTCTAGTGTCTTCGCTCCCTGTGGTTCTCCCTCCTTGTGTCCCCACCGCCCCTTGTGTGTCCCCTTCCTTCCCTTCCCTGGTCTCCTACAGTTTGCATACTCCTGACTTGCTAATTATCACTTTTGTCTCCCATTATGTCTGGGGCGGATCTTAAGATTGCTACGTATAATGCCAAGGGGCTGAAAACTCCAGAAAAGCGATCCCAAGTGCTCCACCCTTTTCATAAACAGAAAGTGCAGTTGGTTTGCTTTCAAGAAACCCACTTCAAGGTAGGACATGCTCCCTCCCTCAAACGCCCACACTACACTACATGGTATTGCGCTGATAATCCTTCCTCCAGGTCCTGTGGGACGGCGATTGCTGTTCATAAATCCCTCCCTCACCAGGTCCTGAACTGTAGGATTGACTCTGAAGCTAGATATGTGCTTCTTCCACTCCTGATAGGTGGTCACGAGGTTACTTTGCTGAATGTCTATGCCCCAAATGTTAACCAAATTGCGTTTTTGCTGCGGTTAGTGGACAAGGTCATGCCACTTCTCCGAGGCACACTCATTCTCTGTGGGGACCTCAACCTTACCCTAGACCCGGTCCTAGATAACTCATCGGGGCGTTCCTCTATTTCCTATACTGCAGTTAAACGCCTTAAGCGGACCTTTGCGCTGATGCAACTCTGTGATGTTTGGCACTTGCTCCACCCATCGGATAGGGACTTTAGCTTCTATTCACCCTCTCACAACTCCTATAGCAGGATTGATTATATTCTAATGCAACAGAACGCACTCCCCTGGTTGACCTCCTCTCAGATGGGGAATATTCTTTGGTCAGACCATGCCTGTCACGATGCCGGCTGGCAGGTAGTGGATCCTCTGTGCCAGAGAGGGATAGCGAGGACCGTGCTAGTGGACCGGTTCTAAGACACTACTGGTTTTCACCAGAGCCCGCCGCAAAGCGGGATGGTCTTGCTGCGGCGGTAGTGACCAGGTCGTATCCACTAGCAACGGCTCACCTCTCTGACTGCTGAAGATAGGCGAGGTACAAGGGAGTAGGCAGAAGCAAAGTCGGACGTAGCAGAAGGTCGGGGGCAGGCGGCAAGGTTCGTAGTCAGGGGAGATAGCAAAGTTCTGGTACACAGGGTATAAACACACAAACGCTTTCACTAGGCTCTAGGGCAACAAGATCCGGCAAGGGAGTGCAAGGGAGGAGACTAGATATAAGGAGGGAACAGGTGGGAACCAATTAAGCTAATTGGGCCAGGCACCAATCATTGGTGCACTGGCCCTTTAAGTCTCAGGGAGCTGGCGCGCGCGCGCCCTAGAGAGCGGAGCCGCGCGCGCCAGCACATGACCGCAGGAGACGGGAACGGGTAAGTGACCTGGGATGCGATTCGCGAGCGGGCGCGTCCCGCTGTGCGAATCGCATCCCCAACGGCCATGAGAGAGCAGCGCTCCCGGTCAGCGGGACTGACCGGGGAGCTGCAGGGAAAGAGACGCCGTGAGCGCTCCGGGGAGGAGCGGGGACCCGGAGCGCTAGGCGTAACAGTACCCCCCCCCTTAGGTCTCCCCTTCTCTTTATCGGGTAACTGCCTCCCCTGGGATGAGGACACCGGGAAAGGATGGAGGGATTCCTCAACGGCAGGCAGAACCGCAGGAGTAGGAATGGGGAGAGAGGGCAGAGGGCGGGACCTGGCACGGGGCAGTGTGACACCAGGAGGAGGGCCATGAGGGGACACAGAAGCTTGCCTGATGGAACTGGGAGGGGGGGAGGGGCATTTCCTGTGGCAGGCAGAGTCCTTAATGACCTTAGAGGGACCAGATACAGGAGGAACCACAGAGTTACGGCAAGGGTTACTGGGAACCGGTTTTAGACAGTTCTTGGAACAAGAGGACCCCCAACTCTTGATCTCCCCAGTGGACCAATCCAGGGTTGGGGAATGAAGTTGAAGCCAGGGAAGTCCAAGGAGAATTTCCGAGGTGCAATTGGGGAGGACCAAAAGTTCAATCCTCTCGTGGTGAGATCCGATGCTCATAAGAAGGGGCTCCGTGCGGAAACGTATGGTACAGTCCAACCTGGCTCCGTTGACCGCGGAGATGCGGAGTGGCTTGACAAGACGGGTCACCGGAATATGGAATTTATTCACAAAGGACTCCCGAATAAAATTTCCAGAAGCTCCAGAGTCCAGACAGGCCACGGCTGAGAGGGGAGAGCTGGCTGAAGTGGAAATCCGAACAGGTACCGTGAGACGTGGAGAAGCCGACTTGGCATCAAGAGACGCCACACCCACGAGAGCTGAGTGTGAGCGTGCATTTCCCAGACGTGGAGGACGGATTGGGCAATCCACCAGAAAATGTTCAGTACTGGCACAGTACAAACAAAGATTCTCTTCCTTACGGCGATTCCTCTCTTCCAGGGTCAGGCGAGACCGATCCACTTGCATGGCCTCCTCGGCGGGAGGCCTAGGCGCAGATTGCAGTGGAGACTGTGGGAGAGGTGGCCAGAGATCTAAGTCTTTTTCCTGGCGGAGCTCTTGATGCCTCTCAGAAAAACGCATGTCAATGCGAGTGGCTAGATGAATGAGTTCATGCAGGCTAGCAGGAGTCTCTCGTGCGGCCAGAACATCTTTAATGTTGCTGGATAGGCCTTTTTTAAAGGTCGCGCAGAGAGCCTCATTATTCCAGGAAAGTTCAGAAGCAAGAGTACGGAATTGTATGGCGTACTCGCCAACGGAGGAATTACCCTGGACCAGGTTCAGCAGGGCAGTCTCAGCAGAAGAGGCTCGGGCAGGTTCCTCAAAGACACTTCGAATTTCCGAGAAGAAGGAGTGTACAGAGGCAGTGACGGGGTCATCACGGTCCCAGAGCGGTGTGGCCCATGACAGGGCTTTTCCAGACAGAAGGCTGACTACGAAAGCCACCTTAGACCTTTCAGTAGGAAACTGATCCGACATCATCTCCAGATGCAGGGAACATTGGGAAAGAAAGCCACGGCAAAACTTAGAGTCCCCATTAAATTTGTCCGGCAAAGACAGGCGGAGGCTAGGAGTGGCCACTCGCTGCGGAAGAGGTGCAGGAGCTGGCGGAGGAGATGGTTGCTGCTGCTGTAGCTGAGACTGAATCTGCTGTAGCTGCGACTGGAGTTGCTGAGTCATGGTGGTCAAGTACGACAGCTGGTGATCTTGTTGGGCAATCTGTCGGGCTTGCTGGGCGACCAGTGTGGGGAGGTCGGCGACAACAGGCAGAGGAACTTCAGCGGGATCCATGGCCGGATCTACTGTCACGATGCCGGCTGGCAGGTAGTGGATCCTCTGTGCCAGAGAGGGATAGCGAGGACCGTGCTAGTGGACCGGTTCTAAGACACTACTGGTTTTCACCAGAGCCCGCCGCAAAGCGGGATGGTCTTGCTGCGGCGGTAGTGACCAGGTCGTATCCACTAGCAACGGCTCACCTCTCTGACTGCTGAAGATAGGCGAGGTACAAGGGAGTAGGCAGAAGCAAAGTCGGACGTAGCAGAAGGTCGGGGGCAGGCGGCAAGGTTCGTAGTCAGGGGAGATAGCAAAGTTCTGGTACACAGGGTATAAACACACAAACGCTTTCACTAGGCTCTAGGGCAACAAGATCCGGCAAGGGAGTGCAAGGGAGGAGACTAGATATAAGGAGGGAACAGGTGGGAACCAATTAAGCTAATTGGGCCAGGCACCAATCATTGGTGCACTGGCCCTTTAAGTCTCAGGGAGCTGGCGCGCGCGCGCCCTAGAGAGCGGAGCCGCGCGCGCCAGCACATGACCGCAGGAGACGGGAACGGGTAAGTGACCTGGGATGCGATTCGCGAGCGGGCGCGTCCCGCTGTGCGAATCGCATCCCCAACGGCCATGAGAGAGCAGCGCTCCCGGTCAGCGGGACTGACCGGGGAGCTGCAGGGAAAGAGACGCCGTGAGCGCTCCGGGGAGGAGCGGGGACCCGGAGCGCTAGGCGTAACAATGCCCCGGTTCTGTGTACGTTAAGTTTGCTTTCCCTGGTCAGGGGGGAATGGACCTGGCGCCTTAATGAGTCGCTCTTGCTTGATCCCGTATGTGTTGCCTATGTGGAAAGGTCGATTGCTAATTTTATTCTTGACCATGCACAGGATCCTACGTCCCCCCTGTCGAAATGGGAAGCAGTCAAATGTGTGGTCCGGGAAATTTTTATTAAACATGGCACTAGGCTTAAAAGGGAGAAGGCCCATGCTCTAAAACGTGCTTTAGGGAAGGTGGCAGACCTAGAGTTGGCTAGTAAACGGGCTCTCTCTACTTCTGTGTTAGGTGACCTGATGTTGGCGCGCCAGGAGGCTAGACGTCTCTTAGACGCCTCTTCCAAACGAGCCTTGCACTTATGCTGAAGTAATTTTTACGAATTCGGGAATAAAAGTGGACGTATGCTTGCCAGGGCCCTCAGGGAACGCATAGCCACAACCCATATCCCGTGTGTTAAACAACACTCTGGCGAGAAAGTTCATACTACCCCGGGAATAGCAGAGGAGTTTTGCCAATTTTATACTGATTTATATAGTCTACCTGCCGCTGCCTGCCCTTACCCTGTCTCTTTCCCTTGGCCTGGGCTCCCTACACTATCTGCTGAGGTGTCAGCTGAACTTAATGCCCCATTCACAGTGGAACAGCTCCTTGGAGTTATTTCCTCTCTACCAGGGGGTAAGAGTCCAGGCCCGGATGGGTATACTGCGGCATTTTATAGGAAATTTGGGGAGCGGCTGGCCCCATTAATGATAGCCGCATTTAACGCGGTGGGCCCGGAATAGCCCTTTCCCTCCCAATCTACTATGGCCCACGTCGCTGTGCTTCCCAAACCAGACAAGGATCCACAGCTCTATTCCAGTTATGGGCCCATTTCCTTATTGAATCTGGACCTTAAGCTGTTCTCTAAATTGATTGCGAATAGGTTGGGGTCTTATGTCTTATTTGTCTCAGTTGATTCATCCTGATCAGGTTGGCTTTGTTCTTGGGAGGGAAGCATGCGACAACTTTTAAAACTTTAGACATTATGCACTTTGCCCAATCCAGAAAGATCCCCTTAATGATTCTATCCCTTGACGCTGAAAAAGCGTTTGACCGCATTTAGTGGTCATCCCTCAGGGAGGTTCTGGGTGCTATCGGTCTGGGTCCGGTTCTCACAGCTAAAAGGATGTCCCTATATCAGCTTCCTTCAGTTAGGTTGTGGATTAATGGCTATCTTTCCCCCTCTTTCTTCATACATAATGGTACTCGCCAGGGTTGCCCCATATCCCCCCTCTTATATGTATTAGTTATGGAGCATCTCCTGGCTTCTATCCGTAGCAATCCGCACATCTCGGGGGTTAGGATTGGAGGTGCAGAGTATAAGTGCTCGGCCTTTGCTGACGACCTTTTGGTCTACGTTACCAACCCTCATATTTCACTCCCCTCCTTGATGTCTGTGGTGTCCGAATTTGGGAATTGGTCTAATTTTAAAATTAATGTGTCTAACTCTGAGGCTTTGAACGTTTCCCTCCCACTCTCTGTGGTAGAATTACTTAGGAGGAATTTCCCTTTCGCTTGGCCGACCCAAGGCATAAAATATTTAGGGATTGTGTTCCCTTCGGACTTATCCCTTCTGTATCACCGTAATTTTGCCCCACTTCTTTCCCAGCTTAATACCTACCTGCACCGGTGGCAGACCATAACTATCTCTGGTTTGGGAGGGTGAACGCCTTAAAAATGACCCTCTTGCCTAAACTTTTATATTTACTCCAGACAATCCCGATTACCTTATTTGCCTCATATTGGCGTACCATGCATTGTAGATTTGGCTCTTTCATTTGGGCAGGGGGGGCGACCGAAGCTTAACTGTAGAGTGCTATTCCGTCCGAAGGGGGAGGGGAGCCTGGGCCTCCCGGACTGCCGTCTATACTATCTGGCTGCTATGCATGCCAGACTGTTAGATTTACTACACAATTCTACATCGAAACTCTGGGTACGGGTGGCCCATGACATCTACCCGGGAAGGTTGGCTGGATTGCCGTTGACAGTGCCCCCGCCCCTCTCCTCCTTGCCCTCTTTATCTTTTACCTCACGACAGACACTGACTGCTCTTTGTGACCGGAGGTTGAGGGATTCTTTGATTGACCATAATGGACCCATGCTCCCTGTGACAGGTAACCCTGCATTCCTCCCAGGTATGTCCCCCAGGAGTCTACTGAAGGTCCCTTATGTGCTCCCTCTGCGTTTTTATCATGTACTCTCCTCTGCTGCGTTGCTGCCCATGGCTTCTTTTGTGCGGGATGGGTCCTCCGAAGGCAGTGGCCTATTTATTTATATGCAGCTCCAACATTTTTATGCCTCGGTTAAGCAGCATGCGAAATTGCATAGAGACCTGACCCCCACACACTATTGGTTTTCTATATCGCATACTGCTTTCTCGCTATCATTCCACCTTGCCTACATATTGCACAGCATGGGAACAGGAACTGGGCTTAACACTAACCCCGGCCCAATGGGCTAAGTGTTTTCAGCTATCCCACAAATAGTTGGTAGCGTGCAAGGCTAAAGAGACGAATTATAAAGTGCTTTCTCGCTGGTACCGCACACCGGTCCAACTTCACCATTGGTTACCTATGGTTCCTGACTCATGCTGGCAATGTAGGGATTCGGTGGGCACCATGTCACACATATGGTGGGCGTGCCCCAAATTGTCATCCTTCTGGTCCACGGTTCTTAGGGTGACTCGGGAGGTGACAAAAATAGCTATCCCTAGTTCCCCGGAAGCTGCTTTACTGTCCCATCTCCCGATGTCTGCCAGTTCCTTTCAAAAATCCCACCTTAGATACATGCTTCAAGCAGCACGTACAGTTATTCCCCGCAGGTGGAGGTCCATTGAACCTTCCACGGTTGGTGAATGGCTGGCTGAAATGGCGCTCACTCACAGAATGGAGGAATTGGTGGCCATTACCCCTGTGGAGAATGATCGCTACGCGAAGACGTGGTTTGATTGGTTGACGTTTCAGTCTTCGCCTGGATACGGAGCACTGTTTGCCCATGCTCCCCCGGCCCCCCCTTGAGATGCTTGTCCTTCCCCTTAGAGTGTACCTTCCCCTTCCCCCTTTTCATTTCCTTCCCTGGATGTCCTCTGTGTCCCCCTCCCTTATTGTCTCCAGTGTGTTTCCCCCTGTCCGTCTGTTCATGTCTCTTCCTGCTTTCCCTTCCTTACACTTTTGTTTCCCTTCTCACTTTGGCTGCTTTTCCTCTTTTCTTCCTCCCCCCCCCTTTTTTCTTTTCTTTTCTTTTTTGTATGGTTATGTTTCTTCTTTTCATGTTAAGTGTATGCAGGTCTCACACCTTGGAAATTGCGAATACTCACCTACTTTGGCTTCTCATGCTGTTTACGCCTTGTAATTATTGAGGTAAATGTAGCCTTATGTTCTTTTGGATAATGGACTTACACGGTCTATCCCGAATGAGCATCCCATTTTTGTGCCACACATGCGCCACTCTTGTGGTCGTATGTATTGTCTGCCTTATACCAATGTACTATGGCATTTTATATATATATATATATATATATATATATATATATATATATATAACTTTTATTGTGCACAATGATAAAAATAAACCCAGCAAAAAAGGATAAAACTAATTCCAGTTGGGACAGTAAACTGTATAAGTATTGGAGATATACACTCCAGTAGAGAATACACAGGCACTGCAGATACCTGATGTCCTACTGGATATTGTTTAAAATGTAAACACTATATTGCCAGCCTCTACGTTTTGCTGTTACAATGGTGTTCTCAAGAGGCAAATAGTGGCAATGGCAGCAGCATAATGGCAGGGGGGCTATTTATAGACACCCCTGTGACCTCATCATCACTGGACCACAATACAGTGGTCCCTCAACATACGATGGTAATTCGTTCCAAACGAGCCATCGTTTGTCGGATCCATCGTATGTTGAGGGATTCGTGCAATGTAAAGTATAGGAAGCTGTACTCACCTGTCCCCACCGCTCGAGATGGTGTCCCCACCGCTCTCGATGGTGACCCCGGCCTCCGCTGGGCTCTCCGATGTCTTCTCCGGTCCTCTGCTGTCTTCTCCGGTCCTCTTCTGTCTTCTCCGGTCCTCTTCTGTCTTCCGCAAGGCCTTACTGGGCCTGCGTAGCGACATCATTACGCCGCTGCGTACGCCATTCCTATTGGATGACGTGCGCAGCAGCGTGTTGACGTCATCGGAGAGGGCCGAGAAGACACCGGAAGACCAGCGCTTGACCCGGAGGGCACCCCGGAGCATCGTGGAGGGTGTAAGTAATACTTACCGCACCACACGGGGAACATTAAGCTGCTATCCGGCAGCAGCTTAAGCATTTGGCACTGCCGGATAGCACTTAATGCAATGGCCCCGACATAAAAAAGCATTGTATGTCGATGCTGACATCGACATGCGATGGCCTCTGAGAGGCCATTGTATGTCGATTTCATCATATCTCGGGGCCATCGTAGGTCGGAGGTCACTATACACCAATGCGCTATGTTGTAACAACTCGTACCAATAGGAATATAGTATACACAATCACTTCCTAGGTCACTGAGCTTAATTTCCCAATAAAAATGTTAGCAGACACTTACATCAATGATAAACGTCTGCTCCACCGGCGATCTCATATGGATGCGCCCGTAGCGGCATCCGCATCATCAGCATGCACCGTGCATGCCCTATGTTGCGCATGGGAAACTTCTCTGCTGCCGCAACCAATCTGACAGTATGCGCATGCATCGGAACTTAGAGTAAATATCTGTCCGACAATATGCACATGCAATAAAACTTAGGGTAAATATCAATAGGAAGACGTTGTCGCGCATGTGCTGATGTCCCTAACTCCACAGATACCCTCCTGTCACTAATAAATGCTCATATTCATAGCCTAAATGAGAAATATTACAGGTGAGAGAGCATTAAGGGAATAACCCTCCATTATACGAGAATATCAATGATGAACCATAAAGATGAAGATAAAGTAACAAGAGAAACACCTTCTTATACTTAGCAGGAATAAAATCTAAATAATAAATTAAGAAAAATAAAATGAATACAACAACGCCTCTGTCTACTGCGTCACTATTTTATCTCAATTGTGTTGAATACTACTAAGCTTATATTCCATTATCCATCTCAGAAGGTGAGAGACTTCAGATTACTCAGCTCAGGAACATAAAATGATAAACTAAGCCCGGTATTGTTACTGCTCATGAAGGGTTAGTATTAATATTAACAACTAAAAGAGATGAGCAAACATTTGAAAATTTTGATTCGGCCGATTCGCCGAATTTTTAGAAAACATTTGGTTTGATCCGAATTTATTTGCTGTGAATCTATATTAAAAACGGCTATTTCTAGCCTACATACAGCCTCAATAGGGGTGTAGAACCCTTTGCTGTGTTCTAACACGCATATTGAGTGTGCTGGGGTAGTGAAATAATACTGTTATTCAGTATGACATGCTGATTACCGGCATCACTTTTAGAATTACTGCTGCGGAGCTGCACAATGACAGAGCCTGGAGGTGGCATCAGTGTCAGGAGACCATATAGTGGCTGAATAACACAGCGTGGAGGTGTTGGTAGCATGAGGATGCCATATAGTGGCTGAATGGCACAGCGTGGAGGCGTTGGCAGCATGAGGAGACCATATGCTGGCTGAATGACACATCCTGGGGCTGGCAGCAGCATGAGTAGACACTAGGGCTTCACAATCCCTAAAATTAAAATATGAATTTTGAAATTTAGAATGAAGATTTATAGTAGCTAGTGCTACCATAACAATTTTATTAGGTCCAGGCCCAGGCCCAGCAGCATATATTGGCTGAATGACATATATTGGCTGAATGACACAGCCTGGAGTTGGCTGAAGCATGAGGAGACAATATAGTGTCTGAATGGCACAACCAGGAGTTGGCAGCAGCATGAGTAGGCACTAGGGCTTCACAATCCCTAAGATTAAAAGATCAATTCGGAAATTTAAACTGAATATTTTGGGTAGCTAGTGCTACTATAACAACATTTTTATTCCCAAACCCAGGGCCGTATGTAGGCCCTTGACAGATTAACAGGTAAAAAATAGTACACTACTTAGATGTACATATGCAGTATGCACTTTTAAGGGTAGAAAAATGCACTACAGTACCCTTAAAAAAGCACCGGCAGTACACAAAAGTGCTGCAGCCAAAGAAATTATACCGTCTACAGACTAGTATAACCAGAAGAAGATTTTTTGTGGAACAAAGACACTGAATTGCGCTGAAAAATTATTCCTGCCTCCTCTGCTAAGGTTTATGAAGTTGATGCAGCTTGTTGAAATGTATGAGGCAACACACAGCTCTCTGCCCCTCTCTGTAATACAATGCTGAAGAAAGTGACTGGGAGGTTAATGCCTGCAGCTGCAGTAAAAATCCTATTCAGTGAAAAAACAATGTTCTCTGTCCACGAGAACGCTGATGTGACTAGGAGGATGTTAAATGCTGCTGGACTGCCCTTTTCTCTGCTGTAATACACACACACACAGGCTCTGCGTCCTATGATCCTTCTGCAGTGTATTGTAATGAAAGGACTGGCCGCAAGATGGCTGCCGATTATATAGGGCTGTGACATCACAGGGGTGACTGGCTACTGATAGGCTGCATCCTGCATGTGATTCAAGGTAATACCCTTCCCACCATGCCACCCCGCCTTCTCAGCGTCCCTTGCCCCATGTACTGACATGTGCATCCACCATTTTAGATGCCCTGGAGCTTGCACCGCAGTAAATGGAGTTTAATGAAGCGATTTGCGCAATAGAATCGTGGCAATATTCGCATTCATTGCAAATCTAATATTTCCTGAAATTCATAATGAATTCAGGTTCGTCAGCTTCGATTCGCTCATCTCTAGTGCCAATCATAGGAAATACTGCATTAAAATGTCAACATTTTAAGCAATAAACTTTTATGTAGTCCAAAACTTAAAGAAAAAAGATGATGAGGTATTAGAAATCTTAATCATCTTGATTATTTAGCACACAGCTAAAGTATATACCACCACTGCATAAACAGAGACATATTAATAATCTGGGATATTAAGGAATATTAAATATAATCCAAGGAAAGCTGCAAATGAGAAACCTTCATTCAAGCCGAAGGTGCTTGATTACAAAATCTCTGTATCCACTTGGCCTTCTCCCGCAGGAGGAGATTACGCGATATTGCCGTAAATTGATCCGTATGGCAATCATAGGTGCCAATGGATCTCACCTTTTTTAGCATTCTCTGGTACCCTTGTGGTGGTAAAAAGGGCATTCCTCGCTGACCCACATGCTCTCTGGTATGCCATCTTCAGGTATTTGCGGGTATCAATCAATGTACCATCCATAAATTAAAACGTGCTGGGTGAACAAGCTAAACTCATCAGAAAAAAACACACATGCTCTCCCATCACCCCAAAAATAAATTTGCATAATTAGGTGCACAAGAAGGGCTGTGCCTTGTGTCTGGTGATAGAAAGTGCCATTGAATAAAAAGTTATGTGTCAGTATAAACGTGAGTGTTATGCTCATGGAATAAAGTGCTTTTAGTGCTTAAAGGGGTACTCCGGTGGAAAACTTTTATTTTTATTTTTTTTATCAACTGGTGCCAGAAAGTTAATCAGATTTATAAATTACTTCTATTAAAAAAAATCTTAATCCTTCCACTACTTATTAGCTGCTGAATACTACAGAGGAAATTGTTTTCTTTTTGGAACACAGAGTTCTCTGCTGACCTCACGATCACAGTGCTCTCTGCTGACATCTCTGTCCATTTTAAGAACTGTCCAAAGTAGGAGAAAATCCCCATAACAAACATATGCTGCTCTGGACAGTTCTTAAAATGGACAGAGATGTCAGGAGAGAGCACTGTGCTAGTGATGTCAGCAGAGAGCTCTGTGTTCCAAAAAAAAAAAAAGAATTTCCTCTGTAGTATTCAGCAGCTAATAAGTACTGGAATGATTAATATTTTTGTAATAGAAGTAATTTACAAATCTGTTTATATTTCTGGCACCAGTTGATTTAAAAAAAAAAAAGTTTTCCACGGAGTACCCCTTTAAGAACCTCGAGAACGCCTCTACGACCAACTCATGTCGAATGTTGCTGTAAAGGCTTTCCGCATCTAGACTCGTCAGTATAGTGGTGTCTGTAATTGTAATGTTACTCAATTTAAGAACGGTGTCTTTAGTGTCTCATAGGTAAGAGGGGAGTGACAAAAGAAGATAGTACGTGATCCATATAAATACTACCACCTTTTATTCCCGGAAACAATAGGTCTACCCAAATTGGAAGTGTGGATTTGTGCACTTTGGGGAGTGACTATTGTGGGACGGGATTATACATGACTGTGGGACGGGGATTATACATGACTTTGAACTCGTCATTCGGGACCAATTTTTCTTCTTTAGCGGAGAGCAATAGCTCTTTAAATTCACTCAGCTATGCGCTAGTAGGGTCAGAGGCCAGTACCTCATATTTAGAGGAATGGGACAATAGGACCTTAACCATATCCACATATGCCTCTTTACCATCACTACGACGTTACCGCCTTTATCACTGGGCTTGATAACTATTGTATTATTTTTCTTAAAGGCATGAAGCACAGTTTGTTCCTAACAGGTCAAATTGGAATGTATCAATCCTCTCTTAGAACATTTGCTACCCAGTTCTTGGGTGATAATGTCCACAAATATTTCCACTTTAGAGTATTGAGAGAAGCATGGTGTCAATTTCAATGTGGGTTTCATCTCAGTCAGGGGCCTCAAACAACATTGGGGTACCCTCACTCTCCAATAACAACTCATGCAACTGGGTCCTCACTGTTTCATCTCGCTGTAATTGTGTCCTAGTATCACTCTCCTTCTGTAGGTGCCATTTGTGGAGGGCCAACTTATGGCAAATAGATTTATATCCTTCACCCAGGAAAAGAGATCAAATGTTGGTACTGGGAAAAAGGAAAGGGGTACTCCGGTGGAAAACTTTTTTTTATTTATTTTTTTATCAACTGTGCCAGAAAGTTAAACAGATTTGTAAATTACTTCTATTAAAAAATCTTAATCCTTCCAGTACTTATTAGCTGCTGAATGCTACAGAGGGCTACAGAGGAAATTCTTTTCTTTTTGGAACACATAGCTCTCTGCTGACATCACGATCACAGTTCTCTCTGCTGACATCTCTGTCCATTTTAGGAACTGTCCAGAGAAGTATATGTTTTCTATTTACAAATCTGTTTAACTTTCTGGCACCAGTTGATAAAAAAAAAAAATTCCACCGGAGTACCCCTTTAACAGGAATATTTCCATTTCATTTAGGACATATTTAGAGATATTATAAATCTGCAGTGAGTCTCCAGTGGTCTTGGAATAGTGTGCATCAACCCTTGATGTCAAAAAAGTGTCGGAGGAGGAAACTGTGTCAGAGGAACCCCTAAAAAAGTCTGTGTTGGAATAACATTCGCTTGTGATGACAGAGGCATTACAAAAGTTGGTGCATTTGTCATTGCCTCTCTTGGGATAGGGGTATCTGGTGCTGTCGAACCAGTCCCACTGTTGGTGACTCGTATCGTTTTTGCCTGAGCCATTGCTAAGCCCGGTGCAGTGGACAAAACAGAGGAAGTACCAACCAACTGCAAGCGAGGACTCTGAGGGCCACTTTGATATGTTGGTTGACATGTATTGCCCAGGGTATGGAGTCTCACAGTGGGACCTGCAATTTGTGGTGTGGGACGTTTGGCTTGAGATTGCCTGAATCTGTGAGATTTGGGCTTTCTCTTATAATAGGGTCCCTGTTTTTTAGCAGTATCTGATAGGAAACCTTTAAAGGGGCACTCCGGTGCTTACACATCTTATCCCCTATCCAAAGGATAGGGGATAAGATGCCTGATCGCGGAAGTCCCGCAGCTGGGGACGCTTGTGATCATGCACGTGGCACCCCGGTGGTTTCAGTCCCAGGAGCGTGTCGACCGCAGGGCCGGCAGCGTGGGACATCACGCCCCACCCCCATGTGACGTCACGCTCTGCCCCTCAACGCAAGCCTATGGGAGGGGGCGTGATAGCTATCACGCCCCCTCCCGTAGGCTTGCATTGAGGGGCGGACCGTGACCTCAGACGTGACATGTTCCTTTTTAATGTAATAGATATTCAAGCCATTAGAAGCTGATTCTTGAAATGCATGACCCACTTGGCTCTATGATATCCGCAGTTAAAGGGGTACTCCCATGGAAAACTTTTTTTTTTTTTAAATAAACTGGTGCCAGAAAGTTAAACAGATTTGTAAATTACTTCTATTAAAAAATCTTAATCCTTCCAGTACTTTTTAGGGGCTAAATAATACAGAGGAAATGCTTTACTTTTTAGATTTCTCTGATGTCATGACCACAGTGCTCTCTGCTGTCCATTTTAGGAACTGTCCAGGGCAGGAGAAAATCCCCATAGCAAACATATGCTGCTCTGGACAGTTCCTAAAATGGACAGTGGTGTCAGCAGAGAGCACTGTGGTCATGACATCAGAGAAGTCTAAAAAGTAAAGCATTTCCTCTGTAGTATTTAGCCCCTAAAAAGTACTGGAAGGATTAAGATTTTTTAATACAAGTAATTTACAAATCTGTTTAACTTTCTGGCACCAGTTTATTGGAAAAAAAAAAGTTTTCCACAGGAGTACCCCTTTAAAGGTAACACAATACTTGTGCCTAATTGAAGATGCTCTGCAGTGACTATATCAATTCAAAATGTTAAAGCGGTAGCATAGTAAGGACTACATAACTGTAACAGATAAGTTGTAGCTTAATGGATACTTGCATTTGATAAATAATTTGTTCATTGCAAACATGACACATGTATTTACTAAAGACTTTGACTAGTTTAGTACTTGATGCATGTTATCATATTCATCTCTTCAGAAAAAGAACCCTTAACGAGGCACTCTGGGAATTTTATTTTGTTGCTTGTATAATGCATCTTAGGCTTATATTAGAGAATAATTCAGAGGTTCTTGTGTATGTCATATATGCTTACCTGTTTTAGATGATGTAACAGACATGGATAAGGCTCCATTTTGGATGTTAATCCATTACCGAAATGGTACTGTAATGCTACCAAGATTTCCCATGAATCTTCTGGCTAAGGGTGTAGCATTTGATCAATGCACCTGATCACCTATTCAGGTTACTGGTGCTGGAGGTTACCTATGTGAACTCATTAGACTCATAAGCGAGTTGAGGTCATGCACACTGTGCATTTTTCATGCATTTTCTGACTCAAAATGAATTTTTTTTTAGAAAAATAATGGATTACAGTGGAAGGGATTTGACCTATAGTCACAATTTAGGTGTTTTATGAAAATTTTAAGTCTTTAGGTTGTGTTCACACATTGATTTTTTACTGATTTTTTCTAATTTTTACTGTATTTTAGCTGTTTCTGGGCAGTTTTACAAAACCACAGTGATATTACACATTTTTGCCATGATTTGCACAACTAAAGGGGTACTCCAGTGGAAAACAAATGTTTTGAAAATCAACTGATGCCAGAAAGTTAAACAGATTTGTAAATTACTTCTATTTAAAAATCTTAATCCTTCCAGTACTTACCAGCTGCTATATTCTGCAGAGGAAGTTGAGTAGTTTTTTCTGTCTCCTCTGTCCATGTCAAGAACTGTCCAGAGCAGGAGAGGTTTGCTATGGGGATTTGCTCCTACTCTGGACAGTTCCTGACACTGACAGAGGTGTCAGCAGAGAGCACTGTGGTCAGACAAAAAAGAACCATACAACTTCCTCTGGAGAATACAGCAGGTGATAAGTACTGGAAGGATTAAGATTTTTTAATTGAAGTAATTTACAAATCTGTTTAATTTTCTGGCATCAGTTGAATTTAAACCTTAGTTCTCCACCAGAGTACGCCTTTAAGGTAAAATAGCACCTTTTCCCCACAATTCGGGAAAAATCACAGCCGAAAAACTGAGAAAACACAGCAAGAAAGCAATGTTTGAACACAGCCTCAGGGGAGGTGTATAACTAATATATATTCTGATCCCATAGAGATAGCAGCAGCAGTATACAGATAGAGCTGGAGGGTAGGGGTCTGTGAGCTAGTAGGTGATGCTGTCATTATTAAGTTCACAGGAAGTTAGCTGATCCAGAACTAACTTCCTTTTAAAAAAAACCTGGCCATGTACCCAGGGCCGACCTTAGGTGTTCAGGCGCCCTGTGCGAGCTAACCTTGTAGAGCCCCCCCACCCATTACCCCATAAACATACACAAAGAGGAAAAAAATCTTTGTAACAAACATTTTTTTTTATATTTAATCATTCCCCTGCCCCCTTCACCAGTCCCAAGTCCCCCTTCACCAGTCCTCTGCTCCCCTTAATCAGATGCAGTATAGTTCCCCCACATTAGGTGCGGTATAGCTCCCCACATTAGGTGCAGTATAGTTCCCCACATTAGGTGCAGTATAGTTCCCCACATTAGGTGCCATATAGTTCCCCACATTAGGTGCAGTATAGTTCCCCACATTAGGTGCAGTATAGTTCCCCCACATTAGGTGTAGTATAGTTCTCCACATTAGGTGCAGTATAGTTCCCCCACATTAGGTGCAGTATAGTTCCCCACATTAGGTGCAGTATAGTTCCCCACATTAGGTGCCATATAGTTCCCCACATTAGGTGCAGTATAGTTCCCCACATTAGGTGCAGTATAGTTCTCCACATTAGGTGCAGTATAGTTCTCCACATTAGGTGCAGTATAGTTCCCCACATTAGGTGCAGTATAGTTCCCCACATTAGGTGCCATATAGTTCCCCACATTAGGTGCAGTATAGTTCCCCACATTAGGTGCAGTATAGTTCCCCCACATTAGGTGCAGTTTAGTTCTCCACATTAGGTGCAGTATAGCCCTCCACATTAGGTTGGCAGTACAGTTCCCTCACATTAGGTGCAGTATAGCTCTCCACATTAGGGGCAATATAGTTCCCCACATTAGGTGCAGTATAGTTCCCCACATTAGGTGCAGTATAGTTCCCCACATTAGGTGCTGTATAGTTCCCCAAATTAGGTGCAGTATAGTTCCCCCACATTAGGTGCAGTATAGTTCCTCACATTAGGTGCAGTAAAGCTCCCACATTAGGTGCAGTATAGTTCCCCACATTAGGTGCAGTATAGCCCCACATTAGGAAGAAGCAGGTTCCCCACATCAGGTAGTGGCAGGTTCCCCACATTAGGTAGTAGCAGGTTCCCCAAATTTGGTAGCATTGTCGTCGCCCCCCCCCCCTCCCAACTCACACACACACACACACACACACACACACAGGCAACCACACATGCACACACGCACACACACACAGACAACCACACATGCACACACACACACAGACACCCACACATACACATAGACAACCTTACCTGACCTGTCGCAGTACGGGACCAGTTACCCCGGTGAGAACTATCCAACCTTATTAGTTATGGACAGTATAGTCTAAAAATTACTATCAAGACTGACTTTACCAACCAACCTTTTTTAGTGCCGGACTATCGGTTTATGCCGAATTATAAGCATACGTTAACAATATCCTTGCCTACTTACCATTAACTAGTACCGTATTTTTCGCCATAGAAGACGCACTTTTTCTTCCCCAAAACTGGGGGGGAAAAGTCGGTGCGTCTTATACGGCGAATACACCCCTATCGCGGCGGTCCCTGCGGCCATCAACGGCCGGGACCCGCGGCTAATACAGGACATCACCGATCGCAGTGATGCCCTGTATTAACCCTTCAGACACGGCGATCAAAGCTGACCGCCGCGTCTGAAGGGAAAGTGACACTAACCCGGCTGTTCAGTCGGGCTGTTCGGGACCGCCGCGATTTCACCGTGGCGGTCCCGAACAGCCCGACTGAATAGCCGGGTTAGTGTTTACAGGACACCGGGAGGGACCTTACCTGCCTCCTTGGTGTCTGCTCCGTGCCGGGATCCCCTGTATGGCTGGCGCTCTCCTTCCTCGTCATCACGTCGTCGCGTACGTACGTCGGCGTGCGTAACGACGTGATGGCGGCGACGGAGAGCGAGGATACCCGGCCGGCAGCAGAGACGTTCCGGAACGACGGGGACACGGTGACAGCGATGGAGCGACATCCAGGGCAGCGGTGACGGGTCCGGAGCGGCGGGGACACGTGAGTATTACCTCCTCCTGCAGTGGTCTTCAATCTGCGGACCTCCAGATGTTGTAAAACTACAACTCCCAGCATGCCCGGACAGCCAACGGCTGTCCGGGCATGCTGGGAGTTGAAGTTTTGCAACATCTGGAGGACCGCAGGTTGAAGACCACTATTGGGTTCAAAATCTTTATTTTTTAAGATTTTGCCCCTAAAAATTGGGTGCGTCTTATACGCCGGTGCGTCCTATAGGACGAAAAATACGGTAATTGTTTTATAACATTTATTTTAATTCTGCCATTAGGGCCCAATGGCAGTATAATTCATTACAGTTCATATTGCTCTTAATAAGATGTGTTATATGTCTAGTCCTTTTTAAATTGTATTTTAATAAATATCTACATTTGTTCAAAACATCTATTTTCAGTTATTTTCATTGCGTACCCAACAGGGTGGTATTCTTGAGGTGTAGCTATATTTTATTATAGATTATTTATCATTTTTTGATCAGTGGGGATTGATCTATTAGCCCCATTAAACCTCGGATGTCAGGTTGTGAGCTGCACACTTATTTTATTTTTTATTAATTTACAAATCTGTTTAACTTTCTGGCACCAGTTGATTAAAAAAAAAAAAAGTTTTCCACCAGAGTAACCCTTTAAAGAATTAAAATGTATTGCATTTATTGACATAAAGATATGTTACACATCATATAGTAAAGATGAATTATAGAATATCAAGATATGGTGACTCAAAATTTATATGTGAAAGGTCAAGTGTAGATATACAGTAGTGGCAACGTATTCTGCAGCGCTGTACAGAGCTTGTCATTACTGACAGCCCCTGTCCCTAGTGGGGCTTAACGTCTAAATGAAAAGATAACCAATCTGTAAGTTTTGGAGTGTGGAAGGAAACTGGAGTACCCAGAGGAAACCCACACAAACACAGATAGGACATACAACATCCAGATGTTTCCAGAGTAAAACCCAGGACTCCAGGACTGCAAGGCAACAGTGCTAACCACTGAGCCACCAAAAGTGTAATAGAAAAAGCAAAAAAAAAGATCATAAGCTAATAAATTTAAAAAAATCGCAAAACTGAATATGACATTTAAAAGATGAAAATATGGAGAGGGGCAGTTCGTGGTTTGAATAATAAAAAATTATTTTGGAGGAACACATAGATAATGGAGAGATATGAGGGAGGAAAAGTTGACTAGTTGCCCATTGATACCAATGAGATAATTTCTTTCCTTTTTAACAAGGCCTCTGAAAAATAAAGAAGTGATCTGATTGGTTGCTATGGGCAACTGGTCAACTTTACATCTGCATAGGTATTGCTAAATCTTGCCCATAGAGTTTAGGTGTCTCTTACCCTTGTTTTAGTCTTTACATAAACAAAAACAAAATATTGGTCCAACCTTGTTTTACAGCACTTTGCTTTTCAGGTTGTAGAGCTGTTCACATCCATTGGGGAGTTAGGGCTCCCTCTTGGTGGCACCATACGGTTAGCACACCAGGCCAAAGGAGAAAAAAAACGGGCATGGATAGTCTCTGGCCCTGTTTTCCACCTAATTCTCTGGAACTATAAGCAACCCTCTTGCCCTGAAAAGAACAACCTCACTATTCTCACCCTGAAATATTCATCTATTAACCTTAACAACTAATCATCAATTGTAGTGATGAGTGAGAGAAGCCCAGTGAACCCGGTCTGGCTCAGAGCTTTAGGGTAAATTTGTCTTGCAATTTTGAACTTTGACAGGCTTGGCTCGAGTGAGTCTGGCATTGGCGCTTTTATTAGCAAGATCACAGGACCCCAGGTTATCCAATCATTGCATGCATTATGTGACATTCAGGCCAACAGTAAAGGGGTTGGTTTTAGTGGCTGATAAAACCACATGCACTGCATTGCTGCCGCCATCTTGGAGAAAAAGCTGAGAGAGATAGAGAAACTACTTGTCACGATTCGGCTGGCAGGAGGTGGATCCTCTGTGCCAGAGAGGGATTGGCGTGGACCGTTCTAGTGGACCGGTTCTAAGCTGCTACTGGTTTTCACCAGAGCCCGCCGCAAAGCGGGATGGTCTTGCAGCGGCGGTAGCAACCAGGTCGTATCCACTAGCAACGGCTCAACCTCTCTGACTGCTGAAGATAGGCGCGGTACAAGGGAGTAGACAAGAGCAAGGTCGGACGTAGCAGAAGGTCGGGGCAGGCAGCAAGGATCGTAGTCAGGGGCAACGGCAGGAGGTCTGGAACACAGGCTAGGAACACACTGGGAAACGCTTTCACTGGCACGATGGCAACAAGATCTGGCAAGGAAGGGAAGGGGAAGTGAGGTTATATAGGGAAGTGCACAGGTGAATACACTAATTAAACCAACTGCGCCAATCAGCGGCACAGTGGCCCTTTAAATCGTAGAGACCCGGCGCGCGCGCGCCCTAAGGAGCGGGGCCGCGCGCGCCGGGACAGGACCGACGGAGAGCGAGTCAGGTACGGGAGCCAGGGTGCGCATCGCGAGCGGGCGCCACCCGCATCGCGAATCGCATCCCGGCTGGAAGAGGTATCGCAGCGCACCCGGTCAGCAGGTCTGACCGGGGCGCTGCGATTGCGAGGATGTTGCGAGCGCTCCGGGGAGGAGCGGGGACCCGGAGCGCTCGGCGTAACACTACTGGTCTCAGAAATCCTTTACAAATCTAATAGCAAGCAAGCTGAGCATAGCATTGAGCAGTGGGCTGACCTCAGACAGTGATCTTTTGTCACCTACCCGCATTAATGTGTCTAGTGGGTGCACCACAAATCCCAGCAATGTCACTGCAGAACAAGACCATAAAAGCTATCACATTACAATACAAAGCAAGCTGAGCAAAGCAGGCGACTGTCCTGTATTGTAACATTGATATGCACTTCAAGCATTTATACTGAACATGGAATATGCATTTTAGGTGGTTATGTGTTTCTTCTAGATTTAATCAAACATATAGCATTTCTACCTGGGTTTAACATAAATATGAATTAAAAGTGTGTATAGTGAATGTGGAATACGCATTTTAGGTCACATTATGTGTATTATATGAATTTTTATCAAACATGTAGTATTTCTACGCAGGTTTAACATAGATATGCATTACAAGTTGTCATGCCCTAAACGGCAGATCAACAACCACGATGCCAGTCCCTTCCTGTGCTTCCTGTGCGTTTTAACATTGATATGCACTTCAAGCATTTATACTGAACATGGAATATGCATTTTAGGTCGTTATGTGTTTCTTCTAGATTTAATCAAACATATAGCATTTCTACCTGGGTTTAACATAAATGTGCATTAAAAGTGTGTATAGTGAATGTGGAATACGCATTTTAGGTCACGTTATGTGTATTATATGAATTTTTATCAAACATGTAGTATTTCTACCCGGGTTTAACATAGATATGCAGTACAAGTTGTCATGCCCTAAACGTCAGATCGACAACCATGGTGCCAGTCCCTTCCTGTGCTAAAGTGCATGGGGCGTCAAGGTACACAAATAATACTGTACATAGTCGGGAACACAACTAAACAACCAGATAAACCAGACAGGATATAAATATACAAACAGGGCAGGATATAGCATACTAACATACAGTTCAGAAACCAGAATCAAGATAAACGGCAGACATGAATAAATGAACAAGACTAGATATGGATTAAGTATACCGCAGAAACCAGGAGATGCAGGGGATGAACAGATGAACTGAATGTGAAACACTAAACAGGTCAGGAAACATAGAACACTTGTCACGATGCCGGCTGGCAGGTAGTGGATCCTCTGTGCCAGAGAGGGATTGGCGTGGACCGTGCTAGTGGACCGGTTCTAAGTCACTACTGGTTTTCACCAGAGCCCGCCGCAAAGCGGGATGGTCTTGCTGCGGCGGTAGTGACCGGGTCGTATCCACTAGCAACGGCTCAACCTCTCTGACTGCTGAAGATAGGCGTGGTACAAGGGAGTAGACAGAAGCAAGGTCGGACGTAGCAGAAGGTCGGGGGCAGGCGGCAAGGTTCGTAGTCAGGGGCAACGGCAGGAGGTCTGGAACACGGGCTAGGAACAAACAAGGGAACGCTTTCACTAGGCACAAGGGCAACAAGATCCGGCCAGGGAGTGCAGGGGAAGTGAGGTATAAGTAGGGAGTGCACAGGTGGAAACTAATTAAGCTAATTGGGAAGATTGGGCCAGGCACCAACATTGGTGCACTGGCCCTTTAAATTGCAGAGACCCGGCGCGCGCGCGCCCTAGGGAGCGGGGCCGCGCGCGCCGGGACAGGACCGACGGAGAGCGAGTCAGGTACGGGGACCGGGGTGCGCATCGCGAGCGGGCGCCACCCGCATCGCGAATCGCATCCCGGCTGCAGGCGGTACCGCAGCGCACCCGGTCAGTGGATCTGACCGGGGCGCTGCAGCAACGAGGATGAGGCGAGCGCTCCGGGGAGGAACGGGGACCCGGAGCGCTCGGCGTAACAGTACCCCCCCCCTTGGGTCTCCCCCTCTTCTTGGGGCCAAAGAACCTGAGGAAAAAAAACTCAATTTTTCCGTGATGAGGTCCGATGCACATTAGGAGGGGTTCTGTGCGGAAACGCACAAGACAGTCCAATCTTTCATTGTTAACACAATAGATGTAGAGGGGTCTGGCGAGACTGGTCACAGGGACGTAGAACCTGTTGATAAGAGAGGCCAAAAAAAAAATTTTTCCTGCAGATCCGGAATCCAAGAAGACCATAGTAGAGAAGGAGAAGGTAGAGGCAGATATCCGCACAGGCACAGTAAGGCGTGGAGAAGCAGAGTTGACATCAAGAACTGTCTCACCTTTGTGCGGAGTCAGCGTACGTCTTTCCAGGCGGGGAGGACGGATAGGACAATCCTTCAGGAAGTGTTCGGTACCGGCATAGTACAGGCAAAGATTCTCCATGCGGCGTCGTGTCCTCTCTTGAGGTGTCAAGCGAGACCGGTCAACTTGCATAGCCTCCGCGGCGGGAAGCACAGGAACGGATTGCAGAGGACCAGAGGAGAGAGGAGCCGGGGAGAAAAAACGCCTCGTGCGAACAAAGTCCATATCCAGGCGGAGCTCCAGACGCCATCCGGAAGAACGCATGTCAATGCGAGTGGCAAGATGAATGAGTTCATGTAGGTCAGCAGGAGTCTCTCGTGCGGCCAGAACATCTTTAATGTTGCTGGATAGGCCTTTTTTAAAGGTCGCGCAGAGAACCTCACTATTCCAGGACAACTCGGAAGCAAGAGTACGGAACTGAATGGCGTACTCGCCAACGGAAGAAACACCCTGGGCCAGGTTCAGCAGGGCAGTCTCGGCAGAAGAAGCTCGGGAAGGCTGCTCGAAGACACCACGGACCTCAGCGAAGAAGGACTGGACTGTGGCTGTGGCAGGATCATTGCGGTCCCCATCAAATTTGTCCGGCAGGGACAAGCAGGGTTTAGGAGCGGCCGGTTGCTGCGGAGGAGTTGCAGGAGCCGGCGGAGGTGATGGTTGTTGCAGCTGTAGCTGTGACTGAAGTTGCTGTATCTGCGGCTGCAGCTGCTGTATCTGTGACTGAAGATGCAGTGTCACGGAGGTCAAGTATGCCAGCTGTTGATCTCGTTGGGCGATCTTTAGGGCTAGCTGGGCGACCAGTGTAGGATCTTCAGCGGGATCCATGGCCTTTCCAGAAAGGAGACCACGGCAGAGTCTAGAGTCCCCATCAAATTTGTCCGGCAGGGACAAGCAGGGGTTAGGAGCGGCCGGTTGCTGCGGAGGAGTTGCAGGAGCCGGCGGAGGAGATGGTTGTTGCAGCTGTAGCTGAGACTGAAATTGCTGTTGCTGTGACTGGAGCTGCTGTAGCTGCGACTGGAGTTGCTGTGTCATGGTGGTCAAGTACGACAGCTGGTGCTCTTGTCGGGCGACCAATGTAGGGAGGTCGGCGGCAACTGGCAGAGGAACTTCAGCGGGATCCATGGCCGGATCTACTGTCACGATGCCGGCTGGCAGGTAGTGGATCCTCTGTGCCAGAGAGGGATTGGCGTGGACCGTGCTAGTGGACCGGTTCTAAGTCACTACTGGTTTTCACCAGAGCCCGCCGCAAAGCGGGATGGTCTTGCTGCGGCGGTAGTGACCGGGTCGTATCCACTAGCAACGGCTCAACCTCTCTGACTGCTGAAGATAGGCGTGGTACAAGGGAGTAGACAGAAGCAAGGTCGGACGTAGCAGAAGGTCGGGGGCAGGCGGCAAGGTTCGTAGTCAGGGGCAACGGCAGGAGGTCTGGAACACGGGCTAGGAACAAACAAGGGAACGCTTTCACTAGGCACAAGGGCAACAAGATCCGGCCAGGGAGTGCAGGGGAAGTGAGGTATAAGTAGGGAGTGCACAGGTGGAAACTAATTAAGCTAATTGGGAAGATTGGGCCAGGCACCAACATTGGTGCACTGGCCCTTTAAATTGCAGAGACCCGGCGCGCGCGCGCCCTAGGGAGCGGGGCCGCGCGTGCCGGGACAGGACCGACGGAGAGCGAGTCAGGTACGGGGACCGGGGTGCGCATCGCGAGCGGGCGCCACCCGCATCGCGAATCGCATCCCGGCTGCAGGCGGTACCGCAGCGCACCCGGTCAGTGGATCTGACCGGGGCGCTGCAGCAACGAGGATGAGGCGAGCGCTCCGGGGAGGAACGGGGACCCGGAGCGCTCGGCGTAACAACACTGTTCACACTGGACACAAAGAACAAACTAACTAGACTACACTAAACACTTAACTCCCCACTCCAAACATGGAGGGACATCGATACTAACTCCAGATAGGCTTATAGCCAGTGGGCACACTCCACCGTGTGATCAAGATACTGGCCAAAAAGGAAACAGAAATATAATACACAGAACAAAGGACTGAGAACAGGATGAGTCTGAATAGGCTCCACAAAAGCCAAACTCCTAAACATGGAGAAATACAGGTCAGGATACCAAACAGGAATAATACAAAACCAAACTCCAAACATGAAGAAATACAGATCAGGATACCAAACAGAGAGAACAGAAGCAAGCAGGACTCACAGTGTGAACACAGACAATAACAAGGTTAAAGCAGAACAGACATACATAATCCTAAAAAACGACATATGTACCTCAGACTAAAATCTATATATATAAAACTCAACGTGTGTGTGTGTGTGTTTGTATGTATGTATGTATATATGTATGTATGTATGTATGTATGTATGTATGTATGTTCCACAAAAACGTTCAAACGGCTAAAGATATTAACATGAAACTTGGCACACATGTTACTTATATGTCAACAACAAACATAGGATAGGTGATTTAACCCTTACTCACCCCCATTTGCCAGGGGCGTGGCTTATGTTTAAAGTCCCATACAAGTCAATGGGAAATATATGTTACTGCATAACTTTCAAACGCCTGGAGATATTTTGATAATACTTTGTCACATGTTACTTATATGTCCACTTAAAATATAGGATAGTAAATTTATCCCTTAACTACCCCCATTTGTGAGGGTCGGGGTTTTTGTTTAAAGTCCCATGCAAATCAATGGGAAATGTATGTTCCCATATAATTTCCATAGGGTTGGAGCGATTTTAATACTTGGTACACATATTACGGGTCGGGATAGGAGGTCGGGTTAGGAGGTCGAGATATGAGGACGGGATATGAGGACGGGTTAGGAGGTCGAGATAGGAGGACGGGGATAGGTGGTCTGGATAGGAGGTCGGGATATGAGGACGGGATGGGAGGTCGGGATAGGAGGTCGAGATAGGAGGTCGGGATAGGAGGACGGGATATGAGGACAGGATATGAGGACGAGATATGAGGTCGGGATAGGAGGTCGGGAAAGGGAGATGGGATAGGAGGACAGGATAGGAGGTCTGGATAGGAGGTCTGGATAGGAAGTTGGGATAGGAGGTCGAGATAGGAGGTCGAGATAGGAGGATGGGATAGTAGGTCGAGATAGGAGGTCGAGATATGAAGACAGGAAAGGAGGACGGAATAGGAGGTCGGGAAAGGAGGACGGGATAGGAGGTTGAGATAGGAGGTTGAGATAGAAGGACGGGAAAGGAGGACAGGATAGTAGGTCGGGATAGGAGGTTGGGATAGGAGGTCAGGATAGGAGGTCGGGATAGGAGCTCAAGATTGGAGGACGGGATAGGAGGTCGGGATAGGAGGTCGGGATGGGAGGTCGAGCTAGGAGGACTGGATAGGAGGACGGGATAGGAGGTCGAGATAGGAGGTCGATATAGGAGGATGGGATAGGAGGATGGAATAGGAGGTCGAGATAGGAGGTCAGGATAGGAGGACGGGATAGGAGCACAGGATAGGAGGATGGGATAGGAGGATGGGATAGGAGGACGGGATAGGAGGTAGGGATAGGAGGCCGGGATAGGAAGTCGGGATAGGAGGACGGGATAGGAGGTCGAAATAGGAGGTCGAGATAGGAGGACGGGATAGGAGGACGGGATAGGAGGTCGGGATAGGAGGTCAGGACAGGAGGTCGAGATAGGAGGACGGGATAGGAGGTCGAGATGTGGGGTTGGGATATGACAACAATATATGAGGACTGGATATGAAGTCAAAAGCTTCCTCCTTTGTTTATTTTCCTCCCCAACAAGGATTAGGAAGGAAAAACCAGGCAACGCCGGGTACTCAGCTAGTCTATAATAAACAAGACTATTAAACATAGCTATCAACTCTGAAATATCCCAATATAAATACAAGGTGAAAGATAAACCAGATATGGTAAGAATAGCACTAATCACCAACACAGTGAGTGTAGCAGAGCTCGGGTTTACATAGCCCCACCTGAGTTCTCATTGGATAATACCATTAACTATTACCCATCAAGGGAGAATAGCACGGAAAATAGATATTACATAAAAAATAAAATCTGAACAGAGCCTAAAACGGAAAAATGCAAAAATACGAAACCTACATTACATAAGCATTGAGAGTAAAAGTTAACTGGCAGTTTCTCCGCCACTTGACTACTTGATGAGTGCCAAGCCAATCCAAGAACATAACAATAACCTCCAAATTGTTTTCATAAAAATGTCTTTTAAAGGAATGGTTGACACAGGAAGTGGTAGAGGAAAGAAACCCATGCCAGTAAGCCTGTTAATGGCAGTCACAAAGAAAGAGTGAGTGAATATGTGTTTCTACTTTGTTCGCTGATACTTTGCCATAATAAAGCATGAACTGAATCCTAAAAATATGGTGAGTGCAGACACATTCTTTTTTCTTTTTATGTAGCTACTAAAAAGAAGCAGTAGTTGTAATGGTTGTAACAGTAGCATCACCGAGGAAAAGTTGTCACTGTCTCCTAAAAGTTGTGTTGTTTTAGAGAATAATAAGACCCTCAAGACCCTTGGGCCCTGGTTGACTCGTTCTTAGTCGTTTCAGGAGGAACAGCTTGACGTTATGAGGTAGAGCCAGGTGTCAGTGGATTCCTCATCACTTACAGTGACATGGCGTGGTGGAAATGTCTGTGCTAGATGGTCTGTTTCACCATCTCTAGTGCTAAGCAGAAGGACAGCATTAGACAGAAGGAGGAGTTGCGTGAGGACAGTCAGCCTTTGAAGTGTGTTGCAGAGGTGGTGTAGGTGGTTCTTGCCCAGTCTTGTCCACTCTCCAGTGTAGCATCACTCATGTTTGTTAAAATAAATCAGGCATGGATCAGTGAGTAATTTAAAACTCATGGGCCAGATTCCACTAAATAGACAGTACTACTATGACTCCTGCTGTACACTGGCTGCTTCAAATCCCACTAGACCCCCACTGCCTGCTGTCTGCTGGCTATTACAACTCCAACCAGTCCACCATTTCGTGCTGTCTTCTGGTTAATACAACTCCCACCAGTCCACCACTCCCTGCTGTCTGCTGGCTACTACTTGTAGCACTAGTCAACCACGGCCTGTTTTCCGCTGGATACTACAACTCCCATTAGTCCACCACTTCCTGCTGTCTGCTAGCTAATAAAAATCCAACTAGTCAACCACTGCCTGCTGTCTGCTGGCTACTACAGTGCAACCCGTCCACCACAGCCTGATGTCTGCTGGCTACAACAACCATCAGTCCACCATCACCCCTGCTGCTGCTGCTGCTGCTACTACCAGCCAGGCCTACACATACACAACCCATGATCCCCCAAAAAGGGTAATATGAGTTATTTCACCTTTTCAAACAAAATCTATTTCTTATTCACTATTTTGGGACACTAATCCTGTTGCAACTCCCACAAGGAAAAATTTCTGAAATGCTTGGAAAAATCCATGGCACTCAAACCTGTTGTTACTCCTAAAAAAGGGAGAATTTTTGGAAAACTTCTGCTCTGGTCTGCTCGATCTCAGACCAGAGCAGAAGACCCCGGGAGACAGCTGGAGTCAGGTGAGGGGACCTCCGGCCACCATGCTGGATGATCAGATCCCCACGGCAGCGTTACGGGCGATCTGATCATCCATGCCGTAGATGCTTTGCTCTGTATTGATCATCATGGCATCTGAGGGGTTAATGGCGGACATCCGTGCGATCACGGATGTCCGCCATTACCGGCTGGTCCCTGGCTGCTGATAGCAGCCGGGACCTGCCGCGCATGATGCGAGCACCGGTCCGGTGCTCACGGTCATGACGGAGCATAAATGCACGCCATGGTGCGTTAAGTATCACAGCACCATGACGTACATTTACGTCCATTGTCATTAAGGGGCTAACTTAGTCTTAAAAAAAATTACTACTTGAATACATTCCTAGCAGTGTTGTACAGGGCTTTAATGCTCTTAGGCAGTGTTATAAGGCTTTTTTGTTACTGGTTCTTTGCAAACCAAACATTTTCAGAAAGTCTGGCAAGCACACCAAGCAAACTTTTAAAAAGTTCACTCAGCTTTAATCTGTAGGTAAAAGTTAATCACTAGGACTTGCGTCACTTGAAAAAGAAAGGGCACCAGGATGTACTATGGGAAGAAGTCAAGAGATAGTGTAATGACCTGGCCAATGCTCTGCCTGGAAAACTTCAGTCCTTGCATTCGTGCGTTAATATGTTACTTTGACACAAACCATCTACATAGACATTTTATAGGCCAAATACACCCCTTTGTGACAGCGGTATTCAGTAAATGCAGTTGCCTCTTTCAGTAGAATAAGACCCCACTAGCGCATTGTAACCTAGGAACAAAACACTGGTTGTCCACCACAGTCTGGTGGTACAACCTAAATTGACCAAAAAAGTGTAAATCCCCCCCTCCTCTCCCCCCTCCCCCCTTTCTCTTCCTTCTTTCCGTTTCTTCCTCTCTTCTCCTCTCACTTTTCTGCCTACTGCTACCTCTCTTATGCCCCTTTCATTTTTTATCTCTCTCGACTAACTGTCTCACTATTAATAATTGTATTGGATCCTCTATTGATGTTGTCGGATTACTGCTTGGCTATGTGCCCGCCTAGACAATTATTGATCCTATTCTTTGGAATCTTTGGAGTTTTGACAAAACGTGAGGCTTAGTCCCACTGGAGGTCCTGACCGTCTATCATATTTTCTTGTCATATTAGCTTCTTCCATCTGACCAGTGTTGACGTTTCTAGTACTGCATTGTTTATTGTTTATTACCTGTACTGATGTAAACCTTAAATAAACCTTTAATTTGAAAAAAATTAAATAAAAAAAGTGTAAATCACTGGACTGACTCGACCAATCATTGAAATAACCAAAAAAAAAAATGATCATTGTACACAATTCTTATAGAAGATATTACCCAAAAAGGAATCATAATGTAAACCCATGATCATGTAATGAGTCATACTTGTCATTTCAATGCACACATGTCCGTTTTTTTCCACCGGGAGGTGACGGGATTCTCAGGCGACAACTAAATAACAATCCGTTTGGTATGATAAGATGATAGATATCAAACCATACCCAGAAAATCAATACTAAAAAAATATGAAATACACAGAGATAAATAAAAAATCAATAGTGCATATAGAAAGTATATTATGGTAATAACTAATAGGTCATAAAGATAAAAATCGGCTCACAATAAAGCCACTCACAGTCTCCTATGTTAGGATGGCAATGCAGGAGGAGAGTTGAGAGTTTTGCTAGAATGATGCAATTAGTACACTGCTTCAAAAAATAAAGGGAACACTAAGATAACACATCCTAGATCTGAATGAATGAACTAATCGTATGAAATACTTTCGTCTTTACATAGTTGAATGTGCTGACAACAAAATCACACAAAAATGATCAATGGAAATCAAATTTATCAACCCATGGAGGTCTGGATATGGAGTCACACTCAAAATCAAAATGGTAAAACCACACTACAGGCTGATCCAGCTTTGATGTAGTGTCCTTAACCCCTTAACGACCACAGACGTAAATGTACGTCCTGGTTTGGCGGGACTTCCCGCACCAGGACGTACATTTACGTCCTGTGTATGACCGCTAGCATCGGAACGGTGCTCGTGTCATACACGGCAGGTTCGGGCTGCTAGTAGCAGCCGGGGACCCGCCAGTGATGGCCGACATCCGCGATTGCGCGGTTGTCCGCCATTAACCCCTCAGATGCTGTGATCAATACAGATCTGCCGCGGAGATCAGATCATCCAGCATGGTGGCCGGAGGTCCATCACCTTGCTCCAGCGTCTCCCGGGGTCTTCTGCTCTGGTCTGCGATCGAGCAGACCAAAACAGGAGATAGCCGATATTGATGATCAGTGCTATGTCCTATACATAGCACTGAACAGTATTAGCAATCAAAGGATTTCTATAGATATAGCACTGGGGATATAAAAATGGGGATATAAAAATGGGGATATAAAAATTTGAAAAAAAAGTTGAAAAATTTAAAAATAAAGAGTTAAAAAAAAGTGAAAAATCCCCTCTCCCAATAAAAATGAAAATTGTCTGTTTTTCCCATTTTACCCCGAAAAAGCATTTTTTTTAATAAACATATTTGGTATCACCGCGTGCGTAAATGTCCATACTATCAAAATATAATGTTAACTATGCCGTAGACGTAAAAAAAAAATAAAAGTCCAAAAATGCAGCTTTTTTATCACATTTAATAAAAAAAATTATAAAAAATTATCTAAAAGTTTTATATTTGCAAATGTGGTATCGATAAAAAGTACAGATGACGGCTCAAAAAATTAGCCCTCATACCGCCCTATATATGGAAAAATTAAAAAGTTATAGGTGGTCAAAATAGCACGGTTTTAGAGTACTGATTTTGTACAAAAAGTTTTTGATTTTGTTTAATCAGTTAAAATTGGTCACTCAAAAAACAAGCCCTTATATGGGTCTGTAGATGGAAATATAAAGGAGTTATGGATTTTAGAAGGCGAGGAGGAAAAAACAAAAACGCAAAAATAAAATTGACCTGGTCCTTAAGGTGAAAATGGGCTTGGTCCTTAAACGGTTAAAAAAAAAGTCAAAATGAGGCTCAGTAGAGTGTGTGGCCTCCACGTGCCCGTATGAACTCCCTACAACACCTGGGCATGCTTCTAATGAGATGGCGGGTGGTCTCCTAAGGGATGTCCTCCCAGGCCTAGACAAAAGCATCCGACAACTCCTGAACAGTCTGTGGTGCAATGTGGCGTTGGTGGAGCGAGACATGATGTCCCAGATGTGCTCAATCAGATTCAGGTCTGGGAAACGGGTGGGCCAGTCCATAGTATCAATGCCTTCCTCTTGCAGGACCTGCTGACACACTCCAGCCACATGAGGTCTAGTATTGTCTTGCATTAGGAGGAACCCAGGGCCAACCGCACCAGCATATGGTCTCACAAGGGGTCTGAGGATCTCATCTTGGTACCTAATGGCAGTCAGGCTACCTCTGGCAAGCACATGGAGGGCTGTGCGACCCCCCAAAAAATGCCACACCATTACTGACCTAGCACCAAACCGGTCATGCTGGAGGATGTTGCAGGCAGCAGAACGTTTTCCACAGCGTCTCTAGACTCTGTTACATCTGTCACATGTGCTCAGTGAAAACCTGCTTTCATCTGTGAAGAGCACAGGGCGCCAGTGGAAAATTTGCCAGTCTTGGTGTTCTCTGGCAAATGCCAAATGTCCTGTACGGTGTTGGGCTGTAAGCACAACCCCCGCCTGTGGATGTCGGGCCCTCATACCACCCCCATGGAGTCTTTTTCTGACCGTTTGAATGGACACATGCACATTTGTGGCCTGCTGGATGTAATTTTGCAGGGCTCTGGCTGTGCTCCTCCTGCTCCTCCTTGCACAAAGGTGGAGATAGCGGTCCTGCTGCTGGGTTGTTGCCCTCCCACGGCCTACTCCACGTCTCCTGATGTACTGGCCTGTCTCCTGGTAGCGCCTCCATGCTCTGGACACTACGCTGACAGGCACAGCAAACCTTCTTGCCACAGCTCGCATCGATGTGCCATTCTGGATGAGCTGCACTACCTGAGCAACTTGTGTGGGTTGTAGACTCCGTCTCATGCTACCACAAGAGGGAAAGCACCACCAGCATTCAAAAGTTACCAAAACATCAGCCAAGAAGCAAAGGAACAGAGAAGTGGTCTGTGGTCACCACCTTCAGAACCACTCTTTTATTGGGGGTGTCTTGCTAATTGCCTATCATTTCCACCTGTTGTCTGTTCCATTTGCACAACAGCATGTGAAATTGATTGTCAATCAGTGTTGCTTCCTGAGTGGACAGTGTGATTTCACAGAAGTGTGATTGACTTGGAGTTACAGTGTGTTGCTTAAGTGTTCCCTTTATACACATATATATATATATATATATATATATATATATATATATATATATATATATATATATATATCTGTGTGTGTGTGTGTGTTTGTGTGTATTTTTTCCCATAATATCTCTTCTATATTTCCATACATTTTTCGAACTTATTCATGGATTGTATTTTGCATAATCTTTTATTCCAACTGAAAGGCGTTTATCATTTTACAGTGTTTTTATAATTGAATACTTATGTATGGGCTCTTGAAGCAGAAACCAGTAGAGTCTACAGCTCAAATACAAAGGTGTGAGAAATGTATCAGACGCTGATCAGCAAGATGCACCAAGTACTGCTCTGCTGCATGAAGAAGGAATATGAATAGCAATGGAATGGACGGCTCGCTGGTACTGTACTCCAGTGTGAAAGATAAGCTTCATTCAATCATGTGCATGTGACTTTGACAGCTTCTAAGCTCCGTACTGCACAGATCAAATTAACCTTATTTATGCTGTAGTAGAAAATGTCTTCCCCACATATATATATATATATTCATATATCTGACTTTTATAGGGAATGTGTGGATTTAAAAAACACAAAGTACTTGACAATGGATGTATATTGCTTAAAGCGAGCCTGTCACTAGAACAGTCCCCTTTCAGGGTATATTCACACATGGCAGTGTCAGAACCTGTAGGGTTAAAAGGTTCTGACAGGTTCTTTGTTTGTTTTTGTTGCCAGGTTACGGTTAGCTGTCTGACTGGTCAGCTGACTTTTGATGAGAGCCCCTGCTGGGTTGCCAGTTTAACCAGGCGGTTTGCTCTCATTCAGTGCCTGCGAAAGAGTCCAACTCCTGTAGCTAGCGATTTACCCTGTTCATTCTTGTTTATCCGGTATCTGTGACTTTTGGGTCATCTTCTTGACTTCTCTCTGGTATTAGTGATTTTGTACTTTGACAACTCCTGGTTTGGATGCGGATACTGGACATTGACTTATTGTGTGAGTGTTTTAGTTTTGCTTCTGTTAGTCTGTCTGCTCCCTTCTGTACCCTGACCTGTGTCTGTATTATTGTAGTTTATTATTTTGACAGTGACTCCCATCACTTGTCTAGGGAGGGACTGTCACCGTGGTTATGGACCCGTCACCAAGGGCGGATATGTAAGTAGGCAGTGATAGGGGGAGTGGGCAAGAATAGTGTTGTCACGATGCCGGCTGGCAGGAGGTGGATCCTCTGTGCCAGAGAGGGATTGGCGTGGACCGTGCTAGTGGACCGGTTCTAAGTCACTACTGGTATTCACCAGAGCCCGCCGTAAAGCGGGATGGTCTTGCTGCGGCGGTAGTGACCAGGTCGTATCCACTAGCAACGGCTCAACCTCTCTGACTGCTGAAGATAGGCGCGGTACAAGGGAGTAGACAGAAGCAAGGTCGGACGTAGCAGAAGGTCGGGGCAGGCAGCAAGGATCGTAGTCAGGGGCAACGGCAGGAGGTCGGAACACAGGCTAAGAACACACAAGGGAACGCTTTCACTAGGCACAAGGGCAACACACTAATTAGAACCACTGCGCCAATCAGCGGCGCAGTGGCCGTTTAAATCGCAGAGACCCGGCGCGCGCGCGCCCTAGGGAGCGGGGCCGCGCGCGCCGGGACAGGACCGACGGAGAGCGAGTCAGGTACGGGAGCCGGGGTGCGCATCGCGAGCGGGCGCCACCCGCATCGCGAATCGCATCCCGGCTGGAGGTGGTATCGCAGCGCACCCGGTCAGCGGATCTGACCGGGGCGCTGCAGTAACGAGAGTGTAGCGAGCGCTCCGGGGAGGAGCGGGGACCCGGAGCGCTCGGCGTAACAGTACCCCCCCCCTTGGGTCTCCCCCTCTTTTTAGCGGAGAGCCATACCTTGTCTCCGGGAGAAAAAATGGGGGGAGCTCTTCTTCTCTTATCAGCAAACTTCTTCATGCGTGATGAAGCCTGTAAGAGAGAATTTTGGGTCTCTTTCCATATGGTGGAAAGATCACGAGTTATTTCATCCACAGCGGGCAAACCAGAGGGCAAGGGAGTAGGGAGGGGGGGAAGAGGGTGAAAGAGACCAGCAGGCTTCTGGCGAGGAGTCTTGTCCCGGGCACAGACAGTGCAGGCCCGCACAAAATCAACAACATCCGTCTCCAGAGTCGGCCACCAATAGAGACGAGAGATGAGTTACACGGATTTCTTGATGCCCGCATGGCCTGCGAGATGGGAGGAGTGACCCCATTTGAGGATTCCGAGGCGTTGGCATGGAGAGACGAAGGTCTTCCCTGGAGGAGTTTGCCTGATGGAGGCTGGAGAAGTGGAGATCAGGCAGTCAGGAGGAATGATGTGTTGCGGAGAGAGCTCTACTTCTGAGGCATCCGAGGAACGAGAGAGAGCATCGGCCCTGATGTTCTTATCGGCAGGGCGAAAGTGAATTTCAAAATTAAACCGGGCAAAGAACAGAGACCACCTGGCCTGGCGAGGATTCAGCCGTTGGGCAGACTGGAGATAGGAGAGATTCTTGTGATCGGTGTAAATAATAACTAGAAATTTAGATCCCTCCAGCAGATGCCTCCATTCTTCAAGTGCTAATTTAATGGCCAGTAGCTCTCGATCCCCGATGGAGTAGTTCCTCTCCATTTTGGCATAAAGTTGATTGTCACGAAGTCTCTGAAGAACCATGCGGACATGCTGGCGGTGTTCTTCTAGGTTGGCAGAAAAAATCAGAATATCGTCCAGATACACAACAACACAGGAATATAAGAGATCTCGAAAAATTTCATTAACAAAGTCTTGGAAGACGGCAGGGGCGTTGCACAGGCCAAAGGGCATGACCAGATACTCAAAGTGTCCATCTCTAGTGTTAAATGCCGTTTTCCATTCATCCCCCTCCCTGATGCGGATGAGATTATAAGCACCTCTTAAGTCCAGTTTGGTAAAGATGTGGGCACCTTGGAGGCGATCAAAGAGTTCAGAGATAAGAGGTAGAGGGTAGCGGTTCTTTACCGTGATTTTATTAAGACCTCGGTAGTCAATGCAAGGACGTAGGGAGCCATCTTTTTTGGACACAAAGAAAAATCCAGCTCCGGCAGGAGAGGAGGATTTGCGGATAAACCCCTTTTTTAAATTTTCCTGGATGTACTCAGACATAGCAAGAGTCTCTGGGGCGGACAGAGGATGAATTCTGCCCCGGGGTGGAGTAGTGCCCGGCAGGAGGTCAATAGGACAGTCATAAGGCCTGTGAGGAGGTAGAGTCTCAGCTTGTTTTTTGCAAAACACATCAGCAAAGTCCATATAGGCCTTAGGGAGACCGGTTACAGGGGGAACCACAGGGTCACGGCAGGGAGTACTGGGAACCGGTTTAAGGCAGTCCTTGAAGCAAGAGATACCCCAGCTCTTGATCTCCCCCGTGGACCAATCCAGGGTTGGGGAATGGCGTTGGAGCCACGGTAGTCCAAGGAGAATTTCGGAAGTGCAATTGGGCAGGACCAAGAACTCAATTTTTTCTTGATGAGGTCCGATGCACATTAGAAGGGGCTCCGTGCGGTAACGTATGGTACAGTCCAATCTTCCATTGTTAACACAATTGATGTAGAGGGGCCTGGCGAGACTGGTTACCGGGATGTTGAACCTGTTGACGAGAGAGGCCAAAATAAAGTTTCCTGCAGATCCGGAATCCAAGAAGGCCATAGTAGGGAAGGAGAAGGTAGATGCAGATATCCGCACAGGCACAGTAAGACGTGGAGAAGCAGAGTTGACATCAAGGACTGTCTCACTTTTGTGCGGAGTCTGCGTGCGTCTTTCCAGGCGGGGAGGACGGATAGGACAATCCTTCAGGAAGTGTTCGGTACCGGTACAGTACAGGCAGAGATTCTCCATGCGGCGTCGTGTCCTCTCTTGAGGTGTCAGGCGAGACCGGTCAACTTGCATAGCCTCCACGGCGGAAGGCACAGGAACGGATTGCAGGGGACCAGAGGAGAGAGGAGCCGGGGAGAAAAAATGCCTCGTGCGAACAAAGTCCATATCCTGGCGGAGCTCCTGACGCCTTTCGGAAAAACGCATGTCAATGCGAGTGGCAAGATGAATGAGTTCATGTAGATTAGCAGGAATTTCTCGTGCGGCCAGAACATCTTTAATGTTGCTGGATAGGCCTTTTTTAAAGGTCGCGCAGAGGGCCTCATTATTCCAGGATAGTTCAGAAGCAAGAGTACGGAATTGTATGGCGTACTCGCCAACGGAAGAATTACCCTGGACCAGGTTCAGCAGGGCAGTCTCAGCAGAGGAGGCTCGGGCAGGTTCCTCAAAAACACTACGAATTTCCGAGAAGAAGGAGTGTACAGAGGCAGTGACGGGGTCATTGCGGTCCCAGAGCGGTGTGGCCCATGACAGAGCTTTTCCTGAGAGAAGGCTGACTACGAAAGCCACCTTAGACCTTTCAGTAGGAAACTGGTCCGACATCATCTCCAAGTGCAGGGAACATTGTGAAAGAAAGCCACGGCAAAACTTAGAGTCCCCATCAAATTTATCCGGCAAGGATAGTCGTAGGCCTGAAGCGGCCACTCGCTGCGGAGGAGGTGCAGGAGCTGGCGGAGGAGATGATTGCTGAAGCTGTGGTAGTAGCTGCTGTAGCATCACGGTCAGTTGAGACAGCTCGTGGCCTTGTTGCGCTATCTGTTGTGAGTGCTGGGCGACCACCGTGGTGAGGTCAGCGACATCTGGCAGAGGTACTTCAGCGGGATCCATGGCCGGATCTACTGTCACGATGCCGGCTGGCAGGAGGTGGATCCTCTGTGCCAGAGAGGGATTGGCGTGGACCGTGCTAGTGGACCGGTTCTAAGTCACTACTGGTATTCACCAGAGCCCGCCGTAAAGCGGGATGGTCTTGCTGCGGCGGTAGTGACCAGGTCGTATCCACTAGCAACGGCTCAACCTCTCTGACTGCTGAAGATAGGCGCGGTACAAGGGAGTAGACAGAAGCAAGGTCGGACGTAGCAGAAGGTCGGGGCAGGCAGCAAGGATCGTAGTCAGGGGCAACGGCAGGAGGTCGGAACACAGGCTAAGAACACACAAGGGAACGCTTTCACTAGGCACAAGGGCAACACACTAATTAGAACCACTGCGCCAATCAGCGGCGCAGTGGCCCTTTAAATCGCAGAGACCCGGCGCGCGCGCGCCCTAGGGAGCGGGGCCGCGCGCGCCGGGACAGGACCGACGGAGAGCGAGTCAGGTACGGGAGCCGGGGTGCGCATCGCGAGCGGGCGCCACCCGCATCGCGAATCGCATCCCGGCTGGAGGTGGTATCGCAGCGCACCCGGTCAGCGGATCTGACCGGGGCGCTGCAGTAACGAGAGTGTAGCGAGCGCTCCGGGGAGGAGCGGGCACCCGGAGCGCTCGGCGTAACAAGTGTGATCTCCTTCCCTGCCCATACGTGACAGGCAGATTTGTTGCAGAGTTTCTGTTGACTGTTCTATTTATCTAACATTTCTGCAACAAATTTGCCAAATGTGAATATTCCTTTACAATTATTATTACATGAGTGAGAATAATAGTGTCCAATAAAAGGTCTCTAAGAGGGAGATTTATCAAAACCTGTCCAGAGGAAAAGTTGCCCAGTTGCCCATGGCAACCAATCAGATCACTTCTTTCATTTTTAACAAGGCCTCTGCAAAATGAAAGAAGTGATCTGATTGGTTGCTATGGGCAACTGGGCAACTTTTCCTTTGCACAGGTTTTGATAAATCTCCCCCTAAGTTAACCAATCCTTCTGCCGGATAATAGTCTATTTACCTTAATTGTCAAAGTGTTAACCCCTTAAGGATCAAGCCCATTTGAACCTTAAAGGGGTACTCCGGTGAAAACCTCTTTTCTGTTAAATCAACTGGCTCTGGAAAGTTAAACAGATTTGTAAATTACTTCTTTTAAAAAATCGTAATCCTTCCTGTACTTACTAGCTGCTGAATACTACAGAGGAAATTCTTTTCTTTTTGGAATGCTCTCTGATGACATCACGACCAAAGTGTTCTTTGCTGAAGTTATAATGATAAGTCTTTATTCATTGTTATCCTTAGTGGGATTTAAACCCAATGCCCCAGCACTGCAAGGCAGCAGTGCTGACCAATAAGCCACCATGCTTCCCTTAACATACATCTGCTATCCACGGTTGATAAAATGGACAGTGATGTCAGCAGAGAGCACTGTGCTTGTGATGTCATCAGTGTTCCAAAAAGAAAGGAATTTCCTCTGTAGCATTCAGCAGCTAATAAGTACTGGAAGGATTAAGATTTTTTAATAGAAGTAATTTATGTTTAAATATGTTTAACTTTCTGGCACCAGTTGATTTAAAAGAAAAAAGGTTTTCACCGGCGTACCCCTTTAAGGACAAGGCCAATTTTATTTTCAATTTTCATTTTTTCCTCCTCGCCTTCTAAAATCCATAACTCTTTTCTATTTCCATCTACAGACCCATATAAGGGCTTGTTTTTTGCGTGAACAATTGTACTTTGTATTGAAACCTCTCATTTTACCATAAAATGTATGGCGAACCCATAATTTTTTTTAGGGAGGAAATTTAAATGAAAGCCAAAATGTTGCACATTTTAAGGGTTTTGTTTTCACACTGTAAACTTTACGGTAAAAATTACATGTGTTCTTTATTCCGTGGGTCAATACAATTAAAATGATAGATATTAGATACATGGCTAGATACTTTTATATTTTTGTACCGCTTAAAAAAAATCTAAAACTTTTTGTACAAAATCAGTAATCTAAAATCGCTCTTTTTTAACCACCTATAACGTTTTCATTTTTCCATATATAAAGCAGTATGGGGCTCATTTTTTGCACCGTTATATATACTTTTTATTGATACCTGATTGATTGCATGTATGCATTTTTTTGGGAATAAAATGTGACAAAAAAGCAGCATTTTTAGACTTAAAAAAAAAGTTTTTAAGTTTATGCTGTTCACCGTACGGGATCATTAACATTATATTTGAAAGTTTGGACATTTACGCACATGGCGATACCAAATATGTTTACAAAAAAAAATTATACTTTTTGGGGGGTAAAATGGGAAAAACGGCCAATTTTCATTTTTATTGGGAGAGAGGATTTCTCACTTTTTTGTTACTTTTTATTTTTACATTTTTCAACTTTTTTTTTACACTTATGTCCCCATAGGAGACTATCTATAGCAATAATTTGATTGCTAATACTGTTCAGTGCTATGCATAGGGCATAGCACTGATCAGTATTATCGGTGATCTTCTGCTCTTGTCGGCTCGATCTCAGACCAGAGCAAAAAACCCCTGGAGACGGACAGAGGCAGGTGAGGGGACCTCCGTCCGCCATTACAGATGATTGGATCCCCGCGGCAGCGCTGCGGGCGATCCGATCATCTATTTTAACATGCGCACTGCCACAGATGCCATGATCTGTACTGATCATGGGATCTGAGGAGTTAATGGCGAACATTTAATTTATTTTTATTTTCAGATTTTTTTAATGTATTTTAAGTTCTATGCATTATTGTCAGACATCTCTGTTAACATTAGCTCAGAGATAAGGCTTTCAGTAGCTATGTGGAAATAGGAAACTGATGTTCCAAGATGCCTCACTGACGTATAAAAGAGAGTGTTGTGAGCATGCTTCATGACCTATGCAAAGTTCACTGTGCATGAAGGGGGAGGTGAGCTGATGGATCCTGTGTAATCTGCCTCCAGGTGTATAATAGGGATGTTATCTTCCATTGGCTGCTGAGAAGGGAACTGTACAGAATAGGTGTCATCCTGTTGTGATGCTCGGTACTTAGTGGGAAAACTGCAAGATTTCAAGTTTTTTAATTTTTTTTATTGTCAATGACATTGACAAAGGAACATAGAAAGTAGTGTATTTTCAAAGGGTTTATTCTAACATCAAAAGTTCTCTCCTATCCATAAGGCATAACTAGTTTATTGGTGTAGGTTTGAGAACTGGGACCACCATTGATCCCAAAAATGGAGGTCAAATGTCTTCTGAATGAATGGTAAAAATCCCAGGAATTTAACCCCAGCAACAGCTAGTTATGCTAAATCATGTGGGAATATGTCATCATAAAATGACTTATTGTTTAAGTCAACTTTTTACGTTAATCATATTTTTAAAGAATTTTTGGTGATTTTTTATTTTCCATTTTAATATCTATTTTTAATATTTATTTATCTACAAAAACAAGAAGGTAGCAGCACACCATAAAATTCAATAGAGGTGGGGATCCCAGGTCACAAGAGATGTCGCAAATTGTTTGCCGGCGAACAGTTCCCGGCGAATTTAGCATGTTCGTGTTCGCATCGCCAGCGAACATATGTGAAGTTCGATCCGCCCCCTATACTTTAACATTGCAGTAAACTTTGACCCTGTGAGTCAGAGTCAGCAGACACATTACAGCCAATCAGCAGCAGTCCCTGCCTTCCAGACCCTCCTACCTCCTGCACATACGCCATTTTACCTTCATTCGGCATGTTGCCGGCTTAGGAAGTGGAGGGTTAGAGAAGCTGCTCCTGCTGTATAGGGAAAGCGATAGCTAGGTTGCTGCTAGGTGGTGTATTCAGGGTCCAGTTTACTTCTAAAGCACTAGTGTAACATTTGCTTTAAGGACAGCAACCAAAAAAGCCCTTTTTAGGGCTGAAAGATATCAGTCCGTGTCTTGCAACAGCTGGAGGCACCCTGGTTGGGAGGGAACCACTGGTTAGAAGGGGTACTCCAGAATCAAACTTAAATTCCTTCAAGCAACTAATTACTACAGTATTCAAAGGGCTGAAAGATATCAGTCCGTGTGTTTTGCAACAGCTGGAGGCACCCTGGTTGGGGACCACTGCTTAAAAGGGGAACTCCGTTGGCAAGCTTTTTCTTTAACCCCTTAAGGACTCAGGGTTTTTCAGTTTTTGCACTTTCTTTTTTTCCTCCTTACATTTTAAAAATCATAACCCTTTCAATTTTCCACCTAAAAATACATATTTTGGCGTATTTTTTGCGTCACCAATTCTACTTTGCAGTGACATTAGTCGTTTTACCCAAAAATTCACGGCGAAATGGAAAAAAAATCATTGTGCGACAAAATCGAAGAAAAAACGCCATTTTGTAACTTTTGGGGGCTTCCGTTTCTACGCAGTGCATATTTTGGTAAAAAATGACACCTTATGATTATTCTGTAGGTCCATACGGTTAAAATGATACCCTACTTATATAGGTTTGATTTTGTTGTACTTCTGGAAAAAATCATAACTACATGCAGGAAAATTTATACTTTTAAAAATGTCATCTTCTGACCCCTATAACTTTTTTATTTTTCCACGTACAGGGCGGTATGAGGACTCATTTTTTGTGCCGTGATCTGATGTTTTTATCGGTACAATACAAAGCCGTCAACGAATATTTGTATGACCGGGGTGCTAGGACATCATCTGCAGAGCTGGGAATTTTTTTGCCACGTTACTGGAGGCTCATGCGCAATGCCTGTAGGCTCATGCATCCTTTTGAGGAGGTGACAAACCTGGTCAGTCGCACCGAAGGCACCATCAGCGACATTATACCGTTTGTTTTCTTCCTGGAGCATGCCCTGTGAAGAGTGCTGGATCAGGCAGTAGATGAGCGTGAAGAGAAAGAGTTGTGGACACCATCACCACCAGAAACAGCCTTATCAGCATCGCTTGCTGGACCTGCGGCAACGCTGGAAGAGGATTGTGAGGAAGAGGAGTCAGAGGAGGAATGTGGCTTTGAAGAGGAGGAGGAAGACCAACCACAGCAGGCATCCCAGGGTGCTCCTTGTCACCTATCTGGTTCCCGTGGTGTTGTACGTGGCTGGGGGGAAGAAGATTATACCTTCCCTGACATCACTGAGGACGAGGAATGGGACATGAGTAGCTCGACATCCGTCCATGTGCAAATGGGGTCTTTCATGCTGTCGTTCCTGTTGAGGGATCCCCGTATAAAAAGGATGAAGGAGAACAACCTGTACTGGGTGTCCACGCTACTAGACCACCTGTATAAACATAAAGTGCCTGACATGTTACCGCATTACAACAAGGCGGAAAGGATTCAGCAGGTCCAAAATAAATTAAGAAGTATGCTGTACACAGCGTATAAGGGTCATGTCACAGCATAACAGGGATCTAACAAGGGAAGAGGTGAAAGTAATCCTCCTCCTCCTCCCACGAACACGCCGGCAAGGACAGGAAGCTGTACAGACAAGCTGTTGATGGAGGACATGCAGAGCTTTTTAAGTCCTACGCATCGCCACAGCCCTTCGGGGTCCACCATCTGAGAACGACTTGACCGACAGGTAGCAGACTAGCTGGCCTTAACCGCAGATATCGACACTCTGAGGAGCGATGAACCCCTTGACTACTGGGTGTGCAGGCTTGACCTGTGGCCTGAGCTATCCCAATTTGTGCTCGAACTTCTGGCCTGTCCCGCTTCAAGTTTCCTGTCAGAAAGGACCTTCAGTGCAGCAGGAGGTATTGTCACTGAGAAGAGGAGTCGCCTTGGTCAAAAAAGTCTGGATTACCTCACCTTTCTTAAGATGAATGAGGGATGGATCCCGAAGGGGCTGACACTGGGCGATACATTTGACTGAACAAGGCCTGATCAGATGACCTGCCTTTGCCTAAAAATGGTCCACACGCTGCTGTATTTGAACTCTGAATGCCGGATGACTTGTGTGACTTATCCGCCACCAACTAGGGTTCAAGCCGCAATGTTTTAGGGCACTTTCTGCCTGGCGAAACAAACAGAAATTTTTATGGCGGCTGCGACAATACACAATTTTTCATCCATGTGCACATGCCTAATTTTTCTGGCCTCTGCTGCTGCAATTTTTCTGGCTGCTGCAATTTTTCTGGCTGCTGCTACAGATGCGGCTGCAACAATACCAAATTTTTCAGGCATGTGTACATGCCTAATTTTTCTGGTACTCTCTGCTGACATCTCTGTCCATTTTAGCAACCGTGGATATTAGATGTATGCTAAGGGTAGCATGGTGGCTCAGAGGTTAGCACTGGTGCCTTGGGTTCAAATCCCACTATGTGCTGCCTAATAAGGGGGAATCTTATGTGCTGCCTAAAGGGGAGCTTTAACTATGTGCTGACTAGCATGGGGGAAGCTAACTATGTGATGCCTAAAGGGGGGATCTATCTATGTAAGGGCTAAAGCACATTATTCAAAAACATTTAGGAATAATAATACATTTGACTGAACAAGGCCTGATCAGATGAGCTGCCTTGGCCTAAAAATGGTCCACACACTGCTGTATTTGAACTCTGAATGCCGGATGACTTGCGTGACTTATCCGCCACCAACTAGGGTTCAAGCCGCATTGTTTTAGGGCACTTTCTGCCTGGCAAAACAAACAGAAATGTTTCAGGCCGCTGCTACAGCAGCGGCTGCGACAATACCAAATTTTCCAGCCAGGTGTACATGCCTAACTTTTCTGGCCTCTGCTGCTGCACTTGTTATGGTGCTGCAATTTTTATGGCCGCTGCTACACCTGCGACAATACCAAATTTTCCAGCCAGGTGTACATGCCTAATTTTTCTGGCCTCTGCTGCTGCACTTTTTCTGGTGCTGCAATTTTTCTGGCTGCTGCTACAGATGCGGCTGCGACAATACCCAATTTTTCATCCATGTGTACATGCCTAATTTTTCTGGCCTCTGCTGCTGCAATTGTTATGGTGCTGCAATTGTTCTGGCCGCTGCTACAGCAGCGGCTGCGACAATACCAAATTTTCCAGCCAGGTGTACATGCCTAACTTTTCTGGCCTCTGCTGCTGCACTTGTTATGGTGCTGCAATTTTTATGGCCGCTGCTACACCTGCGACAATACCAAATTTTCCAGCCAGGTGTACATGCCTAATTTTTCAGGCCTCTGCTGCTGCACTTTTTCTGGTGCTGCAATTTTTCTGGCTGCTGCTACAGATGCGGCTGCGACAATACCCAATGTTTCATCCATGTGTACATGCCTAATTTTTCTGGCCTCTGCTGCTGCAATTGTTATGGTGCTGCAATTGTTCTGGCCGCTGCTACAGAAGCGGCTGCAACAATACCAAATTTTTCAGGCCTTGTGTTCAAATGCCACTATGTGCTGCCTAATATGGGGGAATCTTATGTGCTGCCTAAAGGGGAGCTCTAACTATGTGCTTCCTAACATGGGGGAATCTATGTGCTGTCTAAAGGGGGGAATCTAACTATGTGATGCCTAAAGGGGGTTAAAGCACATTATTCCAAACCATTTAGGAATAATAGGTGCTTTATGCCCTTTATGGATTAAAACCAGACTCTGCATCAACTATGTAATTTTCCATGGGAGTTTTGCCATGGATCCCCCTCCAGCACGCCACAGTCCAGGTGTTAGTCCCCTTGAAACAACTTTTAAATCACTATTGTGGCCAGAAAGAGTCCCTGTGGGTTTTAAAATTTGCCTGCCCATTGAAGTCAATGGCGGCTCGCCCGGTTCGCGAACTTTTGCGGAAGTTTTATGTTCGCGACATCACTACAGGTCACAGGACACCAAACTTGAGATAATCAAAATGAACACTGCAGCACTCCAGAAATTGTGGAAAATCGTGGGTAGTGTCTATTTCATCATGGTCAAGAAGGCAACGTTTCAGCTGCTAGCAAGCAGCCTTTGTCAAGCAATTACACAGTGCAAGTGAAGAGGTATAAGTGTGGTGGAGGTAGTGACATCATTAATTACATCACTCATTTGCATACAGATAATAACAAATGTAAAACACATATAAACAGTGGCGATCAGGGCAGTGATCAAGTAAATTTACAATTCAATTTGATACATACATATATTTAGAAAGTGTACAGAGGTTAGTGTACATTACATAGTGCAGGCAAAGGGAAATAATCAAACATAAAACTCACGGAGGCTCTGGGCGGGTACTGCATGATGAAAACAAAAGCAGCAGCTAGACTAAATGCCATGTATAAATAATAAATGGCAGGTAAGATGGAGCAATAAATACATGATGAGGGTCATAGTACAAACATAGAACATGCAGTGGACACAGCACTCTGGACCCATCTTAGGGTATAAGTCCCCAATCCTAGGGCATTGAGATGTCCCAGGTGGAGTAAAATAGATAATTCAGAGGTCCCAACTAAAGGAGGGAACCCCATGTGCTACCAAATACCCATTCACTGAGGGTGGCATGTGTCATACCCACACCAGAATAATAAGAGAAAGAATAAAAATAAAAAGTACAAAATAAAAGAGCCATGCCCAATATTAAACATGAAAAGTTATAACACACAAAAAATTCCGACTGATCATCGGCCCCTTCTTAAAGATGAAAAATGTGTATCTTGATATTCATGCAGAATCCATCTCGTTGTCTCTGGAGGGAAATAAATAAAGAGGAGATTAAAATCTCAAAATACAGCAGAAAGGGTCCTCTTTCACACATCCAAATACTGGTAAAGTCTATAACATCAGACACTAGCATGCACTTCCAGTTTTGTTGTGTACATTTTATTGTGTCCGTGTAATCTTTTATATGTTGGCGAGACTACCAGAGAATTTTGTGTACAGTTTAATCAACACTGTTACACGATACGCAAAGGTAGACTTGACCTCCCTGTACCTAAACATTTTGTGGAACACGGACACACTAAGCGTGATTTGAGATTCGTCCTCATAGATCATATTCCACCATTAAGAAGAGGAGGTGACCGCACGGCAGCCCTTCTCCAATGCAAATTGCGGTGGATTTTTGACCTCTTGACCTTTTGGCCTTAAGGTCAATTTGTCCTCATGGCCTTAATGTAGATTTCTCTATTGTGAATATTGCCTAACCTTGTGTTCTCCTTCCACATCTGAATTCTTGTAAATTGTCCACTTCAGTTATGATGATCTTGCATGGTGCGGTTTTTTAAAATTTAATCTCCTCTTTTTTATTTCCTTCCAGAGACAGCAGGACGTATTCTGTGTGAATACCAAGATATACATTTTTCATCTTTAAGAAGGGGCTGATGATCAGCTGGAATTTTGTGTGTTATAACTTTTCATGTTTAATATTGGGCAAGGCTCTTTTATTTTGCACTTTTTATTTTTATCTCATTATTCAAGATTCTTTTGATATTAGCAGGTCATTATTAGCAAGGGTCGTGGATGGATGCAATGGTGAGTGGGACACTTCTGGCGTGGGTATGACACATGCCACCCTCAATGAATGGGTATTTGGTAGCACATGGAGTTCCCTCCTTTGGTTGGGACCTCTGAACTATCTATTTGCCTCCACCTGGGACATCTCTATGCCCTAGGATTGGGGACTTATACCCTGAGATTGGTCCAGAGTGCTGTGTCCACCACGTGTGCTATGTCTGTACTATGGCCCTCATCATGTATTTATTGCTCCATCTTACCTGGCATTTATTATTTATACATGGTATTTACTACTGTCTAGCTACTACAGCCATCTTGTTGTGCCAGCTGTTATTCTAATGTATGTTCCTTACTATACACTATGGCATCTGGAATATTTGCCAATACATCTTTGCCCTTAGTAGAGCATTTTGCCCTTGTGCCCTTGTGGACACGTTCATCTTTATATGCGCATTTCCAGCTGATTCTCTCGCCCTGCTCACTTCTGCCAAACACGCGCCTGTCACACATTGCCAGCGCTTTTGTTTTCATCATGCAGTATCCACCCAGAGCCACCACAAGTTTAATATTTGATTATTTCCCTTTGCCTGCACTATGTAATGTACACTAACCTCTGTACACTTTCTATAAATATATGCATGTATCAAATTGAATTGTAAATTTACTTGATCTCTGCACTGATCGCCACTGTTTATATCTGTTTTACATTTGTTATTATCCATATGCAAATGAGCGATGTAATTAATGATGTCACTACCTCCACCATACTTATACCTCTTCACTTGCACTGTGTAATTGCTTGAGAAAGGCTGCTTGCTAGCAGCTGAAACGTTGCCTTGTTGACCATGATGGAATTAACGCTACCCACGATTTCCCACAATCTCTAGAGTGCTGCAGTGTTCTTTTTGCTTATATCTACTGTATCTATCTAGTGATTACAGATGTAATTATGACTATCTAAAAAACATTATGGTCATCTAAAACCAGTCTTAAATACTGCATAGAGATGGTCAACTGAAGCCAATGCACAACGTTAAAAGTGTCGGTGGGATAGAATTATTTTCCTCTGGCCATTTGGCTGACAATATTTGGATACAGTACAGTAGATCACGGGTGTCATTAGGCTTTACAATTTGGGGTCAATGCCTTGGTTAAACAGGTCACTTTTCTTTCTCGGGGGTGCACATCTTCACATGATAGAAGAAGGACAGTAGCTTGTGGTGGATCTCACACAAAGAGTTAAACATAGCTGTGGCCCCTAATGTCATGGAAGCACGACTATCTTACTTTGTGTAGTTATGTCAAAGATTGAAGGATGTGCCAGCCTGACCGATCGAATACAAAGGGCAGTGTATTGCAGGATTGTGAATATATACATGTGTGTGCATAAACGATACGTGTATAAATGTATGTATGCATGTGTGTGTATACATTTATTTATGTCTGTGTGTATATGGTGTATGCATGCACATATGTTTGAATAGATCTGTTTTGTCTATGTTCTTTAATTGGACAGTAAAAAGTAGAGAAATGTATATATTAGAATAGAGTCACACATGGCATATCTTTTGCATATTTTTCACGCAGTGTGCCCATGTACAAAATCTGCAGAATATACAATAGCAACAGAGTAGACAACATTTAAAAAAATTCATCCACATGCTGCTGATTAATAAAACACCCAAAACATGTACATTTTGTTGAAAAAAAATATATATAATCTGCAGCTGCTGAGACATAGTGGCAGATTTATCAAAAATGTCTTAAAGAAAGATTAACTTTGTTGCCAATAGCAACTAATCGTAGCATAGGTTTCATTTTACCAGAGCTCTTTAAGACATGAAAGCTGAACTGTGATTGGTTGTTATGGGCAACAAGTTATTAACAATTTGTTATTTACAAGTTGCTATAAGTTATTAACAAGTTGTTATGGGTTTTCATTAAGACACTTTTAATAATTTTACTCCTATGTGTTATTCGTTTATTTAGTATTAGTATCATTACTACTTATTTACATAATCTGCCTTGAAATCTGCAGTGAAATACAGAAACTAAAACAAAATGTGTGAAGGAGGCATTAGATTTCTATAGGCAGCAGCTGTAACTTGGTCTCTCAGTGATTAGGTATTCCCTCTTCCTCATTGTGTGCATGCATGTGTTGGGGGGGGGATTCTGATAAATAGAAAAAGAAGGTTGTTTCTCATTGTCATGGGCACTATTCTTCTTATGGGAAAAATGTAAATGACAATTATACTTTAACATTATATGAACAATTGTTATGTGGCAAAACATGGTTTTGCTCTATGGGCTTATACAATTACAATGAAGTACATTGTTTTTCATACCTTTTTAAATAGAATTATTTAATGATGGTACACTTGCAGCATGTTTTTTTTTTTCCTGTGGAAAGTTATATTTAAGTCCAATAGAGACGTTAATGAGCAAAGAAACAAGTGACCATATTCAGAGAATGCAGTTTATGAAGAATATATATATATATATATATATATATATATATATATATATATACAAACACACCAGAAACAAAAGGCTTTGTATGTATTCCATTTTACTATGGATTTTAATGTGACATCTGGTTGCAGAGTTACAGTTACAGTACAAAGGGAAGCATACAGAGTTAGTGACAATGGTGAAGATGAATAGGATGTTTCACCTACTGTATTCTGATATATCAGGCGACATTGCATAATAATTTGTACTGTTAAAATTAACAATAGTTTTTTCACATTATGTTATGTTGTGGGACTTAGTCCAAAAAATTAAAAGTTTTCTCCATCATTCTGCACTCAATACCCCATGATGACTATAACGCTCCAAGGGGTGTGAACCCTGTGTGTCACTTACCGAGTTCTTTTTAGCCAGAATCCAGATCATGGAAACGGCTTTGGCTAATTGACAGCTGGAAGAAGCAGATCAGGAATTCTGGAAGGAGAGGTCACCACAGAAGGAGCTGGCTGACACCAGATGGCGCTGGTTAGCATCAGGACTGAAAACTTTCTTTGAGAAAGCCCGGTCAGCGGGCGAAACATCAGTTTAGGAGGCAATTACATTTTAATATCGGCACCTCTAGCGGCACTAACAATAGTATAACTAAACAGTGACACAGTGTGTTTGCATAGGCTGTCAGGCACTGCAGCGCTGACAGTAGTGGCACACTGCTTAACTGTATGATTCTCACTAAGTGACAAGCAAAGTTGCACTGATGTGCACGCACCTTAGGTGGCCGGAATTTTAATATATAATTTCTCACTGTATACATGAGAGCACAAAAAAAAAAAAATCTTATATCAATATTAAATAAAAGTTACATTTTAAACTTGGACTGTAGGCAGTCTCTAGTTTAGGGCAGTCCTGAGGGGCTTGTCCCTAAAATTGTGTATCAAATTCTTCTAAGGCCATCTTGACAGCTAGCAGTTCTCCATCGCCAATGGTGTAGTTTCTCTCTGCAGAAGAACAAAGTTTGGAGAAAAAACCACAAGTGATAAATCTTCCTTTTGGATTTCTCTGCAACAGAACTTCTCCAGCACCAACAGAAGTGTCCACTTCAAGGAAGAATTTTTTGAAGTGTCAGGATGATGAATAACTGGTGAAGCAGCAAAACAGTATTTTAGTTGCAAGAAGGCAGATTCCGCCTCAGAGGTCAGCTTTTTAGCATTCACTCCCTTCTTAATAAGGGCAGAAATAGGAGCGGTGAGAGAAGAGAAGTGTGGGAGGAACTTCCTGTAGAAGTTGGTAAAACGAAGGAATCTTTGGATTGCACGAAGACCCTGTGGATGAGGCCAATTCAGGACAGCGAAAACTTTGTCAGGATCCATCTGCAAACCGGAGACAGAGATGATGTATCCCAGGAAGGGCAAAGAAGACTGTTCAAAGATACATTTCTCGAATTTAGCATACAGTCTATTCTCCCTCAGTTGCTGTAGAACTTGACGCACCAGTTTTCTGTGAGTGGACAAGTCAGGGGAGTAGATTAATATGTCATCCAGGTACACTACTATGCAGGAGTACAGCAGATCTCTGAAGATATCATTCACAAATTCCTGGAAGGCTGGAGGTGCATTACAGAGGCCAAGGGCATGACCAAGTATTCCTAATGGCCATCACAAGTGTTGAAAGCCGTCTTCCATTTGTCGCCTTCACGGATTCGGATCAGGTTATGCGGCCCTCGCATATCCAACTTGGTAAAGATCCAGGTGCCACGAATATGGTCAAAAAAGTTCAGAGATTAGTGGCAGAGGATACTTATTCTTTACAGTAATCTTATTTAGTCCACGATAGTCTATGCATGGTTGCAGAGAGCCACCTTTCTTAGCCACAAAGAAGAATCTGGCTCTCGACGGAGAGGTGGACTTACAGATTAACCCCCTCTCAAGGTTTTCTTTAATGTATTCAGACATAGACTGAGTCTCGGGTAAAGACAGTGGCAACTTGAAACTTGATGGAAGTAGTCACATACTGAATAGGTTTAGGCAGAGACAGTCCATTTACTATAGTTGCAATTACTCGCTTCGCAAAACGAGTGGTAGGTATCTGGTACTGAGAGACTAGAGCTTGGCTCACGAAATTCCCAGTAGCTCCGGAATCCAGGAAAGCAGATACAGGAATACTGGATTTGGCAAAGGACAGGACCACTGGAACCAGAAGTTTTTGAGAATTGTCACTTGCGCATAGCTAGGGTCACTTCTCCCAACGAACCTAGGCACTGAAGTTTTCCGCCTTCTGGGGACAGGTACAGACTATGGGACCTTTTCCCCCACAGTACAGACATAGTTCTTCTGCGGGTAGCCCGGGTGACTAGAGAGTCCAGTGAGACAGGAAGGTCCCTTCAAGTGAGCTCATCCTTAATGCGGTCACAGAGACCCTCCCAGAAAACAGCTTGCTGGGCCTCATCCTTCCAGGACAACTTAGCAGCCAAGTTGGTGAACTGGATTGCATACTGTCCCATGGTTAAGGAGCCTTGTCTGAGGCAGAGGAGAGCAAAGGCAGCAGACAAGGCACGGCCTGGTTCTGCAAACACAGTGCAGATGATAGACAGGAAAGTTGGTAGGCTTGTAGTCTCTGGATCGCTACGCCCCCATATTGGATTATCCCAGGCTAGAGCCTCTCCCAAAAGTAGCGAGACAATGAATGCTACCATCATCCTTTCAGACCGTAACTTGTCACTCTGCAGTTCAAAGTGGATCATGCACTGGTTCAGAAATCCACGGCAGGACTTTGGATCTCCACTCTAGCGAGAAGGCAATGGTAACTGAATGCTGGATACGCCATGTTAGGAACACGTTGCCACATGAACCACAGGAGTTGCTTGGACTTCTGGTGCAGCTGGAACTGAAGTATGCAGAGCATCCAGACAGGTAGAAATTGTGTTCATAAACTGCAGCAGTTGCTCCTGGCAATCACTTTGATGTTGCAGCTGTTGATATAGTCCTTGCAGCAAAGACTGGGACTTGCCAGCGTGGTCCTTGGCCTGATCTTAATATAATGCTCCATGCGATGTGAACCCGCTTTGTCACTTACTGAGTTCTTTTTAGCCAGAATCCATATCATGGAAACGGCCTCGGCTAGTTGACTGCTGGTAGAAGCAGATCAGGAACTCTGGAAGGAGAGGTCACCGCAGAAGGAGCTGGCTGACACCAAATGGAGCTGATGAGCACCAAGACTGGAAACTGGAACAGTTCAGGTGTTCTTAACAAGATGCAGCAGAGATGTAAGTGTGCAAGTGAAGTAAAAGTAATAACTCCAACAGCAGGTAGAATGGTCAGGCAGTCCGAATCAATCCAGGAGAGGCGAAACAGGAACAGAGGATAAAGCAGGAACGAAGTCAGGAACAGGCCGAGGTCAATAAACTGGATACACCAATTCAGATAGCAGATGCCTAGCTCAAGAAATAAACACTAGAAGATCAAGCACAGACTGGAAGTTCAGTGGCTCCTTATATAACAGTAACTAGAGTGTGATTGGTGAGAGGGCTGGATCATGGGCATGCACGGATCTTCAGAGCAACTGACCCAGTGCGACCTCTGCTGGAGGCATCAGGAACAGCTGCAGACATCGCTGATCTTAGTCTGCAGCGAGCAGGATGAGTCGTGCGCGCTGCACGTCCCCGGAAGATGGTGGATGATGGTATGCGTCGGCGGACGCCAACCACCGGCAGTACAATGACAAAGAAAAACAGATTGTCAGAAATCTTTTCTAAATTATTGAAAAATATATATATATATATATATATATATATATATATATTGCATTGACATTGGTATTCAGGTGACTAGAGCAGGTACACCTGATAGGCCCGCAGAGGCTGAGGAAGGGGAGTGCCAGCAGTCACTAGATATATGTCACATCATCCTATCTCATTCTTCCTGATAACACTGTCATGCGCAGTAATGTCACGCCCAGCAGTGTATGCGTCTCACGTGACCAGTCCGATCACGTGAGACGTCATGTGATCACATGATTGAAAAGAAGCTTTATTGTACATTGACAGTCCGTTATCCTGCGCTTGCGCATCCTGAATATCGGGACACCAGGTAGGTATATATTATTATGAATGTTAATTCCAATATACATGCATAACAATGGTTGATGGAAGAGCCTGCCACATACTATCAAATCAATTAATTAATTAATTACGACAGAAATAGACCATATTCCCCTCTGTTCATAAAAATAAACACAACTAAATCAATTCTATAGAAATAACCAACATACTGAATTATGAGATAAAGATAATAAAAAATAAATAAAATAAAAATAATAAAGGATAAACAGAATATGAAATATAAATAATAAGAATGAAAATTGAAAAAAAATATATAAAAAAAAAAAAAATATATATATATATATATATATATATATATATATAAAAAAAATAATAAAAATAAAAGTAAATCAAAATAATAAATATAAATATGAATAATAATAATAAAAATAAATATGCATAAAAAATAATGGAAGAACAAATACTTATATAAATACCCCCTTATAATACATATGCGAGTGAAAGAAAAAAAAATTGGAAAAAGAAAATATATATTATAGAAAAAGAAATGTGAATATGTCTATATTATGTAATCAATTATACAAATGTTATATATATATATATATATATATATATATATATATATATATATATTAAATATATAAATATATTACTTTTTAATATTAATTTATGTGTATATGTAAAGTATAATTGTTAATGAAACTTAATTATGTGTAAATGTTAATATAAATACATATATATATATATATATATATATATATATATATATATATACCGTATATGCAATAATATTAAAGGGTATATTAAAACTGATATACATGATAAACAATAAATGAATATAATTCGTGACCTATTCTAAATTATTCATAATAAAAGTGTGTGTAAGTAAATATGTTAATTAGGTCAGATAACAAAATTATAAATAGTTAATTGAATTTAGATCTATTAAGTTTATTTACATAATAGTTGACTGTATAAAAATGCAATAAATATCAAATAATTAACACGTAGTACATATAGTAATTAAATAGACCAGTTTACAATTAATAGTATATCTAACATATTCCATTCATTATCTATACACCAACAATGTAACAGTGCTCATCCATCAAAAAACCATCGCAATGCATGCATAGTAAACAACTTCCCATTTGAATTCCCAAATAGGGTAGAGTTACCATTGATGTTCTATACCTGATATCCCGTGCGGGTTGAAGATATTCCAAAGTCCCCTTCATCTATACAGCGTGCATGACCCTCTAGGGTACCTCCTGACTATGCTAATAAACTCAATTTACACTCAATTGCTAAAATACTGTTAATCATGATTCAAACAACAATAATGTTCAAAAATTAATCAGTTCCAGATTGGGCCAGTGGCATCCTGTCCTCTCCAATTGGATCCAAATTCGGAGTCTCCATAACAGAGTTCATGTCCGTAAATAATGTTGTAGTCTTCCTCAGACCGAGGAGGTTAAATAGTGTTCCATCTTTTCCCAAAACAAGAGGGTATTCCATCCATAGGGAAGCTAGCAGCAGACCATGGGGCCCAGATCCAGTCTAGTTGGATCCATTATCTACAGATATCAGATAGATTCAGGCACGTCCAACTCTTTTCATATGGCTCTCTTTCTTGTCCTTCTAGCTCTCATATTCTACCACGCATTAAAGGCCCAGCAGATATCCGAACATCTGGAGGTAAGTACGGTGGCTCAGGGTCAGCACAATCTAGAGAGGTGTTTTCACAACATTAGAATACAATACAAGAATATGGGTGCACTACTGTGGTAGATGTAAACAATACATTGGCTATCCCTCAACACTGATGTTAAAATTGAGACATTCGCCAGTGTATCCTTATATGAAGGACACACCAGAGCCCGCACACCAACGCCAAGGTTTCTCATTTTGGTGCGAGACCTAACGCTAGTCCTACCTGTGCTTGATAAACAGAACAGGGGCCAGTGGGCAATTACGGCAGCATTCGGCTGGCTCACAACTTCCTTCCAGATACCCTCCAGTGTTACTACGCACACATGCAATGGGAGGAGGGAGGCAAGCTGCAAGCCCCACCTGAGTTGGCTATTATGGGTGCCTGGCCTCACAGGTGCTACCTTAATGCTGCCTGGTAGATATTCAAGGCGCATTAATGTTGGAGTTTACACACCTCCAAATTTAAAATTTAAACAAACAACAAAAAACGTGGTCTCAAATGGCTGGAAGTGCTCAACCCCAAATGCGGTTGTGCATTTATACTGGGGGAGCAGATCCTGCCCTTGTAGTCCGTTGCTAAGGGCGATCCCCAGCACAAAAATGCATACAATGGAGGATGCCTGCAGCGGACTACAAGTGCCACAATAGAATCCTACACCAGATAAACGGTGTGGATATGTAACAATTAGAATACAATACAAGAATATGGGTGCACTACTGTGGTAGATGTAAACAATACATTGGCTATCCCTCAACACTGATGTTAAAATTGAGACATTCGCCAGTGTATCCTTATATGAAGGACACACCAGAGCCCGCACACCAACGCCAAGGTTTCTCATTTTGGTGCGAGACCTAACGCTAGTCCTACCTGTGCTTGATAAACAGAACAGGGGCCAGTGGGCAATTACGGCAGCATTCGGCTGGCTCACAACTTCCTTCCAGATACCCTCCAGTCAGTGTTACTACGCACACATGCAATGGGAGGAGGGAGGCAAGCTGCAAGCCCCACCTGAGTTGGCTATTATGGGTGCCTGGCCTCACAGGTGCTACCTTAATGCTGCCTGGTAGATATTCAAGGCGCATTAATGTTGGAGTTTACACACCTCCAAATTTAAAATTTAAACAAACAACAAAAAACGTGGTCTCAAATGGCTGGAAGTGCTCAACCCCAAATGCGGTTGTGCATTTATACTGGGGGAGCAGATCCTGCCCTTGTAGTCCGTTGCTAAGGGCGATCCCCAGCACAAAAATGCATACAATGGAGGATGCCTGCAGCGGACTACAAGTGCCACAATAGAATCCTACACCAGATAAACGGTGTGGATATGTAACAATTAGAATACAATACAAGAATATGGGTGCACTACTGTGGTAGATGTAAACAATACATTGGCTATCCCTCAACACTGATGTTAAAATTGAGACATTCGCCAGTGTATCCTTATATGAAGGACACACCAGAGCCCGCACACCAACGCCAAGGTTTCTCATTTTGGTGCGAGACCTAACGCTAGTCCTACCTGTGCTTGATAAACAGAACAGGGGCCAGTGGGCAATTACGGCAGCATTCGGCTGGCTCACAACTTCCTTCCAGATACCCTCCAGTGTTACTACGCACACATGCAATGGGAGGAGGGAGGCAAGCTGCAAGCCCCACCTGAGTTGGCTATTATGGGTGCCTGGCCTCACAGGTGCTACCTTAATGCTGCCTGGTAGATATTCAAGGCGCATTAATGTTGGAGTTTACACACCTCCAAATTTAAAATTTAAACAAACAACAAAAAACGTGGTCTCAAATGGCTGGAAGTGCTCAACCCCAAATGCGGTTGTGCATTTATACTGGGGGAGCAGATCCTGCCCTTGTAGTCCGTTGCTAAGGGCGATCCCCAGCACAAAAATGCATACAATGGAGGATGCCTGCAGCGGACTAGCGTTAGGTCTCGCACCAAAATGAGAAACCTTGGCGTTGGTGTGCGGGCTCTGGTGTGTCCTTCATATAAGGATACACTGGCGAATGTCTCAATTTTAACATCAGTGTTGAGGGATAGCCAATGTATTGTTTACATCTACCACAGTAGTGCACCCATATTCTTGTATTGTATTCTAATTGTTACATATCCACACCGTTTATCTGGTGTAGGATTCTATTGTGGCACTTGTAGTCCGCTGCAGGCATCCTCCATTGTATGCATTTTTGTGCTGGGGATCGCCCTTAGCAACGGACTACAAGGGCAGGATCTGCTCCCCCAGTATAAATGCACAACCGCATTTGGGGTTGAGCACTTCCAGCCATTTGAGACCACGTTTTTTGTTGTTTGTTTTCACAACATTAGTATAATACTTTACGATCGGTCCAACAGGTCTAGGACCACCCATTGTTGAACATTTCTGAATATCACGCAGCTTAAATATTCTTAATACAATTTAACTGACCTCATGGCAACAATATTGGAACAAAAGCATTTCAAAGTAGCTTATGAGATAAGACAGTTTAAATGGATTTAATTGATTTAAATGAATCTTTCCAAAATAGAATGTCACAGTCAGTTAAGATAATTTAGGTTACATCTGTATCAGTGTCTTCAGTGATCACCCGTTTCTTAATTTGTACAATGCCCCTGTAACAACTGTAACAACTGTATCCCGAGACCATAACTTGATAGAAAATGATATCTTGGTTTGAATTTAATATAAAAGTTACAGCGACATGAGGTAACCCATGGTAACTAGTCTGCCACTGCCGGCTGTTTACTGACTACTACAACTCCCACCAGTCCACCACTGCCTGCTGTACGCTGTCTACTGCAACTCCCACTAGTCCACCACTGCCTGCTGTCTGCTGGCTACTACAACTCCCACCAGCCAATTACTCTTACTCCCTCTACTCCCAGCTAGGCCTACACATGTACAACCCATGATCTGAAAAAAGGTATTTATTTTTTTAAACTTTCATACAAAAGCTACTTCACTATGTCACTATTTTGGGACACCAATACTGTTGCAACTGACAAAAAGGGATAATTTTTAGACTACTTGGATAAATCCATTGCGTATTCACTTGCCACTCTCAAAACTTTTTTCAACTTTCCAATATTTACAAAAGCTATTTCTTCTCCACTATCTACAATTTCTTCACTATTTTAAGACACTATCATCAATTCTGATGCAACTCCAAAAAACTGAAAATTTTGGGACCACTTGGAAAAAGCCATTGCATCTTTCATTACTTCTATCTGCATTTTAACACTGGCAGACATCTGCCAACAAACAGGGATACTTTATTTTAGTGTTAAAAGCGTGCAAAATCTGTTAGTGCAGTGTGTTTTTAACCCCTTCCCGCAGAATGTCATATATAAACGCCGGGTTGTGCAGTGCGTTCGCGCATCCCGGCGTTTATAAATGACATTCAGTTAACCCGGCGATGCGCAGCATCGCACGGGTTAACTGGCAGAAGTCCCGCTGTTTCCAGCAGGGGACAACTTCTGCTTCACCCCCAGGACCATCAATTGATGGTCCTGGTCAGCGATCACTGTGATTGGTCCCTGTGGACCAATCACAGTGATCTGGGGTGAAAGTTCAGATCCCCCGCACTGCCCGCCCCTGGAAGTCGGGCAGAACGGGGGACGAAGGCTGCAGGGGCTCGCGGGGACCTGCGGCATTCGGGGGGAACACGTGGGGACCGGCGGACTTACCTGATCCAGCGGCGGGACCGAGGAGCAGCGCGGGACCTGCCACGTGGACGAGCAGCGACGGGTAAGTATGTGGTCCTCAGAGGCAGCAGTGAAGATCTTCACTGCTGCTTCTAGGAGTCTGAAAACTACAACTCCCAGCATGCCTAGACAGCCTTTGGCTGTCTGGGCATGCTGGGAGTTGTAGTTTTGCAACATCTGGAGGGCCTCAGTTTGGAGACCATTGTATAATGGTCTCCAATCTGTGCTCTTCCAGCTGTTGCAAAACTACAACTCCCAGCATGCACTGACTGTCCAGGCATGCTGGGAGTTTTAGTTAAGCAACATCTGGCCCTTCAGATGTTGCCGAACTACAACTCCCAGCATGCCCTTCAGCTGTCTGGGCATGCTGGGAGTTGTAGTTTTGCAACAGCTGGAGACACACTGGTTGGGAAACATTGTTTCTAACTCAGTGTTTCCTAACCTGTGTGCCTCCAGCTGTTGCAAAACTATAACTCCCAGCATGCACTAAAAGACCATGCATGCTGGGAGTTGTAGTTTTGCAACATCTGGAGGGCCCCAGTTTGGAGACCATTGTATAATGGTCTCCAATCTGTGCTCTTCCAGCTGTTGCAAAACTACAACTCCCAGTATGCACTGACTGTCCAGGCATGCTGGGAGTTTTAGTTCAGCAACATCTGGCCCTTCAGATGTTGCCGTACTAGAACTCCCAGCATGCCCTTCAGCTGTCTGGGCATGCTGGGAGTTGTAGTTTTGCAACAACTGGAGACACACTGGTTGGGAAACATTGTCTGTTTCTAACTCAGTGTTTCCTAACCTGTGTGCCTCCAGCTGTTGCAAAACTATGACTCCCAGCATGCACTAACAGACCATGCATGCTGGGAGTTGTGGTTCTGCAACAGCTGATGCAAGCCCCCCCCCCCCCCCGCCCCGCCACCCCCGTGAATGTACAGGGTACATTCACATGGGCGAGGCTTTTACAGTGGGTTTCTCGCATCTTGAGATGCAGCAAATTTTGCGCTGGGAAACTCGCTGTAATCCCCCGCCCATGTGACTGTACCCTAAAAACACTACACTACACGAACACAAAATAAAATAAAAAGTTAAAAACACTACATATACACATACCCCTACACAGCCCCCCTCCCCCAATAAGAACGTCCGGTACACCACTGTTTCCAAAGCAGAGCCTCCAGCTGTTGAAAAACAACAACTCCCAGTATTGTCGGACAGCCGTTGACTGTCCAGGCATGCTGGGAGTTTTGCAACAGCTGGAGGCACCCTGTTTGGGAATCACTGGCGTAGAATACCCCTATGTCCACCCCTATGCAAATCCCTAATTTAGGCCTCAAATGCACATGGCGCTCTCACTTTGGAGCCCTGTCGTATTTCAGGGCAACAGTTTAGGGCGACATATGGGGTATCGCCGTACTCGGGAGAAATTGCGTTACAAGGTTTGGGGGGCTTTTTCTTCTTTAACCCTTCATGAAAAGGAAATGTTGGGGTCTACACCAGAATGTTAGTGTAAAATTTTTTTATTTTTTACACTAACATGCTGATGTTGCCCCATACTTTACATTTTCACAAGAGGTAAAAGGGAAAAAAGCCCCCCAAAATTTGTAACGCAATTTCTCCCGACTACAGAGATACCCCATATGTGAGCGCAAAGTGCTCTGGGGGCGCACAACAAGGCCCAGAAGGGAGAGCGCACCATGTACATTTGAGGTGATTTGCACAGAGGTGGCTGATTGTTACAGCGGTTTTGACAAACGCAAAAAAAACAAAACCCCACATGTGACCCCATTTCGGAAACGACACCCCTCACGGAATGTAATGAGGGGTGCAGTGAGAATTTACCCCCCACAGGTGTCTGACGGATCTTTGGAACAGTGGTCCATGAAAATTAAAACTTGTACAGCCCACTGTTCCAAAGATCTGTCAGACACCAGTGGGGGGCAAATGCTCACTGTACCCCTTGTTACGTTCCTCAAGGGGTCTAGTTTCCAAAATGGTATGCCATGTGGTTTTTTTTTTGCTGTTCTGGCACCTTAGGGGCTTCCTAAATGCGACATGCTCCCCGAGCAAAATTTGCTCTCAAAAAGCCAAATATGACTCCTTCTCTTCTGAGCATTGTAGTTCGCCCATAGTGCACTTCAGGTCAACTTATGGGGTACCTCCATACTCAGAAGAGATGGGGTTACAAATTTTGGGGAGTATTTTGTGCTATTAACCCTTGCAAAAAGGTGAAATTAGGGGGGAAACACACTTTTTAGTGGAAATGTTTTTTTTTTTTTTTACATATGCAAAAGTCATGAAACACCTGTGGGGTAATAAGGCTCACTTTATTCCTTATTACATTCCTCAAGGGGTCTAGTTTCCAAAATGGTATGCCATGTGGGTATTTTTTGCTGTTCTGGCACCATAGGGGCTTCCTAAATGCGACATGCCCCCCGAGCAAAATTTGCTCTCAAAAAGCCAAATATGACTCCTTCTCTTCTGAGCATTGTAGTTCACCCATAGTGCACTTCAGGTCAACTTATGGGGTACCTCCATACTCAGAAGAGAAGGGGTTACAAATATTGGGGGGTATTTCCTGCTATTAACCCTTGGAAAAATGTGAAATTTGGGGGGAAACACACATTTTAGTGAAAAAAAAAATATTTTTTTTTACATATGCAAAAGTCGTGAAACACCTGTGGGGTATTAAGGCTCACTTTATTCCTTGTTACGTACCTCAAGGGGTCTAGTTTCCAAAATGGTATGCCATGTGAGGGTTTTTTGCTGTTCTGGCACCATAAGGGCTTCCTAAATGCAACATGCCCCCAAAAACCATTTCAGAAAAACGTTCTCTCCAAAATCCCCTTATCGCTCTTTCCCTTCTGAGCCCTCTACTGCGCCCGCCGAACACTTTCCATAGACATATGAGGTATGTGCTTACTCGAGAGAAATTGGGCTACAAATATAAGTATACATTTTCTCCTTTTACCCCTTGTAAAAATAAAAAAATTGGGTCTACAAGAACATGCGAGTGTAAAAAATGAAGATTGTGAATTTTCTCCTTCACTTTGCTTCTATTCCTGTGAAACACCTAAAGGGTTAAAATGATGACTGAATGTCATTTTGAATACTTTGGGGGGTGCAGTTTTTATAATGGGGTCTTTTGTGGGGTATTTCTAATAAGAAGACCCTTCAAATCCACTTCAAACCTGAACTGGTCCCTGAAAAATAGTGAGTTTGAAAATTTTGTGAAAAATTGGAAAATTGCTGCTGAACTATGAAGCCCTCTGGTGTCTTCCAAAAGTAAAAACTCGTCACTTTTATGATGCAAACATAAAGTAGACATATTGTATATGTGAATAAAAATTTTTTTTATTTGTAATATACATTTTCCTTACAAGCAGAGAGCTTCAAAGTTAGAAAAATGCTAAATTTTCAAATTTTTCATCAAATTTTAGGATTTTTCACAAGGAAAGGATGCAAGTTACCACAAAAATTTACCACCATGTTAAAGTAGAATATGTCACGAAAAAACAATCTCGGAATCAGAATGATAACTAAAAGCATTCCAGAGTTATTAATGTTTAAAGTGACAGTGGTCAGATGTTCAAAAAACGCTCTGGTCCTTAAGGCCAAAATGGGCTTGGTCCTGAAGGGGTTAAACAAGCTGTTACCATGGGTTACCGCATGTCGTCATAACTTTGACATTCACTTAGCCTTAAAACCACTTTAAAGGGCTACTCCGGTGGGAAACTTTTTTTTTAATCAACGGGTGCCAGAATGTTAAACAGATTTGTAAATTACTTCTATTAAAAAATCTTAATCCTTCCAGTACTTATTAGCTGCTAAATACTACAGAGGAAATTATTTTCTTTTTGAACACAGAGCTCTCTGCTGACATCACAGTGCTCTCTGCTGACATCTCTGTCCATTTTAAGAACTGTCCAGAGTAGGTGAAAATCCCCATAGAAAACATATGCTGCACTGGACAGTTCCTAAAATGGACAGAAATATCAGCAGAGAACACTGTGGTCATGATGTCAGCAAAGAACACTGTGCTCCAAAAAGAAAATAATTTCCTCTCTAGTATTCAGCAGCTAATAAGTACGGGAAGGATTAAGATGTTTTAATAGAAGTAATGTAAAAATCTGTTTAACTTTCTTGCACCAGTTGATTTAAAAAAAGAAAGTTTTCCACTGGAGTACCCCTTTAAAACTACTTGATTACATTTCGAGGTGGCTCTATCAGTGTTACCCAGGGCTTTAAAATTCTTAGACAGTGTTATACACATGTTTTAAGGCTTAGTTAATTGCCGGTTTGCAGAGTGCTTACTGAAAATCTAACTTTTTTGGAATGTTCATTCAACTCTAGTAATATTGTACCTGGGAAAATATTATTGATTTGCATAGTGAAATATAGGGAAATGCAAATTGTCATTATGAAAGCTTTTCACCACAATGTACATCCTTGGGCAATAGGAACACAGCAAGTTCCCTTCTGCCTCAACTTCTTTCAACCACCCAGTTTACTGAAACCATAAAATAATAATAAAGTAATAATAGCCCCAGTGAAAGTTCACTCTTTTGCTGCAATTTCTTTCTTTCTTTCTTATTTTTTTTATTTTATTTATTTATTTATTATTATTTTTTTTTTTGGCTGCATGTTTTTATAGTAATTTCTATCAAAGAATGCCAAAAACACCTTGTATGAACATTTCCTGAAAATGAGAGAGGCAGCTGTGCCCTTAAATTTGTCATTTAATAATTTTACTGCTGGAAATTAGGTGCCCTACTTGTTTAGATTTTAGTTTTTGCCTTTACTTTTATTGTTAAGGTCTTGTGTTCTGATGAAATGAGCTGTAGTTTTTTAGGAGCCATTTAACATATGTGTTTTTGTGGAGTCGGTGTGCAATGCAGGGTAGATGCAGGGCAGATGTTATGGCCCAAGGGGAAGATGGTATTAACTTCTTCTTGTCGTGACGCCAAGGCATGGTTTAGCCTTAACCATCCGAAGATAATATCACTGATCCTTAGTTAGGCAGGGGCAATGAAGACACCAACACCAAATTAAGGATAACAGCAGCTTTACTGAGGCAAGACAGGTGATATAGTCTTTGCAGTAAAGCCAAATATCCTAGGGAGGTGACCAGTGACACAGGGGGACCTTGCAGGCTTGCTGGGACTTGCAGTAGTTAGACTGACTTTAGTGCAGGCCACGTTGACTACAGATGAACTTGACTTGACAGAGATGGTGACTGACGATAAGATGACTTGTCTTACTGATGACCAACTTTTGGCTGCAGGACTTTAGGCTTGAGGCATCTAATGCTCTGGACACAGACAATGAGACGACTGCACTGGACCTCAGCATACAGCAGAAGAGCAATGTGCTAAGAGAGAGATTGCAGCCCCTCCCCTGGTTATATAGGGGGGCTGTGCAAGGAGCCCATAGGTCACTTGGGGGGGGTCACCTGGTCACTGGTGGCTAGAGATGTCGCGAATTGTTCGCCGGCGAACAGTTCCCGATGAATTTCGCATGTTCACGTTCGCATCGCTGGGCGAACATATGTGAAGTTCGATCCGCCCCCCTATACTTTAACATTGCAGTAAACTTTGACCCTGTGAGTCAGAGTCAGTAGACACATTACAGCCAATCAGCAGCAGTTACTCCCTTCCAGACCCTCCTACCTCTTGCACGGACGCCATTTTAGCCTCATTCAGCATGTTGCCGGCTTAGGAAGTGGAGGGTTAGAGAAGCTGCTCCTGTTGTATAGGGAAAGTGATAGCTAGGTTGCAGCTAGGGGGTGTATTCAGGGTCCAGTTTACTTCTAAAGCACTAGTGTAACATCTGCTTTAAGGACAGCACCCAAAAAAGCCCTTTTTAGGGCTGAAAGATATCAGTCCTGGTTGGGAGGGAACCGCTGGTTAAAAGGGGTACTCCAGAATCAAACTTAAGTTCCTTCAAGCAACTAACTACTACAGTATTAAAAGGGCTGAAAGATATCAGTCCGTGTGTCTTGCAACAGCTGGATGCACCCTGGTTGGGAGGGAACCGCTGGTTAGAAGGGGTACTCCAGAATCAAACTTAAGTTCCTTCAAGCAACTAACTACTACAGTATTCAAAGGGCTGAAAGATATCAGTCCGTGTGTTTTGCAACAGCTGTAGGTACCCTGGTTGGGGACCACTGCTTAAAAGGGGAACTCCGCTGGCAAGCTTTTTTTCTTTAAAGCAACTAACTACTACAGTATTCAAAGGGCTGAAATATATCAGTCTGTGTGTTTTGCAACAGCTGGAGGCACCCTGGTTGGGTACCACTGCATAAAAGGGGAACTCCGCTGGCAAGTTATTTTGCTCATTGTCACACTAGTGCAAATCACATTAGGTGCGACAGTTGCGCAAATAAAAAAAAAATACCTTTTTTGGCTGTTAAATAAAATCAGCCGTCACTGTTAGTTCATGTCACAGTTAGTGTTGAGCGGCATAGGCCATATTCGAATTTGCGAATATTTGCGAATATATGGACGAATATTCGTCATATATTCGCGAATATTCGCATATTTGTAATATTCTCGTTTTATATTTCTCGTTTTATATTTTTATATTTCCATATGCGAAAATTAGTATATACGAAAATTAGCATTAACGGAAATTCGCATATGCGAAATTAGCATATGCAAATTTTCGCATATGCGAAAATTCGCACACCAGTCTCATACAGAAGTATTAGAGCCTTCTTTACACCACACAAGCTGGAAGCAGAGAGGGGTGATCACTGTGATGTGTACTGTGGGAAAAAAAACAAAAAACGAATATTCGTAATTACGAATATATAGCGCTATATTCGTGAATATTCGCGAATATGCGATATTCGCGAATAAAATTCGTATTGCAAATATTCACGAGCAACACTAGTCACAGTTGCCATTTTTCATGCCTGCAGGGCAAATTGTGTCACCCTAGTGCAAAATACATTAGGTGTGACAGTTGCGCAAATTAAAAAAATAATACCTTTTTTGGATGTTAAATAGAAATCAGACGTGACTGTTAATTCACGTCACAGTAGCCATTTTTCTTGTCTGCAGGGCAAATTGTGTCACCCTAGTGCAAATCACATTAGGTGTGACACTTGTGTAAATTTATCCCAAAAAAATGACAGGCAGAGGAAGGCCACCCTGCAGGGACCATGGTGCTGGGATTCCCTTTAGCCCTAGAATAGCCAGTGTTCAGAGGCCACGTACCCTGAACCCCCAAAGTTCTGAGGACTTAGTTGACTGGCTATCACAAGACACCCAATCTACTACTAAAGCTTCCGCTCGGAACCTTGACGCACCGTCCTTCTCCTCCTCTAGCTTAGCTTCGGGCACCTCTCATGCTACCACTTGCCCGCCTGCCGCCACCACCAACACTAGCACCACAGCAGCTTTACTTGATCCGTCAGAGGAGTTATTTACACATCAGTTTGAAGACATGAGTGATGCACAACCATTATTGCCAGAGAATGTAGTTAACAGGGATATGTCTCAGTCAGGCAGCATTACACACATGGACGTACGGTGTGATCATGATGTTGTACCCACTGCTGCTTCCTTTCTTGAGGTGTCAGATAGCGGTGAAGGTGTTGATGATGACGATTTGTCCGTGGATGCCACGTGGGTGCCCACTAGAAGAGAAGAAGAGGGGGAAAGTTCAGATGGGGAGACAGAGAGGAGGAGGAGACGAGTTGGAAGCAGGGGGAGGTCGTCGCAAGGAGCTAGTGGCACAGTCAGACAGCATGCAACGGCACCCGGGGTCAGCCAGACGGGACGCCAATCAACGCATGCTGTTGCCACCTACAGAATGCCGTCATTGCAGAGCTCAGCAGTGTGGCATTTTTTTTGTGTGTCTGCCTCTTACAACAGCGAGGCCATTTGCAACCTGTGCCAGAAGAAACTGAGTCGTGGGAAGTTCAACACCCACCTAGGCACAACTGCTTTGCGAAGGCACATGATGTCACATCACAAACACCTATGGGATCAACACGTCAGTACAAGCAGCACACAAAGTCAAAGCCGCCATCCTCCTCCTGGTCCAGCATCTTCAGCCAGGTCAACCACTGCTGCCCTCCTTGCCCCCTTTCAACCATCCGCCTCTCCGTCTCTCGCCTTGAGCAGTTCCTGCTCATCTGCCCACAGTCAGGTGTCTGTCAAGGAGATGTTTGAGCGCAAGAAGACAATGTCTCAAAGTCACCCCCTAGCCCGGCATCTGACAGCTGGCTTGTCGGAACTGCTAGCCCGCCAGCTTTTACCATACAAGCTGGTGGAGTCTGAGGCCTTTAAAAAATTTGTAGCCATTGGGACACTGCAGTGGAAGGTACCTGGACGAAATTTTTTTGCACAAAAGGCAATCCCCAACCTTTACTCCATTGTGCAAAAGGAAATTATGGCATGTCCGGCACACAGTGTAGGGGCAAGGGTCCATCTGACCACTGATACCTGGTCTGCAAAGCATGGTCAGGGCAGGTATATCACCTACACTGCTCATTGGGTAAACCTGGTGACGGCTGCCAAGCATGGAATGCGTGGCTCTGCAGAGGAGTTGGTGACACCGACACGAATTGCAGGCAGGCCTGCTGCCACCTCCTCTACTCCTCCTACTCCATCCTCTTCCATAACATCCTCGGTCGAGTCCTCTTCCACTGCTGCGTCTTGCTCCACATCACCCCCCCCCCCCAGCTCCCCAGGTGCTATTCCACATCTCGGATACGGCAGTGTCACACCATCTTGGGGTTTACTTGCCTCAAAGCGGAGAGTCACACCGCACCACCGCTCCTGTCGGCCCTGAACTCACAGGTGGACCAGTGGCTGACTCCGCACCAACTGGAGATTGGCAAGGTGGTTTGTGACAACGGAACAAATTTGTTGGCGGCATTGAGGTTGGGCAAGTTGACACATGTGCCGTGCATGGCACATGTGTGTAATCTGATTGTACAACGCTGTGTGCACAAGTACCCAGGCTTACAGGATGTCCTGAAGCAGTCCAGGAAGGTGTGTGGCCATTTCAGGCGTTCCTACACGGCCATGGCGCACTTGTCAGATATCCAGCAGCGAAACAACATGCCAGTGAGGCGCTTGATTTGCGACAGCCCAACACATTTTAATTCAACACTCCTAATGTTCGATCGCCTGCTCCAACAAGAAAAAGCCATCAACGAATATTTGTATGACCGGGGTTCTAGGACATCATCTGCGGAGCTGGGAATTTTTTTGCCACGTTACTGGAGGCTCATGCGCAATGCCTGTAGGCTCATGCGTCCTTTTGAGGAGGTGACAAACCTGGTCAGCCGCACCGAAGGCACCATCAGCGACATCATACCGTTTGTTTTCTTCCTGGAGCGTGCCCTGCGAAGAGTGCTGGATCAGGCAGTAGATGAGCGTGAAGAGGAAGAGTTGTGGACACCATCACCACCAGAAACAGCCTTATCAGCATCGCTTGCTGGACCTGCGGCAACGCTGGAAGAGGATTGTGAGGAATAGGAGTCAGAGGAGGAATGTGGCTTTGAAGAGGAGGAGGAAGACCAACCACAGCAGGCATCCCAGCGTGCTCCTTGTCACCTATCTGGTTCCCGTGGTGTTGTACGTGGCTGGGGGGAAGAAGATTATACCTTCCCTGACATCACTGAGGACGAGGAACGGGACATGAGTAGCTCGGCATCCGTCCTTGTGCAAATGGGGTCTTTCATGCTGTCGTGCCTGTTGAAGGACCCTCATATAAAAAGGATGAAGGAGAACAACCTGTACTGGGTGTCCACGCTACTAGACCCCCGGTATAAACATAAAGTGCCTGACATGTTACCGCTTTACAGCAAGACGGAAAGGATTCAGCAGGTCCAAAATAAATTAAGAAGTATGCTGTACACAGTGTATAAGGGTCATGTCACAGGGATCTAACAGGGGAAGAGGTGAAAGTAATCCACCTCCTCCTCCCACGAACATGCCGGCAAGGACAGGGTGCTGTACAGACAAGCTGTTGATGGAGCACATGCGGAGCTTTTTAAGTCCTACGCATCGCCACAGCCCTTCGGGGTCCACCATCAGAGAACGACTTGACCGACAGGTAGCAGACTACCTGGCCTTAACCGCAGATATCGACACTCTGAGGAGCGATGAACCCCTTGACTACTGGGTGGGCCGGCTTGACCTGTGGCCTGAGCTATCCCAATTTGTGCTCGAACTTCTGGACTGTCCCGCTTCAAGTGTCCTGTCAGAAAGGACCTTCAGTGCAGCAGGAGGTATTGTCACTGAGAAGAGGAGTCACCTTTGTCAAAAAAGTCTGGATTACCTCACCTTTCTTAAGATGAATGAGGAAAGGATCCCGAAGGGACTGACACTGGGCGATACATTTGACTGAACAAGCCCTGATCAGATGAGCTGCCTTGGCCTAAAAATGGTCCACACGCTGCTGTATTTGAACTCTGAATGCTGGATGACTTGCGTGACTTATCCGCCACCAACTAGGGTTCAAGCCGCAATGTTTTAGGGCACTTTCTGCCTGGCAAAGCAAACAGAAATGTTTCAGGCCGCTGCTACAGCAGCGGCTGCGACAATACCACCAGCCAGGTGTACATGCCTAATTTTTCTGGCCTCTACTGCTGCACTTGTTATGGTGCTGCAATTTTTATGGCCACTGCTACAGCTGCGGCTGCGACAATACCCAATTTTTCATCCATGTGTACATGCCTATTTTTTCTGGCCTCTGCCGCTGCACTTGTTATGGTGCTGCAATTTTTATGGCCGCTGCTACAGCTGCGACAATACCAAATTTTCCTGCCAGGTGTACATGCCAAATTTTTCTGGCCTCTGCTGCTGCACTTGTTATGGTGCTGAAATTTTTCTGGCTGCTGCTACAGCTGCGGCTGCGACAATTCCTAATTTTTCATCCATGTGTACATGCCTAATTTTTCTGGCCTCTGCTGCTGCACTTGTTATGGTGCTGCAATTTTTATGGCCACTGCTACAGCTGCAACAATGCCAAATATTCCAGCCAGGTGTACATGCCTAATTTTTCTGGCCTCTGCTACTGCACTTTTTCTGGTGCTGCAATTTTTCTGGCTGCTGCTACAGATGTGGCTGCGACAATACCCAATTTTTCATCCATGTGTACATGCCTAATTTTTCTGGCCTCTGCTGCTGCACTTGTTATGGTGCTGCAATTTTTATGGCCACTGCTACAGAAGCGGCAGCAACTATACCAAATTTTTCAGGCATGTGTACATGCCTAATTTTTCAGGTACTCTCTGCTGACATCTCTGTCCATTTTTGCAACCGTGGATATTAGATGTATGCTAAGGGTAGCATGGTGGCTCAGAGGTTAGCATGCCTGCCTTGCAGCGCTGGGGCCTTGGGTTCAAATCCCACTATGTGCTGCCTAATATGGGGGAATCTAACTATGTGATGCCTAAAGGGGGGATCTAACTATGTGCTGCCTAAAGGGAGGCTCTAACTATGTGCTGCCTTATATGGGGGAATCTAACTATGTGATGCCTAAAGGGGGCTTAAGCCCGTTATTCAAAACCATTTAGGAATAATAGGTGATTTATGCCCTTTATGGATTAAAACCAGACTCTGCATCAACTATGTAATTTTCCATGCCAGTTTTGCCATGGATCCCACTCCGGCACGCCACAGTCCAGGTGTTAGTCCCCTTGAAACAACTTTTGAATCACTATTGTGGCAAGAAAGAGTCCCTGTGGGTTTTAAAATTCGCCTGCCCATTGAACTTTTACGGTCGTTCGTGTTCGCAATCCGCGAACCGAAAATTTTATATTCGCGACATCACTACTGGTGGCCTCTCGGTAACAATCAAGTGGTACAAACATTAAAGCAACAGTACACTAAATGAGGCAAACCTATATACATAATGAAGGTATGCTGCAGGGGAGCCCTGGGGACATGCAGGGACTCTGCCTGACAGGGCAGGATGACAGCATGGGGCCACATCATCCTTTACTGGGCATCACATTTTTAACACTGGCCCTTGATTTACCTGTTGTCATGGGTCAGGTGAAAGAAATATGAAGCGGGCCAGCGTGTTGGGTCAGTGTAGTAACCGGCAGAGGCCTGCTGCTATAAGCAGCTGACATCTGCCGGTAATGATGGACATCAGCGATCACTCCGATGTCCATCATTTAAACAGTTAATTGTCGCAATTAATAGTGAGTGCGGCATTTAAACATTAACATGCCAGTAATCCCTGGTTTCTAGTGGTTCCCTAGTTGCCCAGAACCCCACCCCTCCTTTCTTCTATCAGCGATTGTTAAAGCTTGACAACTTGACTTAGGCAGACATTAGCAACTGAGTGACGATAGATCAATGTAATGAATTAACATGGCTTATAATAGGCCCCTAGGGGAGGCAAAAAAATGTGTGTAAAAAATTTTAAAATGTTTTTTTTTAAATGTAAAAAAAATACCTTTTCCCATTTTTCCAATAAAACACTGTAAATTAAAAAAATTAATAAATGTATTTTGTATAACCGCGAGAGTACTTGTCCACACTAAGTTTTTACATTCCTGATACTGCAGGTCAATGTTGTAAATGCTAAATAAATTCCACTTCACACAAGGTACAAGTCTGGCATTACCAATAGTACTTAACATACACACTCCATGAGCCTGAGGTGCGCATCAACTTAAAGGGACACTCCAGTGGGGGAAAAAAAATCCAACTCAACTGGTGTTAGAAAGTTAAACAAATTTGTAAATTACTTCTAATAAAAAAAAAATCTTAATCCTTCCAGTACTTATCAGCTTCTGTATACTACAAAGGAACTTATTTTCTTTTTGTTTTTCTTTTCTGTCTGACCACAGTGCTCTCTGCTGACACCTCTGTCCATGTCAGGAACTGTCCAGAGCAGGAGCAAATCCCCATAGCAAACCTATCCTGCTCTGAACAGTTCCTGACATGGTCCTGCTCGGAACAGTTCCCGACAACTTCCTGTTGAGCATACAGCAGCTGATAAGTACTGGAAGTATTACAATTTTTAAATAGAAGTAATTTACAAATCTAAATATGTGTGCAGCTCACAACCGATATCCGAGGTTAAATGCGGTTGATAAATCGGTCCCCACCGACCAAAGGAATATATTTAGAGGAAAATTTTCAACCACCCCTCAAGAATACCACCCTGCTGGGTACACAGTGAATGAATGGTTCGGAAAACAGTTAGTTTGAAAAATGCTAACATTTTTATTAAAATACAATAGATAAAAAAGGTGCTTTTACCAGATAAAAAACATAAATGACAGAGCAATAATATATGTAAGATTTTACCATTGGGCCCTAATGGTATATATGAATGGATATAGCACTGCTGATGTTGAATAGTTAGCCGGCTATCTGGAATAGACTATTAATCTGTCAATCGGATGTCTGAAATAGTGGAACAATCTTTGAAATTATCAGACCGAGCTGCTCATAGTCATTTAAGGGGTTTAATGTTGCTCACCATGCCCGCTGGTCCCCGTACTGCGAGGGGCCGAAGATAGTATAGGTTACAGTTGGTGTATTGTAATTGAAGGCTTGGCTGCTGTGCGTTAGTAGGAGTCCGTCTGAAAGCGGGGCTCTGGCATGAGACTCCCACGTCGGAGGTCCGCAGCAGCGGCGTGCGGTTGCGATTGTATCGGACCTCTGCTGGATTCGTCAGAGCGGAGCTCTCGTGGAGATGGCAGCATGCAAAAGCAGATGAATGCGGCAGGTAGGTGAGACTCCCAGCTAGGGCAGCAGGTGTGCGGACAGCTTGTTCCAATTAGTGTGCCGGTTTCTGTGTAGGCAGCATGTCTCTTTATTGCTCTGTTCAAACAGAGTCTAAGCCTAGACGCGTTTCAGGGTGCTTAAAACGGCCCCTTCTTCAGTAGGCAAAATTGTATAAAAGATAGTACAAGATTTGGCTTTATATATGGTAACTTCACATGTGTTTTACATTAGTAACATTCAAATGGACCAAAACTGTGAAACGGACTAGGTAGTTAAAACCTGGTTCGGAGGAATCACTTAAATAAATGAATACATAAAGGATAACATATACATAATTAATGCATAAAAATAATATATTGTTGCACTTTTTCTTTGAAATAATTGTGAAATAGAAATTGTTTAGATACATTGGTACTCATTTTGAGTGTTGTGAAATGGAGTATCCGACTGTCAAAAGACGCGGATATTATCAGCACCAGTTCACACACTCATGAGGAAAGACAAAGGCAATGTGAATAATTCATAGCTAATTTAAAACATATTCATAGCAATCACAATGTCTTTATGCGGTACAACTTTACCCGCTGTTTGATAATAGAGTGATGTGTATATAGAAAGAGCCGGTGTATACTACTACTATCTATTGTATTTTAATAAAAAATTTTGCATTTTTCAAACTAACTGTTTTCCAAACCATTCATTCACTGTGTACCCAGCAGGGTGGTATTCTTGAGGGGTGGTTGAAATTTTTCCTTTAAATACATTCCTTTGGTCGGTGGGGACCGATTTATCAACTGCATTTAACCTCGGATACTGGTTGTGAGCTGCACACATATTTGTATTTGTGTCTTTTTGCCTTTTTCCCCAGTGTGAACGTGCTCCAACCACTCAATGAATGTCTGGTTACATCTTGAAAATAAAAAAAAGTCCATTGATAATTATGTATTTAATGGAGATGAGCCCCAGCAGCCCCCTATGGGAGAACAAACCAATGTGTCATTAATACATAATTTTAAAAATCTGATGATTAATGATTAAGAGATTAAAAAATCAGTGGGAGGTAAAAAGCCTCTCCCATTTATTAGAAATTGATTTAGTACCTAAGGGTCTTACTCTGTCCAGGTCCCCTGCTGGAGACCTGGACAGTCTGGACTTTAACAAAAAATGGATTGACATATTGAAGGAATACTCGAGGGGGCTGGTGAGACTCGTCATCAATAGGAGGACAGAATTAATTGAAAAGTTTGATATAGAAATAGAAAAACTGAAAACAGAATTAGAAAAATTTGAACAAAATGCAGAATACATTAGACAACAGGATTTTTTATGTAAAAAAGTAAAAAATTAGACTAACTAGAAACAGAAGTAATGAATAAAAAAAATTAAAAATTACTGTGGCAGAGGACAAATAATTCAAATAAGTCTGAAAACAATCAAAACGAAGATCACTATATGATCTCCACACAAAATAGATACCTCCCACGTATTGAAAAGGACCAGCAGTATTTTTTAGAACAGGGTCAAAAACATGGGAATACTTTCCCACCACCAAACTACAATCACACACAAAATACACACACGCTGGAAACAACAAAACCCACCTTACAGGACTTACAAGAAAAATTATCAAAATTATTACCACCAGTTACATTCCAGACCATACTCACCGGGGAGATTCCCTACCCCACAGTTACAGACACACCCAAATCCCACACCCACTCCAAACATACCCAACAATCCAAAACCAAAGACTCACACTGTAGTAGCAGAGATCCACCAATCATTACAATCAAATCCAACCCCCAGAAAAAGAGCACTCACAGAAGAGTTAGAAGTCATATCCCAACCCCCCCAGAAAATAGGGAAACAGTATTAGAACCATCTAAAACTTCCATCATAAATTTAAGCAGCCACAAACTTACTAAACCACAGCAGACACTCTTGAAAAAAGGCTTGAAATTTGCACCGAAAACATTTTTATGTAAATTTGGGACTAGAAAAATGTATCCGTAATTTATGCCTAAAAAAACATTTTTCAAAACACCCTTTAGAAAAACAAGTGGTAGAATCAGGTTACATCCATACAGATTGCAAACCAAAATCTTGGTTCATCCCTAAACATGAAATTGGATCTGATATCATTACCTTTAAAAAGTTAGTAGAATGCGATTTAGGCAAATTAAAAATCCCACGATACACCAAAGACAATATCAATTTTCAACAGAAACAGGCCATAAAAGGATTACAGAAAAATCTAAATCTCACAATATGAGCTGCAGATAAGGGGGGGAGGGGGGGTTGTACAATTGGATACAATAGATTACAACCGGGAATGTTTGAGAGAGCTTGGGGACACCCAAACATACAAGAAACATAAAAGAGACTCTACAGATGATTTCACTTCACAATTACACACACTTTGTCACTCTGCACTGGAGAAAGGGACCATCACTTCCACTGAATCTAAATTTATTTTGAGCACCCAGGGGAGATTGCCCATGTTTTATTGTTTACCAAAAACTCATAAAAATCTACAAAATCCACCAGGTAGACCAATCATATCTGAGATAGGTTTCCTAACATCAAACCTATCCCAATACATTGACAAATTCCTACAACTCTTCGTACAGCAAACAAAATTTTATTTGAAGGATACCTCTCAAGTAGTGTCCATGGTTGAGGCCTTCCAATGGGAGGACCATCATATCATGGCCACACTTGATGTGTCCTCTCTTAATACTATAATACAACATGATCTTGGAATACAAGCCGTCAAAACATTTCTGTTAGGAGGTAATATTAAACCTGAACATTTGGATATCATAATATGAGCAATCTATTTTATTCTCACTCACAATTATTTTTATTTTGAGGGTGATTATTATTTACAGCAGACCAGTACTGCCCCAAGCTACGCCAATCTCTTTAAGCCAGCGTGGGAGGAAGACTACATCAGTCTCAAGATTGGCGCGAACCTGGTGCTCTGGCGGCGGTACATGGATGATATTTTTTTGATTTGGAGTGGGTCCTTAGTTGATTTAAATTCTTTAATTGACAATTTGAACACCAGTTCTCACAATGTAGTACTCACATCCACAATTAGTCACTCACAAATAGAATTCCTAGATTTAGAAATAAAAAGCAACAAAGGAAGTTGAAATGTAACACTTTCACAAAACCCACAGCTAAAAACAGCTTCATTGATTTTGAAAGCTGTCATTTGCCTTGGTGGTTACAAAATGTCCCTAGCGGACAGTACCGCCGACTAAAAAGGAACTGTACGGAAAATGAAAAATTTTTAGAACAATTTTAGAAGAACAACATCTGACTAGCCAGTTTCAAGAAAAAGGGTACCCACAAATTGTCCTCCAAAAGTCTTTGGAGAAAATCAAAGCTCTAGATAGAAAATATTTTTTCATTCCCAAAGAGTCCACAGTACCTTCAAAAAAAACATTTCGGAATTTAGAATTATTTTGCCCTTCACCAACTCCCACACCAAGGTAGAAAATATTATAAAAAAAAGCACTGGGAGATCTTAAAACAGGACAAAATTATTGGTGAAACACTACCCCAGCAACCCCCTATAATTTACACACGGGCTCCCAATTTGGGAATCACTGTAGCCCATCTATTAAACCTCCAATTAAACAGAGTCATACCCAATCCTGGATGGACACAATGGGTTTCTGCTGTTGCGGGTCCTGTAGTGGTTGCACCATGACCAGGGATGCAAGGAAGACATCCACTGTGTACTCCAGGGTGAACGAATTCAAATGGAACATCGAGGAATGTATCACATGCAACACAAAGGGGGTCTTATATATTTTGGAGTGTGGCTACCACAAACAATATGTGGGGAGAACTAAACATCAATTGAAAGCCAGGATAGCAGAACATGTTAACAATATTAAAAAGGGGTAACAAAAACATCCGCTATCTTCAAATTTCTCCATAGTGCATAACAAAGATCCATCCAGCCTGAAGTTTGTGGGCTTTCAAGTAATTAAGAGAGACGGACGGGAGGGAGCTTTATGTTAAAAATTTCAAAAGCGGAGAGTAAAAAAATCTTCGAATTTAACACCATAGAGGCCAAGGGGTTAAATTCCAGCTTTGAATTATTTGATTTCCTCTGAGAGATCTGCCACAGAACCGACACCCGCCGCTTTTTGACCCGGCAACGGCGGAGGTCTGTTCCCGGTCAGATCTCCCATCCACCATCACCGACATTTTTGAATGTATTTTTTGTGGGTCTTGTGTCCAATTCACTACATGTATATATCTATTGTAATTTAATATATTTCAGGTCACTTTGATACATCATTTTTCACATTAGTATTGATTCCTGTCACCACATACATATTCCTCCCATATCACACACTTCATGCAACATCACCAATTCCCAACCACAACCACTCCTTTTCTTCACTACACCCATCTATTCGTATATCTACCTCATATTTTTCATTATCATTTCTTATTCATTATTTTTTGTTTATTCACCATCCATTCTACCACACATTAATCTTCACATCCACTCTCACAAATTATCTCTCCAACCATTTAAATCCCAATTTTGTCACCATAATTCTTCATAAATGATTCCCATCCCTATATACTACATTTTTATTTTTATATTTTTATTATTACTAGCTGAGTACCCGGCGTTGCCCGGTTTTTCCTTCCTTATCCTTGTTGGGGAGGAAAATAAACAAAGGAGGAAGCTTTTGACTTCATATCCCGACCTCCTATTCTGTCATCATATCCTGTCCTCCTATCACGTCCTCCTATCCTGTCCTCCTATCTCGACCTCCTTTCCCGTCCTCCTTTCCCGTCCTCCTTTCCCATCCTCCTATCATGACCTCCTATCCCGTCCTCCTATCTCGACCTCCTATCCAGTCCTCCTATCTCGACCTCCTATCCCGTCCTCCTATCCCGTCCTCCTATCACGTCCTCCTATCGTGTCCTCCTATCAGGTCCTCATATCGGATCCTCCAACACGGTCCTCCAACACGGTCCTCCTATCCCGGTCCTCCTATCCCGTCCTCCTATCCCGACCTCCCAACTCGACCTCCTATCCCGACCATCCCGTCCTCCTATCTTGACCTCCTATCTTGACCTCTCATCCCGTCCTCATATTCCGACCTGTAATATGTGACCAGGTATTGAAATATCTCCAGCCGTACAGAAGTTATGTGGGAACATACATTTCCCATTTATTTGCATGGGACTTTAAACAAAAACCCCAACCCTCACAAATGGGGGTAGTTAAGGGTTAAATTAACTATCCTATATTTTAAGTGGACATATCAGTAACATGTGACCAAGTATTATCAAAATATCTCCAGCCGTTTGGAAGTTATGCAGTAATATATATTTCCCATTGACTTGTATAGGACTTTAACCCCTTCAGGACCAAGCCCATTTTGGCCTTAAGGACCGGAGCATTTTTTGCACATCTGACCACTGTCACCTTAAACATTAATAACTCTGGGATGCTTTTAGTTATCATTCTGATTCCGAGATTGTTTTTTCGTGACATATTCTACTTTAACACAGTGGTAAATTTTTGTCGATACTTGCATCCTTTCTTGGTGAAAAATCCGTAAATTTGATGAAAAATTAGAAAATTTAGCATTTTTCTAACTTTGAAGCTTTCTGCTTGTAAGGAAAATGGATATTACGAATACATTTTTTTTGGTTCACATATAAAATATGTCTACTTTATGTTTGCATCATAAAATTGATGAGTTTTTACTTTTGGAAGACACCAGAGGGCTTCAAAGTTCGGCAGCAATTTTCCAATTTTTCACAACATTTTCAAACTCGATATTTTTCAGGGACCAGTTCAGGTTTGAAGTGGATTTGAAGGGTCTTCATATTAGAAATACCCCATAAATGACCGCATTACAAAAACGACACCCCCCAAAGTATTCAAAATGACATTCAGTCAGTGTTTTAACCCTTTAGGTGTTTCACAGGAATAGTAGCAAAGTGAAGGAGAAAATTCACAATCTTCATTTTTTACACTCACATGTTCTTGTAGACCCAATTTTTGAATTTTTACGAGAGGTAAAAGGAGAAAAATTTTACTTGCATTTGTAGCCCAAATTCTCTCGAGTAAGCACATACCTCATATGTCTATGTAAAGTGTTCGGCGGGCGCAGTAGAGGGCTCAGAAGGGAAGGAGCGACAATGGGATTTTGGAGAGTACGTTTTTCTGAAATGGTTTTTGGTTTTTAAGTTGGATTTAGGAAGCCCTTATGGTGCCAGAACAGCAAAAAAAAAAAAACACATGGCATACCATTTTGGAAACTAGACCCCTCAGGGAATGTAACATGGGATAAAGTGAGCCTTTATACCCCACAGGTGTTTCACGAGTTTTGCAAATGTAAAAAAAAAATTATAATTTTTTACCTAAAATGCTTGTTTTCCCAAAAATTTTACATTTTTAAAAAGGGTAATAGCAGAAAATACCCCTAAAAATTTGAAGCCCAATTTCTCCCGAGTACGGCGATACCCCATATGTGACCCTAAACTGTTGCCTTGAAATACGACAGGGCTCCAAAGTGAGAGCGCCATGCGCATTTGAGGCCTAAATTAGGGACTTGCATAGGGATGGACATAGGGGAATTCTACGACAGTACCCAAACAGGGTGCCTCCAGCTGTTGCAAAACTCCCAGCATGCCTGGACAGTCAACGGCTGTTCGACAATACTGGGAGTTGTTGTTTTGCAACAGCTGGAGGCTCCGTTTTGAAAACAGTGGCGTACCAGACGCTTTCATTTTTATTGGGGAGGGGAGGGGGGGGCTGTGTAGGGGTATGTGTATATGTAGTGTTTTTTACTTTTTATTTTATTTTGTGTTAGTGTAGTGTAGTGTAGTGTTTTTAGGGTACAGTCGCACGGGCGGGGGATCACAGTAGTTTCTCGCTGGCAGTTTGAGCTGCGGCAGAAAATTTGCCGCAGCTCAAACTTGCAGCCAGATACTTGCTGTAAACCTCCGCCCATGTGAGTGTACCCTATACATTCACATTGGAGGGGGGGGGGAACATCCAGCTGTTGCAAAACTACAACTCCCAGCATGCGCTGACAGACTGTACATGCTGAGAGTTTTAGTTTTGCAACAGCTGTAGGCACACTGGTTATGTATCACTGAGTTTGGGACATAACTCAGTGTTTCACAACCAGTGTGCCTCCAGCTGTTGCAAAACTACAACTCCCAGCATGTACGGTGCATGGCGTAAATTGACTGCTGAGAGTTGGAGTTTGCAACAGCTGGAGGCACACCGGTCGTGAAACACTGAGTTAGGTAAAAAATAAAACTCTGAGTTTCACAACCAGTGTGCCTTCAGCTGTTGCAAAACTACAACTTTTGTTGTAGTTATGCAACCAGCAGATGCACCACTACAACTCCCAGCATGCACTTTAGCTGTTTGTGCAAGCTGGGAGTTGTAGTTATACAACAGCTGAAGGTACACTTTTCCATAGAAAAAATGTGCCTCCAGCTGTTGCAAAACCATAAGTCCCAGCATGCCCATAAGGGAATGCTGGGAGTTGTGGTGGTCTTCCTCCTGCTGTTGCATAACTACAGCTCCCAGGACGAATCAGGGCGATCGTGAGGTGGCAACAGTGCCACCTCACCCCTGCAGGCCAGTAATTCCGGGTCACCGGGTCACTGGAGACCCAATTGACCCGGAATCGCCGCAGATCGCTGGACTGATATGTCGACATGGGGGGGCATAATGACCAATTTCAGCAGGCATCCGGCTCCGGTCCCCAACCGGCTAGCGGTGGGGACCGGAATTCCCACGGGCGTATGGATATGCCCTCGGTCCTTAAGGACTCGGAATGCAGGGCGTATCCATACGCCCTATGTCCTGAAGAGGTTAAACATAAACCCCGCCCCTGGCAAATGGGGGTGAGTAAGGGGTTTTCATTTTTTATTTTTTATTCTTCACCATTTATTCACCATTTATTTTTTATTTTTTATTATTTTTTATTTTTATTATTTTTTATTTTATTAATTTATTTATTTTTAATATATATATATATATATATATATATATATATATATATATATATATTTTTTTAACATTCCATTATTTTTCAACATCATTTACCCCCATCCCAATTTTACTCTTGGTTTCTATTTTTCATTTTCATTTATCTACTTATTTAACCACTTATCATTTTCATTTCCACATCTATCTCTATTTTCATCTACCTCTCTTTTTTCCGTTCTGTCTTCATTTTCATTATTATTTTATTCACCTTTTTCCTTCAACATATATCCATTAGTCTTCTATCTCCATTTCATTTATGTTTATCATAAATCCACAATTTTTTCACATGCGCCTAATCCCCCATTTCCGACATCATCTTATGACACCATTCACACCACCTTCACAGCACAGCAGCCAAGCCTTCAATTACAATACACCAACTGTAACCTATACTATCTTTGGCCCGTCACAGTAGCAGTACGGGGACCAGCGGACATGGAGAGCAACATTTAACCCCTTAAATGACTATGAGCAGCTCAGTCTGATAATTTCAAAGATTGTTCCACTATTTCAGACATCCGATTGTCGGATTAATAGTCTATTCCAGATAGCCGGCTAACTATCCAACATCAGCAGTGCTATATCCATTCATATATACCATTAGGGCCCAATGGTAAAATATTACATATATTATTGCTCTGTCAGTTATGTTTTTTATTTCGTAAAATTACCTTTTTTATCTATTGTATTTTAATAAAAAATGTTGCATTTTTCAAACTAACTGTTTTCCAAACCATTCATTCACTGTGTACCCAGCAGGGTGGTATTCTTGAGGGGTGGTTGAAATTTTTCCTCTAATCTGCTTAAAGGGGTACTCTGGTGGAAAAACAATTTTTTTTTTCTTTTTTTAAATCAACTGGTGCCAGAAAGTTAAACATATTTGTAAATTACTTCTATTAAAAAATCTTAATCCTTCCTGTATTTATTAGCTGCTGAATACTACAGAGGAAATTCTTTTCTTTTTGGAATGCTCTCTGATGACATCACGAACACACTGCTCTCTGCTGACGTAATAATAATAATAATAAGTATTTATTTATTGTTGTCCTTAGTGGGATTTGAACCCAAGTCTCCAGCACTGCAAGGCAGCAGTGCTAACCGCTAAGCCACCATGCTGCCCTTAGCATACATCTGCTATGCACGGTTGCTAAAATGGACAGAGATGTCAGCAGAGAGCACCGTGGTCGTGATGTCATCAGTGTTCCAAAAAGAAAGGAATTTCCTCCGTAGCATTCAGCAGCTAATAAGTACTGGAAGGATTAAGATTTTTTAATAGAAGTAATTTACAAATATGTTTAACTTTCTCGCACCAGTTGATTTAAAAAAAGAAAAAAAATATTGTTTTTCCACCAGAGTACCCCTTTAACTTTCTAGCACCAGTTGTTTAGAACCAGAGTACCAGAGTACCCCTTTAACCCTGTCATGCATCTAAGTCTTTGAACGAGGTGCTTGCATAAGAAACATGTGCAAGTATATCCAGTGGACTGCAGAGGCGCTTTCAGGACTGCTGTTTTGTGCTGATGCACTTTTTCAAGCCAATGGTAAGCATAAAGGCGTTACACTGACTTGTATATGAAGTCCTGTCCACTATTCTGTACACGCACATAGACCCCATGTTTCTGGGCAGTTCACAGCTAACATCAAACAAAAGTTATATGAAGCAGCAATTCCACCTATTATATTTTATTATGCCATTGTGTGATATTGGTATTAAACGTGAACTGCAATAAATAGGGCACATTCAGTGTTAATAAAGAAAAGCCAGACCAACAAAGCAGAGTTGTATTTTGCATTTTAGTCTATGGGGCTGCATTTTTTAGTGCTGTATAATAATAATATAGAGTTATTGGAGTTGTCTGGTTTAGGGAATCCAGATACATAAACCACATCTATTAGCCAGAATGCAGAATTTCTCTGCCTGGAAGATCCAGCATGCCCAAAAAGTGTTCCTCCAGCTGTTGCAAAACTACAACTCCCAGCATGCCCATACAGCTTTCGGCTGTCTGGGCATACTGGGAGTTGTAGTTTTGCAACAGCTGGAGGCACACTGATTAGGAAACACTGCATTAGATAAATAAACTTTGTTTTCAACTGTCACCATGCAATTCTTCATTTCCCCAGCGGTGGCGCTGTAGGGAAATGAATCAGAAGGTTTGTGCTAACCATTGGAGGTCCTAGCAGCAGAACCCCTAATATTCAACTTATTTTTTAGTACAAAAAAAGATTGTCCAAATCGCATATTATGCATCACTATGGCAAAGACAGAAGAAACTCTGCTACATCTGGACTTTCTTCCGTGTCTGTATACTTATTTCCATTCTTAAAAAAAAAGAAAAGAAAAAAACATGCTCCCTGTTTTAATTATGGCACTATACTGTAGCTAGGAACTATAGAACATTTTAGTCATACCGTCTCTAGACACCGACGTAAAATGCTTCCCATGGAACAGATTTGTGGAACATTTTTATTTTTTATTTGATGTGTGTTTAAAATCTCATATTTTATATATATATTTTTTTAATTGTGGGTGCAGATACCATTACTGCAGAGGAGTCTATGTTTGTGGCCTCCTGCTGCCATCTTCAGGTACGGAAGGGGAACATGAAGGATTTTAGAGAGCTGTCTGGATGATCAGACATCACGCTTTACCAAAGAAAATATTGGGTGAAAATGTGATCTATATTCAGATATTTATATTTATATATATATATATATATATATATATATATATATATATATATATGTAAATATATATATGTATATATATATATATATATATATATATATATATATACCATATTTTTCACCGTATAAGATGCACTTTTTCTTCCCCAAAACTGGTGGGGAAAAATTGGTGAGTCTTATACGCCAAATACACATTAAAATCTGTCCTATCGCGGCGGTCCCTGCGGCCATCAACGGCTGGGACCCGCGGCTAATACAGGACATCAACAATCGCGGTGATGCCCTGTATTAACCCTTCAGACACGGCGATCAAAGCTGACCGCCGCGTCTGAAGTGAAAGTGGCACTAACCTGGCTGCTCAGTCGGGCTGTTCGGGACCGCCGCGGTGAAATTGTGGCGTCCAGAACAGCTTACAGGACACCGGGAGGGACCCTACCTGCCTCCTCGGTGTCTGCTTCGTGCCGGGATCCCCTGCATGCCCGGCGCTCTCCTTCGTCGTCATCACGTCGTCGCGCACGCCGTCCCGTCATCCAATAGGAGCGGTGTGCGTAGCGACGTGAAGGCGTCGACGAAGAGCGAGGAAACCCAGCAGCAGAGACTTTCCGGAGCGATGGGGACACCCCGGGGATGCGGTGACAGCGATGGAGCGACATCCAGGGCAGCGGTGACGGTCCGGAGCGGCGGGGACACGTGAGTATTACCTCCTATACCAGTGGTCTTCAACCTGAGGACCTCCAGATGTTGCAAAACTACAACTCCCGGCATGCCTGGACAGCCAACGGCTGTCCGGGCATACTAGGAGTTGTAGTTTTGCAACATCTGGAGGTCCGCAGGTTGAAGGTTCAGAATCGTTTTTTTCTAGATTTTCATCCTTTACACACATTCTAGATTTTCATCATTTACACACATATATACATATATTTCTTATATACCTAAGAAACCTAAGACAATATTGGCTGAAAATGTGATATATATATATATATATATATATATATATATATATATATATATATGTGGGAAGCCTTTAAGGCTGAATTTGTGCAAGGGGCGTGTATTTCCACTCCCCCGCACCTCTAGGCTTAGCCATGATGGGGGCACGACTATAAAACGCCCCTCCACCATGCAGGCGGGGCGTACGAGTCATTTTTCGGAAGGAGTGGGTGTGTACAGGGGGCGGAGTGGTTCCAGCACGGTAAGCCCGGGTTATCCCGGTTTCATAGCAGCCACCCACCTTCTAATGTTCCCCTCGCCCGTGCACCGCCACGCTCCCGGTGTCTGCCGGGGAACCTCGCCCCGTCGTTCACTCCCTCATGCGGCATCCATTCCCTAGCATCAGCGGCGGCAGCGTTCATAGCCGCCCCGTGCCCTGCCTCGTGCCTCCGGTGGGTGTCTGCGGTGGTGCAGCAGCCCGATCGGCTTTCCACGGCCGGTGCTGCACGGTGGTGCCACGTGGGAGGCCGGTCACGTGCCTGCGACACTGCTCTGGCCTCCGCCGGCGTCCCGTTCACTCCTGCGGCGTGTCAGGCATCTTGTTGCCGGGGCAGCGCGGCGGGGTCACGTGGTGCGTGCAGGGTGGTTCAGAGCAGCGCAGCCTGCTGGCGAAGTTTGGAACTGGCCAGGCGGGCTGCCGCTAGTCAGCGTGCAGGATACGGACAGTGGCCTCGCTAGTGTGGGGCTTGGCTGTGCCCTGCTTGGGTGTGCTTTGGGGGATGGGCTGCTCCTTGGCATGCTGAGGTGCCCCCCCCCCCCAGAGGATACCCTCCCATATTTCTGATGTAGACCACCAAGTGAAACCCACACTGGTTGTCCTGTGGCACCTTGAATTCACTGCAGAATATTCTTCACATGTGCATGCATGAATTACAGAGTCCGTGCCTCAGCATTTGTCCCATAGCTCTCACAGCATGCTTACCGTTGCAGTCATTTATAACATTCATACAGTGCAGTCATTTATAATATTCATACAGTGCAGTCATTTATAACATTCATACAGTGCAGTCATTTATAGCATTCATACCGTGCAGTCATTTATAGCATCCATACCATGCAGTCATTTATAGCATTCATACCGTGTAGTCATTTATAGCATTCATACAGTGCAGTCATTTATAGCATCATACCGTGCAGTCATTTATAGCATTCATACCGTGCAGTCATTTAAAACATTCATACCGTGCTGTCGTTTATAGCATTCATACAGTGCAGTCATTTATAGCATTCATACCGTACAGTCATTTATAACTTTCATACTGTGCTGTCATTGATAGCATTCATACCGTACAGTCATTTATAACTTTCATACTGTGCTGTCATTGATAGCATTCATATCGTGCAGTCATTTATAGCATTTCATACCGTGCAGTCATTTATAACATTCATACCGTGCAGTCATTTGTAGCATTCGTACCGTACAGTCGCTCATAGCGTTCATACTGTGCAGTCACTCATAACATCTATACCGTGCAGTCACTCATAGCATCCATAACCGTGCAGTTACTCATAGCGTTCATACCGTGCAGTCACTCTTAGCTTCCATACCGTGCAGTCCCTCATAGCCTCCATTCTGTACAGTTACTTAGTGTTCATACTGTGCAGTTACTAATAGCAGCCATACCGTGCAGTCACTCATAGCGTCCATACCAGGAAGTCACCCATAGCGTTCATATTGTGCAGTTACTAATAGCATTTACACCGTGCAGTCACTCATAGCGTTCATACTGTGCAGTTACTAATAGCATTCATACCGTACAGTCACTCGTAGCTTTCATAACGTACAATCACCTATAGCCGTGATTCCGTGCAGTCACCCATAGCTGTCATATCGGGCAGTCATAGCGCCCATACCGTCCAGTCTCTTAGCATTTGTGCGGCATATTGCTTATACGCTTCCTACGCTCACATCGGTGACATGAGTACGGTATTCACACTCACAGCATCACTGCTCTTACGACATCGCAGTTCTACACCGCACATAGGTTACAAACGCATACACGATCACGGCGTCTCACGCTGCGTGGGGGCGCTCGCGGCATATGCTCTGCGGTCAGTGTTTGGCGCGGGGTGTGCGCCCATGGTGTCACATACTGTGGGTACAGTCAGGGTCGTGTACAGCTCATACGCCCGCAGTGCCATGCTTTGGGTAACAGTCAGTGTTGTACACAGTGTATACATTCCCACTGCCGTGCAGTGGGTACAATTTACAGTGTCGTGTAGTTAGTGTTGTTCACAGTACATACGCTCATAGCGTCATATACAGCAGGTACAGTCAGTGTCGTATAATACTTACGCTCGTAATGTCACATACAGTGGGTAAGTTGCAGCGTTGCATACAGTACATACGCTTAGTGTTCATGTTAGGGGTACAGTTCAGTGCTGTGTACGGCACATGCGTTCATGGTGTTATGTGCAGTGGGTACAGTTAGAGTACAGTATGCAGTACTTATGCTCACAGTGGCATATGCAGTAGGTACAGTTAGTGTAGTATGTAATACATACGCTCATACTTCATATGCGGTAGATACAGTTACCGTTGTACACAGTACGCACGATCATAGTGTCACATGCAGCAGGCATGGCCAGTGTTGGATACAGTACATGCGCTCTTAGGGTCACATGCAGTAGGTACAGTTACAGCATGGCATGCAGTACACACGCTCACAGTGCCATATGCAGGAGGTTTGGTCACATTGTTGTATAACAGTACATACGCTCACAGTGTCATATACCAGCAGGCACGGTCAGTGTTGTGTATAGTGCACGCGCTCATTGCGTCACATACAGCAAGTACAGTCACAGGGTTGAATGCTCATACCACCAGCATCGCTTATGTGCTCGTCGTTGTCATGTTGCACTCACGTGTGCCTTCCATCTCATACGTGCTGATGTGTCTAGCTTCATACTGTGTTATCGTACACATGCTCATAGCTCATACAGGTCATACACGCATAGCTTCACACGGTGTACACTACACATAAATTCATAGCGTCATACTGTTCAGATGTTCATTGCTTGTACGGTACAGGCACAAGCAGTTACTCTCCACATATGTCTGGCCATTACACTTCATACGTTGTGTTTTCACGGAACATACGATTGTAGCATTCTACGGTACATACGCTTGCAATATTGGTTATCACGTGGGTGTTTCCCGGTACATAGCAAATGCTGTATATTGTTTTACACTAACATACCTATAGAATTTAAGCACGTTACAGCATTCTCCAGTCACTGGGTATAGGCTCGCAGCACGCATGTTGTACTTTCACTAAGTTAAGTTGATGTTGGGCATGATCATGGTTGCTATAATGCTTGTCCTTAGTGTACTGTATGGTAGCAATCTGTGTCATGTTGTTACATTCCATTACTCGCGTACTCTGCTACAAGTCAGGCATATACGAGACGGCTTCTCGTCATGTTCATCCACATAGTGTTGTCACAAGCTCACTACCATAAGTAACATACTATGCACACATTAGTTTCACCACGCTTATTTTGCTCTGCAATACAGTTGATGTACCGGCTATTGGCTTCCGTAGCTGACAGGATTCACGTACATCACCATAGTAACTGCACGTAGTCACAGTTTAAGCGTCCGTATCTCGTCACACACTCACTAGTTACCTTTCGTCTTGTCCAAGGGAATGCATAGGTCTTTGTCGCTGGAATATTCTTATGCATATCGTCATGTCCTAAAAATAACTACGTCACGACACATAGGTGGTTGTAACAGTCATACCTGCCACGTCTGCGGCAGGAGGCACTGCTTATTAGTTGTTACAGACACGTCTTTAGAGCTACTACCTCACGATCCATAGGTGGCTTTGCATTCCAGTCATGTCTGCCACACCCGCAGGGGGTGCACTGCATAGTTGTAACTGACTCATCTTCAAAGCAACTACGTCATGACACATAGGTAGGGGTATACCCGTTATGCCAGCCACGTCTGCAGGGGGGTGCACTGCATAGTTGTTGCTGACACGTCTTCAGAGCAACTACATCATGACACATAGGTAGTGGTATACCCGTCATGCCTGCCACGCCTGCAGGGTGATGCACTGCTCAGTTGATGCTGACACGCCTTCAGAGCAACTACATCTCGACACATAGGTAGTTGTATACCCGTCATGCCTGCCACGCCTGCAGGGGGATGCACTGCATAGTAGTTTCTGACACGTCTTCAGAGCAACTACATCACGACACATAGGTAGTTGTAGACCCGTCATGCCTGCCACGTCTGCAGGGGGATGCACTACTTGGTTGTTGTTACTGACACATCTTCAGAGCAACGACACCGTCATACATAGGGGTTCTACATAGTCGTCTCCTGCCACACCTGCAGGGGATTTACAGCATAGTCAATGTTTCCCTTACTCAAGTCATAAAGTTTATAAATTTCACGACGCACAAGTGGTCATCGTCTCGAACCAACCGATCTTGTCCACGCTTGTCAGCGTCACGCAAACTTCCGTCACGTCCACAGACACTAGGGTTACTCAAGACCTGTCACACCTACAGGTACGAGGTTCGAATCAGGTTTGTCTCGTCAGGCAAAACGTCTACGCAAAGACCTGTCACATCTACAGGCACTAGGTCGCTTAAATGCCTGGTAAAATCTACCGAGGGTCTGTCACATAGGTTGTGCGTCACCAACTAACAGTGAATTTTTGCAACTTATTTAGCAGGGAGTGGAGGACACGTCATGCCTGACAAGCTTTATTGGTTTCCCCTTTCTGCAAGGCACAGTAGGTATGTCGACACGCACGAATCAGCAAGTACGTAGTCAGGTCCCGTTTCGTGTCGGGCCGCACGTAGTAGGCATGAATACCATGGCTTAGCTACATCAAGCACTGCCTCTTGTGTTTGCTAGCCAGCAGGCATAACTCTTGTTTCTCTAGTTCAGTTATTACAGTTAGGGGAGATAGATATGACTAGGGTGTGGCCTTGGTCATCATGGTTAGGAACAATGCTATTAATTCTACTTATTGATTTTTTGCCCTCTATAGGCGTGCCCTCATACGCGGTTTTGGGCACAACTCAACCGCTTTGTTAGTCTTTCTCTTTTTAAAGGTGTACAGGGTTGCATGTAAAGTACAGTCTCAAGTATGAAAGAACTTCATCCACCTGGTAAGTCAATGTATGGCCGTGTATAATTTGTATTCAAATGTTGCAACCACGAGAACGAATGTAAGCCCTGTGCACAAGTGGGAAGCCTTTAAGGCTGAATTTGTGTTCCCACGCCCCAGCACCTCTAGGCGGAGCCATGATGGGGGCATGACTATAAAACACCCCTCCACCATGCAGGCGGGGCGTACGAGTCATTTTTCGGAACCCTCCCAACCCGCCCTTATTTTCATCATTTCACCATAGGGCATGCCCTCTATAGGCATGCCCTCATACGCGGTTTTGGGCACAACTCAACCGCTTTGTTAGTCTTTCTCTTTTTATAGGTGTACAGGGTTGCATGTAAAGTACAGTCTCAAGTATGAAAGAACTTCATCCACCTGGTAAGTCAATGTATGGCCGTGTATAATTTGTATTCAAATGTTGCAACCACGAGAACGAATGTAAGCCCTGTGCACAAATATATATATAGTATAGGAAGCTGTACTCACCTGTCCCCGCCGCTCGCGATGGTGTCCCCGCCGCTCCCACTGGTGACCCCGGGCCTCCGCTGGGCTCTCTGCTGTCTTCTCCGGTCCTCCGCTGTCTTCTCCGGTCCACTGCTGTCTTCTCCGGTCCTCTGATATCTTTCGCAAGGCCTTACTGGGCCTGCATAGCGACGTCATTACGCCGCTGCGTACGCCATTCCTATTGGATGACGTGCGCAGCAGCGTACTGACGTCATCGGAGAGGGCCGAGAAGACACTGGAAGACCAGCGCTGGACCCGGAGGGCACCCCGGAGCATCGTGGAGGGGTAAGTAATACTTACCGCACCACACGGAGAACATTAAGCTGCTATCCGGCAGCAGCTTAAGCATTTTGCGCTGCCGGATAGCACTTAATGCGATGGCCCCGACATAAAAAAGCATTGTATGTTGATTTGATCATATGTCGGGGCCATCGTAGGTTGGGGGGTCACTGTACATATAAACATATTTACACACACACACACACATATATATATATATATTGATAATATATGTAGATAGATAGGGGGACATTTATCAATGTTGGTGTAAGGTAGAATAGATTTTACCCCTGTTTGTTTGGTGTATTATTTGTTCAGTTGCTCAAAATTTACTAAAAAGGTGCACAGGATTTCATTTAAAATTTAGCTCAACTATAGAAACCAGTGAGCTTTGTGTTCTAGTATCTGCCACTTTTGCACGTGTCCTATTAGATAGTGTAGATTTGCGCAAAAAAAGTAGGATTTGCGCAGAAAAAAAAAACACTCCTAAATTTAATTTGTGCAAATAATAAATACATCTCCACTGCATAAAGTGGGGTATGGTGCACCAAACAGTAGACAACTTTGATAGATATTCTACCGAAAATTGTGCAAAAAAAAATTGTGCAAAAAATGCAATTACGCAAAATTTGCAGGGGCATTTAGAACATGGAAGTGGTGTAAAGCCAATGACAAATGTTCCCATAATGTTTATATACTGTCAGTCTCAAGACTGTAGGAAAAGTAGGAGAAACCATTGCAAATATTATTACTATCACCAGAAACATAGGATTCTGATGATTTAGTCCAATTCTGCCCTGGTGTCCTAAAGCCTTGGAGGACAACAGGGGTTGTACAGGGGACAATACCCTTGGTTATTTCCTAATATGTTTTATATCTCTTAGACCTTTTACCATTTTATACTTCATCTTTGGATAAGCTTTATTAATGCAGTTTTTAGGTTCTGCCCTTTACTGATTATAGGTCAACTATATATTCCTCATGATAGAACGTATGTTGCACTGTTTTCAGAGACACAACAACAAAAAACTGTGCCACTCATGTACATGGGATAGCTTTGCAATTCAGGTACATTTACTTAAAGGGGTCCTCCTGTGGAAAACAATTTCAACTGGTGCCAGAAAGTTGAACAAATTTGTAAATTACTTCTATTTAAAAATCGTAATCCTTCCAGTACTTATCAGCTGCTGTATACTACAGAGGAAGTTGTATTTCCTTCTGGAGTTCTTTTCTGCCTGACCACAGTGCTCTCTGCTGACACCTCTGTCCATGTCAGGAACTGTCCAGAGCAGGAGAGGTTTGCTATGGGTATTTGCTCCTACTCTGGACAGTTCCTGACATGGACAAAGGTGTCAGCAGAGAGCACTGTGGTCAACTGAAAAGAACTACACAACTTCATGTGGAGCATACAGCAGCTGATAAGTACTAGAAGGATTAAGATTTTAAAATGATTTTAAAGAATTTTTTTTTCCACCAAAATACCTCTTGAAAGGGGTTGACTGGCGAAAAGAGCTTTTCTAATAACATGGCAACACTGACTGTTTAAAGGGGTTATCCAGAGAAAGGGGGAGGGGCGGTTTCATATGACTCTATACTTACCTCACTCGGTTGCCATAGCCTCTGGTATGACCTGATCCTAGTCTCCATTATGCTTTATTACCTGGTGCTGAATGCGATAGGTCAGAGTGTTGCTCAGCCAATCACTGACCGCAGTGGTGTCTTGCCTCAGCCAATAATTTGCTAAGTGCCACTGTAATGTATTGCTTTCCAGCACCTGGAAGTTGATCGCGGTGGAGACCAGAAACAGTGATACTGAAGGCTGCGGGAACCAAGTGAGGTAAATATGGTGTGTTTTTTGTTATCATAACTGGCAGCCTAGTTATGTGTTTAGAGAAACTCTTTTCTGCGGACAAGCCCATTAAAAGTATTTTCTTAGCAAATGTACTTTTTACTGTGACCCTCCTTGTGAATTAAAATAATAAAAGCAGCATACTTACCTCCCTGGCTCCCCTACTGCTCCCAACTAGAAGATCTTCTCATTTTTCCTGTAGCGCTCCCTGCAGCCACTTCCCGCTCACTTAATCTCAGGGATGAACGAGCAGTTCCTGTAGAAGCAGCATGTCATCGGAAGGGGAAAAAAACAGGAGGAAACAGAAAGAGGCAGCTGGGAGTGGGGAAGGTAGAATTTTACATTTTCCCAAAAAAACAACAACTTTAAAATGAGATGAGCTACAGTGCAAAAAAATTATAAATTGAAGTAATTCATTATGTTTCATTTTAACAAAGGACATATGTCACACCTTGCTAAGTCAGTATTGTGACATACCCCACTCCAGCTCTAGGTGGTAGGAAGATAATTCAGCACCACATCCTTAAAAATTCATCTCTTTATTCAAGACATAACATTAAGACGTTACTGATTTATGACAGAGAGTATACCAGCCCATAACAAACATTTTGAACAAGTGTTTTTATAGTCATGATATGAATTTTTTAGGACATGGTGCTGGATCATCTACTTGTTCTAATGCAAAACAATCTGTCTGTTGACAAGAGAAGCTCTATGTTCAGACAACCGCTTCAATTACAGTGTAACACGTATACTGTACAGTGTGTGACCTGACATTTGTGGAATATGAATATGTTATTATATTTTATAATACAATTTCACCAGAGCATTTTTATGTTTACAGCTATTTTCAATATTCAACAATAAAACCATTGACGGGTGAAGTGAATGTATTATCTCTTGACAATGGCTCCTGTCAAGTGGTCGGATACATTAGACAAGTCTGTCTTTTTAGATAAAACAGGTCTACTATGCTGAGCAGACCAGGTTTAGCTAACAAGGCAGATCGTTCTCCATTGTAACAATGTTAAATGGGCTTTGTCAGATCCAAAAACTATGTTGTTTACATTTTTTTTTATATTTAATAAAGAAAATGGCTCCTAAAAATCCCACCACTAGGGTTCCCCATATCTACTGGGACCCTAACCAGTTCTGCAGTAGCATCAGGCTTGTCCATGAGTCATGGACAAGAAATGAATCAATGGACGACAAGGCTGCATGAGCAGACGCACCAATCACCTTCCACCACAATGGAGGGACACGCCCCCTTCCCCTGAGAGGATTTCTAACACTGTGAGATAATAAAAGAGGTAATTTTGTAATAAATGTAGGTGATAGAGGCAGAATAGGTGATTGGGGGATTAGGTACTGAGTAACATTTTATTTTTATTTTTTGGGTGGGGGAATCTGACAGGTACTCTTTAAGTACCTGATGAAGGTGCGTGAATCACTCTGAAATACATTGTCCTTTTGTTACTCAAATAAACAAATGTTTCTACTATATATGGAGTTTGAGGTCCTATATGACTGTAAAGTGGAAATGTGGGATGGGATGATTCCAGATCAGAGCACCATCCGCTGATATAGGAAAGACTATAAAAAGTCCATGGAGCCCATCTCCTGCAACGAAGAGAGACTGATACTACAATACAAATGCATTATTTTCCTGCACAGTAAGTAAGTATTGTGAAAAAAGAACAGTGGCAGAATTGCAGGTTTTTTTTCACCTAAACTTTTGAAGACTGCAATAAAATTTTATTGAAACTTCGTACCTCGAAATATACATCAAAAAGCCATTAAAAGGGCATGTGGATGGGACAGCAAAAAACTCAAACCCAATAATCAGAACGTTAACATAAAATTTTTGCAATTTTTACACACATTTCTCATGGACATAAGTATTTAGACCCTTTGCTATGACACTTGAAATTTAGCCCTTAGCCCCTCCCATTTCTCTTTATCATCTCTGAGATGTTTCTACACCATGAATGGAGTCACCTGTTGTTAAAGGGTACCTCTCATCAACTAAACTTTTGATATATTTTAGATTAATGAATGTTGAATAACTTTCCAATAGCATGTTAATGAAAAATATGCTTCTTTCTATTGTATTTTTCCCGATCAGTCCTGTCAGCAAGCATTTTTGACTCATGCTGGAGTCCTAAACACTCAGAGCTGCCAGCCTGCTTTGCTCACAGCCAAACAGGCTGTGAACAAAGCAGGCTAGCAGCTCTGAGTGTTCTCCTTTGTGAACAAAGCAGACTGGCAGCTCGTAGTGTTTAGGACTCCAGCATGAGTCTGAAATGCTTGCTGCCAGGACTGGTAGGGAGACCCCTAGTGGTCATTTCTTCAAAGTGGAAAATTAAATAGAAAGAAGCATATTTTTAATAACATGCAATTGTAAAGTTATTCTGCATACATTAATCTATAATATATCAAAAGTTTTTTTGATGAGAGGTACCCTTTAATCTTAGTTGATTAACTAAGTAATTAGGGGAGAAGGGCCTTGATTAGAGAGGTGACCAAAAACCCAATGGCCACTCTGAGCTTCAAAGATTCTGGCCCACATTTATCATTTTCTTTAGACTGGTTTTTGTGTCTAAAAAAGGGGCAAAAAAGGAGCAAGCAGGGTTTTATGTGCCTTTTTTTGCCCCTTTTTGTTTACACATTTGTGCTGATTTTGAGTTGCAATCCACAGATTTTGGCAATACACATGATGTAGAAGGGTTTTATCAACTGCACCTTTTTGTGAAAAGGAGTTAAAAAAAAGGCGCAAAGCCACTGAAAAGTCTCTAAAACTACACCAGCCCAGACATGGGGGGAGATTTATCAAAACCTGTGCAAAGGAAACGGTGCTAAGTTGCCCATAGCAACCAATCAAATCGCTTCTTTCATTTTGTAGAGGCCTTGTTAAAAATGAAAGAAGCGAGCTGATTGGTTGCTATGGGCAACTGGGCAAATTTTCCTCTGAACAGGTTTTGAGAAATCTCCCCCATGGTGTAGCTTTTTGGTGTATGTGAAGAGTGAAATTTCAGAAAATGTGAGCTGCACAAAATTTATCATATGTTCTGTGACCATTTAATACATTTGGTGCTCCTACACATCACCAGCGCACAAAAAAAGTGTAGAAAAATGCTTCACTTACACTACAATGATAAATGTGGGCCTCTGTGTGCATATCGGAGAAACATTCAGAAGGTCAACCATCACTGCAGTACTCCACAATCAGGGCTTTATGATAGAGTGACCAGAAACAAGCCATTCCTCAATAAAAGACTCATAATTGCCATCTGGCCTCCTGCTGTTGCTAAAAAAAACACTCCCAGCATGCACACAAGGGCATGCTGAGAGTTGTTGTTATGCAACAGCAGAAGTCACAAATACAACTCCCAGCATGCCCTTTGGTAGTTTGTGCATGCTGGGGGTTGTAGTTATGCAATAGCTGGGGCATATTTTTGTGCCTCCAGCTGTTGCATAACTACAACCCCCAGAATGCACGGGCAGCCAAAGGGCATGCTGGGATTTGCAGTAGTGTGCCTTCAGCTGTTGCATGACTACAAGTCTTAGCATGCCCTTCGGATGTAAGAGCATGCTGAGAGTTGTAGTTTTGAAAGCACACTGGTTGCAAAACACTGAGTTTGTTACCTAACTCAGAGTTTCACAACCAGTGTGCCTCCAGCTGTTGCAAACTACAACTCCCAGCATGCACTGATAGACCGTACATGCTGGGAGTTATGTTTTTGCAACAGCTGGAAGCACACTGGTTGCGAAATACTGTAACAGTGTGCCTCCAGCTGTTGCATAACTACAACCCCCAGCATGCACGACAGCCAAAGGGCATGCTGGGAATTGTAGTTTTGCAACAGCTGGAGGTTTGCCCACCCCCCCCCCCCCCCCCATGTGAATGTACAGGGTACATTCACACAGGCGGTTTTTCAGTGAGCTGCTCGCTGCAAGTTTGAGCTGCAGTAAAGTTTCCGCTGCAGCTCAAACTCCCAGCGCGAAACTCGCTGTAACCCCTGCCCATGTGAATGTACCCTAAAAACACTACACTACAGTACACAAAATAAAAAGTAAAACACTACATATACGTATACCCGTACAGATTAACCACAATAAAAATGAAAAACGTCTGGTACGGCACCATTTCCAAAACGGAGCCTCCAGCTGTTGCAAAGTAACAACTCCCAGTATTGCCAGACAGCTATTGACTGTCCAGGCATCCTGGGAGTTTTGCAGCAGCTGGAGGCATCCTGTTTGGGAAACACTGCCGTAAGTTCATTTTGATATTGGAGGCAAGTGTAATTCTTGCATTCGGGTCGGTCCCTATGCAGATCCCTAATTTAGGCCTCAAATACGCATAGCGCTCTCTCACTTCAGAGCCCTGTCATATTTCAAAGCAACAATTTAGTGCCACATATGGGATATTTCTGTACTCGGGAGAAATTGCCTAACAAATTTTGGGGGGATTTTCCTCCTTTTACCCCTTATGAAAAGGTAAAGTTGGGGTCTACACTTGCATGTTATTGTAAAAAAAAAAAAATGTTTTACACTAACATGCTGGTGTTGCCCCATACTTTTCATTTTCACAAAAGGTAAAAGGAAAAAAAGACCCTCAAAATTTGTAACGCAATTTGAGTACGAAAATACCCCATATGTGGGCGTGAAATGCTCTGCGGGTGCACAACAGGGCCCAGGAGTGAGAGCGCACTATGTAGATTTGAGGCCTCAATTGGTGATTTGCACAGGGGTGGCGGATTTTACAGTGGTTCTGACATAAACACAAAAAAATAAATACCCACATGTGACCCCATTTTGGAAACTACACCCCTCACGGAACATGACAAGGGATATAGTGAGCCTTAACACCCCATAGGTGTTTGAAAATTTTCGTTAAAGTTGGATGGGAAAATGAAAAAATATATATTTTGCACTTAAATACTGATGTTACCCTAAATTTTTCATTTTCAAAAGGGAAAATAGGAAAAAAAAGTCCCCCAAAATATGTAACCCCATTTCTTCTGAGTAAGGACATACCCCATATGTGGATGTAAAGTGCTCTGCGGGCGCACTACAATGCTCAGAAGATAAGGAGTGCCATTGGGCTTTTGGAGAGAAAATTTGTACGGTATTGAAGGCCACGTGTGTTTACAAAGCCCCCAAGGTGCCAGAACAATGGACCCACCCCACCATGTGACCCCATTTTGGAAACTACACCCCTCATGGAACATAATAATGGTTGCAGTGAGCATTTACACTCCACAGGTGTCTGACAGATTTTTGGAACAGTGGTCCGTGAAAATGAAAAATTTAATTTTTCATTTGCAGAGCCTACTGTTCCAAAGATCTATCAAATGCCAGTGGGGTGTAAATCCTCACTGCACCCCTTATTAAATTCTGTGAGGGGTGTAGTTTCCAAAATGCTGCCACTGTTCTGGCACCATGGGGGTTTTGTAAATGCTCATGGCCCCCGACTTCCATGCCAAACAAATTCTCTTTCCAAAAGCTCAATGGCGCTTCTTCTCTTCTGAGCATTATAGTTCACCTGCAGAGCACTTTACATCCACATATGGGGTATGTTCTTACTCAGAAAAAATGGGGTTACAAATTTTGGGGGGCATTTTCTCCTATTACCCCTTTTAAAAATGTAAAATTTGAGGAAAAACTACATTTAAGTGAAAAAACTAATTTCATTTACACATCCGACTTTCAACGAAAAGTCATCAAACACCTGTGGGGTGTTAAGGCTCACTGTACCCCTTGTTACGTTCCTTGAGGGATGTAGTTTCCAAAATAGTATGCCATGTTGGGGGGGTTGCTGTTCCGGCACCATAGGGGCTTCCTAAATGTGACATGCCCCCCAAAAAACATTTCAGCAAAAATTTGCTTTCCAAAAGCCAAATGTGACTCCTTCCCTTCTGAGCATTGTAGTGTGCCCGCAGTGCACTTGCGGTCCACACATGGAATATTTCCATACTCAGAAGAGATGGGGTTACAAATTTTTGGGGGCATTTTCTCCTATTACCCCTTGTAAAAAAGTAAAATTTGGGGGAAAACAGCATTTTAGTGAAAAAAATGATAATAATTTACACATCCAACTTTAACAAAAAGTCGTCAAACACCTGTGGGGTGTTAAGGCTCACTGTACCCCTTCGTTACATTCCTTGAAGAGTGTAGTTTCCAAAATAGTAGACCATGTGTTTTTTTTTTTTTGTTTTTTTTTGCTGTCCTGGCACCATAGAGGCTTCTTAAATGTGACATGCCCCCCAAAAACCATTTCAGAAAAACTCACTCTCCAAAATCCCATTGCCGAACACTTGACATGCATATATTAGGTATTTCCTTACTCGAGAGAAATTGGGTTACAAATTTTGAGAGGATTGTTCTCCTTTTACCCCTTGTAAAAATTCAAAAACTGGGTCTACAAGAACATACGAGTGTAAAAAAGGAAGATTTTGAATTTTCTTCTTCACTTTGCTGCTATTCCTGTGAAACATCTAAAGGGTTAACACACTTTCTGAATGTCATTTTGAATACTTTGAGGGGTGCAGTTTTTATAATGAGGTCATTTGTGGGGTATTTCTAATAAGAAAGCCATGCAAATCCACTTCAAACCAGAACTGGTCCATGAAAAATTCAGATTTAGAAAATTTTGTGAAAAATTGGAAAATTGCTGCTGTACTTTGAAGCCCTCTGATGTCTTCCAAAAGTTAAAACATGGCAACTTTATGATGAAACCATAAAGTAGATATATTGTATCTTTGAATCAAAATATAATTTATTTGGAATGTCTATTTTCCTGACAAGCAGAGAGCTTCAAAGTTAGAAAAAAGCTACATTTTCATAAAATTTGGGAATTTTTCACCAAGAAATGATGCAAGAATCGACAAAATTTTACCACTGACATAAAGTAGAATATGTCACGTAAAAACAATCTCGGAATCAGAATGAAAAGTAAAAGCGTCCCAGAGTTATTAATACTTAAAATGAAAGTGGTCAGATGTGCAAAAAACGCTCTGGTCCTTAAGGGGGCACTGTCAGATAAATGGGCACTGTCAGATACAAAAACTTTTGAAATGTTGTAAAGCATGCATAACCAATAGGTTTTGCAATTGCTTTCATTAGAAAATTTTCAGCATTTCATACTGAAAAAGCCAGTCAAACAACTGCCCCCCCTGCCTGCTTGGACACATACTAGTCCTGCTGTGTCCATGCGTCATCACCTATGTCATGGACACACTCCCTTGATTGACAGCTGTGAGCGCAGGGCTCATAGCTGGAGGATAAATCCTTCCACTGTCAGCTTGTGTCCCGCTACTGTCAGTGAGGACAAGCTGGGAGTTGTAGTTTTGCTAATTCTAGGGGAGATGTGAGCAGACAGCATACTGAGAGAGGGGGCGGAGACCTGCACAGTGAGGCCACACCCCCTCCCTTTGAGAGGAATTCAGACTAGTGAGCTAAATTAAAAGTGTAATAAAAAATAAAGGTGCTAGACACATAAAAATTAGATGTACATGATCAGGATTAGGTACTGAGTAATATATAAAAAAATATACTTTTTTGTTGGATCTGACAGGTACGCTTTAAGGTGAAAATGGGCTGAGTCCCTAAGGGGTTAAGCAGATCTGCCAGAAAATCCCCCAAGCCAGGTGTGTAAACCTTGTGGCATCATTCCCAAAAAGACTGAAACGTGTAATTCCTACCAAAGGTGCTTCAACTAAGTACTGAGTAAAGGGTCTGAATACTTATGTCAATGCAATGTTTTAGTTTTTCCTTTTTAAGAAATAAGAAAAGATGTCTAACATTCTGTTTTCACTTGTGTGTATAATGATAGGGTATTGAGAGTATAATGATGGGGCAACATATTTTCTATTTTTTTTTTCCGTACAATGTCACAACATTACAAAATATATAAAAAGTGAAAGGATCTGGAACTTTCCGAATGCATTGTATTTCAAAATTTCTTTGAGACTACCACCCAAATTTGCACAAAATGTGGTCCTCTCTGGGTCTTCTAAAAGAAAGCATAATAAATGAGGAACTGGAAATCTGCCACAGAAAATTAGGTCTGTGTAAGGGGACAGAAGTTTTCTTTTTAGATGGGTTTCACTATAAGAAATTGCTGGAAAAAAAAAAAAAAATAAAAAATAAAAAAAAAAATATATATATATATATATATATATATATCATTGTTTCATAATGTGAACTCTCTCCTACCAGTTGTTCATTTTTGGTGTAGCATGAAACAAAATAAGTAGCTCTCAAGGGTAACTAAATGTAAAATGAAACGCATCCACTCAACTCTAATGGCTTAAAAAGCACTATTAACTGAAATGGTTTTTTAGCAGTTTCTGATACTCTTGCTGCCTCTTCACTTCTTTGTTTTGTGTATATACATTTTTCACTTTTGCGCTACGTAAAAAGGCAAATGGATTTTACATGTCAAATACCAGGTGTTATTATACGAGAACTTATGTAGATTTTATGTTTATTGTATTCGCTTTTTATAGGCTTCCTATATGTAAATCTATTATAAAGCATTATGTAAATTTCACACATAGATGATGCAGAGACAAAATATTTGGAATCCTGTCAATATACACTGAAGCATGCGGCACATGTACTCCTAATTTACATGTTTTATGCAAGACAGAATAGATTTATACAAGCATGGTGTACATATACAGTAGATAAGGGGGGCCATATAGCAAAGATAAAGATTAGTCAAGCAGGGTAGATGAATATCTTGCAGCACATGGGGCTATAATAAAGAGGATAACGCTTTGGTTCTATAACCAATCTTATTTTTATTTTTTTCAGTTTAGTTTTGTTTTCATTCTCACCTTCCAATAGCGATAACCTTTTATTAATTAATTAATTTTGTTTTTCTATCAACATTTAATGGCTTGCTTCTTGTAGGACAAGTTATATTTTTATGGCGCAATTTTTCATTCCATATAATGTATAAAGAAAACATTTAAAATGTTATATCATTAAAAAAAAGAAAAAAATAAACGTACTTCTTTTTGCTCTTTTGTCCTGATAACCAGTTCTGGCTGGTGGTCCTATCAGTGATGCTAAGCCAATTAGGCTTAGCGCCCCTGTACCATGCTTTCTCCCAGAGCTCTATATAAACTACTGCCAAACGATTTGTGTTTATTTACACGGTGCAAGATACAAAGGACGCGTTTCAGCCAAAGCCTTATTCAGACTGACTGTCAGTCTGAATAAGGCTTTGGCCAAAACGCGTCCTTTGTATCTTGCACCGTGTAAATAAACACAAATCGTTTGGCAGAAAACAGTGGGTGCCGGGATTCCTTTCTCTACCAGTTCTGCAATAGTCCACATGCACCACGGTAGATTCGAGTGCCGGCCCTTCCTACATTTCCATTATTTAAACTACAGCCGCCTGTGATTGGAGATGTGTGCCATCACCAGAGTTGTAGTATATATTTTTATGTGTATCTGGATTCTGATTTCTGCCTGTTTTCCCCACCCCCTGCTTTTGGATTCTGATTTGGTCTAGACAAGACTTCCTGTTCTGACCCAGCTTTTTTTTCTGGTACTGTTTTGAATTCTGACTTGGTTCTTATACTGCGCTCTGGTTCTGATGACCGAAGGCTTGTTTCTGCTTTTTTACTGGACCCTGATTCTGACATCTGACCCAGTATGCTCCACTTTGCTCATGCAGTTTCTACCCAATGCACTTAGTGTAGAGACTGTCACACATTGGGGGCCACCTGTTAAGGTGAATCATGTAGGTAGGGAAAGTGGGTTGGGTTTAGCGCAGGACTGCACGGTTCCTCCTATTTATTACAGAATCACAAGTCTGACCAAACAATTTCTGGTGACACTCATTTCAATATGGATTAATTGCATGCTTTGGTATAACAGATGAACAAATTAATCTGGTTAAATTAATCTGGCTAAATTAAGCTGTTTTAGGATTTCACAATCTCGGACAAAGTTGACTTTTTCCATGATTCCATTAGAGCCCAAGATTAAACTTCAGGACAGTTTTTTTTTTTTCTGGGCATAAGAAGAGCCTTGCAAACTTTACTCAGACCTCAGTCCTCAGGGTCTATGAGCCATTGAGTGGGGAAAATTATGTCTCTCCCTCAGGGAAATCTCCAGGAGTGGTCTTATACTCTCTCACTCTCTCAAACTGGCTTCTGTAGTTAGCATGTTTTCCTCTAACTTAGGGCTGTTATATGATGAATCTGACAGAGCTACAGCTTCCACTTAATTTCTCTCCATCAGACTTAGGCTTGATGAGCAGTACTATGCAGACATTTGCAAATGGTGCAAATGGAATGATCCGTCATTGACATGTCAGTTTTGCCAGGGACTTTCTGATGTACTTTAAGACTTAAAATTAGTTACCCCCCTCTTGACTCACTTGACAAAGCAATGACCCTTGCTGTATACCTGGACAGGCATTTAGGAGAAAGTAGAATAGAGAGATCATCTACTTATGTTACCCACAACATTAGAAGCCAAGAAATTCTTTCAAGTCCTCTATCACTGCTTAGGAACCCATGCAACAATGTCTCTGCAAGATGCTTTTCAAACACTGACATGATACATTTTTATTTAACATTTTTTTTTAGGGTCAGTATGATTACAATGAGACCCAATTTATAGTTTTTGTGATCTTATACTACTTTAAATGGGCACTATCATTAAAATAAATTTTTGCTATTGCACTCTTTCTAATGTACTTTGTTTAAAATAATTGAAGTTTTCTATGCTTTATTTGTGTTTAACCCCTTAAGGACCGAGCCCTTTTTCACCTTAAGGACCGGAGCGTTTTTTGCAATTCTGACCACTGTCACTTTAAACATTAATAACTCTGGAATGCTTTTAGTTATCATTCTGATTCCGAGATTGTTTTTTCGTGACATATTCTACTTTAACTTAGTGGTAAAATTTTATGGTAACTTGCATCCTTTCTTGGTGAAAAATCACCAAATTTGATGAAAAAAATGAAAATTTTGCATTTTTCTAACTTTGAAGCTCTCTGCTTGTAAGGAAAATGGATATTCAAAATATATTTTTTTGGGGTTCACATATACAATATGTCTACTTTATGTCTGCATCATAAAATTTATGAGTTTTTACTTTTGGAAGACACCAGAGGGCTTCAAAGTTCAGCAGCAATTTTGACATTTTTCACAAAATTTTCAAACTCGCTATTTTTCATGGACCAGTTCAGGTTTGAAGTGGATTTGAAGGGTCTTCATATTAGAAATGCCCCATAAAAGACCCCATTATAAAAACTACACCCCCCAAAGTATTCAAAATGACATTCAATAAGTGTATTAACCCTTTAGGTGTTTCACAGGAATAGCAGCAAAGTGAAGGAGAAAATTCAAAATCTTCATTTTTTACACTCGCATTTTCTTGTAGACCCAATTTTTGAATTTTTGAAAGGGGTAAAAAGGAGAAAATTTTTACTTGTATTTGAAACCCAATTTCTCTTGAGTAAGCACATACCTCATATGTCTATGTTAATTGTTCGGCGGGCGCAGTAGAGGGCTCAGAAGGGAAGGAGCGTCAAATGGTTTTTGGGGGGCATGTCACCTTTAGGAAGCCCCTATGGTGCCAGAACAGCAAAAAAACACACATGGCATACCATTTTGGAAACTAGACTCCTCAGGGAACGTAACAAGGGGTAAAGTGAACCTTAATACCCCACAGGTGTTTCACGACTTTAGCATATGTAAAAAAAATTATATATTTTTTACCTAAAATGCTTGGTTTCCCAAAAATTTTACATTTTTAAAAAGTGTAATAGCAGAAAATACCCCCCAAAATTTGAAACCCAATTTCTCCCGATTCAGAAAACACCCCATATGGGGGTGAAAATTGCTCTGCTGGCGCACTACAGGTCTCAGAAGAGCAGGAGTCACATTTGGCTTTTTGAAGCAAATTTTGCTCTGGGGGCATGTCGCATTTAGGAAGCCCCTATGGTGCCAGAACAGCAAAAAAAAAACACATGGCATACCATTTTGGAAACTAGACCCCTCGGGGAACGTAACAAGGGGTAATGTGAACCTTAATACCCTACAGGTGTTTCTCGACTTTTGCATATGTGAACATTTTTTATTTTTTTTTACCTAAAATGCTTGGTTTCCCAAAATTTTTACATTTTTAAAAAGGGTAATAGCAGAAAACACCCCCCAAAATTTGAAGCCCAATTTCTCCCGATTCAGAAAACACCCCATATGGGGGTGAAAAGTGCTCTGCTGGCGCACTACAGGTCCCAGAAGAGAAGGAGTCACATTTGGCTTTTTGAAAGCAAATTTTGCTCTGGGGGCATACCGCATTTAGGAAGCCCCTATGGTGCCAGAACAGCAAAAAAAAAAACACATGGCATACCATTTTGGAAACTAGACCCCTCGGGGAACGTAACAAGGGGTAATGTGAACCTTAATACCCTACAGGTGTTTCTCGACTTTTGCATATGTGAACATTTTTTATTTTTTTTTACCTAAAATGCTTGGTTTCCCAAAATTTTTACATTTTTAAAAAGGGTAATAGCAGAAAACACCCCCCAAAATTTGAAGCCCAATTTCTCCCGATTCAGAAAACACCCCATATGGGGGTGAAAAGTGCTCTGCTGGCGCACTACAGGTCCCAGAAGAGAAGGAGTCACATTTGGCTTTTTGAAAGCAAATTTTGCTTTGGGGACATACCGCATTTAGGAAGCCCCTATGGTGCCAGAACAGCAAAAAAAAAAACACATGGCATACCATTTTGGAAACTAGACCCCTCGGGGAACGTAACAAGGGGTAATGTGAACCTTAATACCCTACAGGTGTTTCACGACTTTTGCATATGTGAACATTTTTTATTTTTTTTTACCTAAAATGCTTGGTTTCCCAAAATTTTTACATTTTTAAAAAGGGTAATAGCATAAAACACCCCCCAAAATTTGAAGCCCAATTTCTCCCGATTCAGAAAACACCCCATATGGGGGTGAAAAGTGCTCTGCTGGCGCACTACAGGTCTCAGAAGAGAAGGAGTCACGTTTGGCTTTTTGAAAGCAAATTTTGCTCTGGGGGCATGCCGCATTTAGGAAGCCCCTATGGTGCCAGGACAGCAAAAAAAAAAAAACACATGGCATACCATTTTGGAAACTAGACCCCTCGGGGAACGTAACAAGGGGTTAAGTGAACCTTTATACCCCACAGGTGTTTTATGACTTTTGTATACGTAAAAAAAAAAATTTTTTTTTTACCTAAAATGCTTGTTTTCCCAAAAATTTTACATTTTTAAAAAGGGTAATAGCAAAAAATACCCCAGAAAATTTGAAGCCCAATTTCTCCCGAGTACGGCGATACCCCATATGTGGCCCTAAACTGTTGCCTGGAAATACGACAGGGCTCCAAAGTGAGAGCGCCATGCGCATTTGAGGCCTAAATTAGGGATTGCATAGGGGTGGACATAGGGGTATTCTACGCCAGTGATTCCCAAACAGGGGGCCTCCAGCTGTTGTAAAACTCCCAGCATGCCTGGACAGTCAGTGGCTATCTGGCAATACTGGGAGTAGTTGTTTTGCAACAGCTGGAGGCTCCGTTCTGGAAACAGTGGCGTACCAGACGTTTTTCATTTTTATTGGGGAGGGGAGGGGGGCTGTGTAGGGATATGTGTATATGTAGTGTTTTTTACTTTTTATTTTATTGTGTGGTAGTGTAGTGTAGTGTTTTTAGGGTACAGTCGCATGGGCGGGGGGTTCACAGTAGTTTCTCGCTGGCAGTTTGAGCTGCGGCAGAAAATTTAACGCAACTCAAACTTGCAGCCGGATACTTACTGTAATCCTCCGCCCATGTGAGTGTACCCTGTACGTTCACATTGGGGGGGGGGACATCCAGCTGTTGCAAAACTACAACTCCCAGCATGGACGGTCTATCAGTGCATGCTGGGAGTTGTAGTTTTGCAACAGCTGGAGACACACAGGTTGTGAAACACCGAGTTTGGTAACAAACTCAGTGTTTTGCAACCAGTGTGCCTTCAGCTGTTGCAAAAGCTACAACCCCCAGCATGTACGGACAGAGGAAGGGCATGCTGGGTCTTGTAGTTATGCAACAGCCGGAGGCATACTACATTGGCTGGGGATGCTGGGGATTGTAGTTATGCAACAGCTGGAGACACACTGGTTTACTACTTAACTCAGTGTGCCTTCAGCTGTTGCAAAACTACAACTCTCAGCAGTCACCGACAGCCAACGGGCATGCTGGGAGTTGTAGTTATGCAACCACCAGATGCACCACTACAACTCCCAGCATGCACTTTAGCTGATTGTGCAAGCTGGGAGTTGTAGTTACACAACAGCTGAAGGTACACTTTTACATAGAAAGAATGTGCCTTCAGCTGTTGCAAAACTATAAGTCCCAGCATGCCCATAAGGGCATGCTGGGAGTTGTGGTGGTCTGCCTCCTGCTGTTGCATAACTACAGCTCCCAGCATGCCCTTGTTGCATGCTGGGAGCTGTTGCTAAGCAACAGCAGGAGGCTGTCACTCACCTCCAACGATCCAGCAGCACAGGTCAGTCCCTCGTCGTCGCCGCCGCCGCCGCTGCTCCTGGGGCCCCGATCCCAACAGGGACGCCGGGGATCGGGGTCCCCAGCACCGGGGGTCGTCTTTATCGCACCCGCTCACGTCCTCCGGAAGAGGGGCGGAGCGGGTTGCGGGAGTGACACCCGCAGCAGGCGCCCTGATTGGTCGGCCGGTAATCCGGCCGACGAATCAGGGCGATCGTGAGGTGGCACCAGTGCCACCTCACCCCTGCTGCCTCTGGCTGTTCGGGGCCGTCTCTGACGGCCCCGATCAGCCAGTAATTCCGGGTCATCGGGTCACTGGAGACCCGATTGACCCGGAATCTGCCGCAGATCGCTGGACTGAATTGTCCAGCGATCTGCGGCAATCGCCGACATGGGGGGACATAATGACCCCCCTGGGCGATATGCCGGGATGCCTGCTGAACGATTTCAGCAGGCATCCGGCTCCGGCTCCCCTCCGGCTAGCGGTGGGGGCCGGAAATGCTCAGGGCGTATCCATACGCCCTCGGTCCTTAAGGACTTGGAAACGGGGGCGTATGGATACGCCCTATGTCCTTAAGGGGTTAAAAAAGCTGCCACTGGGTGTCTTCCTACTTGTCCAGAGCACATTTCCCCCATCTCTTGCACAGACTTTGGACTGCTGCTGGCCTGGCAGAAATCCAAAATCAGAAAATGCAGTTTAGAGTGCTGAGGGGTATATGAAGTCTAATCCAATCATAGCTCATCTCACATCAGGGGCGGATCCAGAGTAGAGTCTCGGGAGGGGCACTATTAGAGTATTTTGTGTTGGCGGACAGAAAACAAGATGTTGCTTACAGAACTTACAATATTATTAAATGTATCATACAGTCCTAACCTTGTTTAAGACTTTTTGGCCGTGCTCACATGCCAGAATAATAATCAAATATACCAATTGCCGCAGAATGGGAAAGTGCTAAAGAGGTTTTTACCATTTAAAACTACAGCTCCCAGTATGACCTAAGCAGTGGTGAGGGGATGCTGGGAGTTGTTGTTTCACCCATCATTACTGCAGAACTTCTTCAGTGACTCCAGCTCTGATGGGACACACACAGGAGGATACAGAATGATATCAGTGACTACAGGTGATGTCTTCTCTACAGTCTTCCCTTATCTAATTCAGATGTACATACCACCGGGACTTGTTCCAGCTAAATGTTCTCTCTGCAGAACTTGATGCCCAGACGTCCCCTCACTATGTCAGCGGATTCTGATCCTCTATATGAAAACAATAATTATTATAATACTGCCAGACAGCGTATTCTTCAAATATATTACTGGCACATACCTTCTGAATATAATTCTGACACACTGTACCCCCTGAATAAACAACACACTGTACCCTCTGAATATAATACCACCACACACCGTACCCTCTGAATATAATACTACCACACACTGTGCCCTCTAAATATAACACTACCACACACTGTGCTCTCTAAATTTAATACTAGCAAACACTGCACTCTCTGAATATAATACTACCACACACTGCACTCTCTGAATATAATACTACCACACTGTGCCCTCTAAATGTAATACTAACAAACACTGCACTCTCTGAATATAATACTACCACACACTGCACTCTCTGAATATAATACTACCACACACTGTGCCCTCTAAATTTAATACTACCAAACAATGCACTCTCTGAATATAATACTACCACACACTGCACTCTCTGAATATAATACTACCACACACTGTGCCCTCTAAATTTAATACTACCACACACTGCACTCTCTGAATATAATACTACCACACACTGCACTCTCTGAATATAATACTACCACACACTGTACCCTCTAAATTTAATACTACCACACACTGCACTCTCTGAATATAACTTGCTGTGCAGTGCACCCTCTGAATAAAATACCCAAATGTATTGTGGCCCATAAAAAACGTACCACCCCAGAAATTCCTCATAATCTACACTATACTTCTGAAATGCAGAACACTCTGTGCCTTCACATATAGTAATAATGCCCCATCTTGTGCCCCTACATATAATAATTATGACCCGTCCAATTCCCCCCACATAATAATGCCCTGTGCCCCTAACATATATTGCCCCCTGTGCTGTGCCCTTCACATATAATTCCCCGTTCTTTGCCCCTCACATATAATGCCCCCATCATGCGTCCCTCACATATAATGCCCACTGTGCTGTGACACTCACATATAATGCCCCCCGTCCTGTGACACTCACATATAATGTCCCCTGTGCTGTTCCCCTCACATATAATGCCCCTTATGCTGTGCCCCTCACATATAATGCCCCCCATGCTGTGCCCCTCACATATAATGCTCCTGTCATATGCCCCACACATATAATGCCCCCTGTGCTGTGCCCTTCACATATAATGCCCTGTGCTGTGCCCTTCACATATAATGCCCCCGTTCTTTGCCCCTCACATATAATGCCCCCATCATGCGCCCCTCACATATAATGCCCCCTGTCCTGTCCAGTCAGGGGGTATTATATGTGAGGGGCACAGCACAGGGGGCATTATATGTTTGGGGCACATGACAGGAGCATTATATGTGAGGGGCACAGGACAGGGGGCATTATATGTGAGGGGCGCATGATGGCGCATTATATATGAGGGGCACAGAATGGGGGCATTATATATGAGGGGCGCATGATGGGGGCATTATTTGTGAGGGGCACAGCAAAGGGGGCATTATATGTGTGGGGCACAGCACAGGGGGCATTATATGTGATGGGCACAGAACAAGGGGCATGATATGTGTGGGGCACAGCACGGGCATTATATGTGAGGGGAACAGCACAGGGGACATTATGTGTGGGGCACAGCACAGGGGGCATTATATGTGTGGAGCACAGCACAGGGGGCATTATATGTGTGGGGCACAGCACAGGGGGAATTATGTGTGGGGCACAGCACAGGGGGCATTATATCATATAATGCCCCCTGTGCTGTGCCCCACACATATAATACCCCCTGTGCTGTGCCCCACACATATAATACCCCCTGTGCTGTGCCCCACACATATAATACCCCCTGTGCTGTGCCCCCCACACATATAATTTATATGTGTGGGCACAGCACAGGGGGCATTATATGTGTGGGGCAATACACGGGGGCATTATATGTGTGGGGCACAGCACAGGGGGAATTATGTGTGGGGCACAGCACAGGGGGCATTATATCATATAATGCCCCCTGTGCTGTGCCCCACACATATAATACCCCCTGTGCTGTGCCCCACACATATAATACCCCCTGTGCTGTGCCCCCCACACATATAATTTATATGTGTGGGCACAGCACAGGGGGCATTATATGTGATGGGCACAGGGGGCATTATATGTGAGGGGCACAGCACAGGGGGCATTATATGTGAGGGGCACAGCACAGGGGTCCCCCCTGTCAGGTGCTCTTCACATATAGTGCCCCCAGTGCTTTGCCCTGCAGCCCCTCACATTAAAAATTCCCTTCTCTCTCCCCCCCTGTACAATATAGTGCCCTTAACAGTGGCACATATTCTGTCCCCGAAATCCCCTGGGCCCTGAGCATACTCTAAGTACTTACAGTATGCAGGCCGCGGGGACGGGATTTCCGGGCGCCGGCACGATGATGTGACGTCATTGCGCCGGCCTGCAGAGGATCGCGTCCCCGCAGCTCACACGCTGTGTACTCACAGCGTGTGACTGCCAAGGTTAGTGAATGGTGGAGCGGGAGCTTACAGCTTCGGCTCCACCATTCTAGAGGGCGGGGGACAGCAATCTCGGGGGGGGCAATTGCCCCGTTGCCCCCCCCCCTGGATCCGCCACTGTCTCACATACTGTACTGCTCTGGGCTGTGTGCAGCAAAGTGAGGGAGGAAGTTCTCCCCTGTATGGCTTCAGATGATGTCATGCCTGCTGGGTAACGCCCTTTCCCAGTCTGTGAATCTGACTGAGCAGAAAATACAGAGCAATATCAAGGTAGAAAACTAAAAAATAATAAAAAATAAAGGCAGGGGTTGTTTTATCATGATGGGGGCAGAGAACTGGGAGGATAATAAAATCACTCTTTAAAAAAGGAAAGGCATATTTTTTTATGCTTTAAGGCACCATATTTTGCTCCCTATGACTTGTCTATTTTTGCCCCATGATCTGTAGCTTCTATTAAAGGAAAATGGTCGCCCGTTCACCCGCATTATAACCCAATACACCGGGTTATAGTGCAGATGAACAGGAGACCAATGCAGGGTCTTGGACTGCTATACCTACCTGCAGTCCAGAGCACCGATCCCCTGAAGGTCCCCTTCTTCCAGCGCAGACTTGCGCTTTGAGATGGGGGGAGCTAGATTTAAATATTCATAAGCGCCTTGTTTTCTTGTTTTTTTTCTGTTTATGCTATTAACAATGCAGGATATTAATATAATGTAACATGTGGGGATCCCAGATAAGTTATTTTTGTTTTGTATTTTTTTTTTATGTGAAAAGGGGGGGGGTGAATTATTATTATTTTTTTTTTGTGGGAGTTCTTTTACATTTTGAAAAAAGAAGTTGCCTTTTTTCTTACACTTTTTCAGTCATTCTAGGGAACACATCAGTGCAATACTACTGCGTAGATACATTTGATCAGCAAATTACTTTTACTGCCTGACTATGGCAGTCTGTAACCACAGATCTGTCATGGCAGCCAAGTAGTAAAGGTTTCAGGCTGTCATGACAACAGATGGGCTCCCTGTGATTGTGTTGTGGGAAGACTATCTAACCCCTGAACCAACAATACCATTACCTCTATCTGTCAACATTGACAGTGACATCTAGACAATTAAACAGATAACATGTCTAAGACTAGGGTCAGCAAGTGGAGTCGCACTCTAGCAATCAGTTTGTGGTGTCGAACAGGGTAATGTGTTTTAACCTCCTCGTGATGCCAGGGCGTGGTTGACCTATACACCAACCGAGGTAGGCCAGCTTCACCTGTGCCAGGCATGGGGCAAATAATCACTCCGACGCAAGGTTAAGGTTAACTGGCTTGCTTTACTGAGGTAGACAAGGTGTTAAAGTCCATACAGCTCAGATTGGCACTAAGGAGATGCAGGGTGAACTTAGGGAAGCTTATCAGCTTGCTGGGACTTGTAGTTGTAAGTATATTGACTGATGCAGCCCACGCTTGTTTACAAACTGACTTGACTGACTACTTGGACTGGACTTCAGCAGAACCCCCAATACTTTTAGTTCCTACTGTCAGGCTTTGACCTTCACCCACGGCGCAGGGGTTAACTTGCAGATGTGTGGTTGCTGGACTAGGCCTCAGGCCTCCTTCAGGACACCAGACTTCTCTTCACTGTACCATTTGCTATGTGCTTGTCCTCAGACTTCTCTTCACTGTACCATTTGCTATGTGCTTGTCCTCAGACTTCTCTTCACTGTACCTCAGCTCTGCTCCAAGAGATTGAGCTTAACCCTCACCTCAATATATAAGGGGGACAATTTTGACTGATCCCATTGGGTAGATAAGTCACCTGTTCACCACTGCATACTCCCCTTAACAACAAGGTCCTTAGCAACTATAGATTTCTTAAGGCAACAGTGCAGAGAAATACAATATATTAACTCTTATGTCACATGACATTAGTAAGTGCAATATAGAGAATTCTAAGGAGAGGGGATCTATGGCGGACATCGAGCAGCATCGGCCACACAGGACGGGCAGGTGTACAGAAGAGCATGTGGTTTCTGTACTGGGCCACCACAAGTTGCCTTAGTAGTGTCCTGTCTCAACCCCTGGTTAGCTGGGTGAGCAATTATTGTAAGAAAATCAAATGTGCCAACCCAACCCCAGATGTGGTGCACAGTAGAGTGAGTGAGAAAGACAAGTAAAGAATATATTTCTTTTTAACACCTGTCTGAGCACAATTTATTTTTAAAACATACTTTCTGGAACACCCCTTTAAGCCCTGCCCTGGCAGGTCCTATTAGGAATATAAACAGTACATACTTGGGGACCTTCACTAGCGACACTCCCTTATCACATCATTGGGTGATGATTCATGACATCTCTATAGCCATTTCCATCTAGTAACCTCTTAGATGCCATGGTTTCTATTGACTGTGGCATCTGAGGGGCTGAATGACCGGGATCAGAGTTGATGGCCACTGCAGGTGGGTTTCAACTATATAACACGTGTCACCCACCACATATGAATTTGGCTTATCTCCTAACCCCCAATTATATTTTTCCAGCACAAAACAGTGAATGTTGTGAATGGGTTGATTACTCACAACAATGTATTTTGCCTTCTACTGGATCATCACAGTAGGGACACAATATAAGATGGGTGTTTTTTCAACCTTATGAACTATGGAAGTATGCTTGTAGGACCTATGGAGAGTAGATCCATAGATACTTCAATTCAATATTTAAAGGGATACTCCAGTGAAAACCTTTTCTCTTTTAAATCAACTGGTGCCAGAAAGTTAAACATATTTGTAAATTACTTCTATTAAAAAATCTTAATCCTTCCAGTACTTATTAGCTGCTGAATGCTACAGAGGAAATTCCTTTCTTTTTGGAACACTGATGACATCACGAGCACAGAGCTCTCTGCTGACATCTCTGTCCATTTTAGCAACTATGCATAGCAGATGTATGCTAAGGGCAGCATGGTGGCTCAGTGGTTAGCACTGCTGCCTTGCAGTGCTGGGGACTTGGGTTCAAATCCCACTAAAGACAACAATAAATAAAGTGTTATTATTATTATAATAACGTCAGCAGAGAGAACTGTGCTCGTGATGTCATCAGAGAGCATTCCAAAAAGAAAATAACTTCCTCTGTAGTATTCAGCAGCTAATAAGTACAGGAAGGATTAAGATTTTTTAATAGAAGTAATTTACAAATATATTTAACTTTCTGCCACCAGTTGATTTAAAAGAAATAAGGTTTTCACCGGAGTACACCTTTAAATAAAGGATATGGTGAATCGGTTCTAGGCCATCATTCCACAGGGGCCCTATAGCAGCCTCATGGTCTGTCTACATGGTAAGTACTATACACCCTTGTATACACTCATTATACAATAATAAATAATCTTTTTACAAAAAAAAATGTTTTTCCAAATAATGTAAACCAATATGCCACAAATCTTCTTGAACTTGGGGAATTATTTTATTGCGCCCTTTCAGGTTCCAGCATATTTCTCCAACTACCTGCATTCCATTGCATGTCTTATCTTATGACCCATAACAAGCCTGCGTAACAAACATAGGCAATCTATTCTACTTTAAATAAAACTAGCTGCAATGGATTGTGTACATATAGCTATTATGTGCCAGACATGATAATAGCCGGGCTCAGTGTGTTGTTATAGAAATGACTGCTGGTAAACCCAGTGAACGGAATAGATTTACATCTATGGAGCCTGTAAGCACAGAATGTCCATACCCTTAGGGTGAAATTTCTGTGAATGTCTCCTTTATCTGCATGGAACTTGCAAAAATCCATGTGCTTGCAGCAAGAAACAACCTAATTGAGATGAATAGGACTGATTTTCAGTCATAGAAATGTTTGTAACAAAATTTGATGTGTGTTACATCACCATAAGACTCCACACACCAAGTAACAACACTGTCGTGAGACACTGGACAGGAATCTAGAAGGAAAAAGAAGAACCTACACATAGGTTGTAGGTATTAAACAAAGTGCAGGAGCGCTCCAATTCTGCACTTTTATAACTTATTCCAAGGTGCTGGATTTTCTCAGATATTGGAGTTCTCTTGTGCCACAGAACGGCTGTGTGTCTTCGTTCCGTGCACCTGGACTTGGATATTCCATCAACCAGACCTACAAAGTGTTGAGCTGTAAAAATTCCTCTTTTTTTCACATTAAAGGGGTACTCCGGTGCTTACACATCTTATCCCCTATGCAAAGGATAGGGGATAAGATGCCTGATCGCGGGCGTCACGCAGCTGGGGATGCCCGTGATCATGCACGCGGCACCCCGTTTGTAATCAGTCCCCGGAGCGCGTTCGCTCCGGGGACTGATTACAAACGGGGTGCCGCGTGCATGATCACGGGCATCCCCAGCTGCGGGACTCCCGTGATCAGGCATCTTATCCCCTATCCTTTGGATAGGGGATAAGATGTGTAAGCACCGGAATACCCCTGTAAGACAAAATGGTAGGGTCTTTGATAAATATAGTGTTCACACAGGGTTAAAATAGCAAAAATCTAGAGAAAACAGTTTGAGATGATGTGAGCTTTGTGACATTGTGCATTATCCTGCTGGAAGTGGCCATCAGATGAGTAGTACACTGTGGCCATAAAGGGATGGACAGAAACAATACTCAAGTAGGGTGCCACATTTAAACAATGCTCAATAGGTACTAAGGGCCCAAAAGGTGCCAGGAAAATGTCCCCCACACCATAACACCAACACCACCAGCCTCAACCGTTGATACAAATCAGATGGATCCATGCTCTTACGTTGTTTATGCCCAATTCTGACCTTGCCATCTTAAAGGGGAATTCCAAAAACTTTTTTTATATATCAACTGGCTCCAGAAAGTTAAACAGATTTGTAAATTATTTCTATTTAAAAAATCTTAATCCTTCCAATAATTATCAGATGCTGAAGTTGAGTTGTTCTCTTCTGTCTGGCAACAGTGCTCTCTGCTGACATCTCTGCTTGTCTCGGGAACTGCACAGAGTAGAAGAAGTTTACTATGGGGATTTGCTTCTACTCTGGACAGTTCCTGAGACAGGTGTCATCAGAGAGCACATAGACTTATAAGAACAACTCAACTTCACCAGCTCATTAGTACTGAAAGGATTAAGATTTTTTAATAAAAGTAATTTACAAATCTGTTTAACTTTCTGGAACCGGTTGATATAACATTTTTTTTTTCCTGGATAACCCCTTTAATGTCACCACTGGAACAGAGACTCATCAGGCAACATTCTACTAGTCTTCCATTGTCCAGCACTGGTGAGCAAGTTGTAGCCTCAGTTCTTGTTTTTAGCTGACAGGAGTTACACCCAGTGTGGTCTTCTGCTGCTGTAGCCCATCTGCTTCAAGGTTCGACGTGTTTTGTATTTAGAGATGCATACCTTGATTGCAATGAGTGGTTATTTAAGTTACTGTTGCCTTTCACATCAATAAGGCCTTTTTGTTCACACAACGGCCTCTCACTGGATATTTTATTTTTTGCACCATTCTCTGTAAACCTAAGAGATGGTTGTGTGTGAAATTCCCAGCAGATCATCAGTTTCTGAAATCCTCAGACCAGCCCGTCTGGCACCAACAACCATGGTAACTTAAATCGCCTTTATTCCCTATTCTGTTGCTGGGTTTGAACATCAGCATGTTTTCTTGACCATGTATACATGCCTAAATTCATTAATTTGCTGCAATGTGATTGGCTAATTAGTTATTTGTGTTAACAAGCAATAAAACAGGTGTAACTAAAAAAGTGATCTGTAAGTGTACATGCTCCTCGTTTGGATGTGTTTATGTGTAGCTGTGCTCTGTAGAAGCCACCTTCTCTTTAAAGGGGTACTACCGTGCTGACAACTTATCCCCTATCTAAAGGATAAGGGATAAGTTGCCTGATCGCGCTGTCTCGCCCCTGCCATAGACTTGCATTGAGGGGGTGGAGCGTGACGTCACACAGGGGCGGAGCTGTGACATCACGATCACCGGCCCCGTCATCAGACCCAGAGCGGATGATGCTGCGGGACCCTGCGCGATCAGGCAACTTATTCCCTATCCTTTAGATAGGGGATAAGTTGTCAGCACGGTAGTACCCCTTTAAGTTCGTCTATAGAAACATGCACTGCATCAAATGTGTCTATAAACAATTCATACCTTACCGATCAATTAATAGGACGCACAAAAAACAGGTACATATCAACCTCTCCTCTTCTGTTTGTGTTCATAAACTCTAATGCCGGATAGATGCAGACTGGAAGTCATGATGTCATTTGACATTCATCACGGAGCCAGCCCAAGGTCTGGTGAAAAGACCCCAGCCATTTTCTAACATTCAGCAGACCATGACAACCTGAGGGATTCCAACCCCCTTCATCCACCTGTGTCCCACTGGGCCTCCACCAACACATTTTCTCAATTGGCTGCCTTATTTTCACGTAACAGCAACTAGAGGGCAGAAGTAGTATTACATGGCAGCCATTCATTGACTGGTTGACCATGTCATATGTAGACTTGCTAGCTCTGCCAGATAAAGAACAGCTCCCTGTTGCTATTTGCTATGTGCTTGTCCTAATTATATTGAAGTAAAGCATTTGGACCCCCTCAGACACCAGGCTTGGGAATATCTCTGTAACATTCCACTGGGTCACCTGTGGTGGTGCCTGGAGACCTTCTTCAAGTCTCCTTTCTGCCACTCACTTGCATATGTCAGTTCCCAGCCTCATAACAGGCCAGTACATACGAGTCCCTTCTGATATCAGTCAGTGGCCAAGTTCCCTAGGCTTTTTACAAACTCTTCTCCCTATTCTCCTTTCTAAATAATAATGGGGGGGGGGGGGTATTCAAAGAATTTAGCGCCACTTTTTTTTTACTTAAACTGTGCCACATTTGCTTAAAATGTGGTGCACACTATTAGCGCCACATATTCAGATATTTAGAACCTGATTAAGCACCCTGTTAGCCAGTTTTTTTAAAGGGGCGTGGTTAGGGCGTGGTCAGGCTTTTTCTGCTATTAGCACCATATTTTTAAGGGTTTAGCATAACTTTCTGGCGCACAAAGTGTCGTTAAATGGTTTTCTATTTGTGCTATTTGCCCCAAATTTTCAAAAGACCAAACATACTGAAAATGAGGTGTGGTTAACACTATTTGAGATGCTAAATAAAGAGCCCTAACAACACAAGTCTTTGAATATTCCCCCCAATATCCCTTAGGTTCCTAACTGCTAATGTTGTCATATTCCCGTTCCAATTGGTACTGACCTAGCTTGAATATTAGCCAAAGTCTTATTGAAACCTGCCCTGATCTCAGCCCATGTACCATGACTAAACTCTACCTTTCCTGTCCCACTGCAATTTCTGCCCAGTTCTTTGATATTGCAACATGATTTTTACGATCTATGCTCTATTGCTAATGGAGGCTACACTGGGGGTGATACATACACACTTTACTGCATGGACGACGAATATACAATCTCTTAGACTCCACTCCCTTGTTTAGTCTAAAGCTAAACCCATTAGTGACCAAGAGTGTCCACTACTCCTGTTGGCTGCGTTACAGACTCCTGCACTCTTTGTAACCCAGAATCTTGGATTTATGCGATTCTAATAGTGTTAGCTTTTTACTTGGAATTTTTATAAAGAAAGGAACAAGTCATATAGATTAACTAATAAATATATATATACACACTTTTGTCTACTGCAATTCATAAAATCAGGTCTTTAAAAAAATTGAATTGAATAAAATATAAAAGAACAAAATAACAAAAAAAGAAAAGAAAATAACCTGACTTCTTCTGAAGCAGTTCACCAGTTATACTATATTTCACGATGTGATGTTTCCATGGTAACTGAAACGTGCTGTCCTCATTATTTCAACCTAATCCTGCTTTGAAATTAGACTTGCTCCTCCCCCTTTGCCTGGCCAGCCTGATAACATAATCATAGCACATGAGGATTGAATAAACACAGCAGGATGTCAATCCCAGGACGGCAGACTACACAGATCAGTGTATTGGGTAAATATGGCAGCAATTAGACGCCACAAACCTCCACAATGCTAATCACATAAAGCCAATCACACTACGTACATCTAGAAATATATATATATATATATATATATATATTTTTTTTTTTTTAATATATATATAAATAATATATATATGTGTATATATATATATATATATATATATATATATATATATATATATATAGATAGATAGATAGATAGATAGATAGATAGATAGATAGATAAAACCAAAGAATAAAGTTGGCCAGCACTATTAATTCCAAACTATTGTAAAGACCTGGCTCGCAGGTGCAGGCTGCTGGGCTAAATATACAGCAACAGGAGAATACAGCAGCACACTGCTAGCACAAAGATATAGATGAAACATTAGTATATAGATAAAACATGAGTATATAGATAGAACATGAAAAGCTATACAGCTGTAATGCAATAAATGAAGATATGAAACTATGAAATTATGAGGTACTTAGCTAGCAAATTGGCGCCAAATAGCATGGACCGTCCCACCACGGTAAGGTGACCTCATCTGTATATGCCTCTGTGTGAACAGTACAGCAGACATTGCAAGGTCTGAAACATCCAAGGCACCTTATATACACCTAATAGAGGTGGGTGGGGTGCAGGAGCCAACATGGAGGTAGCCACTCCCCCGTATGTGTAATACAACCAAAGAATAAAGTTGGCCAGCACTATTAATTCCAAACTATTGTAAAGACCTGGCTTGCAGGTGCAGGCTGCTGGGCTAAATATACAGCATATATAGAGAACGCAATGTATGTACACGCTATGCGCCTTAGCCAAATACAAAGGATCACCTCAGCATCAAGAGTCAAATAATAATTAGAACCAACTAATAAGTGTTCCAACCAGGTGTGCTTAAGCACACCTGGTTGGAACGCTTATTAGTTGGTTCTAATTATTATTTGACTAAATATACAGCAACAGGAGAATACAGAAGCACACTGCTAGCACAAAGATATAGATGAAACATGAGTATATAGATAAAACATGAGTATATAGATAGAACATGAAAAGCGATACAGCTGTAATGCAATAAATGGCTACCTCCATGTTGGCTCCTGCACCCCACCCACCTCTATTAGGTGTATGTGAGGTGCCTTGGATGTTTCAGACCTTGCATGCCTGCTGTACTGTTCACACAGAGGCATATTCACAGTGTAGGGTCCATCCCAGGATGAGGTCACCTTACCGTGGTGGGATGGTCCACGCTATTTGGCGCCAAATTTGCAAGCTAAGTACCTCATAATTTCATAGTTTCATATCTTCATTTATTGCGTTACAGCTGTATAGCTTTTCATGTTCTATCTATATACTCATGTTTTATCTATATACTCATGTTTCATCTATATCTTTGTGCTAGCAGTGTGCTGCTGTATTCTCCTGTTGATATATATATATATATATATATATATATATATATATATATATATATATATATATAATTTAGGAGTAATTAACAAATCTGTTTAACTTTCTGGCACCAGTTGATTAATAAAAAAATGTGTTTTCCACCAGAGTACCTATTTAACCCCTAAAAGCGCAATTGTCATCAAATCTGGGCCATATAACCTACACACAGCCTCAGTACTGTGTGCAGATTGTGTATTAGGCAGTGATTTTACCTTCTGTCTGCTGTCCTTTATTACCCCAAAAAACTGTTTTGATGGAAGCTGCACACAGTCGGATAGGTGTGGCGTGAGGTTCGCAATACCCTGCCACCGGCATGCCTATCCCCTGCACGTCAGCGCTGGGACCGCTGTGTGATTGACACACAGGTCCCAGCGCATGCGCCCCTTTGCTTACGCCCAAAGCGTGCTGCAGCGTGTGTCATCATGGCAAGCGCTCCCTCCCCCCAGCGAGCACTCACTCCCGCCGCCTACCTCCTCAGTGTGCATGCCCAGTGCTAGAGACTGGCACCACGCTTCCTTTCTGCCTCTAGGCACTGGGAATAGAAGCAACAGAGCGCATGTCTCCGGTCACCGGCACAGCAAGAAGAAAGAAGAGGATAGCGGGCACTATTAGATATTCAGTAATAAAGGTGCACATCTGATCTGAATAAAGTTTTTTTGAACAGCAGAGCATGACGACACACAGCGTGGCGCTGATGTGCAGGGGATAGGCATGGCGGCAGGGCATTGCGAACCCCAGCCACGCCTATCCGACTGTGTGTGGCTTCCATCAAAACAGTTTTTTGGTGTAATAAAGGACAGCAGACCGAAGGTAAAAACACTGCCTAATACACAATCTGCACACAGCACAGAGGCTGTGTGTAGGTTATATGGCCCAGACAGTTACGCTTAAGGACTCTCGGGCCTTAAGGATTTTATTTATGCATTTTAGTTTTTTCCTCCTTGCCTTCTAAATAACATATATTTTTCTCCGCAGACAAGTATGAGGGCTTGTTTTTTGTGTGACCAGTTGTCCTTTGTAATGACATCACAAATTTTACTATAAAATGTATGGCGCAACCAAAAAAATACCATTTGTGTGGGGAAATTGAAAAGAAAACTGCAATTTAGCAAATGTTGGAAGGTTTCGTTTTCACACTGTACAATTCAAGGTACAAATGACATGTTCTTTATTCTGTGGGTCAATAAGATTAAAATGATACCCATCATTACATTGAAAAAGTTATAGGTCATCAAAATAGAGGGATTTTAAATGTACTAATTTGGTAAAAAAGTTTTTTGAGGTTTTTGAGATTTTTTTAAAGCTGTACAATAATAGAAAATTATTGTGGCGGTATCATGGCTCATTTTTTGCACCGTGATCTGTACTTTTTATTGATAACACATTTGCGTATATAAAACTTTTAATAAATGTTTTATTTAATTTTTTTACATTTACGCCATTCACCGTACGGGATCATTAACATTATATTTTGATAGTTCGGACATTTACACATGCGGAGATGCCAAATATGTTTATTATTATTATTATTTTTTTCTTTTTTTGACACTTTTTGGAGGTAAAATGGGAAAAAGGGACAATTTTCATTTTTATTGGGGGAGGGGATTTTTCACGTTTTTAAAACTTTTTGTTTTACTTTTTTTTTACACTTTTTATGTCCCCATAGGGGACTATTTATAGAAATCTCTTGATTGCTAATACTGTTCAGTGCTATGCATAGGGCATAGCAGTGATCAGTATTATTGGCAATCTTCTGCTCTGGTCTGCTCGATCTCAGACCAGAGCAGAAGACCCCTAAAGACGGACGGAGGCAGGTGAGGGGACCTCCATCCACCATTACTGATGACCCACCAATGCCTGATGCATCAGAGTAGATTGACCATGGTGCCACACCAACACTTCACAAATATGGATAGTGCAATACAGGAATTTATGTCTCAATTTTAACATCAGTGTTGAGGGATAGCCAATGTCACTGTATACATCTACCACAGTAGTGCACCTAAATTCCTGTAGTGTATTGTTCTAATTGTTACACATCCACACCGTCTATCTGGTGTAGGATTTTATTGTGGTACTTGTAGTCCGCTGCAGGCATCCTCCATTGTATGCATTTTTATGCTGGGGATCGCCCTTAGCAACGGACTACAAGGGCAGGATCTGCTCCCCCAGTATAAATGCACAACCGCATTTGGGGTTGAGCACCTCCAGCCATTTGAGACCACGTTTTTTGTTGTTGTTGAAATTTTTTACTTGGAGGTGTGTAAACTCCATATGTTAATGCGCCTTGAACATCTTCCAGGCAGCATTAAGGTAGCACCTGTGAGGCCATGCACCTATATTAGCCAACTTAGGTGGGGCTTGCAGTCTGCCTCCCTCCTCCCATTGTATGTATGCTTAGCCACGCTGGAGGTAACCTGGGAGGACGCAGTGAGTCGACCTTATGCTGCCATTATTGCCCACTGGCCCCTGTTTTGCTTATCACGCACAGGTAGGTTTAGCATTAGGTCCCGTGTCATTTGGGAAACCTTGGCGTTGGTGTGCGGGCTCTGGTATGTCCTTTATATAAGGATATACTGGCGAATGTCTCAATTTTAACATTAGTGTTGAGGGATAGCCAATGTCATTGTATACATCTACCACAGTAGTGCACCTAAATTCCTGTATTGTATTGTTCTAATTGTTACACATCCACACCGTCTATCTGGTGTAGGATTCTATTGTGATACTTGTAGTCCGCTGCAGGCATCCTCCATTGTATGCATTTTTATGCTGGGGATCACCCTTAGCATCGGAATACAAAGGCAGGATCTGCTCCCCCAGTATGAATGTACAACCGCATTTGGGTTTCAGCACCTCCAGCCTTTTGAGACCTCGTTTTTTGTTGTTGTTTAAATATGGATAGTGCTAAACATATTTAAGGCGCTGCTCCCCAGTTACAGACATTCCTCCGCATCAGACCAAAAGTAAGTATTGAGTATATGTATTATGTAAAATTTAACTTTTAATAATATTTTTAGGATGAAATATATGTACCCCAATTTTTTTTAACCCCTTAAGGACCAAGCCTATTTTCACCTTAAAGGGGTACTCCGCTCCTAGACATCTTATCCCCTATTTTTTCATCAAATCTTAGATTTTTTCCCCAAGAAATGATGCAAGTATCGACAAAAATTTATCGGAATCAGAAAGAAAAGTAAAAGCATCCCAGAGTTATTAATGCTTAAAGTGACAGTGGTCAGATGTGCAAAAAATGCTCTGGTCCTTAAAGGGGTACTCCGGCCCTAGACATCTTATTCCCTATCCAAAGGATAGGGGATAAGATGTCAGATCGCTGCGGTCCTGCTGCTGGGGACCCCCGGAATTGCCGCTGCGGCACCCCGCTGTCATTACTGCACAGAGCTAGTTCGCTCTGTGCGTAATGACGGACGATACAGGGGACGGAGCAATGTGATGTCATGGCTCCGCCCCTCATAACATCACAGCCCGCCCCCTTAATTAAAGTCTATGGCAGGGGCGCGGGCCGTGACGGCGGGGCTGTGACGTAACGATGCTCCGGCCCCTGTACTGCCCGTCATTACGTGCAGAGCGAACTCGCTCTGTGCAGTAATGACAGCGGGGTGCCGCAACAGCAATCCCGGGGGTCCCCAGCAGTGGGACCGCAGCGATCTGACATCTTATCCCCTATCCTTTGGATAGGGGATAACATGTCTAGGGGCAGAGTACCCTTTAAGGACCAGAGCATTTTTTGCACATCTGACCACTGTCACTTTAAGCATTAATAACTCTGGGATGCTTTTACTTTTCTTTCTGATTCCGAGACAGTTTTTTCGTGCAATATTCTACTTTATGTTTGTGGTAAATTTTTGTCAATACTTGCATCATTTCTTGGGGAAAAAATCTAAGATTTGATGAAAAAACTTAAAATTTCGTATTTTTCTAACTTTGAAGCTCTCTGCTTGTAAGGAAAATAGACATTCCATATCAATTATATATTGATTCACATATACAATATGTCTACTTTATGATTGCATCATAAAGTTGACATGTTTTTTTTTTACTTTTGAAAGACATCAGAGGGCTTCAAAGTTCAGCAGCAATTTTTACATTTTTCACAAAATTTTCAAAATCGGATTTTTCAGGTACCAGTTCAGGTTTTAAGTGGATTTGAAGGGCTTTTATGTTAGAAATACCCCACAAATGACCCCATTATAAAAACTGCACCCCTCAAAGTATTCAAAATGGCATTCAGTATGTGTGTTAACCCTTTAGGTGTTTCACAGGAATAGCAGCAAAGTGAAGGAGAAAATTCAAAATCTACATTTTTACACTGGCATGTTCTTGTAGACCCAGTTTTTGAATTTTTATAAGGGGTAAAAGGAGAGAAATCTTCCTAAAGTTTGTAACCCAATTTCTCTCAAGTAAGGAAATATCTCATGTGTATGTAAAGTGTTTGGCAGGCACAGTAGAGGGCTCAGAAGGGAAGGAGCGACAATAGGATTTTGGAGAGTGAGTTTTTCTGAGATGGTTTTTGGGGGGCCTGTTACATTTAGGAAGCCCCTATGGTGCCAGGACAGAAAGAAAAAAAAACACATGGCATACTATTTTGGAAACTACACCCCTCAAGGAATGTAACAAGGGGTACAGTGAGCCTCAACACCCCACGGGTGTTTGATAAATGTTCATTACAGTGGGATGTGAAAAGGAAAAATTTGATTTTTTTCATTAAAATGCTGGGGTTACCCCACATTTTTCATTTTCACAAGTGGTAACAGGAGGAAAATGTCACCGTAAATTTGTAAATACATTTCTTTGGAGCAAGGACATACCTCATATCTGAGCTTAAACAACTCTGCGGGTGCACACCAGTCTTGGAGCGCAGTCAGGGGCCTTGAGCTTTTATGTAGCTGCCTATAGAGCCGGAACAGCGGGACCCCCCTCAAGGAGCATTACATGGGGTAAATTACTAAAATGGGGCACAGTGGGACATAAAATCATAAAACAGGTTATGTTCCCAGAATGATGACCCAGAGCATAGCCAAAACTAAAAAAATATGCCCACCCCAATCCCTATGCTCTGAATCATCATTCTGGGAATGTGTTGTGTGCGGCCGTCTCTAACCTCAGGTGGAAAGAGAGCGCTGCACATTTGAGGCAAAATAAAAGTCCCCGATGATATTACCCCCAGAGGTCTTATCAGATTATTATTATTTTATATATATATATATATATATATATATATATATATATATATATATAAGAGTTTTTGGGGCAATTTAGTGGTTTATGGGGTTAAAACTTGAAATGTACTCTGGACTTGGTACATTGGGGTCAAATTATAGAAAATTAAAATGAAAAGGGAAAATTTAGTACTGCATGGAAGTGTTGAAGCAGTTTTTAATGCAGAAGCCCGGATGATCGGGGCAAGTGTCACATTGAGTGGTGGTGTCCTTCCGTATCCCCCTTTTCTTACACTCTGCATTTTTTGTGGGATCGTCCCTACTTTCCAGTGTGGGGGACCTCACCTGGAAAGTGTTGGCCTGGGACGATCCTGGCACCTATATTTCCAGTTTCTTTTTGGGAAGTCCGGCCTGCTCTTTCCCGGTCAGCAAAGATCTGGGCCCTCAGGACTTCTTCTTGGAACTGGAGGAATGTTCCTGTGTTGCCAGTGTACTGGGACAGTACAAAAGAGTTGTACATGGCAACCTGTACCAAGTAGACAGCAACTTTTTTGTACCATACCCGTGTTTTCCGCAAGGCCATGTATGGCTTGAGGACTTGATCAGAGAGATCAACTCCCCCCCATATACTGATTGTAGTCCAGAATACAATCAGGCTTGATGACCGGTGTTGTGGTACCTCGCACAGGGACAGGTGAGCTGCCATTACCATGAATTGTGGTCAGCATAAGGACATCCCTCTTATCCTTTTACCTGACCAGCAACAGGTTTTCATGGGTAAGGGCACAGGACTCACCCTTGGGCATAGGTGTCTGAACAAAATTTAGAGGGAGGCCTCTCTGGTTCTTCTGCACGGTCCCACAAGCGGACGTGGATCTGTGTTAACTTTATATAAATAATGATACGTGATTAAAAATCACACACCGTTATATGGGGGAGAAAAACAGCTGGGTCCAAAAAACAAAAGTAGGGGTGCAAATGAATTCACCGGCGATCTGCAGCAATCGCCCACATGGGGGGGTCTCAGGACCCCCCTTGGCATTTGCACGAGATACCTGCTGATTGATTTCAGCAGGCATCCCGGTCCGGTCCCCGCCCGGTGTGTGGCGAGGACCGTAATTTCCATGGGCGTACAGGTACGCCTTTGGTCCTTAAGAACCAGCGACCAAGGGTGTATCCATATGCCCATGGTCCTTAAGGGGTTGAATAAAAAAAAAATGAAAAGTGTGCAAAAGTATTGATGTGATGCAAAGAAGGTGAAGGGAAAAACGTATGGTCCATTGTAACCAGTGGGGGTAAAAACTTCCCCTGTAAGGTCCTACTCTCGCATTATTAATTCCCTTCTTGGTAAGTGTTACTCGCCCTAAAAAGGGTGGCTCCATGCAGGAACCTCTCCCTATTTCCCCCTACAAACATTGCCATTTCCAAGGGTTTTTAGGTGAAAATAGAGAGTCTCCTGTGTGGGACTGCCCTTTTTAGGGTGAGTAACACCTGCCAAGAAGGGAATTAATAGGGTGAGAGTAAGGCCTTAAAGGGAAGTTTTTGCCCCCACCTGCTACAATGGACAATATGTTGTTCCCTTCCACCTTTTCGAGGAAAGTGTTACTCGTCTTAAAAAGGGCAGACCAACACAGGAACCAATCCCTATTTCCGTCTAAAAACCCTGGGAAATGGCTCAGTTTGTAGGTGGAAATAGGGAGAGGTTTCTGTTTGGGGCCACCCTTTTTAGGGCGAGTAACACTTGCCAAGAAGGGAATTAATAATGTGAGAGTAGGGCATTACAGGGGAAGTTTTTACCCCCCCCCCCCCCCCCCCCGGTTATAATTGACCATACGCTGTTCCCTTCCACCTTTTAGAGGTCTTTGCATCACATCAATACTTGGTGGTGTAAGTGGCACATGGTGTTTTTTGCACACCTTTCCTTTTGTTTGATTTTAAAAAATATTTGGGTCCATAAATTTTATCCTAAGCATATTATTAAAAGTTAAGTTTTACGTAATGCATATCCTCAATACTTATTTGTGCACACTTTCTTCTTTTTTCACTTCATCAACGGGTACTGGTATTGCCACCCACCGCACCACTCACCGGGTCACCGGTCACCGGGTCACTTTCAGGACTCCTGATGCTGCTGCTGCCACCTCCAGGCTGTCTCATTCTGCCACTATATGTTCTCCTCATGCTGCCAACTCCAGGCTGTGTCATTCAGCCATTATATGGTCTCCTAATGCTGCCACCAACTCCAGGCTGTGTCATTCAGCCACTATATGGTCTCTTCATGCTTCCGCCACCTCCAGGCTGTGTCATTCAGCCAATATATGTTCTTCTTTTGCTCCCGCAAACTCCAGGCTCATAGTGGCTGAGTCATTCAGCCACTATATGCTGCCACCAACTCCAGGCTATGTCATTTAGCCACTATGGGGGAGATTTATCAAAATCTGTGCAAAGGAAAAGTTGCACAGTTGCCCATAGCAACCAATCAGATCGCTTCTTTCATTTTGCAGAGGCCTTGTTAAAAATGAAAGAAGCGAGCTGATTGGTTACTATGGGCAACTGGGCAACTTTTCCTCTGCACAGGTTTTGATAAATCTCTCCCTATATGTTCTCTTCATGATGCCGCCACCTCCAGGCATTGTCATTCAGCCACTATGTTCTCCTCATGCTACCGCAATTTCCAGGCTGTGTCATTCAGCTACTATATGCTGCTGCCAGCTCCAGGCTTTGTCATTTAGGCACTAAATGGTCTTCTCATGCTACCACCACCTCCAAGCTGTGTCATTCACCCACTAGATAGTCTCCTCATGCTTCCACCACCTCCAGGCTGTGTTATTCAGCCACTATATGGTGGTCTCATGCTGCCACCCCAAGGCTGTGTCATTCAGTCACTATATGTCCTCCTCATGCTGCCGCCAAATCCAGGCTGTGTCATTAACCCCTTAAGGACACATGACGTACTGGAATGTCATGTGTCCGCTCCCGATCTATAACGCAGGGCCACGGTGTCATAGCGGGTCGGGCCCAGCCGGGACCTGTGGCTAATAGAGCGCGGCATTGATCACGGTGCCGCGCGCTATTAACCCTTTAGACGCGGCGTTTAAAGTTGAACGCCGCATCTAAAGTGAAAGTATGCCGGTTAGCTCAGTGTGCTGTTCGGGATAGCCGCGGCGAAATCGCGGCATCCCGAACAGCTTACAGGACAGCAGGAGGGTCCCTACCTGCCTCCTCACTGTCCAATCGCCGAAAGACTGCTCAGTGCCTGAGATCCAGGCATGAGCAGTCAAGCGGCAGAATCATCGATCACTGGTTTCTTATAAGAAACCAGTGATCAATGTAAAAGATCAGTGTATGCAGTGTTATAGGTCCATATGGGACCTATAACACTGCAAAACAAAAGTGAAAAAAAAAGTGAATAAAGATCATTTAACCCCTCACCCCCCTTTTCCCATAAAAAAAACACAGTGTAAATAAAAAAAAAATGTCCGAATGTCCGAATGTCCGAATTATAAAAATATATCGTTAATTAAACCGCACGGTCAATGGAGTACGCGCAAAAAAATTCCAAAGTCCAAAATAGTGCATTTTTGGTCACTTTTTATATCATGAAAAAATGAATAAAAAGCGATCAATAAGTCCGATCAATGCAAAAATGGTACCGTTAAAAACTTCAGATCACTGCGCAAAAAATGAGCCCTCATACCGCCCCATACGCAGAAAAATAAAAAAAGTTATAGGGGTCAGAAATGACAATTTTAAATGTATTAATTCTCCTGCATGAAGTTATGATTTTTTCCAGAAGTACGACAAAATCAAAACTACCGTATATACTCGAGTATAAGCCGACCCGAGTATAAGCCGAGACCCCTAATTTCAACCCAAAATCCCAGGAAAAGTTATTGACTCGAGTATAAGCCTAGGGTGGGAAATACCTCATCCCCCCCTGTCATCATCCAGACCCGTCATTAACATCCTCATCATCATCCCCTTGTCATCATCCCACACATCCCCCCTTCATCATCCTCTTATCATCCCACACATCCCCCCTTCATCATCCTCTTATCATCCCACACATCCCCCCTTCATCATCCCCTTATCATCCCGCACATCCCCCCTTCATCATCCCCTTATCATCCCACACATCCCCCCTTCATCATCCCCTTATCATCCCACACCCCCCCCTTCATCATCCCCACCCCCCTTCATCATCCCCACTTCATCATCCTCTTCTCATCATTCGCCCTCAGTGGTCTTCAACCTGCGGACCTCCAGAGGTTTCAAAACTACAACTCCCAGCAAGCCCGGGCAGCCATCGGCTGTCCGGGCTTGCTGGGAGTTGTAGTTTTGAAACCTCCGGAGGTCCGCAGGTTGAAGACCACTGCGGCCTTCAACATCATCCAGCCCCCTCTCACCCCCCTTTAGTTCTGAGTACTCACCTCCGCTCGGCGCTGGTCCGGTCCTGCAGGGCTGTCCGGTGAGGAGGTGGTCCGGTGAGGAGGTGGTCCGGGCTGCTATCTTCACCGGGGGCGCCTCTTCTCCGCGCTTCCGGCCCGGAATAGAGCCGTTGCCTTGACAACGACGCATCTGCGTCGTTGTCAAGGCAACGTGACTATTCTGAGGCCGGGCCCGAAGCGCTTAGAAGAGGCCTCCCCGGTGAAGATAGCAGCCCGGAACCAGTATCCCACCGGACCACCTCCTCACCGGACAGTCCTGCAGGACCGGACCAGCGCCGAGCGGAGGTGAGTACTGTACAGAACTAAAGGGGGGTGAGAGGGGGCTGGATGATGTTGAAGGCCGCAGTGGTCTTCAACCTGCGGACCTCCGGAGGTTTCAAAACTACAACTCCCAGCAAGCCCGGACAGCCGATGGCTGCCCGGGCTTGCTGGGAGTTGTAGTTTTGAAACCTCTGGAGGTCCGCAGGTTGAAGACCACTGCGGGTGGGGGAGTTCACTCGAGTATAAGCCGAGGGGGGTGTTTTCAGCACGAAAAATCGTGCTGAAAAACTCGGCCTATACTCGAGTATATACGGTATATAAGTAGGTTATCATTTTAATCGTATGAACCTACAGAATAAAGATAAGTTGTCCATTTTACCGAAAAAGTTACAATACTGTGGTTTTTTTTTTCAAATTTGTTTCACCGTAGATTTTTGGGCAAAATGACTGATGTCATTACAAAGTAGAATTGGTGGCGCAAAAAAATAAGCCATCATATGGATTTTTAGGTGCAAAATTGAAAGAGTTATGATTTTTTAAAGGCAAGGAGCAAAAAACAAAAATGCAAAAACAGAAAAAACCCCGGTCCTTAAGGGGTTAAAGGTGAAAAACTTTTTTTTTTTTTTTTTAATCAACTGGTGGCAGAAAGTTAAACAGATTTGTAAATTAATTCTATTAAAAAATATGAAGCCTTCCTGTACTTATTAGCTGCTGAATACTACAGTGGAAATTATTTTCCGTTTGAAACACAGAGCTGTCTGCTGAGTCACGAGCACAGTGCTCTCTGCTGACATCTCTGTCCATTTTAGTAACTGCCAGAGTAAAAGGAAATCCCCATAGCAAACATATGCTGTTCTGGGCAGTTCCAAAAATGGACAGAGATGTCAGCAGAGAGCACTGTGCTCGTAATGTCAGCAGACAGCTCTGTGTTTCAAAAAGAAAAGAATTTCCGCTGTAGTATTCAGCAACTAATAAGTACAGGAAGGATTAAGATTTTTTTTTATAAAAGTAATTTACAAATCTGTTTAACTTTCTGGCACTAGTTGATTTAAAAAACAAAAAGTTTTTCACCGGCGTACCCCTTTAACCCCTTAACCCCTTAAGGACTCAGCCCATTTTGGCCTTAAGGACTCAGACAATTAAATTTTTACGTTTTCATTTTTTCCTCCTCGCCTTCTAAAAATCATAACTCTTTTATATTTTCATCCACAGACTAGTATGAGGTCTTGTTTTTTGCGCGACCAGTTGTCCTTTGTAATGACATCACTCATTATATCATAAGATGTATGACGCAACCAAAAAACACTATTTTTGTGGGGAAATTAAAACGAAAAACGCAATTTTGCTAATTTTGGAAGGTTTTGTTTTCACGCCGTACAATTTATGGTAAAAATGACATGTGTTCTTTATTCTGAGGGTCAATACGATTAAAATGATACCCATTATTATATACTTTTATATTATTGTTGCGCTTAAAAAAAATCACAAACTTTTTAACCAAATTAGTACGTTTATAATCCCTTTATTTTGATGACCTATAATTTTTTTATTTTTCCGTATAAGCGGCGGTATGGGGGCTCATTTTTTGCGCCATGATCTGTACTTTTTTTTGATACCACATTTGCATATAGAAAACTTTTAATACATTTTTTATAATTTTTTTTAAATAAAATGTATTAAAAAAGTAGGAATTTTGGACTTTTTAAATTTTTTTTCGTTCACGCCGTTCACCGTACGGGATCATTAACATTTTATTTTAATAGTTCGGACATTTACGCACGCGGCGATACCAAATATGTCTATAAAAAATGTTTTTTACGCTTTTTGGGGGTAAAATAGGAAAAAACGGACGTTTTACTTTTTTATTGGGGGAGGGGATTTTTCACTTTTTTTTTACTTTTACTTTTACATTTTTTTACATTTTTTTTTACACTTGAATAGTCCCCATAGGGGACTATTCATAGCAATACCATGATTGCTAATACTGATCTGTTCTATGTATAGGACATAGAACAGATCAGTATTATTGGTCATCTCCTGCTCTGGTCTGCTCGATCACAGACCAGAGCAGGAGACGCCGGGAGCCGCACGGAGGAAGGAGAGGGGACCTCCGTGCGGCGTTATGAATGATCGGATCCCTGCAGCAGCGCTGCGGCGATCCGATTGTTCATTTTAATCGCGAACTGCCGCAGATGCCGGGATCTGTATTGATCCCGGCACCTGAGGGGTTAATGGCGGACGCCCGCGAGATCGCGGGCGTCGGCCATTGCCGGCGGGTCCCTGGCTGCGATCAGCAGCCGGGATCAGCCGCGCATGACACGGGCATCGCTCCGATGCCCGCGGTTATGCTTAGGACGTAAATGTACGTCCTGGTGCGTTAAGTACCACCTCACCAGGACGTACATTTACGTCCTGCGTCCTTAAGGGGTTAAGGACTCAGCCCATTTTGGCCTTAAGGACTCAGACAATTTAATTTTTACGTTTTCATTTTTTCCTCCTCGCCTTCTAAAAATCATAACTCTTTTATATTTTCATCCACAGACTAGTATGAGGGCTTTTTTTTTGCGCGACCAGTTGTCCTTTGTAATGACATAACTCATTATGCCATAAAATGTATGGCGCAACCAAAAAACACTATTTTTGTGGGGAAATTAAAACGAAAAACGCAATTTTGCTAATTTTGGAAGGTTTCGTTTTCACGCCGTACAATTTACGGTAAAAATGACATGTGTTCTTTATTCTGAGGGTCAATACGATTAAAATGATACCCATTATTACATACTTTTATATTATTGTTGCGCTTAAAAAAAATCACAAACTTTTTAACCAAATTAGTACGTTTATAATCCCTTTATTTTGATGACCTATAACTTTTTTATTTTTCCGTATAAGCGGCGGTATGGGGGCTCATTTTTTGCGCCATGATCTGTACTTTTTTTTGATACCACATTTGCATATAAAAAACTTTGAATACATTTTTTATAATTTTTTTTTTAATAAAATGTATTAAAAAAGTAGGAATTTTGGACTTTTTAAATTTTTTTTCGTTCACGCCGTTCACCGTACGGGATCATTAACATTTTATTTTAATAGTTCGGACATTTACGCACGCGGCGATACCAAATATGTCTATAAAAAATGTTTTTTACGCTTTTTGGGGGTAAAATAGGAAAAAACGGACGTTTTACTTTTTTATTGGGGGAGGGGATTTTTCACTTTTTTTTTACTTTTACTTTTACATTTTTTTACATTTTTTTTTACACTTGAATAGTCCCCATAGGGGACTATTCATAGCAATACCATGATTGCTAATACTGATCTGTTCTATGTATAGGACATAGAACAGATCAGTATTATTGGTCATCTCCTGCTCTGGTCTGCTCGATCACAGACCAGAGCAGGAGACGCCGGGAGCCGCACGGAGGAAGGAGAGGGGACCTCCGTGCGGCGTTATGAATGATCGGATCCCTGCAGCAGCGCTGCGGCGATCCGATTGTTCATTTTAATCGCGAACTGCCGCAGATGCCGGGATCTGTATTGATCCCGGCACCTGAGGGGTTAATGGCGGACGCCCGCGAGATCGCGGGCGTCGGCCATTGCCGGCGGGTCCCTGGCTGCGATCAGCAGCCGGGATCAGCCGCGCATGACACGGGCATCACTCCGATGCCCGCGGTTATGCTTAGGACGTAAATGTACGTCCTGGTGCGTTAAGTACCACCTCACCAGGACGTACATTTACGTCCTGCGTCCTTAAGGGGTTAAGGACTCAGCCCATTTTGGCCTTAAGGACTCAGACAATTTAATTTTTACGTTTTCATTTTTTCCTCCTCGCCTTCTAAAAATCATAACTCTTTTATATTTTCATCCACAGACTAGTATGAGGGCTTTTTTTTTGCGCGACCAGTTGTCCTTTGTAATGACATAACTCATTATGCCATAAAATGTATGGCGCAACCAAAAAACACTATTTTTGTGGGGAAATTAAAACGAAAAACGCAATTTTGCTAATTTTGGAAGGTTTCGTTTTCACGCCGTACAATTTACGGTAAAAATGACATGTGTTCTTTATTCTGAGGGTCAATACGATTAAAATGATACCCATTATTACATACTTTTATATTATTGTTGCGCTTAAAAAAAATCACAAACTTTTTAACCAAATTAGTACGTTTATAATCCCTTTATTTTGATGACCTATAACTTTTTTATTTTTCCGTATAAGCGGCGGTATGGGGGCTCATTTTTTGCGCCATGATCTGTACTTTTTTTTGATACCACATTTGCATATAAAAAACTTTGAATACATTTTTTATAATTTTTTTTTTAATAAAATGTATTAAAAAAGTAGTTCGTTCACGCCGTTAACCATACGGGATCATTAACATTTTATTTTAATAGTTCGGACATTTATGCACGCGGCGATACCAAATATGTCTATAAAAAAAAATTTTACGCTTTTTGGGGGTAAAATAGGAAAAAACGGACGTTTTACTTTTTTATTGGGGGAGGGGATTTTTCACTTTTTTTTTACTTTTACTTTTACATTTTTTTACATTTTTTTTTACACTTGAATAGTCCCCATAGGGGACTATTCATAGCAATATCATGATTGCTAATACTGATCTGTTCTAGGTATAGGACTTAGAACAGATCAGTATTATCGGTCATCTTCTGCTCTGGTCTGCTCGATCACAGACCAGAGCAGGAGACGCCGGGAGCCGCACGGAGGAAGGAGAGGGGACCTCCGTGCGGCGTTATGAATGATCGGATCACCACAGCAGCGCTGCGGGCGATCCGATCATTCATTCAAATCGCGCACTGCCACAGATGCCGGGATCTGTATTGATCCCGGCACTTGAGGGGTTAATGGAGGACGCCCGCGGTTATGCTTAGGACGTAAATGTACGTCCTGGTGCGTTAAGTACCACCGCACCAGGAAGTACATTTACGTCCTGCGTCCTTAAGGGGTTAAGCCACTATATGCTGCTGCCAACTCCAGGCTGTGTCATTCAGCCACTATATGGTCTCCTCATGCTGCCGCCACCTACACACTGTGTCATTCAGCCACTGTATGTATCCTCATACTGATGCCACCTCCAGGCTCTGTCATTGTGCCACTCTGCGACAGTGATTGTAATAGCGATGCCTCTGATCTGCATGTCATACTGAATAACAGTATTATTTCACTACCCCAGCACACACCCTATGCGTGTTACAGCAAGGCAAAGTGTTTTACACCCCTATTGAGGCTCTCTGTAGGCCAGAAATAGCCGTTTTAATAGTGATTCACCGCAAATAAATTCGGGCCGAAACTATTTTTGGGGGAAAATTCACCGAATCGTCCGAATCAAATTTTTCTAATATTCATTCATCTCTATTGCAGATCATAAACTACAGAATAGCATGCAATGTCAGGCAGCTGCTTCTAAGGCCAGCAGGATATGGTCATGTTTTAAAAGATTTATGGATTCGAGGGATAAGGACATAATGCCACCCCTTTATAAAGCATTGGTACGGCCTCAACTGGAATATGCTGTTCAGTTTTGGGGACCAGTTTATAAAAAAGACATTGTGGAGCTGAAAAGGGTGCAGAGATGCGCGACTAAACTAATAAGGGGCATGGAACATCTTAGCTATGAGGAAAGATTAAAAGAATTACATTTGTTTAGTCTTGAGAAGAGACATTTAAAGGGCGGATATGATCAGCGTATATAAGTACATAAATGGCCCATAAAAAAAAATATGGGGGAAAACTGGTCCAGGTTAAACCCCCACAAAAGACAAGGGGGCACTCCCTCCGTCTGGAGAAGAAAAAGTTTAGTCTTAAGGGGCGACACGAATAATGCAGAGAAATGATAAAGACACACTCACCCTTAGATGTCAGCAAACATGGAGGGATTAATTGGATCACAAAAGTGCAGTACATCACACAGGGGGAACGAAAAGACACAGCTCCATGAGCTGCGGGAGGAGCTCATGGAGCTGTGTCTTTTCGTTCCCCCTGTGTGATGTACTGCACTTTTGTCCTCCAATAAATCCCTCCACGTTTGCTGACATCTAAGAGTGAGTGCGTCTCTATCATTTCTCTACATTATTCATGTTGGACTTTTTCTTTGATGACTGCACCTCCTGCATCAGCTCCATACGGACGCCCACATCGCATCTGCTCCTAGCGACCCCATATGTATATGCTCCGGAGCCGATAGGTTGTTTCCTTTCACATGCTTAAGGGGCGGCACGCCTTCTTTACCATAAGAACTGTGAATTTATGGAACAGTCTATGTCAGGAACTGGTCACATCAGAAACAGTTGAAATCTTCAAAACAGGGTTAGATTCATTCCTAGAACAAAATAATATGAATACATATGCAGAAATATAAAATTACAACCCTTCACTTTCATCTAACCACACCACTTCCCTTCAATTCCTTGGTTGAACTTGATGGACGTATGTCATTTTTCAACAGTACTATGTAACTATGTAAGGCTATAATGAGCTGACACTTCCCGCTCTGCAGAGGAAATGTTTCAGCTGTTATTTCATTATGATAAGAGCCTGGACTACAATTACAGCACCTACCGATAAATAACAGAGGATCCAACATTCACAATAGGTAGTGGTCACAGCTCTCCACCTTCCCCTTCCTGTACAATCACCTCTGTACAGGTCAAAGCGCATGCCTAAAAAACTCCTTTAGAAGTCAATGGGTAAGCTCCAGGCTGGTCCATGTGTCCTACTACAGACAAGAAAGTCAGTTATCTTACAGACACATGCAAGCAGGGCTGGACTGGAACCAAAAACAGGTCTGGACATATTAGACTAAGCAGCCAACTTTGGTCATTGTAGCGGCTATGTGAAGGCGGAGCCACAAAGAGGAAGGGCCAAATCTTAATCATAGTTGGGTATAATAGGGTACATAATGGGGGGGGGGGTAAATCTATATATTTAAACATTAAAGAGTACCTGCCACCAAGTAAATAGGGGAACTTATCTTCTTTTTGTGTTACCCTTGTCATTCTGAGTCCACAGCACTTTTTCTTTTTATCATTTTGGGCCATTATTTCTATAGTTATTGCTCTGTAAAATCTGTTCAATGTCCCTCTTCTTTTGCTGCTGCAGGGGGGCATCACCCCCGCAAGCGTGACATCACCTGAGGCCTGCATGGTAACGCTTCCGCTCTTAACTGTTCTATGCTGCGCTCGGTCTCGGGAGCGTGCATAGAACAGGGAGCCAAGCCCGGCCGGCAGCCTGTGAGTCCCCTCCTCTTTGTTATGCAGATCGCAAGGCAAACAGGTAGAAGGGACATCGGAGGAAGCTGCCTGCCGTGCACCCAGTGTTCTAATCATTTAGAAAAATAAGACCTCGATCAGAGCCAATAACAAGTAGTGCCACACTCTCCTCGGACCATCAGCGCTGCATTGAGCTGTAGTCAGCGCTGATGGATGGGCAGAGCTAATGTAAGGGGTGGGAACACCAGGCAGGGGGGCGGAGGAGCGCTTCTGCCAGTGTACAAGTGTATGTGAGGGCGGGGGGCACCGTACATATTTCCATCAAACTGTTACTGACCAAATCCAGTATACTGAGAGTAATTTGGTAGATTGGGGGGTGTAGGGTATGGGGAGTGTAGCTGTGCGGGTATTAAAGGGTGCTTGTTAATTCGTGACGCCAGGGTGAGGGGTCCTCAATAAAGCTTTTCCTACCGGAACGATAGGAAGGTAGATGATAATAAGTTTGAGGTAGATAATAATAATGGATTGTCCACAACCGGAAAGCTTCTGTAAACAGCGTTAACTTTACTGAAGATTTTCTGTACACTTCGTTAACATAACAGTCTCTTATCATAACAACAGCTTCCTTTGGAGATTGACAATGGTTGGAACTTTTGCTTTAGAAGTCTTTTAGTCTATTGCGCTGTTCCACTGGATTTAGGGGAATTAGTTGCGGTCCAGTAGTCACGCTAGCATTAGCAGAAATTAGAGTAAAACTCACGATTTTTGGTTCTGCTCAGGCCGTAGGTTTTGAGGCCTAGCGTGTCTTTGAAAGTTGAGTAGCACACCGTCCTGTTAGTCCGGCATCCACGAGAGCAGTAATCAAAGAGAACGACAACTGGATGCAGCTCCCCCATATGGGCAGGGGCTGGACTAACTCTAATTGGTCCAAACGGATGTCAATCACCATTACAGAGATTTGTGGGTAACACGTGACCCAAGGACCTCCCAAGGTCCTGCAACACACCACAAAGGCTACCAGCATGGCCACATGACTGAAGGTCCTGCGACGCTGAACAAGAGAAGTGCTATGCATTCCTATATAATATAACTATAATTATTAATAGCTTACCAAGGTCTTTATTTTCAGCGTGCACCTTTTACTTTATGAAACTGAAATAGTAGTGCTGCTCTTCCTTTTCCTTTTGTTTGACGGTTGCATGAGCGTGCACCTACAAAGAACTTTTTCCAACATGGATGGACATTCCAATATTTCTAATCTGGACAATTCTGTGAGTACAGCCATCACCAGTGTGTTTAAGTATACTGAGAGCGATGTTAACAGGATTTTGGGGAGTACGGAGGGAGAAGCTGCTTTTTTGTTTGTTCCATCCACTATTGATCTGCAAAGGAACTATGAATCTGAAACAAAAAAACTACTTGCTTTACAATTGCATTATACAACACTTTGAGAATACTATAAAGCCTCACGGATCCCCCGGGGGATGAGGATTCAGCCTAAAGACTGTGCATATTCAAACAACAACGAATATCGAAGCCGTTTTGAAATGATTACTAATCAATACTCACTGGAACTTATTTTATTACAGCTAGAGTTCCTACAGCGTGACTTGGAAACAACCAAGATTAAAATTGGTGATTTGGAATCATCATTAAAACAAAGTGTCTCCATTGAGGAATACACAGCCTTTTTTGAAAAACAACAACATTTTCTTACCAAAACCCGATCCTCATTAGAGACATAAGTGGTTCAGAGACTCTCAGGACTATGCATCAGCACGTGTATACCATTGGTCTAACAATACCTTTTCTTTCAGGAAAAACAATAAAAAGAACAGGGACTCTTCAAATGATCCAAATACTATTGTTCAACAACCATCTGGACAAGATAAACAACCAGCCTCTCAGGAGTCTTTTTTAGAGGCAATAGGACTGACAAAAGAATCCGGCGGGGGGGGCGCAAACATGGACGCAGGCGTAAAAACACGACATCTGAACAAGTCGACAACATCTCCGAAACGGAACGACCGTACCAAGAAAATCAAGAAGTAACTACAGCACGAACTGTGGTAAATATATCTTCATATACTCTTACCGAAACACAACTAAATGTTTTATGTAAAGGTCTTGGCTTTTGTCCCAATACGTATGTTGATTGGTTTAATCTAGAATTTGATGTAATCCAATTTGTCCGTAAACTTAAATTAAAACTGTGGTTCTCCATGCAAGCTCCAAAATGTCCTACTGTTAGTACCATCTCGGAGGCAGACACCAAAAGATGTCAACCCGAGATGACACTAAAAGAATTTAACCTTAATTTACCTAGTGATTTTCAGCCCCCAGTAGAGTCGCACTCTATCAGTACATTTGAGGATTGTGTTAAGAGGGATCTCAGGAACCTGATGCATAAAGACAAGTGCCTTAAACACCCTAACATGACCCATGCTGAAGTAGAAGCACTAAAGGAGCTTGTCCATGACCAACGCCTTGTCATTAAGCCGGCAGACAAGGGCGGGGTTATAGTGGTCATGGACAAGCTCCAAAACCTAAAAGAAGCTGAGAGGCAGTTGAGTGACACAAATGTATATACCCCATTGAACAGTGATCTGAAAAATGACATTGCATCCCGCATCAAAGTGGTTGTCAATAAAGGTTGTGAGGATGGTTTGATGAGAACTTAAAATATTTTCTTATAGTGGATTTTCCTGTTACTCCTATGCTGTATTTGCTTCCAAAAATCCACAAGGATTGTGAAAATCCTCCTGGAAGACCGATAGTTTCGGGCCGCCAATCAATTACATCAAATATATCCATTTTTCTTGATAGACTTTTACGCAAATTTGCCATCAGTGCCAAGTCCTACATTAAGGACACCTCGGATTTTTAAAGTAAAATCCGAGAATTAATTGTTCCTGAACATACCATCCTTGCAACACTAGATGTATCAAGTTTATATACATCGATCAATCACGAAAGACGTATATTTGCAATTGAAAATGCTTTGATTCTATCTGATTACAGTATTGAAAAAATAGATTTTGTCATCTCACTGCTCAGAATAGTTCTAGAATGCAATTACTTCCTTTTCAATGATACCTACTATATGCAAACAAGGGGTACAGCGATGGGAAGTAACGTGGCACCTACGTATGCCAATATTTTTGTAGCATACTTGGAGGAGGAGCTTGTCTGTGTGTCGCCCCACTTTGGCCAAGTGCTGAAGTGGTGGCGATACATTGATGATATTTTCCTCCTATGGACTGGCCCTGAGGATAAACTTTTAGAATGTCATCAATTCCTCAATAACATTGAACCAGACATACAATTTACATTAACACATTCAAATACATGTGTTAACTTTATGGATGTTAGTGTGACTAAACAATGCAATCGACTGAGCACTGACCTTTACAACAAACCGACTGATAGTAACACCTTGCTTAGGTACGACAGCGGACATCCTAGGTCACTTGTGAGAGCACTTCCATACAGCCAAATGCTCAGAGCCGAAAGAATCACTGATAATGATGAAAAATTGGAAAATGCCCTAAATAAAATGACAAAGGATTTTGTAAGTAGGAGATATCCAGTTGGACTAATTGAGCAGTCCAAAACTAGGGTCAGGTCCCTTAGACATCACAGGCATTCTGGACATGACAATAAGGGCACAATATATATTACTTCCACAGCAAAATCCAAACGCATACCCTTTATTACCACTTACAATGATTTTTCACATGAGATTACCAACACAATATGTGTTACGCCGAGCGCTCCGGGTCCCCGCTCCTCCCCGGAGCGCTCGCTACACTCTCCTCACTGCAGCGCTCCGGTCAGATCCACTGACCCGGGGCGCTGCGATACTGCCTCCAGCCGGGATGCGATTCGCGATGCGGGTAGCGCCCGCTCGCGATGCGCACCCCGGCTCCCGTACCTGACTCGCTCTCCGTCGGTCCTGTCCCGGCGCGCGCGGCCCCGCTCCTTAGGGCGCGCGCGCGCCGGGTCTTTGCGATTTAAAGGGCCACTGCGCCGCTGATTGGCGCAGTGGTTCCAATTAGCCTGATCACCTGTGCACTTCCCTATATCACCTCACTTCCCCTGCACTCCCTCGCCGGATCTTGTTGCCATCGTGCCAGTGAAAGCGTTTCCTTGTGTGTTCCTAGCCTGTGTTCCAGACCTCCTGCCGTTGCCCCTGACTACGATCCTTGCTGCCTGCCCCGACCTTCTGCTACGTCCGACCTTGCTTCTGCCTACTCCCTTGTACCGCGCCTATCTTCAGCAGTCAGAGAGGTTGAGCCGTTGCTAGTGGATACGACCTGGTCACTACCGCCGCAGCAAGTCCATCCCGCTTTGCGGCGGGCTCTGGTGAAAACCAGTAGTGACTTAGAACCGATCCACTAGCACGGTCCACGCCAATCCCTCTCTGGCACAGAGGATCCACTACCTGCCAGCCGGCATCGTGACAGTAGATCCGGCCATGGATTCCGCTGAAGTTCCTCTGCCAGTTGTCGCTGACCTCACCAAGGTGGTCGCCCAGCAGTCACAACAGATAGCGCAACAAGGCCAACAGCTGTCTCAACTGACCGTTATGCTACAGCAGTTACTACCACAACTTCAGCAATCATCTCCTCCGCCAGCTCCTGCACCTCCTCCGCAGCGAGTGGCCGCTTCTGGTCTACGCCTATCCTTGCCGGATAAATTTGATGGGGACTCTAAGTTTTGCCGTGGCTTTCTTTCCCAATGTTCCCTGCACCTGGAGATGATGTCGGACCAGTTTCCCACTGAAAGGTCTAAGGTGGCTTTCGTAGTCAGCCTTCTGTCTGGAAAAGCCCTGTCTTGGGCCACACCGCTCTGGGACCGCAATGACCCCGTCACTGCCTCTGTACACTCCTTCTTCTCGGAAATCCGAAGTGTCTTTGAGGAACCTGCCCGAGCCTCTTCTGCTGAGACTGCCCTGTTGAACCTGGTCCAGGGTAATTCTTCCGTTGGCGATTATGCCGTACAATTCCGTACTCTTGCTTCAGAATTATCCTGGAATAATGAGGCCCTCTGCGCGACCTTTAAAAAAGGCCTATCCAGCAACATTAAAGATGTTCTGGCCGCACGAGAAATCCCTGCTAATCTACATGAACTCATTCACCTAGCCACTCGCATTGACATGCGTTTTTCCGAAAGGCGTCAGGAGCTCCGCCAAGATATGGACTCTGTTCGCACGAGGCGTTTCTTCTCCTCGGCTCCTCTCTCCTCTGGTCCCCTGCAATCCGTTCCTGTGCCTCCCGCCGTGGAGGCTATGCAGGTCGACCGGTCTCGCCTGACACCTCAAGAGAGGACACGACGCCGCATGGAGAATCTCTGCCTGTACTGTGCTAGTACCGAACACTTCCTGAGGGATTGTCCTATCCGTCCTCCCCGCCTGGAAAAACGTACGCTGACTCCGCACAAAGGTGAGACAGTCCTTGATGTCTACTCTGCTTCTCCACGTCTTACTGTGCCTGTGCGGATGTCTGCCTCTGCCTTCTCCTTCTCTACTATGGCCTTCTTGGACTCTGGATCTGCAGGAAATTTTATTTTGGCCTCTCTCGTCAACAGGTTCAACATCCCAGTGACCAGTCTCGCCAGACCCCTTTACATCAATTGTGTAAACAATGAAAGATTGGACTGTACCATACGTTTCCGCACGGAGCCCCTTCTAATGTGCATCGGATCTCATCACGAGAGGATTGAACTTTTGGTCCTCCCCAATTGCACTTCTGAAATTCTCCTTGGACTTCCCTGGCTTCAACTTCATTCCCCAACCCTGGATTGGTCCACTGGGGAGATCAAGAGTTGGGGGCCCTCTTGTTCCAAGGACTGTCTAAAACCGGTTCCCAGTAACCCTTGCCGTGACTCTGTGGTTCCTCCAGTAACCGGTCTCCCTAAGGCCTATATGGACTTTGCGGATGTTTTTTGCAAAAAACAAGCTGAGACTCTACCTCCTCACAGGCCTTATGATTGTCCTATCGACCTCCTCCCGGGCACTACTCCACCCCGGGGCAGAATTTATCCTCTGTCCGCCCCAGAGACTCTTGCCATGTCTGAATACGTCCAGGAAAATTTAAAAAAGGGCTTTATCCGTAAATCCTCCTCTCCTGCCGGAGCCGGATTTTTCTTTGTGTCCAAAAAAGATGGCTCCCTACGTCCTTGCATTGACTACCGCGGTCTTAATAAAATCACGGTTAAGAACCGCTACCCCCTACCCCTCATCTCTGAACTCTTTGATCGCCTCCAAGGTGCCCACATCTTTACTAAACTGGACTTAAGAGGTGCTTATAATCTCATCCGCATCAGAGAGGGGGATGAATGGAAAACGGCATTTAACACCAGAGATGGACACTTTGAGTATCTGGTCATGCCCTTTGGCCTGTGCAACGCCCCTGCCGTCTTCCAAGACTTTGTTAATGAAATTTTTCGTGATCTTTTATACTCCTGTGTTGTTGTATATCTGGACGATATCCTGATTTTTTCTGCCAATCTAGAAGAACACCGCCAGCATGTCCGTATGGTTCTTCAGAGACTTCGTGACAATCAACTCTATGCCAAAATTGAGAAATGTCTGTTTGAATGCCAATCTCTTCCTTTTCTAGGATACTTGGTCTCTGGCCAGGGACTACAAATGGATCCAGACAAACTCTCTGCCGTCTTAGATTGGCCACGCCCCTCCGGACTCCGTGCTATCCAACGCTTTTTGGGGTTCGCCAATTATTACAGGCAATTTATTCCACATTTTTCTACCGTTGTGGCTCCTATCGTGGCTTTAACCAAAAAAAATGCCGATCCCAAGTCTTGGCCTCCTCAAGCGGAAGACGCCTTTAAACGACTCAAGTCTGCCTTTTCTTCGGCTCCCGTGCTCTCCAGACCTGACCCTTCCAAACCCTTCCTATTGGAGGTTGATGCCTCCTCAGTGGGAGCTGGAGCTGTTCTTCTACAAAAAAATTCTTCCGGGCATGCTGTCACTTGTGGTTTTTTTTCTAGGACCTTCTCTCCGGCGGAGAGGAACTACTCCATCGGGGATCGAGAGCTTCTAGCCATCAAATTAGCACTTGAGGAATGGAGGCATCTGCTGGAGGGATCAAGATTTCCAGTTATTATTTACACCGATCACAAGAACCTCTCCTACCTCCAGTCTGCCCAACGGCTGAATCCTCGCCAGGCCCGGTGGTCTCTGTTCTTTGCCCGATTTAATTTTGAAATTCACTTTCGGCCTGCCGATAAGAACATTAGGGCCGATGCTCTCTCTCGTTCCTCGGATGCTTCGGAAGTTGAACTCTCTCCGCAACACATCATTCCTCCTGACTGCCTGATTTCCACTTCTCCAGCCTCCATCAGGCAAACTCCTCCAGGAAAGACCTTTGTTTCTCCACGCCAACGCCTCGGAATCCTCAAATGGGGTCACTCCTCCCATCTCGCAGGTCATGTGGGCATCAAGAAATCTGTGCAACTCATCTCCCGCTTCTATTGGTGGCCGACTCTGGAGACGGATGTTGTGGACTTTGTGCGAGCCTGCACTATCTGTGCCCGGGATAAGACTCCTCGCCAGAAGCCCGCTGGTTTTCTTCATCCCCTGCCTGTCCCCGAACAGCCTTGGTCTCTGATTGGTATGGATTTTATTACTGATTTACCCCCTTCCCGTGGCAACACTGTTATTTGGGTGGTCGTTGATCGATTCTCCAAAATGGCACATTTCATCCCTCTTCCTGGTCTTCCTTCAGCGCCTCAGTTGGCTAAACAATTTTTTGTACACATTTTTCGTCTTCACGGGTTGCCTACGCAGATCGTCTCGGATAGAGGCGTCCAATTCGTGTCTAAATTCTGGAGGGCTCTCTGTAAACAACTCAAGATTAAACTAAATTTTTCTTCTGCATATCATCCCCAATCCAATGGACAAGTAGAAAGAATTAACCAGGTCCTGGGTGATTATTTACGACATTTTGTTTCCTCCCGCCAGGATGACTGGGCAGATCTCCTTCCATGGGCCGAATTCTCGTATAACTTCAGAGTCTCTGAATCTTCCTCCAAATCCCCATTTTTCGTGGTGTACGGCCGTCACCCTCTTCCCCCCCCTCCCTACCCCCTTGCCCTCTGGTCTGCCCGCTGTGGATGAAATTTCTCGTGACCTTTCCATCATATGGAGAGAGACCCAAAATTCTCTCTTACAGGCTTCATCACGCATGAAGAAGTTCGCGGATAAGAAAAGAAGAGCTCCTCCCATTTTTTCCCCTGGAGACAAGGTATGGCTCTCCGCTAAATATGTCCGCTTCCGTGTCCCTAGCTACAAGTTGGGACCACGCTATCTTGGTCCTTTCAAAATTTTGTGTCAGATTAATCCTGTCTCTTACAAACTTCTTCTTCCTCCTTCTCTTCGTATTCCTAATGCCTTTCACGTTTCTCTTCTTAAACCACTCATCATCAACCGTTTCTCTCCCAAATCTGTTCCTCCCACTCCTGTTTCCGGCTCCTCGGACATCTTCTCCGTCAAAGAGATTCTGGCATCAAAAAAGGTCAGAGGGAAAACCTTTTTTTTAGTGGATTGGGAGGGTTGTGGTCCAGAAGAGAGATCCTGGGAACCTGAGGACAATATCCTAGACAAAAGTCTGCTCCTCAGGTTCTCAGGCTCTAAGAAGAGGGGGAGACCCAAGGGGGGGGTACTGTTACGCCGAGCGCTCCGGGTCCCCGCTCCTCCCCGGAGCGCTCGCTACACTCTCCTCACTGCAGCGCTCCGGTCAGATCCACTGACCCGGGGCGCTGCGATACTGCCTCCAGCCGGGATGCGATTCGCGATGCGGGTAGCGCCCGCTCGCGATGCGCACCCCGGCTCCCGTACCTGACTCGCTCTCCGTCGGTCCTGTCCCGGCGCGCGCGGCCCCGCTCCTTAGGGCGCGCGCGCGCCGGGTCTTTGCGATTTAAAGGGCCACTGCGCCGCTGATTGGCGCAGTGGTTCCAATTAGCCTGATCACCTGTGCACTTCCCTATATCACCTCACTTCCCCTGCACTCCCTCGCCGGATCTTGTTGCCATCGTGCCAGTGAAAGCGTTTCCTTGTGTGTTCCTAGCCTGTGTTCCAGACCTCCTGCCGTTGCCCCTGACTACGATCCTTGCTGCCTGCCCCGACCTTCTGCTACGTCCGACCTTGCTTCTGCCTACTCCCTTGTACCGCGCCTATCTTCAGCAGTCAGAGAGGTTGAGCCGTTGCTAGTGGATACGACCTGGTCACTACCGCCGCAGCAAGTCCATCCCGCTTTGCGGCGGGCTCTGGTGAAAACCAGTAGTGACTTAGAACCGATCCACTAGCACGGTCCACGCCAATCCCTCTCTGGCACAGAGGATCCACTACCTGCCAGCCGGCATCGTGACAATATGAAAACATTGGCATCTGGTAAGAGATGCCCATACACAAGTGGAAGAATTTAAAGATCTTCCCTTAATGTCTTTCCGCAGATCAGCAAACTTGAGGGATAAAATAGTTAAGACCGATATCTCTAACCGATCAGGACCACAGCAAAAATATTTGACTGCACAAACTAAAGGGAGTTTTCCATGTTGGTGTTGCGTGAATTGCCAATATATGACAAAGGGTTCAACATTTATACATCCCTTAACCAAAAAAAGTATATGATATTAAATTTTATCTAACTTGCAATTCGAACCATGTTGTGTACCTACTTTGGTGTCCCTGTATGAAGTTATATGTTGGCGAGACGAGTTTAGACTTAAAAACTCGTCTCAACCAACATCGTTATATGATCAGAAAGAAAAGACTTGACTTGACCGTTGCATAACACTTCACTGAAGCCAATCATAAAGAAAAAGACTTGAGGTTCATGATTCTTGACCACATACCCCCCCCCCCACAAACGTGGAGGGGACCATATTACTCTTCTTAAAAAACGAGAATTGATGTGGATTTTTAAACTGAACTCCATGAGACCCATCGGTCTCAATGCAGAGTTCAAGACTACACCGGGAATGTGCAGAAGATAATCTCCAATACGTAGCCCCTGCCTGTAATATGTTGCCTTCAGTATACTTAATTTGAGACCAAACTAACATTGTTTTTTTTCTGTTTAATTACAGATTATCATGAATCTACGCTGTACCTGCCACCAACAGAACTGCCTGAATACCGTGTATACACTTGATGTGAAGAGCCATTTTCATTTTTATTTCCACTACTACATCAATAGGTCTGAATTGTTCCAAGGGCGCAGAATAAGTGGAGGACTATGACGGAGGGTGATTGGCATATCTGGAGATGTGCTTGCCTGCCGGCATCCACGACTCCGGTGACTCCCCGCCCCGGGCGAGTGGCGTTCATTCATCACACGCACCGGAGTGAGCACCATTACTCCGTCTCTGTTACCTCTTTGAGCCATGCCAGCTCTACTTGCTATATCCCTGTAAGCTGAACGAGGGACCATTGACATTACCACTCATTAAAATGCTTAAGATTCATGGAGTATGGGCAAGTTTTTCCCATAGCCAAGATGGCAAAATTTCTATGTGCTCCTCAATGCGCATGCGCGCTCCGTTACACGAAGCGCAAGTTCCGATTGGCCGGCCTCGGCCGGTGAGGTTCACATGCGATTGGTGTGGCCCACCACAGCTGCGCACTGAGGAGATACACAAATGCCGCACAGTGATACACGAGGCAAAGTAGTTCTGTTGGGTAAGTGCAACTTTCATGTATATATGAATATTTTTCAAGCAAATTATTTATGAAGCACCAACACTCAGCACGGAGAACACACAGGGATCCACTGTATGATGAATATGAATATGTACAGCACGCTATGACACCGATCACTGCAACAATGATTGTTTATTTCTGTATGTACACTGTTTTGTTTTTGTATGACATAATTGTCACTGTAAAACAATCATGTAATTATTCAATTATGTAAAGCACATATAATGTTGCACTTTTTGGTCAAACACTTGAGCTTGAAAACGGCGGCGAGAGGTCGCGGAAACGTTGCTTCTGTTTTTCTGGTGATGTAATGAACACCCACCTATTTTTTCACAAGTTTGTGTGCTGCTGAATTCTTGGATTTCTACTTAAGTGAGGACCCCTTACCAAGGTCTTTATTTTCAGCGTGCACCTTTTACTTTATGAAACTGAAATAGTAGTGCTGCTCTTCCTTTTCTTTTTTATTTATTTATTTTTTATAATTATTAATATATACATTTACTAATATTAAAGATAGACTTTAGGAGAGGCGACTAGGGGCTGCCCCTCTGAGGAACCCTACCTGAACACAGTTACTCTGACTTTGGGGACCTCTACACTAGGTACTGGATGCAATACGGTACTGGGACACCGCAGTAATATTACCTAAAATACAAGTATACAAGGAGGAATGTTATCACAAAACATATTGCAATCATACTGTTACTGACCAAATCCTGTATACTAAGACCAGTATTACCAATTATACCAGTATACAATGATGGAATATTCCCCCCAAACAGTGACCATTTAGTGGTAAATAATAGCTCTATATAGGCTCTGCAGACCATATAAATCATTACATACAGTTACATTAGGTGACGTCTTCTCTTTTAGGTAGTAGTAATAGTAGCCCACTTTAGGTAGTAGTAATAGTATTAGAAGTAGTAGTAATATCAGCCCCCTTACAAAAGTAGTAGCATCAGCCCCCTTTAGGTAATAGTAGCAGTAGCCCCCTTTAGGTAATAGCAGCAGCAGCCCCCGTTCAGTATTATTAGTTGCAGATCCCTTTAGGTAGTAGCAGCAGCCCCCTTAGGGTAGTAGTAAAAATAGCAGCCCTCTTTAAGTAGTAGTAGTAGTAGCAGCCCCCTTAAGGTAGTAGCAGCAGCACCCTTTAGGTAATAGTAGCAGCAGCAGCCTCCTTTAGGTGTTAGTAGCAGCAACCCCCTTAAGTAGTAGTAGCCCTTGTTACGCCGAGCGCTCCGGGTCCCCGCTCCTCCCCGGAGCGCTCGCTTCTCTCTCTCTGCTGCAGCGCTCCGGTCACGTCCTCTGACCCGGGGCGCTGCGATCCCGCTGCCAGCCGGGATGCGATTCGCGATGCGGGTAGCGCCCGCTCGCGATGCGCACCCCGGCTCCCCTACCTGACTCGCTCCCCGTCTGTTCTGTCCCGGCGCGCGCGGCCCCGCTCCCTAGGGCGCGCGCGCGCCGGGTCTCTGCGATTTAAAGGGCCACTGCGCCGCTGATTGGCGCAGTGGTTCCAATTAGGGTAATCACCTGTGCACTTCCCTATATTACCTCACTTCCCTTGCACTCCCTTGCCGGATCTTGTTGCCCTAGAGCCTAGTGAAAGCGTTCCCTTGTCTGTTCCTAGTCCGTGTTCCTGACCTCCTGCCGTTGCCCCTGACTACGATCCTTGCCGCCTGCCCCCGACCTTCTGCTACGTCCGACCTTGCTTCTGCCTACTCCCTTGTACCGCGCCTATCTTCAGCATCTTCAGCAGCCAGAGAGGTGAGCCGTTGCTAGTGGATACGACCTGGTCACTACCGCCGCAGCAAGACCATCCCGCTTTGCGGCGGGCTCTGGTGAAAACCAGTAGTGGCTTAGAACCGGTCCACTAGCACGGTCCACGCCAATCCCTCTCTGGCACAGAGGATCCACTACCTGCCAGCCGGCATCGTGACAGTAGATCCGGCCATGGATCCCGCTGAAGTTCCTCTGCCAGTTGTCGCTGACCTCACCACGGTGGCCGCCCAGCAAGCCCGACAGATCGCCCTTCTAACCCGTCAGCTGTCGGAAATGTCCACCATTTCGCACCAACTTCAGTCGCAACTTCTCCAGCAATCTTCTCCTCCGCCAGCTCCTGCACCTCCTCCGCAGCGAGTGGCCACTCCTAGCCTCCGCCTGTCCTTGCCGGACAAATTTAATGGGGACTCTAAGTATTGCCGTGGCTTTCTTTCGCAATGTTCCCAGCACTTGGAGATGATGTCGGACCAGTTTCCTACTGAAAGGTCTAAGGTGGCTTTCGTGTTCTGCCTTCTGTCTGGAAAAGCCCTGTCATGGGCCGCACCGCTCTGGGACCGCAATGACCCCGTCACTGCCTCTGTACACTCCTTCTTCTCGGAAATTCGAAGTGTCTTTGAGGAACCTGCCCGAGCTTCTTCAGCCGAGATTGCCCTGCTGAACCTGGCCCAGGGTGTTTCTTCCGTTGGCGAGTACGCCATTCAGTTCCGTGCTCTTGCTTACAAGTTGTCCTGGAATAGTGAGATTCTCTGCGCGACCTTTAAAAAAGGCCTATCCAGCAACATTAAAGATGTTCTGGCCGCACGAGAGACTCCTGCTGACCTACATGAACTCATTCATCTAGCCACTCGCATTGACATGCGTTCTTCCGGATGGCGTCTGGAGCTCCGCCTGGATATGGACTTTGTTCGCACGAAGCGTTTTTTCTCTCCGGCTCCTCTCTCCTCTGGTCCTCTGCAATCTGTTCCTGTGCTTCCCGCCGCGGAGGCTATGCAAGTTGACCGGTCTTGCTTGACACCTCAAGAGAGGACACGACGCCGCATGGAGAATCTTTGCCTGTACTATGCCGGTACCGAACACTTCCTGAAGGATTGTCCTATCCGTCCTCCCCGCCTGGGAAGACGTACGCTGACTCCGCACAAAGGTGACACAGTTCTTGATGTCAACTCTGCTTCTCCACGCCTTACTGTGCCTGTGCGGATATCTGCCTCTACCTTCTCCTTCTCTACTATGCTCTTCTTGGATTCCGGATCTGCAGGAAAATTTTTTTTGGCCTCTCTCATCAACAGGTTCTACGTTCCTGTGACCAGTCTCGCCAGACCCCTCTACATCTATTGTTGTTACAATAAAAGATTGGACTGTCTCGTACGTTTCCACACAGAACCCCTCCTAATTTGCATCGGACCTCATCACGGAAAAATTGAGTTTTTTTTCCTCAGGTTCTTTGGCCCCAAGAAGAGGGGGAGACCCAAGGGGGGGGGTACTGTTACGCCGAGCGCTCCGGGTCCCCGCTCCTCCCCGGAGCGCTCGCTTCTCTCTCTCTGCTGCAGCGCTCCGGTCACGTCCTCTGACCCGGGGCGCTGCGATCCCGCTGCCAGCCGGGATGCGATTCGCGATGCGGGTAGCGCCCGCTCGCGATGCGCACCCCGGCTCCCCTACCTGACTCGCTCCCCGTCTGTTCTGTCCCGGCGCGCGCGGCCCCGCTCCCTAGGGCGCGCGCGCGCCGGGTCTCTGCGATTTAAAGGGCCACTGCGCCGCTGATTGGCGCAGTGGTTCCAATTAGGGTAATCACCTGTGCACTTCCCTATATTACCTCACTTCCCTTGCACTCCCTTGCCGGATCTTGTTGCCCTAGAGCCTAGTGAAAGCGTTCCCTTGTCTGTTCCTAGTCCGTGTTCCTGACCTCCTGCCGTTGCCCCTGACTACGATCCTTGCCGCCTGCCCCCGACCTTCTGCTACGTCCGACCTTGCTTCTGCCTACTCCCTTGTACCGCGCCTATCTTCAGCATCTTCAGCAGCCAGAGAGGTGAGCCGTTGCTAGTGGATACGACCTGGTCACTACCGCCGCAGCAAGACCATCCCGCTTTGCGGCGGGCTCTGGTGAAAACCAGTAGTGGCTTAGAACCGGTCCACTAGCACGGTCCACGCCAATCCCTCTCTGGCACAGAGGATCCACTACCTGCCAGCCGGCATCGTGACAGCCCTCTTTATGTAGTAGTAGTAGAAGCCCCCTTTCAGTGGTAGCACTAGTAGTAGGAACTCCTATTTAGGTATTATTAGTAGTAGACGCCCCATTTAGGTGAATGCAGACCCTCTTGCCAGAATTTAAAACAAAAAAACCTACTCATCTGGCTTGCACGCAGTCCATTGCATGTCTTCTCTACTTCCCTTCCTCCTCCGGTGTGTGCTCCAGCAAATGGTGACGTAATTCTTCTGTGCAGGAGTACAGAGAAAGGTATGTTTGGCCCCTTGTGGCTGGCAAGAGTAATTGACAGAGCAAGAAGACAATAGATTTACGCTCTGTCAAACAGCCGAGCACCATATTTAACTTTAAATACATCTTATGTGCAGTCCATACTAGTTTTTCAATCTCTCTCTCTCTCTCTCTCTCTCTCTCTCTCTCTCTCTCTCTCTCTCTCTCTCTCTCTCTCTCTCTCTCTATATATATATATATATATCTATATATATATATATATATATATATATATATATATATATATATATATATGAACTAAATATGAAATATGTGTTCCTTCCCCTATCTTTGTCCCCTGAACATTTTTTTTTACATTTTTCAAAGATTAGAGTCCATTACCTAAGGATTTTTTACAGAAGCACTCCGGGATTGTTTTTATTTATTGACTGATTTATTTTGCAAATGCAAAATCATTGAATGTTGCAGAATCTTGTAATACCTTTCTATTGGATGAACAGTATTTTGTAAAGACAAGCTTGATTTTGTTTTGCTTACATGTTTTGCTTTTGATTTGTTTTTGATTTATGAAAACTTTAAAAGTTTACACTGTTCACACTGCATTTTCCACACTTTTTTTTTTTACTGTGAATTGAAAAATTGCGGTAAAATAGCATCATGTTTGCATCAATTTTGAAAAAGCTACAGCAAAACAAAAAAAGTGTCAAAACACAACATGTGAACACACTCTGAAGGGGAGGTGTATAACTACTATATATCCTGAAACCATAGAAATGACAGCAGCAGCATACAGATAGAGCTGGGAGAGGAGAAGTGGGTAGTGATCTGTGAGCTGCTAGGAGGCATCTGATAGGTGATTATTTCATCCTTTGGTTCTCAGGAAATCAGGTGTCCCAGGACAGACTACTTTCTCTTACACATTTAACACTCTGATCTACTTGGCTGTCTACATCTTTCTGCAGTGCTGAAATGTATATGGTATATCCTGTGGATATGCCATAAATGTAGCTGAGAAGACTAGACTAGTGTATGATAAGAATTGCTCTTTGAGTTTCTTAAAACCAAACATATCATGCACCATTAATACTGCTCCTGCCTTAGTGCAGTATAACCATCCTCACCACTCCTCTTGCCGATGACATGAAAGATACATGTGACGGGCTCTTACTCCGCACTCGCCTGACCTTTTGTAATGTCTTTGTTCAGTGCAGTGAGGAAAGTATGGAGCAGCTGTCTATAGATGGCACTCCTTTCACTGCATCAGACGGATGTAGCAGTTTTTTTTTTTGACAGACATGTATTTTCAAACAATTGGAACACAAATAGTCTTTCTTTTTTTATATATACAATACAGACCAAAAGTTTGGACACACCTTCTCATTCAGAGTTTTCTTTATTTTCATGACTATGGAAATTGTAGATTTACATTGAAGGCATCAAAACTATGAATTAACCCATGTGGAATTATATACATAACAAAAAAGTGTGAAACAACTAAAAATATGTCATATTCTAGGTTCTTCAAAGTAGCCACCTTTTGCTTTGATTACTGCTTTGCACACTCTTGGCATTCTCTTGATGAGCTTCAAGAGGTAGTCACCTGAAATGGTTTTCCCTTCACAGGTGTGCTGGTGTGGAGGAGGAGGTGTGATGGTGTGGGGGTGCTTTGCTGGTGACACTGTTGGGGATTTATTCAAAATTGAAGGCATACTGAACCAGCATGGCTACCACAGCATCTTGCAGCGGCATGCTATTCCATCCGGTTTGCATTTAGTTGGACCATCATTTATTTTTCAACAGGACAATGACCCCAAACACACCTCCAGGCTGAGTAAGGGCTATATGACCAAGAAGGAGAGTGATGGGGTGCTGCACCAAATGACCTGGCCTCCACAGACACCGGACCTGAACCCAATCGAGATGGTTTAGGGTGACCTGGACCACAGAGTGAAGGCAAAAAGGGCCAACAAGTGCTAAGCATCTCTGGGAACTCCTTCAAGACTGTTGGAAGACCATTTCAGGTGACTACCTCTTGAAGCTCATCAAGAGAATGCCAAGAGTGTGCAAAGCAGTAATCAAAGCAAAAGGTGGCTAGAACCTAGAATATGACATCTTTTCACACTTTTTTGTTATGTCTATAATTCCACATGTGTTAATTCATAGTTTTGATGCCTTCAGTGTGAATCTACAATTTTCATAGTCATGAAAATAAAGAAAACTCTGAATGAGAAGGTGTGTCCAAACTTTTGGTCTGTACTGTATATTTACCTCACTAGTTAGACCACATATGGAATACTGATTGCAGTTTTGGGCATCGGCATACAAGAAATGCATAATAAGAGCTTGAGCGGATTTAGAGACTTGTGAAGGAGCAGATTTGATCCAGCGCTCAGTCCATATAAACCACCATCATCAAGCTTTCATCATAAAAATATTTCTTCTTACATGTCATGGAAAACATAAAGTTTCAACACCAACGCATTTTGAACACAGGTGTTCTTAAAGTTTTGTTTTCCCCAGGACATGTAACAGTAATTATGTATTATTAAGGTTTCTTAGAACAGAGCATTGGAAGTTTTTATGGGCCAGGTGCTGGATCAAAACCTTCTATTGTTGAACCCATATATCATTAAAGGGGTACTCTGCCGTAAAACATCTTATCCCCTATCCAAAGAATAGGGGATAAGATGTTTGATCATGGGGGTCTCACCACTGGGGACCCCTGTGATCTCCAGCACTGCACCCCAGTCATCCATGCACAGAGCGAACTCTGTTCCGTGCTGGATGACTGGTGACTACAGCTCCCCCCCCAACCATACATGTCTATGGGAGGAGGCATGAGGGTAACATACTAGCCATTACAACCCCTCCAATAGACATGAATGGATGGGGCATGGTGTGACGTCACGAAAGTGGAAGCTCCAAGCTTCCATGTTCCAGATGCCGCCACTGCCGGCTAGGACCCACGAACAGACATCTTATTCCCTCACCCCTTTAGAGTCTGATGGGGCATCCATGCATTATTTTTCTTACCAAGCAATGGGCGTAAATTCTGTGCAATGAGAACAAGACTCATGGTGAGTGTTTGTAAGAACTGTTATGCTAAATGAAATGACATTAGTAGATGTAGACGGAAGTACTCAAAAAGATTATTGGGGTTATTTTTTTTTATTTTTTTTCCTTATGTGTGAATGACCTGATAAGGAAATATAATAGGACCTATATATTATGTGTATGGTCAAAAAAAATGTTTGTGTCAGTAAGCATAATACGGTGTTCTTGGTGGGAAGGTTTTTTATGTTTAGTATCAGATACTTATTAACAGAAGATTATTATTTTAAAGATTTTAGTATAGCAGATATAGCCCAGTCTATTCAGATCCTGTGCATCAAACCCTGTTGTATGGTTGGAGTAGACACTTTATAGCTATATATAAGTAATATCCTAGGCACCATTTAGGAATTAAAGCAACTATTAATCTAAATGGTCAAACTGCAAAGTGATCAAACACATATGGGACAATGGAAAAGCCTTTATTGTTAAAAATCACAACGAAATCACACATCTGTGTTTCTGTTGCCAATGCTGCACCCTTAAACATGACATCCTTAACCTCTTAAGGATGCAGGGCATATCTGTATGCCCTGCGCCCGGTCCCGGTATTTAAAACGGGGTAACGCCTTGACCCCGCATCATACCGGGTCGGTCCCAGCTGCTAATGATAGCCGGGACCCTGGGCTCATAGCACGCGGCACAGATCGTTGTGCCGCACGCTATTAACCCTTCAGACGCAGCGATCAAAGTTGATTGCCACGTCCAAAACAAAAGTAAAAGCTTCCCGGCAGTTCAGTCGGGCTGATCGGGACTATCGCGATAAAATCGTGATGTTACGATGAGCTAGGGCGCGAGCGGAGGCCCCCTTACCTTGCTCCGTCGCGTCCGATCGGCGTTTGATTGCTCCAAGCCTGAGCTACAGGCTTGAGCAATCGAGCCCCTAGAACACTGATCCATGCAAAGCTATGGCTTTGTAGGGATCAGGGTAAAAGATCAGTGTGTGCAGTGTTATAGGTTCCTATGGGAGCTATAGCACTGCAAAAACAAAGTGAAATAAAAAGTTTATAAAGGTCATTTAACACCTTCCCTAATGAAAGTTTATCACTCCCCTTTTTCCATAAACAAAAACTGTGTAAATAAAAATAAACATATGTGGTATTGCCGCATGCGTAAATGTCTGAACTATAAAAATATATCATTAATTAAACCGCACGGTCAATGGCGTATCGTATGCGCAAAAAAATTTCTAAGTCCAAAATAGCGTATTTTTGGTTACTTTTTATATCATGAAAAAATGAATAAAAAGCGATCAAAAAGTCCGAACAATACAAAAATGGTACCAATAAAAACTTCAGGACACGGCGCAAAAAATTAGCCCTCATAACGGCCCATTTGCAGAAAAATAAAAAGTTATAGGGGTCAGAAGATGAGAATTTTAAACGTATACATTTTCCTGCATGTAGTTATGATTTTTTTCAGAAGTACGACAAAATCAAACCTATATAAGTAGGGTATCATTTTAATCATATGGACCTACAGAATAAAGATAAGGTGTAATTTTTACCAAAGAATGCACTCCGTAGACACAGAAGCCCCCAAAATTTACAAAATGACATTTTTTCTTCAATTTTGTCGCACAATGATTTTTTTCCGTTTCCCGGTTAATTTTTGAGTAAAATGACTAATGTCACTGCAAAGTAGAATTGGTGGCGCAAAAAATAAGCCATAATATGGATTTTTAGGTGCAAAATTGAAAGCGTTATGATTTTTAGAAGGTGATGAGGAAAAAATGAAAATGGAAAAATGCTTCCTTAAGGGGTTAATGCTGTATCCTTAACCCCTTAAGGACCAGGCCATTTTACACCTTAAGGACCAGATCGTTTTTTGCAATTCTGACCACTGTCACTTTAAACATTAATAACTCTGGAATGCTTTTAGTTATCATTCTGATTCTGAGAATGTTTTTTCGTGACATATTCTACTTTAACTTAGTGGTAAAATTTTGTGGTAACTTGCATCCTTTCTTGGTGAAAAATCCCAAAATTTGATGAAAAAAATGAAAATTTTGCATTTTTCTAACTTTGAAGCTCTCTGCTTGTAAGGAAAATGGATATTCAAAATAAAAAATTTTGGGTTCACATACACAATATGTCTACTTTATGTTTGCATCAAAAAATTTATGAGTTTTTACTTTTGGAAGACACCAGAGGGCTTCAAAGTTCAGCAGCAATTTGGAAATTTTTCACAAAATTTTCAAACTCGCTATTTTTCATGGACCAGTTCAGGTTTGAAGTGGATTTGAAGGGTCTTCATATTAGAAATACCCCATAAATGCCCCCATTATAAAAACTACACCCCCCAAAGTATTCAAAATGACATTCAATAAGTGTATTAATCCTTTAGGTGTTTCACAGGAATAGCAGCAAAGTGAAGGAGAAAATTCACAATCTTCATTTTTTACACTCGCATGTTCTTGTAGACCCAATTTTTGAATTTTTGCAACTGGTAGAAAGGAGAACATTTTTACTTGTATTTGAAACCCAATTTCTCTCGAGTAAGCACATACCTCATATGTCCATGTAAAGTGTTCGGCGGGCGCAGTAGAGGGCTCAGAAGGGAAGGAGCGACAAATGGTTTTTGGGGGGCATGTCACCTTTAGGAAGCCCCTATGGTGCCAAGACAGCAAGAAAACCCCACATGGCATACCATTTTGGAAACTAGACCCCTCGGGGAACGTAACAAGGGGTAAAGTGAACCTTAATACCCCACAAGTGATTCACGACTTTTGCATATGTAAAAAAAAAAATTTTTTTTTACCTAAAATGCTTGGTTTCCCAAAATTTTTACATTTTTAAAAAGGGTAATAGCAGAAAATACCCCCCAAAATTTGAAGCCCAATTTCTCCCGATTCAGAAAACACCCCATATGGGGATGAAAATTGCTCTGCTGGCGCACTACAGGTCTCAGAAGAGGAGGAGTCACATTTGGCTTTTTGAAAGCAAATTTTGCTCTGGGGGCATGCCGCATTTAGGAAGCCCCTATGGTGCCAGGAAAGCAAAAAAAAAAAAACACATGGCATACCATTTTGGAAACTAGACCCCTCGGGGAACGTAACAAGGGGTAATGTGAACCTTAATACCCCACAGGTGATTCACAAGTTTTGCATATGTAAAAAAAAAAAAAAAAAAATTTTACCTAAAATGCTTTGTTTCCCAAAAATTTTACATTTTTAAAAAGGGTAATAGCAGAAAATACCCCCCAAAATTTTTAACACAATTTCTCCCGATTACGGCGATACCCCATATGTGACCCTAAACTGTTGCCTTGAAATACGACAGGGCTCCAAAGTGAGAGCGCCATGCGCATTTGAGGCCTAAATTAGGGACTTGCATAGGGGTGGACATAGGGGTATTCTACACCAGTGATTCCCAAACAGGGTGCCTCCAGCTGTTGTAAAACTCCCAGCATGCCTGGACAGTCAACGGCTATCTGGCAATACTGGGAGTAGTTGTTTTGCAACAGCTGGAGGCTCCGTTTTGGAAACAGTGGCGTACCAGACGTTTTTCATTTTTATTGGGGAGGGGGGCTGTGTAGGGGTATGTGTATATGTAGTGTTTTTTACTTTTTATTTTGTGTTAGTGTAGTGTTTTTAGGGGTTCACAGTAGTTTCTCGCTGGCAGTTTGAGCTGCGGCAGAAAATTTGCTGCAGCTCAAACTTGCAGCCAGATACTTACTGTAATCCTCCGCCCATGTGAGTGTACCCTGTACGTTCACATTGGGGGGGGGGGAGAAACATCCAGCTGTTGCAAAACTTCAACTCCCAGCATGTACGGTAACAAACTCAGTGTTTTGCAACCAGTGTGCCTTCAGCTGTTGCAAAAGCTACAACCCCCAGCATGTACGGACAGCGGAAGGGCATGCTGGGTGTTGTAGTTATGCAACAGCGGGAGGCATACTACTTTGGCTGGGGATGCTGGGGATTGTAGTTATGCAACAGCTGGAGACACACTGGTTTGCTACTTAACTCAGTGTGCCTTCAGCTGTTGCAAAACTACAACTCTCAGCAGTCACCGACAGCCAACGGGCATGCTGGGAGTTGTAGTTATGCAACCACCAGATGCACCACTACAACTCCCAGCATGCACTTTAACTGATTGTGCAAGCTGGGAGTTGTAGTTATACAACAGCTGAAGGTACACTTTTCCATAGAAAAAATGTGCCTCCAGCTGTTGCAAAACCATAAGTCCCAGCATGCCCATAAGGGAATGCTGGGAGTTGTGGTGGTCTGCCTCCTCCTGTTGCTTAACTACAGCTCCCAGCATGCCCTTTTTGCATGCTGGGAGCTGTTGCTAAGCAACAGCAGGAGGCTGTCACTCACCTCCAACGATCCACGCTGCGCAGGTCAGTCCCGCTGCTGCCGCCGCCGCCGCCGCTGCTCCTGGGGCCCCGATCCCAACATTCACGCCGGGGATCGGGGTCCCCAGCACCCGGGGTGCACGTCCCTCACCCGCTCACGTCCTACGGAAGAGGGGCGGAGCGGGTTGTGGGAGTGACACCCGCAGCAGGCGCCCTGATTGGTCGGCCGGTAATCCGGCCGACGAATCAGGGTGATTGTGAGGTGGCACCAGTGCCACCTCACCCCTGCTGGCAATGGCTGTTCGGGGCCGTCTCTGACGGCCCCGATCAGCCAGTATTTCCGGGTCACCGGGTCACTGGAGACCCGATTGACCCGGAATCGCTGAATTGTCCAGCGATCTGCGGCCATCGCCGACATGGCGGGGCATAATGACCCCCCTGGGCGTTATGCCGCGATGCCTGCTGAACGATTTCAGCAGGCATCGGGCACCGGCTCCCCTCCGGCTAGCGGCGGGGGGCCGGGAATGGACAGGACGTACTCCTACGTCCTCGGTCCTTAAGGACTCGGAAACGGGGGTGTAGGAGTACGTCCATTGTCCTTAAGGGGTTAAGGGGATAAGCCATGGGTGCAGCATTGACTCCAGTTTTAGTAAGCTACACTTTCCATGTTTCGTTTTTAAAGTTTTCTACTGAAAAAGGTAATTTTATTGCACCACATCTTTGCTGGATCACTTTGCACTTTCACCCTTACAGTCCATTGCACTGGGTGCAGGTAAGATCCATGCACCGCAGATTTTACCAACTATTGGACAGGTGAGCTGGTTTCCTCTCCCCTACTTGCATTCAATCTAAAGGACATGTTTGTTTAAATAAGAAGCTGTGTTCTTAATATTGCATAGATAGGGCAGCACAACTCATTTCAATTCACTAGGACTCAAAGTAAGAATAAAAGTACAAAAGGTGCACTTTCCATAATTCATAAGAATTTCATGAATGAGTTGAGATTTTTTTTAAAGTCCTATACTACTGTGGAATAGAGATGTCACTGGATGCTTTTTAACAGAGGACTGGCAGGATACATTGATGGATTCCTTTAAATATACATCAATCACATTGAAATCTTTTTTTTTTCTCTTTTTTTAATCAACTTATGTGGCATTACACTCCAGATTTCCCAGATGGCATCAAGGCACACAAAGATATACACTTTTTACTTATATGGTGGGATTGTTAATGTATTACTGAAGAATGTTTCCTACTTTTCATAACTGAGACCAAACAAATAATGTTGAACAAAGATCAAGACCTCTTGGATAAAGACAGAATATTGGAAGCAACAGGTTTTTAATTGGCAAAGAATAAAAAAAAAACTGTAAGGGGTTAACATTAGTTATACAGTGATCCCTCAACTTACAATGGCCTCAACATACAATAGTTTCAACATACAATGGTCTTTTCTGGTCCATTGTAAGTTGAAACCAGACTCAACATACAATGCTACGGACAGTCCAGATCTGTGAAACATGTCAATAGCCGGAAGAACCGACCAATCAGAATGGGCATTTTACTGGTAAAACCCTTGTATTCCTGAAGCGCATACACTGACTGGTGTCTGGTAGCTCCCTCAACAGTACAGGGAGGTATTACATGTTCTGTACACTTTACCTGTACCAGGGTTAGTTGCTCCTCTGGACACCAGGTAAGGGCGACTCCATGTAACTTTTTTTAGGACACTGCCTGTACTGTACTGGACCCCGAAGAAGATCCTTTCCTCTACATAGACCAGTGTTTCCCAAGCAGGGCGCCCCCAGCTGTTGCAAAACTACAACTCCCATCATGCCCAGACAGCCTTTGGCTGTCCGGGCATGCTGGGAGTTGTAGTTTTGCAACATCTGGAGGCTCCCTGCTTGGGAAACACTGACATAGACAGTGATTTACAGCTCTCAGCAGATCTTTCTTACTTTTATATGTATGGATTTGCTTTATCTATATTAGTTATCTAATTATTTTTCTTTCATTTTCACTTTTTCCTATTTTTAGATGACATTTTGGGTCTTCAGAACCAATTACCAGGTTTCCATAGAGTTCTGGTCTCAACATACAATGGTTTCAACATACAATGGTTGTCCTGGAACCAATTAATATTGTAACTTGAGGGACCACTGTATTATTGAACGGGTATTCCAGTTAAAAACATTTTTTTTTTCATCCCATCTCCCCTTTGCAATCTTTCCTTTACCATACATCTTTCCCCCCGGGTCTTACTTCCCCTGTGGTCAGGGAGTGTGGGGGGGGGGGGGGGGGGTAGGGGGCTTTTCTGTTGGGCGGACTTGGTTAATCCTCTCACCCGTATACTGTTACCCTTTGAAGATTTGGTCTCCCGCTTTGGTCTTCCCTCCATTACCTCCAGCTCAGGCATTTTATGATGTCGGACTTGGGGACCTACGAGGTCTCCCGGCCTTCGACCTTTGAGCGACTATGCCGGTCTGGGCCACAAACGAAAGGCTTACTCTCTGATATTTACTCTATTCTTATAGCACCTCCGGAGGGAGATGCCCCAACCCACCGTTATATGAGCCGTTGGGAGGAGGTTCTAAATACCACTATCACCCTTCCTCAGTGGTGATCTATTTGGGAGCGGGCTTCCCGAGCGTCCATCTGTACCACATATAGGGAAACGCAATATATACTATTGATGGGCTGGTATCACACCCCTGAGCTTCTAAACAAATTGAATCCTAGTCTCCCACCCCAATGCTGGCGGTGTGGTGTAGGGTTAGGTACGACTTTCCATGTCTTCGGGTCTTGCCCCCTGGTTGTTCCCTTTTGGGTGATGGTGAGGGGCCTGGTGGGGGAGGTGGTGGGGACTGAGGTACCTCAGGACCCTATGGTATACCTTTTATTTCTTTCCTGTAGATCCCTTCCCAAGAAACCATTTAAGCTCTTCATGCGCATGGTCCTAGCTGCTAAAACCCTAATTGCTAAGCACTGGAAATCTCCCTTTCCCCATCAGAATCTGAATTGATAGCCAGAATTCGTGAGATCTGTTCCCTCGAGTCCCTCACAGCTTCCCTTAATAACACTCAACCTCTTTTCCTATCAGTTTGGGAACCCTGGGACAGGTTCATGGACCAGCAGCCTCCCTAGCCTGTTTTCTTTCCTTCTTCCTCCCTTCCGCCCTCCCCCACTCCCCTACCTCCTCTCTCCCCCCTCCCTTTTTTCTGTTTTGCGGTCCTTTGTCTAACGTGTGTTTGTATGTCTTCCCCTGTCTAATTGTGTTGTCTTTGGTGATACGGATGTATCCGACTTTAGCTCTCCTGGAACGTCCAGGAGTTATCTAATTTTTTAGTCAGAGGCTTTCTTATTGTTGAACTATCCTGATTTTGCCCTGCCTTTGCAGTACTGTGCCTTTTGTCTAGGTTATCTGTACTTTTGTTTGACAAATTGTAAAACTTCAATAAACATTTACAGTTGAAAAAAAAAGAGGGGATTCATGTGTGGTGAGCTTTTGGGGATGTAGGGTAGGTAGGGTGTAGCTGTGCAGTGATGAAAGGGTGTTGGCTTAACCCTTAACTGTCGTGATGCCAGGGTGCGGGTTCTTCCTCAGTATATATATATATATATATATATATATATATATATATATATAATATATCCCACCGCCACCCGGAGGAATAAAGGATTGTCCACAACCGGAGGTTTAGTAAACTGAAGATAACTTTACTGCAACTTGTATGCAGGTTAAAAATAGTAACAGTCTTTACCTAGGACAGGACTTTAGGTTCCTCACAGTTGGTTGGGACCTTGTAGGGAATATAAGCTCTGAGGCTTGCTTTACGATGTTCCACTGAATTTAGGATTTAGTTTTAGGTTCAGTTGTCACGTAGATTTAGGATTGAGTTTAGTTGAACTCACGGTTTAGTATTCGGCTGAAGTTAGCAGGCTTCAGGCCTAGATTTGTCTTGCAGGTATACACGGAACTCCTCTCTCTCTGCTAGTCCAGAACCCAAGAGAGCGATGATTGGGTAACAGCGCCTTTATATGGAAAGGGGGCAGGCTCATAGCTTATTGGTTCCACCAACTGTCAGTCCCTTCACAAAGCATTGTGGTACATCATGTGACCCACTCACGTGACCTGGAAGGTCCTTAAGCTTAAAGGGGTATTCCAGGAAAAACTTTTTTCTATATATCAACTGGCTCCAGAAAGTTAAACAGATTTGTAAATTACTTCTATTAAAAAATCTTAATCCTTTCAGTACTTATGAGCTTCTGAAGTTAAGGTTATTCTTTTCTGTCTAAATCCTCTCTGATGACACCTGTCTTGGAAAACTCCCAGTTTAGAAGAGGTTTGCTATGGGGATTTGCTTCTAAACTGGGTGTTTCCCGAGACAGGTGTCATCAGAGAGGATTTAGACAGAAAAGAACAACCTTAACTTCAGGAGCTCATAAGTACTGAAAGGATTAAGATTTTTAAAAAGTAATTTACAAATCTGTTTATCTTTCTGGAGCCAGTTGATACCCCTTTAACCTAACAGGTTAATGGAATACCCCTTTAACCTAACAGTAGGCTTAGTAGTCATGTGACCTAGGGTCCTGGAAGTACTATACGTATCTATAAATTATATACAATCATACACATCAAACATATAAAATTAAAGAAGGAAGAGGTGACAAGGAGTTATCCCACTAGGAGGATCCTACCAGTACGCAGGAACTCTGACTTTGGGGACTTAGAACACAAGGTACGGTACATGGTACGGTACCGGGACACCACACATGTACATGTAGAGGAAAGAAGGTTTTAACATTAACATAGGAAGGGATTTTCTACTGGAGCAAGGAGGCAGTAACTTTTAAGGGACATCAAGGGAGGGGTATTGCCAGCATCATTCCTCATCACTGGAGCTGAAAAGGCTGGAGGAGAAGAATTTCCAGCATCAGCAAGCATCATTGGATAAGGGGCAGGCAGCAGGGATGAGCCATACTGGGCCCATGATTTAGGCAGAAACCTTGCATGGGTCCGGTAATGAGATGGAGAGACATGTTGGGGACGAGGACTGACATGGTGAGCTAAGCTGGAGACCAGGAATGAGATTGGTGGCCTTTCTGAGGTTTATTTATCAGATGTGGAGCAATGCTTGGAACTAAAAATGATGAGATGGTGAGTAAGATTGGGCACCAGGAATGACATTAGTAGCCTTGCTGGGGACTATGAATCAGATCAAGAGCGGTGGTGGGGACTAGGAAAGAAAAAAGTGTCAGTACAAGGACCATGAATTAGAGGGCAAACCATGATGTGAACATGTAATGCAGCCTAATAAAAGACATGTTTTTTTTTTGTTTTTTTTTGCTCTTTCCCTATCTCGTGTTTGTTTGTGCTATACATGCCTGTTGACTTCCTCATTTACCCATCCTTCTGGACCACCTATATAAAGGACCCCTTTTTTTGCGCAAATTCGGGAGATCTCCTCATAAAGGTTTCACTATGTATTGGTTGCTACAGTCAGTAAAATGGGCCATACATAATAAGATCAAGGGCAATCAATCTTCCTAGTTTAGGGCCCACTAACTCGCATCTCCAATGCCTGACTGGTCCAGGTCTAAGATTGTTATCTCCTTCTTAGTTTCATGGCCTGGTTTGATCATTTAGCCAGAGATATCCTGTGTCCAGCCTTGGCTCAAAAGGTTATTATAATGTCCATTTCTGTGGTTTAGCATTTTTCTGTTTTAGGTTTTAGGTCCTGTTCAGACTTTGTTTTTATGTCTGAACAGTTTCTGTGCTAATTCTTCCTTGGGTTGGAAGAGTTAAAGGGGTATTCCATGAAAAAACTTTTTTTTATATCAACTGGCTCTAGAAAGTTAAACAGATTTGTAAATTAGAAAAAGAGACAAAAAATACCCAGACCTCAAGGAAGGTAAACTATATGAATCAATTGAAGGAAACAAGGATTGTGCTTCAATTATAATAGGATATACAGATTTTATTAAAAATTGATATAAAATATTCCACCTCACAAGGGGCCCCTTGTGAGAGGAGTAGACAATGACCTAAAATAGACTATCACTGGTAACTAATTAATATCACAGAATGCACTATTAAACTGGAACAGTTATAGACAAATTGCACTGAAATAGTGAAGGCAAAATATACTGATATGGACTGAAAGAGTTAAGGAACCTTGAATTGCCGGAAAGTCTCTTGGAAAACAGTCCTTTTCACTGGAGAGATGATATATTGTAACAAGTTCCTCTTAATGGATGACAATGAAACAATATTTGGTGTGTTAAACTGAGGAAGTATTAAAGTTCACAGTTGCTAGTTTCACTGTATCACTATGTCAGGACAGATAACAGGCAGCTTGGTGGTCCATTATCGGTCCTGAGAGCGGAAGACTCCCGTGAGGCTGGATTGGTGGTCCATTACCGGTCCTGAGAGCGGAAGACTCCCGTGAGGCTGGATGGATCTAGCACTTGGATGGTCACTGCAAGTGGGCTACCTCCGAGTCCCGGCGCTGGCAGGCGTCGGGGATGGACACTTTCAGAGGTGGCACTCGCTGGTGGAAAAGTCCTGCCGTGGAGACCAGGTCTGCAGCAGACCGATAGTAGATGCCTCTGCCTCGTGAGGGTGGCGTGTGATGTCAGTGCCAGCACCTGCAGGATGTGCTTTGATTCCACAGCTCGCTGGGGATCCACTCAAAACTAGATTTAAATTATGGACCGGAGCGGCAAGATCAACAGGGTCGTCTCCGGACCGGACCAGCAAGGCCACAGAGGTAAGTCCAGATAAAATTTAAGTGCCAAGTACAGTCAGGGATAGTCCGCAAACTGACTAGACGCATTTCAGGGTATATGAATGGACCCTTTCTTCTTCCATTCATATACCTTGAAATGTGTTAGTGCATTCTGTGATATTAATTAGTTACCAGTGATAGTCTATTTTAGGTCATTGTCTACTCCTCTCACAAGGGGCCCCTTGTGAGGTGGAATATTTTATATTTTATATCAATTTTTAATAAAATCTGTATATCCTATTATAATTGAAGCACGATCCTTGTTTCCTTCAATTTATTTATATAGTTTACCTTCCTTGAGGTCTGGGTATTTTTGTCTCTTTTTCTAATATTTATTATTGGCACCATAGGCATTTGTCCTCGGTTGGTGATATAATTGTGAGCTGCACATATTTCTTCCTCTTTTGTTTCCTAGAGATTTGTAAATTACTTCTATTAAAAAATATTAATCCATTCAATCACTATCAGCTGCTGAAGTTGAGTTGTTGTTTTCGGCAACAGTGCTCTCTGCTGACATCTCTGCTTGTCTCGGGAACTGCATAGAGTAGAAGAGGTTTGCTATGGGGATTTGCTTCTAAACTGGGCGGTTCCCAAGACACGTGTCATCAGAAAGCCCTTAGACAGAAAAGAACAACTCAACTTCAACAGCTCATAAGTACTGAAAGGATTAAAAAAAAATAATAGAAGTAATTTACAAATTTGTTTAACTTTCTGGAGCCAGTTGATATATAAAAAAAAAGTTTTTTCCTGGATAACCCATTTAATGCTCTCAGCCTATGGCAGCTTGGGTGTGGTTTTAAAACCCGAGCACTGCTGGAACTCTGGGCTGGTAATTGAGCTATCTCTGACCATCTCTGTTTATTATGCACCTAAGCTATGTTTTGTCTGTTTTAGTATATTTCCTGAGTTTTTAACCATGGTTACCTGTCCTGTTTGAGATATAGATTTTATCCTGTTTAGTTTTAGTACATTTGTCGGGTTTTAGTATTTATGTATGTTTGTCCTGCATTTACTTTGCTTTGCCTTAGTCTGAACTCATACAGTGCATTTTGTCAGTTCTGTTTTGACCTTGATAGTTCCTGCTACTCCTAGGATAGTATTCATGAGCCTAGTGCTAATCAATCTATCTAGGAGTTAGTCTTGTCCTGTACCAGTGTTTACTTGTATTTAGTATTTCTGTTTCCTTCTAGGCCAGTACCCTGATCACTCAGTGCAGAGTGCATGCTGGCTAGGAGTCTATTTGGCTTTGGTATTAATCTCCCTCCATGTTTTCACTTTAGCGCAGGAAGGCACTGGCTACAAGTTGTTGACCGTTTAGGGTGGATGGGCAAGTAGGCAGGGAGAGTGTTTCTTGTGACAACTTAGGACTAATTTCTCACTGCCCCCCTCCTGTTCATGACTGTTCAATACAATTCTATTCTTTATTTCTTCTTCAGGCCTTTGACCTGACATGAAACACATACACAAGTAAAATACATAATAAGTGAATTCTCTATCAAGCTTAGGGCCTGGCAAATGTTCTTTCACTAAAAGATTGATTGTGATAGAGCATTTAAAACATGGCCAACTAGGTCAAAGATGGTGGTGGTTTGTCATTGGTTGTCTATAAATTGTTCTTTGTTAAATTTCACCTGGCAAATGATTATTTTGGTTGCAATCGACTATTTTCCTTATCTTTAACCTAATATGTATGGGAACCTTAACCTGTAATGTTAACTGAAAGCAGTAGCAAAATGCTAAAGGATAAGAATCTTTTCTTCAATCTTATCTAGAGGATTTACATTAATCCTTTTAACAAAAAGCCCCCTTATTCCTAAAAAGCTGAACTCTATTGTAAATGCAGGGAAGAAATGTCACATTATACACTATATTGTAATTCCTTTTTTATTTTATTTATTTATTTTTTTTTTTTTTTTGTGGTCTTGGTCATTGATACCAAGGGTTATTCAGGGTTATTGACACTGAATACCTCCCTAATGTATTAAACCATGCAGGATTCTATACACAAACTGTTGATATGATAAGATGGGGGCTTCTCACTTTGGGGGACCTCTATATAACTAATACTGTTCTGACTGTCTTAAGTGTTGGTTTGAAAAAAGTCTTTGATGACTACAATGACGATATAGATTTTGGTCACATACTGGTCCTGTTTAGACTTTCCATATGTAAAAGACCTTTATGTAGCACAACAAGTAATTGTAAGGAATTATCCAACTGTAAAAGAATAAAAATATATTAATTTGGTATTAGGCCATGCGAGAAGCTATATATTTAGAAAAATGTAATAAGCTCAATTTGGTTTATAAAGAAAATGGAAGTCGGGGATAGAGATATTAAGTCAGGTCTAAATGTCTCCACCAGGGGATAGAGGGTGGGTGCTTATATCCTAATATTGTTTAATATGACGTAATGTTGATATATTTTGTGCATGAGGAACAAAAAGACAAAAAATAACTTTGTATATTAATATATCTCTAATATTTTTTGATTTAGCAATGAAGCCTTTAGTCACTTTAATCCATTCTAATCCTAATATCATTGTCTAAACTTGAGGGAAAACTAATAAGGGGTGCAGTGAGTATTTACACCCCACTGGCGTTTGACAGATCTTTGGAACAGTGAGCTGAGCAAATGAAAAATTAAATTTTTCATTTTCACGGACCACTGTTCCAAAAATCTGTCAGACACCTGTGGGGCGTAAATGCTCACTGCACCCCTTATTACATTACGTGGGGGGTGTAGTTTCAAAAATGGGGTCACATATTGGGGGATCCATTGTTCTGGCACTATGGGGGTTTTGTAAACACACGTGGCCTTCAATTCCGGACACATTTTCTCTTCAAAATCCCAATGGCGCTCCTTCTGTTCTGAGCATTGTAGTTCACCCGCCGAGCACTTTACATCCACATTTGGGTATTTTCTTACTCAGAAGAAATGGGGTTACAAATTTTGGGGGGCTTTTTTCCTATTTTCCCTTGTGAAAATGAAAAATTTAGGGTAACACCAGCATTTTAGTGAAAGAAAATAATTTTTTCATTTTTCCATCCAACTTTAACGAAAATTTGTCAAACACCTGGGGGGTGTTAATGCTCACTATACCCCTTGTTACATTCCGTGAGGGGTGTAGTTTCCAAAATGGGGTCACATGTCGGTATTTATTTTTTTGCGTTTATGTAAGAACCACTGTAAAATTAGCCACCCCTGTGCAAATCACCAATTTAGGCTTCAAATGCAAATAGTGCGATCTCACTCCTGAGCCTTATTGTGCATCCGCAGAGCATTTTACACCCACATATGGGGTATTTCCGTACTCAGGAGAAATTGCGTTACAAATTTTGGGGGTCTTTTTTTCCTTTTACCTCTTGTGAAAATAAAAAGTAAAGGGCAACACGGCTGGTGTAGAACCCAACTTTTCCTTTTCATAAGGGGTAAAAGGAGAAAAAGCCCCCCAAAATTTGTAGTGTAATTTCTCCCGAGTACAGAGATACCCCATATGTGGCCCTAAACTGTTTCCTTGAAATACAACAGGGCTCCGAAGAGAGAGAGCGCCAGGCGCATTTGAGGACTAAATTAGGGATTGCATAGGGGTGAACATAGGGGTATTCTACGCCAGTGATTCCCAAAAAGTGTGCCTCCAGCTGTTGCTAAACTCCCAGCATGCCTGGACAGTCACTTGCTGTCCAGAAATGCTGGGAGTTGTTGTTTTGCAACAGCTGGAGGCTCCATTTTGGAAACAGTGCCGTACAATACGTTTTTAATTACAATATGTTTTTAATTACGTTTAAGGGATGTATATGTTGTGTTTTACCCTTTATTATGTGTTAGTGTAGTGTAGTGTAGTGTTTTTAGGGTACATTCACACTGGCGGAGGTTTACAGTGAGTTCCCTGCTAGGAGTTTGCGCTGCGGCGAAAAATTTGCCGCAGCTCATACTTGAAGCAGAAAACTTACTGTAAGCCTGCCCTTGTGAATGTACCCTGTACGTTCACATGGGGGGGGGCAAACCTCCAGCTGTTTCAAAACTACAACTCCCAGCATGTACTGACAGACCGTGCATGCTGGGAGTTGTACTTTTGCAACAGCTGGAGACACACTGGTTGGAAAACCTTCAGTTAGGTTCTGTTATCTAACTCAATATTTTCCAACCAGTGTGCCTCCAGCTGTTGCAAAACTACAACTCCCAGCATTTACTGATCACTGAAGGGCATGCTGGGAGATGTAGTTATGCAACAGCTGGAGGGATCGCAACTACAATTCCCAGCATGCTGGGATTTGCAGTTTTGTAACATCTGGAGAGCTACAGTATAGAGACCACTGCAAACTGTGGCCCTCCAGATGCTGCAAAACTACAAATCTCAGCATGCCCAGACAGCAAACAGTTGTGTGGGCATGCTAGGAATTCTAGTTTTGCAAGATCTGGAGGGCTATAGTTCAGAGACTACCATATTGTGGTCTCAAACTGTAGCCCTCCAGCTGTTGCAAAACTACAACTCGCAGCATGCCCAAACAGCTGTCTGGGCATGCTGGGAGTTGTAGTTTTGCAACATCTGGAGTGCTACAGTATAGAGACCACTATATAGTGGTCTCGGACTGCAGCCCTCCAGATGTTGCTAGGCAACTTACCGGCTTCCGTCGGATCCAGGGAGCTTGCTGCACGACATCGCCGCCCGCCGATCTCCGACGCCGATCGTCGCCCGCAGCCTCCACAGATCGGTAAGTGGACTCCAGCGCCGGTCCTCTGTCGTTTCCCCATTCTGCCCCGCCTATTGTGGGTGGGCAGAACGGGGAAAACGAAAGTTAACCCCCCAGCCCCCGATCTGCTATTGGTGGTCGCATCTAGACCACCAATAGCAGGGATAGGAGGGTTGGCACCCCTGCCACCTCACTCCTATCTTTTCAGGGGGATTTTGGGTGTCTTAGACAGCCGCGATCCCCCTTATATTCCGGGTCACCATAGATCCGTAATGACCCGGAATCGCGCAAATCGCAAGTGTGAATTCACTTGTGATTTGCAGCGATCGTTGACATGTGGGAGTCCCAGGACCCCCCTCGGCGTATGCCTGGGACGTCTGCTGAATGATTTCAGCAGGCGTCTGGTTTTGCAACCCGCGCGGCGGGATGCAAAATTCGCTGGGACATATGAGTACGTCCCTGGTCCTTAAGACCCAGGGCGCAGGGACGTACTCATACGTCCGTGGTCCTTAAGGGGTTAAAGGGGGTACTCTGGTGGAAAACGTTTTTTTTTTTCTATCAACTGGTGCCAGAAAGTTAAACAGATTTGTTAATTACTTCTATTAAAAAATATTAATCCTTCCAGTACTTATTAGCTGCTGAATACTACAGAGGAAATTCTTTTGAACACAGTGCTCTCTACTGACATCTTAGGAACTGTCCAGAGCAGCATATGTTTGCTATGGGGATTTTCTCCTACTCTGGAGAGTTCTTAAAATGGACAGAGGTGTCAGTACTGTGTCAGCACTGAGCACTGTACTTGTGATGTCAGCAGAGCTCTAGCTCGTGTTAAAAAAAAAAAGAATTTCCTCTAGTATTCAGCAGCTAATAAGTACTGGAAGGATTACAATTGTTTAATAGAAGTGATTTACAAATCTGTTTAACTTTCTGGCACCAGTTTATTTAAAAAAAAAATAAAAAATAAAAAAAAGGTTTTCCACTGGAGTACCCCTTTAACCACTGGGACCTCCACTGGTCCCAGAAATAGGACACTATTGTACCCAAATTAAGTGGTGCACACAACGCATATGCGTCCATACATTATCAAGAGCTAATCAAAGTTGTTTTCTTAGTGTGGCATTGCAAAGAACACAACAGAACAGTGTCAGAACATTGTTCTCTGCATCTATAAGGTACAGGGTCCAATGTGTGGGGTATTAGGGATCAGCTGTTTTCTGTGGGAAAACCCTCATGGTAAGTGTTCCATTTCCCTGCAGCACCACCACAACGGAAAATAAGTGGGTGGTCAGGGAAGCAGAAAAGGTCATACCTGTTCTGCTTCCGAGTGCTCCACTTCTTTTCCATGGACATCTCAGAAGAATACTGTAACGGGAGAGGAGTGGATGGGTTCTTGTACTGACCATACCCACACGCAATATCGGTAACATCACGCAATAATTGACACAAGCACCCACCACTTCTCATTGTAACGGCTGGTGGTGTGGATCTGCTGTACCTGAGTGGACGTTGGCGTGAGCCTCACCAGGGAGCGGAGTCTAAGGAGCCGCTGGTTTTCACCAGAGCCCGCCGCAAAGCAGGATGGACTTGCTGCGGCAGGCAGCTCCCAGGTCGCTACCCCCGGCACAACTTGTCTACAAAGGCAGCCAAGGTGATGTGTGGCACAGAAGGATGAGACGGACTCAGAGTCGGGGACAGGCAGGCAGGTAGGTCGTGGCAGGTGGCAAGGAACAGTGGTCAGGAAATGTAGCACGAGAACTGGTACACAGAATAGCTGATACAACAGGGAACGCAACAGACCTTAGAGATCCGGCAGGGAACAGGATGAAGTGCTGGGTTAAATTGGGTCAGTACCTGACAAGCACCAATCAATGGTGCATTGGCCCTTTAAATCTCTGAGAACAGGCGCACGCGCGCCCTAGGAGGCGGGCGCCGGCTAGCAGGGAGAATGGAGGAAGCAGGAAGACGGTGGGGCAGATGAGAAGCAGCAAACCGCGGGCTTTTGCATCGCATCATGTGAAGCGCAGTACAGTCTGTGCAGGGAGTTGGGCAGGGAAACCCCCACGGTCAGCGGCACTACTTGTAACAATCATCTTAGAACATTATACTTCTGAGATGACTAGGAAATGAAAGTGAAGCGCCAAGGAGCAGAAGAGGTAGGATCTTTTCAGCTCTCCAGATAACCCCTTTTAAGGGGCTTTCCTATAAAGTAAATTTGGTAAAATCATGTGTACACATATATGCAAAGGAGGCCAAATGTGTTGTTTTATGGGTAAACTGACCTACATCCCTGTACCGTTCTTCTCCCCTATGGATCTGATCACTTCCTGGTTTATTCTCAGAACTGTGACCCTGCTTTTCCTCCTCCCTCTTTATTACATACAAAGAAATAAGAGACAAAATACCAATATGCAGTGGAACTGAGCATGCTCAACCATCTTAGTAGATGCCCCAAGACAGTCATAACACAGTAAATATAAATCTATATCTCAAAACTACTTTAAGCATTACACAATGCCCATCCACATCAATGGATGGCCCATGCCCGTCAGACCAAGGGATGCTCTTTTTAGCTGAGCTATACTGTTACCCAGAGAGGAGGGCACACCTCTCTAAGATTTTCTTACTGGGGTATATGAAAATGTGTTTTCTAAGTTAGGCAACAAAGTTATGCTCTAAAAAATTGGAATGTGGCTTTCAAAGCTCCTGTATATAAAAATGTAGGGTTATTTTCTCCAAGAGATCCAGTTAACATTTTATTCATTTACGTGGACCATTTTGAATGTATTTTATGGATATGTCATGTCATTTCATGGTAAGCTACAATAAGACAAGCTTAGAGAACATAGGAAAGGATAGGCCAGTTATAACTAAATTTACCAAAAGAATCCATATCGCTAAAACCTTTTTTGAACGTGTCTGGGTACATATAACTTCTCTGATCATTGATCTGTAGATGACTCCAAAATTCCAGCTGTACTTTTTTAAAATTCTTTTTTGTATTCTCTTGTGTTTTTTACTTGTGGAAATCTTATTCTTAAGATATTTTTTTTTCTTATTTCTTCACCTTTGGAAACATTCTTATTTTACTGGCAAAAAAATACTTTAACAAAACAACATTATACAAAACATTGCTAACACAGGAAAAAAATGTTCTTACCAGACAGAACTTAGAACTCTAAGCTCAATGATGAAAATCTTTCATGAATTGTGATGTGATGTTGTTTTAAATGGGCACTCTCATTAAAACTAATTCTTGCTATTGCACACCTTATGGTGGAAAAAATATATTTCTAATATTTAGTTTTCTATGTTTTATTTGTGTCTAAAAAAGCTGCCCACTAGGTGTCTTGCTACTTGTCCAGAGCACATCCTCCCATCTTTTGCAAGACTTTGGACTCCTGCTGGCCTGGCAGAAGTCCAAAATCAGGGAATGCAGTCTGGAGTGCTGAGCCTTATCTGTGTAGCAGAGTGAGGGAGGAAGTTCTCCCCTGTCTGGCTTCAGATGATGTAATGCCTGCTGGGTGACGCCCCTTCCCAGTCTGTGAATCTGACTGATACTGAGCAGAAAATACAGAGCAATATCAAGGTAGAAAACTAAAAAATAATATAAAAAAAAAAAAAAGGAAGGGGGTGGATTATCATGATAAGGGCAGTGAACTGGGAGGATTATAACATTTAACCAGATCATGAGGTACTTTTTAAGTTTTTAGCCTTTTAATGTTGTTCTCAAAGACATAAAAGGAAAAGTGAGTAATTGTTTGGTGGACTGACACCTCAAAGAACACACCTGCTGAAGATGTTTAAAAGGGTGGTCTGGTGAAAAACATGTCCGCTATCCAAAGTATAGGGGTTAAGTCCTTGATCACTTGGGGTCTTCTGAACGATCTCCTGAACAGGACCTGGCTATATGAGAGAAGCGCGTGCAGTCTCCATTCATTTTTATATGAGCGCCAGGGATGCGCGAGTACAGCAATCAGCTGTCTTTGGCACTCCCATAGAAATGAATGAAGTGTGAGCCATATGAAGCAGTCCTCCTCTCAGAGAGCCAGGTCAGGAGATCGCTGGGGGTCCCAGCAGACAGACATCCCACAATCACACACTTTTCTATTATCCTGTGGATAGGGAATACGTTGTTTTTCACCAGGCCCCTCCTTTAAGTCACCTGCATATTTATTGTTACTTAATATCATTTGCCCTTAGGGGCTGTGAAGAAGCAATAGTTAGCAGCAAAACATCCGTCTCCCTGTTTGCTGCTCTCCCTATGGCAATTTGACTGTAATAAAGGAACTGTTTTGCTCCTATGGTAATATCTGTTCTTTCTCTCAGGATTTGTTTGCTAGATATCAGACAACTGGGGTCTTGTCAGTCTTGACATGTCTGCTGATAATAGGGGTTCCAATTTACAGAAATACAAACTTAGGGTAGGTCACACATAACATATATGCAGCGTATTTAAAGGGGTACTCCGCTGCTCAGCGTTTAGATCAAACTGTTCTGCCAGTGCTGGGAGCTCGTGATGTCATTGCCCCACCCCTCATGATGTTACGCCCCACCACCTCAATGCAAGGCTATGGGAGGGGGCATGACGACTGTCACACCCCTTCTCGTAGACTTGCATTAAGGGGGGCGGGATGTGATGTTTTGAGGGGGCGGGGCTGTGACATCACGGGCTCCTGGCACTGGCTCCAGCATTCGGAACTGTTTGTTCCAAATGCAGAGCAGTGGAGTACCCCTTTACCACTGCTTAAAATCTGCTGCACAGTGAGAAATACACTGAATATTTGCCTATGAACAGACACACAGGGCTACCCGGTGGCAGCCCTGTGTGTGTGTAGAATGGCTTGAAGATGGACCCGTGTGTCATAGTCGCGTAGGAATGCTGTGGCCATCTCCAAAACTTACTGCACACACAGCTACAGCAGGTAGCCCTGTGTTTCTGCTCATGGGAGAACAAACATTGTATTTCCCACTGTGTAGAGTGAAATATGCTGTGTATACGCGTGTACATGTGACCCTACACTTAGCCACCATTCTCACATCTCATATATAGGGACATACATTTGTATTGCAGGATTCAGCATCTTAGACTCTTAACCACCACTTCATTCCTTGTCTATGGGAGCACTGACGATAACTCACCTATCGTCAGCACTGTAATACAGTAAATGGAGCAGCGGTGGTCTCCAGTCCCATTTGGGAGTTGCGTTTTCAAGAACACGGGTTCCAGCAGTAGATCTACCTTAATCCTGTAAATGGTGATAAAATTAATTTTAAGGAGCATTTCATTGCTTTGTATTTCTTGGTGGTTGAAGAGTTAAAACATTTCCAATTTCTTGTGGGTGCCCAGGTGGCATAGCCTTAGGAATTCATTCGCACAGCTGTAAAGCAGCAGAAAAAAATCTCACAAAAATATATCTTTGTTTTCTAAAGAGTGATTCACTTGGCAGCCTAAATGAAAAATGGTTTTACATTGATTCAAGTGGATTTCCATAATTTTATGCCTGCAACACAATAATGGAGGTCGGTTCCTGTTAGCTGCCAAAATTGAAATATAGTAACAACTATTGTAGAATTAACACATACACTGTGCACAATGATAATCATCATGGTTAAAGGGGTACTCCAGCGAAAAAAATTTTTTTTATCAACATGTGCCAGAAAGTTAAACAGATTTGTAAATTACTTCTATTTAAAAATCTTAAACCTTTCAGTACTTATTAGCTGCTGTATGCTCCACAGGAAGTTCTTTACTTTTTGAATGTTTCTGTCTGACCACAGTGCTCTCTGCTGACACCTCTGTCCATGTCAGGAACTGTCCAGAGCAGAAGCAAATCCCCATATCAAACCTATCCTGCTCTGGACAGTTCCTGACATGGACAGAGGTGTCAGCAGAGAGTACTGTGGACAGACAGAAACATTCAAAAAAGAAAAGAACTTCCTGTGGAGCAAACAGCAGCTAATAAGTACTGGAAGGATTAAGATTTTTAAATAGAATAAATTTACAAATCTGTTTAGCGTTCTGGCACCAGTTGATAAAAACAAATGTTTTTTTTCCCACCGGAGTACCCCTTTAATGTTATTCCTATTTGTCTAGGAAACAAAAACACTATTGTAATCAAATATGGAATCCACTATGGACATTATGTAATTGTAGGGGTCCTTTCTGAAGTCACTTTTCATAAATGGAAGGGGCTGAGAAGCTCTATTTAGGTGACATTTTCTTTCTATAAAAATCATAGTAGTGTCAAACAGCTCAAGTCATGATCATATCAATAGTCATGGAAGTGAGCTGTTACCTTGAAGGGGTTTTCCAAGATCATAAACAATTGTTTACGGCAATAAAATAAGATAAAATACCAAAAAGAAGTATTATGCACCTGATCCTTTGTCACTTCAGTAACAGTCTCTGTTTGCTTGGTTGCAACAATGTACACTCACATGACTGTTACATTTAAACACTGGCCTCAGCTTTGTATGGTATGATCATGAAGGTATAGGGTCATGTGGGGAACTCTCATTAAAACAAATTTTTGCTATTGCATGCCTATGGTAAATACAAAAAAATTCTAATGTACTTTGTTTAAAAAAAAAAATTTCTATGGGGATGTATGGACACAACATCATTGCAGCCTGCAAGAAAAAAACACAGTATATGTGGAATTATATTTTAAATCATTATTAACTCTTACAGGGGTTATCCCAAGAGTTATCCCCTGTCAAAAGGATAACTAGCTGATTGGTTGGGGGTTCAACCTCTGGGACCCCTACCGATCCTTAGAACGAACAATAAATGGAACAACAACACACATGCGGGGCCATAGCTCTATTCCTTTAAACATTGTCAAGCTCAGCACTTTAACAATTTTAGAAGTCCCATAGAGAATGAATGGAGTACTGGTTAGGCCTTTGTGCTCCCGCTACATTTCTATGGGGAACAGTTGTCCTTCATTTTTGGGCTCAATGGGGGTCCCAGCAGTTGGATCAGTCACCTAGCTATCTCCTCTCCTTTTAATAATAAAAAACTTTGGATATTGAGGTAACCGCTTTAAAGGGGTATTCCGGGCAAAAACATTTTATCCCCTATCCAAAGGATAGGGCATAAGATGTCTGATCGCGGGTGGCCCACCCCTGGGACCCCCCGTGATCTCCCTGCAGCACCCACATTTTATGCGGGAGCTGCGTCTCCAGTTTCCGGGACTGGGGACGTCACGCCCCCTCCCATGACATGAATGGAGGGGGCATGGCGTGATGTCACATCACCAGTCCCGGAAACCGGGAAGTTTCCATAACTGGAGACACAGCTCCAGTACAGAATGCGGGTGCTGCAGGCCAGCAGCGGGCCCCCCGCGATCAGACATCTTATCCCCTATCCTTTGGAATACCCCTTTAATGGTTCATCACAGTGCATAGTTCAGACGTGTCTTTTTAATCCTCATCAGTCTTTCCTGGGTTATTGGCTACTTATTCCTGTCCTATCTTGAGGTTGTAGTTTTTTTGGTTTTTGCCTCGGTAGTGTTCTTACACTGTAATATATGGGGTAAATTGTGATTGTGAGCAAATGAGAATGATTGTACTATAACTAAGCAAGGTACATATAAAAAGATTAGTATAGTTTAGCCTTTAGCCTTACTACAAGCACTAAGAGCCTAAAGTATCATTTTAGGAAAAAATGCTACAAAGCCATTATCTACAGTGTGGTCAATGATTCCATATAATGGCATCGTTTCCATTCTATGCATCACGAGGATGTGGTTGTGGACAGCCATGTCTTTCGGTACTATCGGAATAAGCCAAGCATTTCTGTATCATGAGGGTTGAGAGCTGCACACAGAAGCATCTGGTCTCTGCTCCGAAACAAGACCCAGGTCCACTGTGGATCCTTCATCACCACCATCATCTTGGCTCTTCGGTGATGTCTCCTAGATTACATTTTGGGGTACCCTTGAAACAAAAAATGAGGGAAGGGGAGTAGCAAAAAACCAATGGCTTCCCATCGCAAAGCTTAGAATGAGCTCTTTCTCCATCCGGGCATAATAGGCTTATGATTACTGTGGTGTCATCTCAGTCCCCTGACCTATATTAATATCCCAACCATTCCATCATCCATTTTTATCGCAAGTTCACCTTATCTTTAACTACAGATGGGCCCATTAGTTGCTTGTCCTCTATGAGCTACTGTGCCCAATACCCTGCTAGGAACACCCATGATGAAGGGAATTCTAACTCTCCTAGGATTGATCTTTGCTTACACAACCCTCTTATTTACCAAGCATCTAAACAATGCTTGATGCCTATGTCCTTTATGCCAGGTACTTTCAGATCCCAAAAACTTTGTAGTATCTAATGCTCTGACAAAATCATTCAGTAAAACAAAATGGAAATTCATTTATTTATCTATCGAGAAAATTTACAGATTTTTGTATAGTTTCTTAATAGTGTTTCTTGGTGTTATGGACTCTGACTACTTAAAATGTATTTATTTCCTTCATTTCAGCAGTATTACTCGGTCACCATACTGAAAACTACCATCCTCATTTATGCTGTGCAAAAATCATTAAGGACGTCTCAAAGAATAACAAGGAAAATCATTAAAATCTTCTGTGTAGTCCTGTGTGATGTTACTTCCAACCAGTGCAACAGGGAAAATGAGGTGGGATTGAAGAACCCCGAGCAGCCCTTTCTTAACTCATTATATAAATGAGTCCAAGACGCAGCGAGAAGCCCCCCTCCCCCAGCCCTCCCAACACCGCCCCAACCCAGCCTGGACTGATTATCCCCACAAATTACACAGGCAAAATACAGTCTCCTTGTGTGTCCTAAGCCTAATGCCCCAATGTGCAACATACATCACAAAAAATTACAAAAAAATGTATCACATGTGATGTACATGTATTTTCCTTCTTGTAAATTTGATATATTTGTTTCTGTTTGTCATATATTTATAAAAATAACAATAATGTCAGCTCACAACTCCACTACACTCGTCATGCAGAAAACAAACAAACAAACAAAAAACATATCTGTAGTAATAGCAGTGCCAGGTGACTAGTAGGGACAATTCCATTAAAGGGGTACTCCAGTGGAAAACTGATTTTTTTTAAATCAACTGGTGCCACAAAGTTAAACAGACCTGTAAATTACTTCTATTTAAAAATCTTAATCATCCCAGTACTTATCAGCTGCTGTATGCTACAAAGGAAGTTCTTTCCTTTTTTAATTTATTTTCTGTCTGAGCACAGTGCTCTCTGCTGACACCTCTGTCCGTATCAGGAACTGTCCAGAGCAGGAGAGGTTTGCTATGGGCAATTGCTCCTACTCTGGACAGTTCCTGACATGGACAGAGGTGTCAGCAGAGAGCACTGTGGTCAGACAGAAAGGAAATTCAAAAAGAAAAGAACTTCCTCTGTAGCATACAGCAGCTGATAAGTACTGGAAGGAATAATATTTTATATAGAAGTCATTTACAAATCGGCATGACTTTCTGGCACCAGTTGATTGAAAAAAAAATAGTTTTCCACTGGAGTACCCCTAGAAATGCAAGGTGTTTTTTAACAGTAGGCTGTATTATTTTCTGTCCTGTAGAGATCACTTCTCAGCAGTCACCACAGGATTACAATGAAGCCTCTACTCAGCATCAGACCGGAGTTCATTGGGCCCACCAGAAGAAATTATTCTGAGGACCCAATCATTAAACATCTGTTGTTTAGTAGGATATCTGGTTACTGGTTTTAACCTGTTAAGGACGCAGGGCATACCTGTATGCCCTGCGCCCGCTCCCCTGCTATGAAGCGGGCTTAGGCTGGGTTCACACTACGTTTTCTCCCATACGGGAGCGCATACGGCAAGGGGGAGCTAAAACCTCGCGCTCCCGTATGCCTTCGTATGCCCACCCGTATGTCATTCATTTCAATGAGCCGGCCGGAGTGAAACGTTCGGTCCGGTCGGCTCATTTTTGCGCCGTATGCGCTTTTACAACCGGACCTAAAACTGTGGTCAACCACGGTTTTAGGTCCGGTTGTAAAAGCGCATACGGCGCAAAAATGAGCCGACCGGACCGAATGTTTCACTCCGGCCGGCTCATTGAAATGAATGACATACGGGAGCGCATACGGGAGCGCGAGGTTTTAGCTCCCCCCTGCCGTATGCGCTCCCGTATGGGAAAAAAAGGAGTGTGAACCCAGCCTTACGGGCTGACCCTGCATCATAGCAGCCACCAGGACCTGTGCCTAATGCTGGACATCACCGATAGCGGTGATGCCCAGCATTAACCTCTTAGACATGGTGTTCAAAGTTGATTGCCGTGTCTAAAGTGAAAGTAAAACGTTCCCGGCAGCTCAGTTGGTAAAATTGCGGCATCCTGACCAGCTGAAAGGATGGGGGAGGGTCCCTACCTGCCTCCATCTCCATCCAATCAGCGATCTGCTGCTCCATGCCTGCTCAGCGGTCTGGAGCAGCAGAGCACCAATAACAAGATCAATGCTATGCTACCGCATAGCATTGAACAGTGTATGCAATCAGAAGATTGCATGTAATAGTCCCCTATGGGGACTAAATAAACGGTGTAAAAATAGTAAATAAAAAAGTTAATAAATGTGATTTAACCCCTTCAGTAATAGAAGTTTGAATCACCTACTTTTCCCATTTAAAAACATAAAAATTAAACATATGTGGTATCGCCATGTGTGTAAATGTCTGAATTCTAAAAATGTAATGTTAATTAAACCCCATGGTCAATGGCGTATACGTGAAAAAACTTTCCAAAATTGCGTATTTTTGGTCATTTTCTGTACCCTAAAAAAATGTATAAAAAGCAATCAAAAAGTCCCATCAAAACAAAAATGGTACTGATAAAAACTACAGACCACGGCACAAAAAATTATCCTCATATCACCCCATATGCAGAAAAATAAAAAAGTTATAGGAGTCAGAAGATGACAATTTTAAACATACTTATTTTGGTGCATGTAGTTATAACTTTTTTTTAGAAAGTATAATTAAATAAAACCTATATAAATTAGGTATCATTGTAACCGTATGGACCTACAGAAAAAAAAAAGTGTAAAACTTTACCGAGAAGTGCACTGGATAGAAACGGAAGCCGTTTTTGACCCACTAATTTTTTTTCTTTTGTTTCGCCATAGTATTTGTAGTGAAATGACTGATGTCATTGATAGCACATAAAACAAGCCCTCATATGGGTCTGTAGGGGGGAAACTGAAAGGGGGTTGAAGTCAACTCCGAAAAAGGTTCACTCCTGCTAGACCTTTGGGGCCCTATATTAGAAATACATTATTGTGTGACAGCTTAGGCCCACCCATCTTCATTATAAAGCTGGAAGCAGATAACATAGGATCCACCACTAACAATTGATGATGATCACAGCTTAACCCCTTAAGGGCCAAGCCCATTTTCACCTTAAGGACCAGAGCACTTTTTTGCACTTCTGACCACTGTCACTTTAAGCATTAATAACTCTGGGATGCTTTTATTTTCATTCTGATTCCGAGATTGTTTTTTCGTGACATATTCTACTTTATGTTAGTGGTAAATTTTTGTCAATACTTGCATCATTTCTTGGTGGACAATTCCCAAATTTTATGAAAATTTGGCATTTTTCTAACTTTGAAGCTCTCTGCCTGTAAGGAAAATGAATATTCCAAATAAATGATATATTGATTCACATATACAATATGTCTACTTTATGTTTCCATCATTAAGTTGACATGTTTTTACTTTTGGAAGACATCAGAGGGTTTCAAAGTTCAGCAGCAATTTTCAAATTTTTCACAACATTTTCAAAATCGGAAATTTTTCAGGAACCAGTTCAGTTTTTAAGTGGATTTGAAGGGCCTTCATATTAGAAATACCCCACAAATGACCCCATTATAAAAACTGCACCCCTCAAAGTATTCAAAATGACATTCAGTAAGTGGGTTAACCCTTTAGGTGTTTCACAGGAATAGCAGCAAGGTGAAAGAGGAAATTCAAAATCTACATTTTTTTACATTCGCCTGTTCTTGTAGACCCAGTTTTTGAATTTTTGCAAGGGGTAATAGGAGAAAAAGCCCCCTAAAATGTGTTACTCAATTTCTCTGGAGTAAGGAAATACCTCATATGTGTATGTCAAGTGTTCGGCGGGTGCAGTAGAGGGCTCAGAAGGGAAGGAGCAACAATGGGATTTTGGAGAGTGATTTTTGCTGAAATGGTTTTTGGGGGGCATGTCGCATTTATGGTGCCAGAACAGCAGAAAACCCCCCACATTGCATACCATTTTGGAAACTACACTCCTCAAGGCACGTAACAAGGGGTCCAGTGAGCCTTAACACCCCACAGGTGTTTGAAGAATTTTTGTTAAAGGCGGATGTGTGAATGAAAAAAAAAATTTTTCACTAAAGTCCAGTTTTTTCCCCAAATTTTCAATTTTTACAAAGGGTAATGGGAGAAAATGCCCCACAAAATTTGTAACCCCATCTCTTCTGAGTATGGAAATATCCCATGTTAGGATGTAAAATGTTGTGTGGGCGCACTGCCTACACTCCGCAAAGAACGTAACAAGGGGTACAGTGAGCCTTAACACCTCACAGGTGTTTGACGACTTTTTGTTAAAGTTGGATGTGTGAATAAAAAAAAATGTTTTTTCACTAAAATTATGGTTTTCCCCAAAATTTTACATTTTTACAAGGGGTAATAGGAGAAAATGACCCCCAAACTATGTATGGAAATACCCCATGTGTGGACGTCAAGTGCTCTGCTGGTACACTACAATGCTCAGAAGAGAAGGAGCGCCATTGAGCTTTTGGAGAGAAATTTTGTTTGGAATAGAAGTCAGGGGCCATGTGCATTTACAAAGCCCCCCGTGGTGCCCAAAACAGTGGACCCAACCCCACATATGACCGCATTTTGGAAACTACACCCCTCACAGAATTTAATAAGGGGTTCAGTGAGTATTTACACCCCACTGACGTTTGACAGATCTTTGAAACAGTGGGCTGTGCAAATAAAAAATTCATTTTTTTATTTTCACGGACCACTGTTGAAAAAAATCTGTCAGACACGTGTATTGCGTAAATGCTCACTGTACGCTTTATTACATTCCATGTGGGGTGTAGTTTCCAAAATGGGGTCACATGTGGGAGGGGTCCATTGTTCTGGCACTATGGGTGCTTTGTAAACACTCGTGGCCTTCAATTCCGGACAAATTTTCTCTTCAAAAGCCCAATGGCGCTCCTTCTCTTCTGAGCATTGTAGTTCGCCCGCAGAGCACTTTACATCCACAAATGGGGTATGTTCTTACTTATTTTTTTTGCGTTTTTATATCAGAACCGCTGTAAAATCAGCCACCCCTGTGCAAATCACCAATTTAGGCCTCAAATGTATATAGTGTTCTCTCAATCCTGAGCCTTGTTGTGCATCCGCAGAGCATTTTACTGTTGAATGGAACGTTAAACCCCCCCCCCCGATCTGCTATTGGTTGTCGCTTCTGAATAGCAGGGATAGGAGGGGTGGCACCCCTGCCACCTGACTCCTATTCCTTCAGGGGGATCATGGTTGTCATGGACCTGGGCTGCAGGGGAAGAGTTAAAAAAAAAACTTTTTATATATATATATATATATATATATATATATATATCAACTGGCTCCAGAAAGTTAAACAGATTTGTAAATTCTATTAAAAAATCTTAATCCTTTCAGTACTTATGAGCTGTCGAAGTTGACTTGTTCTTTTCTGTCTAAGTGCTCTCTGATGACACATGTCTCAGGAACCGCCCAGTTTAGAAGCAAATCCCCATAGCAAACCTCTTCTACTTTATGCAGTTCCCAAGACAAGCAGAGATGTCAGCAGAGAGCACTGTTGCCAGACAGAAAACAACAACTCAACTTTAGCAGCTGATAATTATTGAATGGATTAAGATTTTTTAATAGAAGTAACTTACAAATCTGTTTAACTTTCTGGAGCCAGTTGATATAAAATTTTTTTTTTTTTTTAACTCTTTCCCTTGCAGCCCAGGTCACAGAGCATGCCAACAACACTCTTCTATAGAAGTCAATGAGTCACTTCAGGATACAAGATAATATGCATGCTTCCAAATTCTCACACAGAAGCTGCTCAGCTTTCTCATCTCAATCCAAAAAAATTATGTGACATTGCAGTGTCGACAGTGGTTTCAAATGTGCATGCGCTTTCCCAAGGCACCCACCCAAACCATCCACATTGTGAACTATCACTGATTTGGTGGATGAGTGGATGGGGCCCTTTGGCCCCTGACCATGCCCCCCTCCCCCCATTTGTTGGGCCCAATACCAGCTACATAGCTTGCCACTAGCAACAACATAGTTTATCACCTAACGTTCTTCAAACTAAAGTGGGTCAATGTCTAAAGCACTCGTGGGCACGAGAGTGGGAACAAGATAATGCAAAATACCAATTTCCAATTATATGAAGCATATGGTTTATTTTGGGTGATGCAAGTGATTGTTGATTTTTTTTTTTTTTGGGGGGGGGGGGGTTATATTAAGTTTACAGGGGTTATCCAGAATTAGAAAAACAAAACAAATTTATTTCAAAAACACCACCACCCATCTTCAGCTTGTGTAAGGCTTACAGCTTAGTTACATTGAGGGTAATGAAGCCAAGTTGTAATACCAGGACAGGGGGGGGGGGGGCAGCTTTTTTAATAAATTTGCTCTGTTTTTCTATTTCTGGACAACCCCTTTATTAACTATATACATGAAAGGTTCTCCAAGTTTCTAATGCACATTTGTGTTTTCATTTTTTACCAATGTCAGGATATTAGCTTACTGTCAGTGAATAAAAGCACTTCTATATATATATATTCAGGGACAGCAATTCTACATATACTCCATTCTGCACTCGGAGATATGTTTTCAGTCTAGGCAATGCTGTGTGAGCTAAATAACAGAACTCCAGACTGATACATTGTAAGTAACCACCAGAGAGACTTCTGCCGCTGATGATGTATTCAGCTCACAGATCATTCCTTAGCCTGTATACTATAGAGCCCACTTCTCAGCTGAGAACAGAACAAGGTATGTTGGTTTGCTGTTTGTTAATGGAAAGATTTTTCATTCACTGACACAAAACAGAAAATTGTTAGAGATGGAATCACAAAGTAAAAATAACTTCTTATTGATTCAGTGATTAACCCCTTAAGGACCCAGCCAATTTTCACTGTAGGACACGGCCATTTTTTGCACATCTGACCACTGTCACTTTATACATTAATAACTCTGGGATGCTTTTACCTTTCATTCTGATTCCGAGAGTGTTTTTTCGTGACATGTTCTACTTTACGTTAGTGATAAAAGTTTGTCGATACTTGCATCATTACTTGGTGAAAAATTCCCATATTTGATGAAAAAATTGAAAATTTTGCTTTTTTTTTAACTTTAAAGCTCTCTGCTTATAAGGAAAATGAATATCCCAAATAAATTATATATTGATTCACATATACAATATGTCTACTTTATGTTTCCATCATAAAGTTGACATGTTTTTACTTTTGGAAGACATCAGAGGGCTTCAAAGTATAGCAGCAATTTTCCAATTTTTCACAAAATTTTCAAAATCGAAATTTTTCAGGGACCAGTTCTGTTTTGAAGTATATTTGAAGGGCCTTCTTCTTAGAAATACCCCACAAATGACCCAATTATAAAAACTGCACCCCTCAAAGTATTCAAAATGACATTCAAAAGGTTTGTTAACCCTTTAGGTGTTTCACAGGAATAGCAGCAAATTGAAGGAGAAAATTCAAAATCAAAATTTTTTACACTGGCATGTTCTTTTAGATCCAGTTATTGAATTTTTACAAGGGGTAAAAGGAGAGAAATCTTCCTAAAATGTGTAACCCAATTTCTCTCGAGTAAGAAAATACCTCATATGTGTATGTCAAGTGTTCGGCGGGCTCAGTAGAGGGCTCAAAAGGGAAGAAGCGACAGTGGGATTTTGGAGAGTGAGTTTTTCTGAAATGGTTTTTACGGGGCATGTCACATTTCGGAAACCCCTATGATGCCAGAACAGCAAAAAAAAACACATGGCATACTATTTTGGAAAGTACACCCCTCAAGGCACGTAACAAGGGGTCCAGTGAGCCTTAACACCCCACAGGTGTTTGACAACTTTTCGTTAAAGTTGGACGTGAAAATGATTTTTTTTTTCACTAAAATGCTAGTTTTCCCTCAAATTTCAAATTTTTACAAGGCATAATAGAGCAAGATGACCCCCAAAATTTGTAACCCCATCTCTTCTGAGTATGGAAATACCCCATGTTAGGACGTAAAATGCTTTGCGGGCAAACTACAATGCTCAGAAGAGAAGTAGTCACATTTAGCTTTTGAAAAGCAAAATTTGCTGAAATGGTTTTTGGGGGGCATGTCCCATTTAGGAAGCCACTATGGTTCCAGGACAGCAAAAAAAAAAAAAAACATGGCATACTATTTTGGAAACTACACCCCTCAAGGCACAAAACAAGGGGTCCAGTAAGCCTTAACACCCCACAGGTGTTTGACGACTTTTCGTGAAAGTTGGATGTGTAAATGATTTTATTTTATTTTTTCACTAAAATGCTAGTTTTCCCTCAAATTTTAAATTTTTACAAGGGGTAATAGGACAAAATGCCCCCGAAAATTTGAAACCCCATCTCTTCTGAACAGCTGTCTGGGCATGCTGGGAGTTGTAGTTTTGAAACATCTGGAGGGCTACAGTTAGAGACCACTGTATAATGGTCTCTAACTGTACCCTCCAGATGTTGCTAGGCAACTCACCGGCTTCCGTCGGATCCAGCCGCACGTCATCGCCGCCCGCCGATCTCCATCACCCGCAGCCTCCGTCGCCTGCCCGGATCGGTAAGTGGATCTTCGGTGCCGGTCCCCGTCGTTTCCCCGTCCTGCACCGCCTATTGTGGGAGGGCAGGACGGGGAAAACGAAAGTCAACCCCCCTGCCCCCGATCTGCTATTGGTGGTCGCGTCTAGACCACCAATAGCAGGGATAGGAGGGGTGGCACCCGTGCCACCTCACTCCTATGCCTTCAGGGGGATCCTGGGAGTCTTAGACACCCGCGGTCCCCCTTACATTCCAGGTCACCGGGTCACTATAGACCCATAATGACCCGGAATCGCGCAAATCGCAAGTGTGAATTCACTTGCGATTTGCCGCGATCACCGACATGGGGGGGTCTGATGACCCCCCTGGGTTTTTCATGGGATGCCTGCTGAACGATTTCAGCAGGCATCCCGGTCCGATCCCCGCCCGGCGCGCGGCAGGGGCTGGAATTCTCCATGACGTACACGTACGTCATGGGTCCTTAAGTACCAGGTTGTCAAGGGTCCTTAACCTCTTAAGGACGCAGGGCATATGGATACGCCCTGCATTCCGAGTCCTTAAGGATGCAGGGCAGGGCGTATCCAGGGCGTATCCATACGCCCGTGGGAATTCCGGTCCCCACCGCTAGCCGGTTGGGGACCGGAGCCGGATGCCTGCTGAAATCATTCAGCAGGTATTCCGGCATATCGCCCAGGGGGGGTCATTATGCCCCCCCCCCATGTCGGCGATGGCCGCAGATCGCTGGACAATTGAGTCCAGCAATCTGCGGCGATTCCAGGTCAATCGGGTCTCCAGTGACCCGGTGACCCGGAATTACTGACTGATCGGGGCCGTCTCTGGCCCAGAACAGCCAGAGCAAGCAGGGGTGCCTGCTGCGGGTGTCACTCCCGCACCCGCTCCGCCCCTCTTCCGGAGGACGTGAGCGGGTGCGGGAAGAAGACCCCGGGTGCTGGGGACCCCGATCCCCGGCGTCCCTGTTGGGATCGGGGCCCCAGGAGCGACGGCCGCGGCGAGGGACTGTCCTGCGACGGAGCAGCAGCAGGAGGTGAGTGACAGCCTCCTGCTGTTGCTTAGCAACAGCTCCCAGCATGCAAAAGGGCATGCTGGGAGCTGTAGTTATGCAACAGCAGGAGGCAGACCACCACAACTCCCAGCATTCTCTTATGGGCATGCTGGGACTTATGGTTTTGCAACAGCTAGAGGCACATTTTTTCTATGGAAAAGTGTACCTTCAGCTGTTGTATAACTACAACTCCCAGCTTGCACAAACAGCTAAAGTGCATGCTGGGAGTTGTAGTGGTGCATCTGCTGGTTGCATAACTACAACTCCCAGCATGCCCATTGGCTGTCGGTGACTGCTGAGAGTTGTAGTTTTGCAACAGCTGAAGGCACACTGGTTGTGAAACTCCAACTTTTTTTTACCTAACTCAGTGTTTCACGAACAGTTTGCCTCCAGCTGTTGCAAACTACAACTCCCAGCAGTCACCTTACACCATGCACCGTACATGCTGGGAGTTGTAGTTTTGCAACAGCTGGAGGCACGCTGGTTTTGAAACACTGAGTAAGGTCACAAACTCAGTGATACACAACCAGTGTGCCTACAGCTGTTGCAAAACTAAAACTCTCAGCATGTACAGTCTGTCAGCGCATGCTGGGAGTTATAGTTTTGCAACAGCTAGATGTCCCCCCCCCCCCCCAATGTGAACGTACAGGGTACACTCACATGGGCGGAGGTTTACAGTAAGTATCGGGCTGCAAGTTTGAGCTGCGGCAAATTTTCTGCCGCAGCTCAAACTGCCAGCGAGAAACTACTGTGAACCCCCGCCCGTGCGACTGTACCCTAAAAACACTACACTACACTAACACAAAATAAAATAAAAAGTAAAAAACACTACATATACACATACCCCTACACAGCCCCCCCTCCCCTCCCCAATAAAAATGAAAAACGTCTGGTACGCCACGGGTTCCAAAACGGAGCCTCCAGCTGTTTCAAAACAACTACTCCCAGTATTACCAGACAGCCACTGACTGTTCAGGCATGCAGGGAGTTTTAAAACAGCTGGAGGCACCCTGTTTGGGAATCACTAGCGTAGAATTCCCCTATGTCCACCCCTATGCAATCCCTAATTCAGGCCTCAAATGTGCATGGCGCTCTCACTTTGGAGCCCTGTCGTATTCCAAGGCAACAGTTTAGGGACACATATGGGGTATCGCCGTACTCGGGAGAAATTGTGTTACAAATTTTGGGGGGTATTTTCTGCTTTTACCCTTTTTAAAAATGTAAAATTTTTGGTAAAAGAAGCATTTTAGGTAAAAAAAAATTTTTTTTACATATGCAAAAGTCGTGAAACGCCTGTGGGGGTATTAAGGTTCACTTAACCCCTTGTTATGTTCCCCGAGGGGTCTAGTTTCCAAAATAGTATGCCATGTGTTTTTTTTTTGCTGTTCTGGCACCATAGGGGCTTCCTAAATGCGGCATGCCCCCAGAGCAAAATTTCCTTCAAAAAAGCCAAATGTGACTCCTTCTCTTCTGAGACCTGTAGTGCGCCAGCAGAGCACTTTTCACTCCCATATGGGGTGTTTTCTGAATCGGGAGAAATTGGGCTTCAAATTTTGGGGGGGTATTTTCTGCTATTACACTTTTTAAAAATGTAAAACTTTTGGGAAACCAAGCATGTTAGGTAAAAACATTTTTTTTTTTTTTTACATATGCAAAAGTCGTGAAACGCCTGTGGGGTATTAAGGTTCCCTTAACCCCTTGTTACATTCCCCGAGGGGTCTAGTTTCCAAAATAGTATGCCATGTGTTTTTTTTTTGCTGTTCTGGCACCATAGGGGCTTCCTAAAAGTGACATGCCCCCCAAAAACCATTTGTCGCTCCTTCCCTTCTGAGCCCTCTACTGCGCCCGCCGAACAATTAACATAAACATATGTGGTATGTGCTTACTCGAGAAAAATTGGGTTTCAAATACAAGTAAAAATTTTCTCCTTTTTACCCCTTGCAAAAATTCAAAAATTGGGTCTACAAGAACATGCGAGTGTAAAAAATGAAGATTGTGAATTTTCTCCTTCACTTTGCTGCTATTCCTGTGAAACCCCTAAAGGGTTAAAACGCTTACTGAATGTCATTTTGAATACTTTGGGGGGTGCAGTTTTTATAATGAGGTAATTTATGGGGTATTTCTAATATGAAGACTATTCAAATCCACTTCAAACCTGAACTGGTCCCTGAAAAAAAGCGAGTTTCAAAATTTTGTGAAAAATTGGAAAATTGCTGCTGAACTTTGAAGCCCTCTGATGTCTTCCAAAAGTAAAAACACATCAATTTTGTGATGCAAACATAAAGTAGACATATTGTATATGTGAATAAAAAAAAATATTTGGAATATCCATTTTCCTTACAAGCAGAGAGCTTCAAAGTTAGAAAAATGCAAAATTTTCTAATTTTTCATCAAATTTTGGGATTTTTCACCAAGAAAGGATGCAAGTTACCACAAAATTTTACCACTATGTTAAAGTAGAATATGTCACGAAAAAACAATCTCGGAATCAGAATGATAACTAAAAGCATTCCAGAGTTATTAATGTTTAAAGTGACAGTGGTCAGATTTGCAAAAAATGGCCGAGTCCTTAAGGTGGAAAAGGGCTCAGTCCTTAAGGGGTTAAGGGGTTAAAGGGGTATTCCAGGCAAAACCTTTTTTTGTATATATCAACTGGCTCTGGAAAGTTAAACAGATTTGTAAATTATATGAAGAGAAAATATATAACCAATCCTTCTAGGATTTTACCCCGAAGGGTACACAATGAATAGAAAATGGTATAGAGAAATTTCAATTGATATAAATTTTATTAAACATGTATAAAACAATCAATAAAATTGTATAAAATTATTCTAATCCTGGCACAGATATATAAAGGTGAACAATCCACTGGGCCCTAGAGGTATTGATCACCAAAGTAGGAAGACTTGATTCTAGCAATCATATATACTGGAAAAAATTGGTAAAAAAAATACCGGTCTGAAAAAGGGTATTGAGTCCTTCTCTGGTGCAGCTGATAAAATATCTTAGTGATGAATAGATGGACCAGTAATGTATCCACTATACAGTTGATTTTATCAGTCTATTGACTAGTACAGGCTTACTGGTCTGTGTTGGATATTGCTGTCACAGTGTATCTCACCCGCTCCTGGCGCTTGATGTTGTCTCCGTCCACCATACGCCGGCTGCGCTGGCACATGGCTGTCACTTGTCCAGAGTATGGATTATGCAGGGGTACGTTTGGCACAACGTCCCCATTGGCCTCCGTGTTGCTCCTGTGATGGTATTGCAGGGCGGGCGCAGTGCTGGTGTCCCTCGTGGTGGATAATGATGGAGAATGGTGTTTTCTCAGGGCGGGTGGAGGATGGATATTTCCCAGCAGATTCAGGTTAGTGAGAAATCGCGGTATGAGTCCATACCGCGATTTCTCACTAACCTGAATCTGAATCTGACTAACCTGAATTCAGCAGATCAGAAAAACATGAAAGATGGGGGTCTAAATTCTGGGACCATCCTTTACCAAAAATGAGTAACCTTAAATCACAGGTAGGTTTAGTGTTAGGTGCGGTTTATCTGGTGTAGGATGCTATTGTGGCACTTGTAGTCTGTTGCAGGCATCCCCCATTGTATGCATTTTTATGCTGGGGATCGCCCTTAGCAACAGACCACAAGGGCAAGATCTGCTCCCCCAGCATATATGCACAACTGTATTAGGGGTTGAGCACCTCCTGCCATTTGAGACCACGTCTTTGTTGTTGTTTATATCTTATACTTTGAGGTGTATAAACTCCACATATAATGCGCTATGATCACTATTAAGGCAGCATTATGGTTAACTTGTGAGGCCGGCACATATATCAGCCAACTTGGGTGGGGCTTATAGTCTTTCTTCCTCCTCCCATTGTATGTGTGCTCAGTCACCCTGGAGGTAATCTGGGAGAAGGCTGTAAGTCGGGCCTAATGCTGCTGTAATTGCCCACTGGCCCCTGGTATTGCCTATATGGCACAGGTAGGTTTAGTGTTAGGTCCCGTGCCACTTCAGAAACCTTGGCGTTGGAGTGCGGCTCTGGTATGTCCTTCATCTAAGGATATACTGGCGAATGTTTCAATTTTAACATCAGTGTTGAGGGATAACCAATGTCATTGTTTACATCTACCACAGTAGTGCACCCATATTCCTGTATTGTATTATTCTAATTGTTACACATCCACACTGTTTATCTGGTGTAGGATTCTCTTGTGGCACTTGTGGTCTGTTGCAGGCATCCTCCATTGTATGCATTTTTATGCTGGGGATCACCCCTAGCAACAGACCACAAGGGCAGGATCTGCTCCCCTAGTATAAATGCACAACCGCATTTGGGGTTGAGCCCCTCCTGCCATTTGAGACCACGTCTTTGTTGTTTATAAGTATTAGATTTCTAAGCATGTTTATTAAAGCTTAAAATGTCTTATGCATGTGGCAGAATAATCTACGGCTGATCTGACCTGGCATAGGCTGTCCTAGAGATGTTTTTGTCGCTTAAAAAGTCCCACACCCTAGCAGGTAAATCTTATAGTAGCATACCTTCATCAAATATAAATAACAATGTTAACATCCCTTCACAGATATAAAAAAAAAATTGCGGCAATAATGTCACAATACATATAGAGCGTATAACAACGGATCCATCTTTTTTACCACATTAGGATGCCCAAGATGTTTAAATGATATCAGCCTGTTACCCGTCTTCTCCAAAAACTGAACAGAATTCTTTGCTCCTTCCAGCTACAGATCAAGGTTCACCAAACTTGACATCTCAAGCCTTGAGTTTCTGCTAAGTATATCACCACTGTGGGTTGTACTAGACCAAGACACGGCTATACAGTGGTCTTCTACCTTTCATGAACCACAGAAGACATATCATCAGATAATAAAATTGTATTCACTTTTATATAAAATAATAATCGTGGTTAAGAGGAATAGACAGTTAGACATAGACAAAAATTAGAATCTTAAAACAAAAGGGGAAGGAGAACTTATCAAATCCCTGTCACATAACACTCCTGGTGGTACAAACATACTGGTAACAGTAATTTGCCTAAAAACAGGACCCCACATATGATTCTTAAGCAGACTAGAAAGCTTTCAAAATAGCATTTCCCAACAGGTTTTGTCCTGCAATGTTCTGTGGTTCTTCATGGGACACATATGGGGTTAAAGGGGTATTCTAGGTATTTTTCTTTATTTGACTATGCTACAGGGGCTGTAAAGTTAGTGTAGTTCATATTATAATGTCTGTACCAGTGTTTGATGGTGGTCTCACAATTCTTCTGTGATTTCCATCCCAATATTTATTTTAAACAGCATACGAAATTACTCATGTTTTGAGATTTCCCAGGTTGCAGTGCGTCGAGACCTGACATCACTAGTCAGGTGTGCAAAGGGAGTCTGTCTTGCTTCATTGGGTGGAGGGCCCGTTAAGTGGGAAAGAGATATGTGAGGTTTCTTTAGATAAAGAAATTCAACAGGAAATACCTAGTTCTGGCAGGTACGTAGGACTAAAATCACCTTATGGTGGTTAACCCCTTTAAGTCAAGTAGGTATGTCATCCTGATATGCAAACATCACCATACAAATCAAAAAACAATTGTATCATAAGATATCGCTGACTCAAGGTTGAGTCAAACACTGTGTCCAAAGACCTAAGCTGCAGGTACCTGGGTGTTGGTTCCACTATGGTTAGCTACAGTTATCCTTGTTTAGATAGATAGTTGCAGTTAATCAGTTGGACCGGGTGCAGATGTATCTGTGGCTTCAGTAAAGTTGGCCTCTGGTGTGGTTGCACCAGATAAAAAAAATAAAAGCACGCAGCATTCTTCACTCTAACAACCACAACGCAGAGCAAAGCATCCAGCTTGTTTCATCCATTGTTCTCATTCCAGATAGCTCCGGAGCTCTAGACTTGAATGGGAACCTTGTGCAGATTTCTGGGCAATGGTGCCATCATTCTGTGGCTTGACCTTTCAGCAAAACATGTTGGGATATAAAACATGTACACCTTGGTCACACAAAGAAAGAGGGGTGTGCAAAACTTAAGATGGGGAACATATGTGGTGGGTCTCAGGCACTGTACCTATTATGATGCCTTCATCTATAGTATTTATTTATTTATTGCAATACTTCTAAAGTTGCTGTTTCCTTATGAGATGTTACCCCATTGATGTGGATTTTTACAGCATGGTCGTACAGTCCATTGTATATTTGTGATAATAAAAAGCTTGGTATCTAGAGATCACCAGTCAGTGTGGTTTAATATAAGAACAGGGACTGAGTCAAACCACACACATAAACTAACGTTTCTAAAATGAGATTAGTGGTAAAGAAGTCCCTCTCAGGCTGGAACAGTTTCAATGGAGTCCAGTAGAAATGGGACTACTGAAAAGTTGCATTATAATAGACAACAGATAATTGTGTTAGGCGTAACAGTAAAAACATAAAAAAGAGACCACTGTAGTACTCCACAGAAGTGGCCTGAATCATAAAAAAAACTAAAAGCTAGCCTTCAGTAATTCTAAAAACAAAAAAAAACAAAGCAATGAAGATAAGGAAACCTTTAAGATTCGGCAAAAAGAGGCCAAGCAAGTTAAAAGAGCTTCTATAGTGCAGGCAAAAGAGAACATAGCTCCTCCCCGGAGCGCTCACAGCGTTCTCCTACTCGCAGCATCCCCGGTCAGACCCGCTGACCGGGTGCGCTGCGATAAAATCCGTAGCCGGGATGCGCATCCCGACACGCTTACCAGATCCGTTCCCCGTCTGTGCTGTCCCGGCACGCGCGGCCCCGCTCCCTAGGGCGCGCGCGCGCCGGTTCTTTGCGATTTAAAGGGCCGGTGCGCCATGGCTGATTGGCGCATGGCTTTTAATTAGTATGTTCACCTGTGCACTTCCCTATATTACCTCACTTCCCCTGCACTTCCTTGCCGGATCTTGTTGCCATTGTGCCAGTGAAAGCGTTCCTTGTGTATCCCTAGCCAGTGTTCCAGACCTCTTGCCGTTGCCCCTGACTACGATCCTTGCTGCCTGCCCTGACCTTCTGCTACGTCCGACTCTGCTCTTGTCTAATCCCTTGTACCGCGCCTATCTCAGCAGTCAGAGAGGTTGAGCCGTTGCCGGTGGATACGACCTGGTTGCTACCGCCGCTGCAAGACCATCCCGCTTTGCGGCGGGCTCTGTTGAAAACCAGTAGCAACTTAGAACCGGTCCACTAGCACGGTCCACGCCAATCCCTCTCTGGCACAGAGGATCCACCTCCAGCCTGCCGAATCCTGACAGTAGATCCGGCCATGGATCCCGCTGAGGTCCCGCTGCCAGTTGTCGCTGACCTTACCACTGTGGTCGCTCAGCAGTCGCAACAGATAGCGCAACAAGGTCACCAGCTGTCTCAACTGACTGTGATGCTACAGTAGCTGCTACCACAGCTTCAGCAACCATCTCCTCCGCCAGCTCCTGCACCTCCTCCGCAGCAAGTGGCCGCATCCAGCCTCCGTTTATCATTGCCGGACAAGTTTGATGGGGACTCTAAACTTTGCCGTGGTTTTCTCTCACAATGTTCCCTGCATTTGGAGATGATGTCGGACCAATTTCCAACTGAAAGGTCAAAGGTGGCTTTCTTGGTCAGCCTTCTGTCTGGGAAAGCCCTGTCATGGGCCACACCGCTCTTGGACCGCAATGATCCTGTCACTGCCTCTGTACACTCTTTCTTTGCGGAGATTCGAAGTGTCTTCAAGGAACCAGCCCGAGCCTCTTCTGCCGAGACTGCCCTGCTGAACCTGGTCCAGGGTAATTCTTCAGTAGGCGAGTACGCCATCCAATTCCGTACTCTCGCCTCCGAATTGTCCTGGAATAACGAGGCCCTCTGCGCGACCTTCAAAAAAGGCCTATCCAGCAACATCAAAGATGTGCTGGACGCACGAGAAATCCCTGCTAACCTGCATGAACTTATTCATCTTGCCACCCGCATTGACATGAGTTTTTTCGAAAGACGTCAGGAGTTCCACCAGGATATGGACTTTGTTCGCACGAGGCGGTTTCTCTCCCCGGCTCTTCTCTTCTCTGGTCCGCTGCAATCTGTTCCTGGGCCTTCCGCCGTGGAGGCCATGCAAGTAGACCGGTCTCCCCTGACACCACAAGAGAGGACACGCCGCCGCAATGAGAACCTATGCCTGTACTGTGCCAGTACCGAACACTTCTTGAAAGATTGCCCTATCCGACCTCCATGTCAGGAAAGACGCACTCCGATTCCGCACAAAGGTGAGACAGCTCTAGGTGTGAACTCTGCTTCTCCACGTCTTACTGTGCCTGTGCGGATTTCTTCTTCTAACTTCTCCTTCTCAGCTGTGGCCTTCTTGGATTCTGGATCTGCAGGAAATTTTATTTTGGCCTCTTTTGTCAACAGGTTCAACATCCCAGTGACCAGTCTCGCCAGACCCCTCTACATCGCCTCTGTTAATGGTGAAAGATTGGACTGTACCGTGCGGTACCGCACAGAACCCCTCTTAATGTGCATTGGACCCCATCACGAAAAAATTGAATTTCTGGTACTTTCTAACTGCACCTCTGAAATTCTTCTTTGACTACCCTGGCTGCAACGCCATTCCCCTACCCTTGACTGGACCACCGGGGAAATCAAGAACTGGGGTACTTCTTGCCACAAAAAATGCCTTATGTCTGCTCCCAGTCCTGCCAGTCAAAACCCTATGGCTTCTCCGATACCAGGTCTCCCCAAGGCCTATCTGGACTACGCTGATGTTTTTTGCAAAAAAACAAGCAGAGACTTTGCCTCCTCACAGGCCTTATGACTGTCCTATTGATCTCCTCCCTGGTACCACTCCACCCCGGGGCAGGATCTATCCTCTGTCTGCTCCGGAAACACTTGCCATGACGGAGTACATCCAAGAGAATTTAAAAAGGGGATTTATCGGCAAATCTTCCTCCCCTGCTGGAGCAGGGTTCTTCTTTGTCTCCAAAAAGACGGTTCCTTACGACCTTGCATTGATTACCGCGGTCTTAATAAAATCACTATAAAAAACGCTATCTCCTGCCTCTTATCTCGGAACTCTTTGATCGCCTACGTGGCGCAAATATCTTTACCAAATTGGATTTAAGAGGTGCATATAATCTCATCCGCATCAGGGAAGGGGACGAGTGGAAGACCGCGTTTAACACCAGAGATGGACACTTTGAATATCTGGTTATGCCCTTTGGGCTTTGCAACGCCCCTGCAGTCTTCCAGGACTTTGTAAATGAAATTTTTTGTGATTTACTATATACCTGTGTTGTGGTCTACCTGGACGATATCTTGATTTTTTCTTCTAACCTAGAAGAACACCGCCGGCATGTCCGCATGGTTCTTCAGAGACTCCGGGAGAATCAGTTATATGCTAAGATGGAGAAATGTCTCTTTGAATGCCAATCTCTTCCCTTCCTAGGATACTTAGTCTCTGGCCAGGGACTCCAAATGGACCCGGACAAACTAACAGCCGTGTTGGATTGGCCACGCCCCTCCGGACTCCGAGCTATCCAACGTTTCTTGGGGTTTGCGAATTACTGCAGACAATTTATTCCACATTTTTCTACCATTGTGGCCCCAATTGTGGCCCTAACTAAGAAAAACGCCAATCCTAAGTCCTGGCCTCCTCAAGCGGAAGAGGCGTTCAACTGTCTCAAAACTGCCTTTTCATCTGCTCCTGTACTCTCCAGACCTGATCCATCTAAACCCTTCTCACTGGAGGTAGACGCCTCCTCGGTGGGAGCTGGAGCTGTACTCCTACAGAAAAATTCTTCCGGACATGGTGTTACTTGTGGTTTCTTTTCTAGGACCTTCTCTCCGGCGGAGAAAAACTACTCCATTGGTGATTGAGAACTACTGGCCATAAAACTGGCCCTCGAGGAATGGAGGCACCTGCTGGAGGGGTCCAAATACCCAGTCATTATATACACTGATCACAAGAATCTCTCTTATCTTCAGTCTGCCCAACGGCTGAACCCTCGCCAGGCTAGGTGGTCGTTGTTCTTTGCCCATTTTAACTTTGAGATTCATTTTTGCCCGCTAACAAGAACATTAGGGCTGACGCCCTATCTCGCTCCTCGGATGCCTCTGAAATAGAAACCTCCCTGCAACACATTATTCCTCCTGACTGTCTGATCTCTGCTTCCCCAGCTTCCATCAGACAAACTCCTCCCGGAAAGACCTTCATCCCGCCACGCCAGCGCCTCAGGATTCTCAGGTGGGGACACTCCTCACATCTCGCCGGCCATGCTGGCATAAAAAAATCCATCCAGCTCATCTCTCGTTTTTATTGGTGGCCTACCTTGGAAGCAGATGTTGCTGAGTTTGTTCGGGCTTGTACGGTCTGTGCCCGGGATAAGACTCCTCGCCAGAAGCCTGCCTGTCTTCTTCATCCTCTGCCTGTTCCTGAGCTACCATGGACTCAGATTGCTATGGACTTTATTACTGACTTATCTTTATCCCATGGCAACACAGTTATTTGGGTGGTCATTGATCGTTTCTCCAAGATGGCACATTTTATCCCTCTTCCAGGTCTTCCTTCTGCGCCACAGTTGGCGAAACAATTTTTTGTGCACATTTTTCGCCATCACGGGCTTCCTACGCATATTGTCTCGGATAAAGGCGTTCAATTTGTGTCGAAATTCTGGAGGGCCCTCTGTAATCAGCTTAAAATCAAATTAAACTTCTCGTCTTCCTATCATCCCCAATCCAATGGGCAAGTGGAGAGAGTTAATCAGGTTCTTGCTTGGTGACTATTTGCGACATTTTGTTTCCTCCCGCCAGGATGACTGGGCCGATCTCCTACCATGGGCCGAATTCTCGTACAATTTCAAAGTCTCTGAGTCCTCCGCTAAATCCCCATTCTTTGTGGTGTACGGCCGTCACCCTCTTCCCCCACTCCCCACTCCCACGCCTTCTGGTTTGCCCGCTGTTGATGAGGTGACTCGGGACTTCTCCAACATCTGGAAAGAGACTCAAAAATCTCTCATACAGGCCTCATCCCGGATGAAAAAACATGTTGATAAAAAAGAAGAACCCCTCCTGTCTTTTCTCCTGGAGACAAAGTGTGGCTCTCCGCCAAGTATATCCGCTTCCGTGTCCCCAGTTATAAACTGGGACCACGTTATCTTGGACCTTTTAAAATCAAATGCCAAATCAACCCTGTTTCCTACAAACTCCTTCTTCCTCCTTCTCTCTGTATTCCCAATGCTTTTCATGTCTCTCTCCTTAAACCACTTATCCTTAACCGCTTCTCTCCTAAGGTTGTTACTCCTATTCCTGTCTCTGGGTCCTCTGACATCTTCTCGGTTAAAGAAATTCTGGCATCCAACACGGTCAGAGGTAAAAAAAAATTTCTTGTAGATTGGGAGAATTGCAGTCCGGAGGAGAGGTCATGGGAACCTGAGGACAACATTCTTGACAAGGACCTTATCTATAAATTTTCGGGTTCTAAAAAGAGGGGGAGACCCAAGGGGGGGGGGTACTGTTACGCCGAGCGCTCCGGGTCCCCGCTCCTCCCCGGAGCGCTCACAGCGTTCTCCTACTCGCGGCGCCCCTGGTGCGCTGCGATAATGTCCCTAGCTGGGATGCGATTCGCGATGCGGGACGCGCCCGCTCGCGATGCGCATCCCGACACGCTTACCAGACCCGCTCCCCGTCTGTGCTGTCCCGGCGCGCGCGGCCCCGCTCCCTAGGGCACGCACGCACCGGTTCTTTACAATTTAAAAGGCCGGTGCGCCACTGATTGGCGCATGGCTTTTAATTAGTATGTTCACCTGTGCACTCCCTATATTACCTCACTTCCCCTGCACTTCCTTGCCGGATCTTTTTGCCATTGTGCCAGTGAAAGCGTTCCTTGTGTATTCCTAGCCTGTGTTCCAGACCTCTTGCAGTTGCCCCTGACTACGATCCTTGCTGCCTGCCCTGACCTTCTGCTACGTCCGACTCTGCTCTTGTCTAATCCCTTGTACCGCGCCTATCTCAGCAGTCAGAGAGGTTGAGCCATTGCCGGTGGATACGACCTGGTTGCTACCGCCGCTGCAAGACCATCCTGCTTTGCGGCGGGCTCTGGTGAAAACCAGTAGCAACTTAGAACCGGTCCACCGACACGGTCCACGCCAATCCCTCTCTGGCACAGAGGATCCACCTTCAGCCTGCCGAATCCTGACAACATTCTTCATATATATATATATATATATATATATATATATATATATATATATATAAAAGAAAAAAGGAAATTAAAGGGGTTATCCAGGAATAGAAAAACAGAGCTACTTTCTTTAAAAAAACGCTCCCGTTTGTCTCCAGGTTGGGTGTGGTTCTGCAGCTCAGTTCCATTAAAGTGATTGGAGCCAAGTTGTATAACCACACCCAAACTGGAGACAGACCTTGAGTTGTTTTGAACGAAATTAGCTGTGTTTCTCTATTCCTGGATAACCCCTTAAAAACAAGGAATAAAACAGAGGAAGGAAGGTATGTAGAAGAGGATAAAGGACCTTCTCAATAAAGACTTCTGTTCAGTTTTTACAGAAGAAAATTAAGGAAAAGAACCTTAGTTAGGGAGAAAAACTAATACATATTTTGATGAATGTGTCTTTACAAAGGAAGAGGTTCTAAGTCAGCTGTCTTCTGTTAAGACAAATAAATCACAGGGGCCTGATGGGTTACACCCAAAGATACTAAAAGAGATTAGCGGTGTACTAGCAAAGCCGTTAACAGATTTATTTAACCAATCACTGGTAAAAGGAATCGTCCGAGAAGATTGGAAATGAGCAAATATTGCCATCATTCATAAGAAAGGTAGTAGAGAGGAATTAGGCAACTAAAGGCCACTAAGTCTGACATCAATAGTGGGGAAATTAATGGAAACTCTACTAAAGGATAGGCAGCAATGTAGAAAGAGATAGATCGGCACTAACTGTTTGCAGCGGACTGGCTGAATCACGGAACACCTGTACAGCACTAGGTAGCAACAGTCTATTGCACTCGCACTGTGGTGTTCTTTTCCCAGAAATGCAAACAGGATTGAAAACTTCAGAAAGAGAAATGAAGGAAGGCACTCATGTTGCTGTAGCTGTGCAGGTTTCTTTATTCGGGGTGCATTTGTTTCATTCACGGGACGCCAGGTCCAATCAGGCAAGCAGCATGGCAATAGCTATTTTGCGCTACACAGACAGTGCTTCTTCAGACCACGCCCACCTGGGAGCCACTGGACAGGTAAATACCATCTGACCCGTGACAATCCCAGGTGAGGCGTTAACATCTTCTGCTTGACACACTGAAAATAGATATAAAAAAAACTTATGAAAAAGTACAATAATATACAAAACTTGTAATCCAAATAGTCAGAGTGAGTTAAATCATTTATAAAAAAAAATAGTTTCTTTTTTCTTCTTAACGGGTTCTCAGGAAAAGACACCCAGGTCTAACCGATCGTTCAGACCTAAGCCACCCTGGGCGTCCGTCCTGAGAATCCACTTTGCCTCACTTTGTAACAGTGCCTTTCGTTTATGCATGCTATACATTTCAAGTACGGATTTTCACTTGTAAAGACATATTTTTTCTCAAAGGTAGCCACGTAGAGGTTGGCCAGGGTACACGCCACCGGTGTACCCATGGCCACGCCTCCTATTTGGGCATACGAAGTCTCACCGAACTTGAATGTATTCCCTGTTAGAATAAAATTCAGAGCGTCACATACAAAGTTGATAAAATTATCACGTTTATCCGATATACGGAGGAATTCCCTGATGGATTCTACAGCCTCTGCCTGCGGGATACTGGTGTATAAACTTTCAATATCTACTGAAGCCAGGATACAATTTTCTGGCCAGTCCAGACCTTCCATTGTGAGAAGGAATTAATTTGTATCTTTCACCAATGCAGGTATCTCCGCAAGCAGAGGGTATAGAATCCAATCTATAAACTTAGAAAAAGGTTCTGTTAGAGACCCCACCCCGGAGACAATCGGTCTCCCGGGTGGGGCCTCCAACGTCTTATGCACTTTTGGCAAAAAATACCAGTTAGCAATTTTTAAGTTTACTGGTATAAGTTTTTCAGCTGTCTTTTTGGTCAATACATTAATCTCAACATAGTGTCTAAGTAGGGACCGTAGTTTTTCTGCAGATCTTGGCAAAGGATTGGAGGTAGGTTTTAGATAGTATCTGGTATCACTTAACTGCCTTAGAGCCTCAGAGGTGTAATATTCCTTTGTCATCAGCACCACGTTGCCCCCTTTATCCGACTTTTTAATTGAAAGATGAAAAACATGGGAGCTTTTCATCAGCGGCATCATGCTTTATATGATTTTCTCCATACGATATACCACATCTTTATACTTTATCCGATATACCACATCTGTTCAGTATTGCGGACACTCTTGTATGATTCCAGAATATAAAAGTAATTCTTTACCACCATGATCCTGGATTAACTAAAAATTGGGGGTGTCGAATTAATGGCATGCCTCAAGGCCATATATTTACTACACTAACATACCCTTTCATGAATTGAGTCCTGTAATTCTTTTTCATCTTCAGCTGATTATTTTAGATATTGAGTGCTGTTTTTTTTTGTCATTATTTGTAATTCTGTCATTTCCAACCTGCTTTTTGCAGATTGTCTCTTCGATGGGTTGATGGCCCATGATTGCCCGTTAGAACTGCACAAACAAGGGCACTTATCTTTTGCTGCTCAACTTAATCTCTGCATCACAAACACCTTATTTGCTGTCCAGAGCTACCAAGTAAGAGCAGACATTTACATGCAGTTATCCATCTGAGGACGGCAATGAATTTGACATTTTTTAGCTGCTAACAAGGATGTCAAAATGTGAGGAAATTTCCTAAGCAAAATAAGTCAGAGCTGGTGCTCAGCTATTGTCCTTCATGGCAGCCGCATTGAGCTGACACCAGTAATGAGAATTTTTATTTCTGTCTGCTGTGTGGATAATGAGAAATGAAGAACAGGCTTCTCGCCGACTGTCACATTCGCAACTAGGATTGAGTTTAACTGTAAGGATAAATTTACCTGGAGTCAGATGACATAACCGCAACTTATTTTCCACCAATTTTGTTAATTAATTCAGAAGATGATTTGCAAATTGTTATTAGCATAGCCACCACATAAATAAATGTACATGGAGAGGATTCTAGCCTGAATACTTGATGCTGGAAACTGCACGGTATACACATCTGCCATAGCTGCCAACTGCTCTAATTTCTAGGGGCAGTCACAATTTTTTTTTTTAAGATCTGTTCATGAAATTGCAATGTAGTTAAATGGGCACTGTCAGACCTAAAAACTTTTTATATGTTGTTACTGATGAAAATTAAAGACCTTTTGTAATATGGTTGTTTAACATTTTTTGAATATTAAATAAAGAAAACAGCTCCTGAAAATCCCACCACTAGGGGTCCCCATACCTACTGGGACACTATCCAGACCTGTAGCAGCATCAGGTTGTCCATGAGCAGACACAGCACCTCCCACCACCACAAGGGAGGGACACGCCCCCTCCCTCCACACACCAATCACCTCCCACCACCACAAGGGAGGGACATGCCCCCTCCCACCACACACACCCCCTTCCCCTGAGAGGATTTCTAACACTGTGAGCTAATGAAAAGAGGGATTTTAATAATAAATATAGGTGATAGAGGCATACAAATGAGATGTACATGGTCAGGATAAGTTACTGAGTAACATATAAAAAAAAAATTGTGGGATCTGACAGGTATGCTTTAAAATAAACAAAGATATTTCCTTAATGACCATTTTTTTTAGATACAGCAGAGATAAATTTCTTACGGCACATTAGGAAAAAGTCATCCAAATTTTCCAATTTAAGCAAGACTAGCCAATTGTCTAATGTGTATTGGACACTCCAAAGCTTTTTTCCTTCAGGTGATGGTGAGATGAAATCAGGCACTGGGAGACTCACGGGGAAGTGGACAAACACATTTATTTCCCACAAATATAATAACACTAAAACGAGTTACAGAATAGTACAGTACAATAATTGTGAAAGCACTTAGATATTTAGTTATTATCCTGGGACTGTGGACTGCAATATGTGGGCATGAATAGACACAGATCTAATATCAAAAAGGGGTATATGCTGTCATTTCTCAGCTAAACATGATAGTGATCCTGATAATTTACATTTCATAATAATAGAAACTGTTCCCTCATATGCCTCTAACAGATTCCAAAAACCCATCGATAGGGAATCCTATTGGATTAATAAACTTAGCACTTTATTTCCTAATGGTCTAAACAAAACTATTGAAAACACTAAATAATAACAATAAAAATATATATATTTTCCCCTTTTTTTCTTTTTCTTGTTCTTTTTTGGGTATTTTTTTAATGTTTTTACCTTGGGTTTTATAAGTAATTTTTATAAGTAATTTCTGTGTTTATTTGTGTAATAATTTTTGTAATAAAAAAAAAATGGGTATACATATTTCCCCCTATGAAGGGTTAAAGAGTACCTCTCATAATCTTCTTAAATTTTATAATTCTCCCAGTTCACTGCCCCAATCATGAAAAATCACCCCCTGCCTTTATTTTTTATTATTTTTAAGCTTTCTACCTTGATATTACTCTGTATTTTCTGCTCAGTCTCAGTCAGATTCACAGACTGGGAAGGGGCGTTACCCAGCAGGCATGACATCATCTGAAGCCATACACGGGAGAAGTTCCTCCCTCACTCTCCTACACACAGCCCAGAGCAGTTCAGTGTGTGTGAGATGAGCTCTGATTGGCTAAGGCTGCACACACACCCCTCAGCACTCCAGGCCCCATTTCCTGATTTTGGACTTCTGCCAGGCCAGCAGGAGTCCAAAGTCTGTGCAAGAGATGGGGGGTAATGTGCTCTGGACAAGTCAAGAGACACCTAGTGGCAGCTTTTTTAAACACAAATAAAACATAGAAAACTTCAATTTTTCAAACACAGTACACTACCCTTTGAGTCTAGCAATGCCTGGTTTCAGATTGCCACCACCTGGAGGAAAAAAGTTTTGGAGTGTCGACAAGTATCGGTGGGAAAGGCTGCAGCATACTCCAGCCATTGTTACCACATGTATTCCAGCGTTGTGCTTGTGCTCGCAGAAACCTTCTTTGGTAAGCAGACAATTTTTTATATGGGCCCATCGGGTCATTACTACATCACACTATGGAGCGCTTTCTTTGTTTTTGCTAATGTGTATTGGGACCTATTGATTCTCATCTATCAAAGGAAAAAAAGATTGTTGGATTTCACCTGCCTGATCCTTTTGTGTTGGATCACATGATCACTCGGCTGCCCAAGCATTTATGTGTATGAGAGGTTCAGGAGAGAGAAGCTGTTGGATAAACAAACATTCAGCCGACAGCTATAGCATCACATTACATAGACCAGTGTTTCCCAACCAGGGTGCTTCCAGCTGTTGCAAAACTACACCTCCCAGCGTGCCCGGACAGCCAACGGCTGTCCGGGCATGCTGGGAGTTGTAGTTTTGCAACAGCTGGAGGCACCCTGGTTGGAAAACACTGACACAGACCCTTGTCACTATACAGTGCGGTATCTGTACAGTACTTAACCCCTTAAGGACCAAGGACGTATGAGTACATCCTTGGTCCTGCCCCCGTGATATAACCAGATTTATTCTGGGCTATACAGAAAATTAGTCTAAAGAAGTTTTTTTGTAATAAAGGTGACAATAAACAAATAAGATTGAAGGGCGAAACCCCAGTGAGCATTGGCCCTTTAGGCTTCAGTGTTCTAAATGAGGCCCCTCAGGCCTGAATTAGATTGCCTGTACACATTAATGGAATTGTTACCAGTACCCCAGATGACATCTCAGTTGAGAGGGAAGATCAGAGTTTACGGGTGGCACACATTCTACTTTTTGCCCCAAAATTACGCCCGGTAGTGGACTCGACCTTTTCCAAAAAAGGATCTTGGATGATGTCAAGGTACTGTGATTCATTGAAATTCATTCTCTTCTGTAATTCCTTCAAGTTTGGCAGCGAGTGGTACACACAAACAAGCGGGGTGGCCATGGGGACCCCCGTGGCTTGCACCCTTGCCAACTTGTATGTTGCAGGTCTTGAGAAGAAGTACATCTTCACAGACAGCAACAAATACATAGGGTCAATAGCCCGGTGTTGTAAACTTGTCGATGACATTTTCATCATTTTGACGGGCGCAGAGTTCACTTTTGTGGACTTCGTGTCCGCCCTGAACGATGAAAATGACATGAACCTTAAGTTCACGCGGAAAAACGGAGGACCTGATCTATAATTCCTCAATGTAATGGTGAGCATTATGGGCGGTGAGGTAATCACCAAGGGTTATCGTAAACCCACGGTGTTCAACTCTCTCCTGCACTATGGAAGCTACCATCCCGAACATGTCAAGAGGACTGTCCCTTATGGACAATTCCTCAGACTAAAAAGAACCAACAGTCGGGAGATAGACTTCCAAATGCAGGTGAGAAATTTGCAGGCACGTTTAGGGGTTACCCTATTACTGTACTGGATGCTGCATTAAAGAGAGCTAGTAATGTTAAACGAGAATCCTTACTGAAAGATAGAAAATCCTTTAACAAATCTGGTAGAACTAAACATCAACAACGGTTTTCCTTTTCATACACATATAGTCCAGTAGCTCAAAAAATGCCATCAATAATAATTGGTCCTGCAAAAAGATCCAGATTTAAGAGAGTACACCGTTAATAGACCTTTGGTCACTGTTAAAAAATGTTGGAATTTGAAGAATGTCCTAGTAAGCAGTTCCTTAAAAGACCCTGCCCCTAGTGCTCTCTGGCTGAATAGAGATACACCAAAAGTACCTTTAAATGCGGTAGTTGCAATTGGTGCAGTTTTTGTTGTACAGATAAACTTGTCACCCTAGGAGGAGTTGATATAGTCTGTAAGGATTTTGTGTGCTGTCGGACAAAAAATGTAGTATACGCCATTGGCTGTGCCTGTAATAGGTTCTATATCGGCTGCACTACCCGTGCAGTGAACATCAGATTTAGGGAGCACATAAATTCCATAAAAATGTGCCAGAGGTCCCCTAGACTCATCTCTCATATACGAGATGAGCACAATAGTGATCCAAAAACCTTACAATTCATGGTAATAGAAAGAATAGGCACAGCGGGAGACGTAGACACAAAGAATTCTCCTACAGAAAGAAGGGAGATGGATTCTGAAAACGAATGTGCTGGGAGGTCTTGGATTAAATGACAGATTATACATGAGCGTCTTTTTGTAGAAAGATTACTTGAACATGGCAAGATGTGAAGTTTTCACATGCTTGTTTTTAACCTAAGTATGGAAATGCCCTCCTCCCGTGACGTGACAGGAGAGGTGTATTTACCTGCCTTCAGGTGACTGAAAAGGTGTAGTCTGAAGAAGAGCCGGCCCTCTGCGCCAAAGATGCTGTTCACTGCACCACGCTGCGGACCCTGGCGTCCTGCGTTATGGATATTTGACTGCACCTTAATAAAAGACAAAGTCTGCACCTTCAAAGAGACTCTGGCTCATAAGTGTTCCCCCTACATTTCTCTTTCTTTCTATGATTGACATGATTTACTGCTGTACGGGGTTGAGCACAGTGAGGAGTACACTAGGTGTCTGCTGATACGGGAGAGCTGCAAGTTCCCTGTTAGGACCTCAGGATAAGCCTGGTTTAACCACAACTGTGACAGTGTATATACAGTGACCCCCACCCACGACCTACGATGGCCCCGACATATGATCATTTCAACATACGATGGCCTCTCAGAGGCCATCGCATGTTGAAGGCAGCATCAACATACGATGCTTTTGTATATCGGAGCCATCGCATAAACGGCTATCCGGCAGCACAGACTGCTTCAGCTGCCACTGGATAGCCATTTACGGTGCCCCGTGTGGTCCGCTGACGATCACTTACCTGTCCTTGGGGCGTCGGCGCTCTCCATCGTCGTCATCACGTCGCTGCGCACGCTGTCCTTTCATCCAATAGGAGCGGCGTGTGTAGCGACGTGATGGCGGCAACAGAGAGCGAGGCCTTGCTGGAGAGGCGGGGACACCCCGGGGACGCGGCGACAGCGATGGAAGGCGACATTCAGGGCAAAGGTGACGGTCCGGAGCGGTGGTCCAATACCAGTGGTCCAATACCAGTGGTCTTCAACCTGCGGTCCTCCAGATGTTGCAAAACTACAACTCCCAGCATGCCCGGACAGCCAACGGCTGTCCGGGCATGCTGGGTGTTGTAGTTTTGGAACATCTGGAGGTCCACCGGTTGTAGACCACTGTCCTATACTTTACATTGCATGGATCCCTCAACATACGATGGTTTCAACAAATGATGGTCCATTTGGAACGGATTACCATGGTATGTTGAGGGACCACTGTATATAAAAGCAAATCCTTCTGAAATGTTATTTTCCACATCTATTTCTGCTTTGTGTAGACTCATTTATTATTAAGGCAGGCAGAGAGGGTGGGTGGACATCTGGAAGTTCTTTTGAATAATACAAGACTGTTTTTTTCCCCAGTCTCTACGTTGGAAGAAGTCCAGTTTGTAAAACCCCTGGTGATCACTGGGGGAGGCTGTACCAGCGCTGCAGGGACAATGTATTACATGATACCCAGGGCCAAGTCTGCAAGAAGAGGTGCTGCTCTTGCTTAGTGTCTTTTCGCTCTGCCTATAAAGCGTGCTCCTGAATGAAGGATTCCCCTTCTAAGATACTCTTGTGCTCTTAAAAAGCATATGTACAGGGGTTACAATTATGAGACAAACTCTTTGATGCTTCATGAAAAAAATTGTGCATACCCTAATATGTATTCATTATAAAATGAACATATATTATTAAAACATAATAAATGCACTAAACAAAAACATAAAAAAAAATATAAAATAAATAACAAACTAAATTTCAAGGCCCCAGCAACATACATTAAAAGCCTTTTCACACAAACACAATCCTCATAAGGCATGGGCAGCGATTAGAGATGAGCGAACTTACAGTAAATTCGATTCGTCACGAACTTCTCGGCTCGGCGGTTGCTGACTTTTCCTGCATAAATTAGTTCAGCTTTCAGGTGCTCCGGTGGGCTGGAAAAGGGGGATACAGTCCTAGGAAAGCGTCTCCTAGGACTGTATCCACCTTTTCCAGCCCACGGGAGCACCGGAAAGCTGAACTAATTTATGCAGGAAAAGACATCAACTGCCGAGCTGAGAAGTTTGTGACAAATCGAATTTACTGTAAGTTCGCTCATCTCTAGCAGCGATATTAAAAATACAATATACCAGGTAGTGATTCCAAAACAATACCCAGACCCCTGAAATACTATACAAAAAGTGTGTGTAAACAAAAAACAATGGGGGAGATTTATCAAATCCTGTGCAAAGGGAAAGTTGTCCAGTTGCCCATAGCAACCAATCAGATTACTACTTTCATTTTTAACAAGGCCTCTGCAAAATGAAAGAAGGGATCTGATTGGTTGCTATGGGCAACTGGGCAACTTTTCCTCTGGACAGGTTTTGATAAATCTCCCCCAATGGCCATAAAAAAGCTTATTATGTACGGGCTAATCTCAAATGTTAATTTTTTTTATAAAAAAAATTAAAAATACACAAAGTGCTAAATAAAAAACCTGGCCTATTAGTAATAAATCAATAATGTTTGCCCATACCAGTGTTTCCCAATCAGGGTGTCTCCAGCTGTTGCAACACTACAACTCCCAGCATGCCTGTACAGCCAAAGGCTGTCTGGGCATGCTGGGAGTTGTAGTTTTGCAGCAGCTGGAGGCACCCTGGTTGGGAAACACTGGCCCATACTATGGGTTCACACCACGTTTTTGCAATACAGTTCCCGTATACGTTTTCAATTTGAAAACCGTATGGAACCGTATTAAAAACCGTATGCATTGACTCTCCATTGAAAGCCGTACGCCAAAAGATGTATCTGGTTCTGTCCGTTTTGCATCCTGTACGGTTTTGTCAGGTTTTTTTTTTCCCGTACCCAAAACCGCAGCCTACCACGGTTTTTGGTCCGAAAAACCATATTGAAACATATACTTTTTTTTTTTTTTACATGGGAGTCAATGGAAACCACACAGAACCGTATGTGAATACAGTTCCATCCAGTTTTCCCCGTACGGTTTTTGACTTTGCACAGTTTTTTTCTTGGAATTTCAATCAAACAAGTGAAACTTTATTCATAATGGAATGAAAAGTTAAAAACTTAAAAAAAAAAACAGATGCAACCGGACATCATTTTTCAAACCGTATACGGTTATCAACGTATATGGATAAAAATTTGTACACATGTTTTGATACATTTTAGTCAGGTTCTGAGGAATCCGTTTTTTTTTTTTTATCAAAAACCTGATACGGGGACTGTATTGTAAAAACATAGTGTGAACCCAGCCCACGCCGAGTTGTGCACAATTTTTTCAATGTGTCTTTTCTCAAGAATGATGAAATTAGTGTTGCAGGGCTGCAGCGGCCCCATACGTGTTGTTATTTTAACTCTTTAATGCCCTCAGCAAAATGAAGAACCACATCAAGTTCTGGCACCATCTCAAGGCACCAAATGAATCACATAAAATAGAGCTTTGAAAGGCGTAAGGACATGGCAGTGCTTGGGCATACTTCAGGGGCATCAGTGTGCCCCAGTGTTTCCCAACAAGGGTGCCCCCAGCTGTTGCAAAACTACAACTCCCAGCATGCCCGGACAGCCGAAGGCTGTCCGGGCATGCTGGGAGTTGTAGTTTTGCAACAGCTGGCGCCACCCTGGTTGGATAACACTGGTGTGCCCATAAAGTACATCATCTGCAATGCATGTATATTTATTCAGATATCATCAGTGCATGCTGCATTAGATATGGAGCAGAAATTTAGCTGAGGCCTTCCAATACTGCTGATTTCTATGCATCCCCCATCTCCGTTCTTCCTCCGTCACTTACGTGCGCAACACTTAGAAGAAGTCAAATAAATGACAGAAATCGACTAACAGAAGTCATATAAATGACAGAAATCTGTTTAGATATAAAAACTAATATTTACGATCATTTCTCTCCCTCTGCAGTCATTTTAGATGTTAAAGTTACCTTTGAAATGAAGCGGAAAGTCTTCTTTAATATATTTAGTTGATATTGATTTTACAAATGGCAGGATTTGCCCTTTATATTGTGAGCATTAAAATGAAAAGTTAGAAATAGATTTTAAAGAGAACACAAAGCAAAGCCGAGACAAAGGACTGCTGGAAAAGAACAAGTCACTTTATGGAACTCCAGTGCCACCTACTGGTAGTCACACACAATACATGAGTTACAAGTGGATCAGTAAAGCTATGTAGGAAAGCAGATTTCGGGACCTTCTTTTTATATATTTCCAATTTCTCGTATTGCACCAACAATATTCCTCATCAGTAACTCACATTAGTGCTGGAGTTTTTTTTTCTATAGTAATCCTTTAGTATATTCTTGGATGTGCAGATCATGGAGGATTTTAGTGTGTTTTGTGACATGTTCGGTCAAGAAGAATGCATCCCCTTCACTATTTAAGAGGGTACTCTAGACTTTAAACCCCCATCCCTAAATAAACAAATGGAAAGGCAGCTGCAAAAGATCCAGCCAACTATATTAGTTGACCAGACAAACTGATTGATTTTGTTGACCGGATGAAGTGATGGATTTTGTCTGCGTATATGTTTTATGATAACTTGAAAATGCCTTGATAGATTTGTCTTAAATTTAATGTTATATATATATATATATATATATATATATATATATATATATATGTGTGTGTGTGTGTGTGTGTGTGTGTGTTTGTGTGTAATGTCACAGTACGGGATGTTGCGGTACTGTACTTCTTCCCTGTCAGGCAGAGTCCCTGCGTGTCCTTTGGGCTCTCCTGCAGCAAACCCTATAGTATTTACAGGTTATGTGTAGTTATGTATTATAAGTGTAATGTGCCTTTAAATCTGTACCACATGATTATATTGTTACCCAGAGAACCCCAGTGACCAGGTGACCTCCCAAGTAGCCAATGGGCTCCTTGCATAGCCCCCTATATAATATGGGGAGGGGCTGTGATCTCTTTCCATGCTCTTGAGTTCCTGCTGAGGTCCAGTGTAGTCCAGTGTTCCAGTGCCTGTGTCCAGTCATTGGAGGCCTCAAGTCTAAATTACTGCAGCCATCTCAATTGTCTGTCACCATCTCAAGTCAACTATAGTCACCATGGTCGGCATTATAGTCTGTCAAGTCACTGCAAGCCTGCAAGGTCCCCCTGTGTCACTGGCCACCTCTCTCTCTGGGATATTGGCTGAACTGCATAGACTGTACCATCTGTCTTACCTCAGTAAAGCTACCGTTACCCTTAACCTGGCCTTGGACTCTTTATTGCACCTGCCTAACCTAGGATTAGCGGTACTACCGTCGGGTGGTTATAAGGCCAAACCATGCCATGGTGTCATGACAAGAAGGGGTTAAAGGGGTATTCCAGGAAAAAAAACTTTTTTATATATATCAACTGGCTCCAGAAAGTTAAACAGATTTGTAAATTACTTCTATTTAAAAAATCTTAATCCTTTCAGTACTTATGAGCTTCTGAAGTTAAGGTTGTTCTTTTCTGTCTAAGTGCTCTCTAATGACACGTGTCTCGGGAAATGCCCAGTTTAGAAGAGGTTTGCTATGGGGATTTGCTTCTAAACTGGGCGTTTCCCGGGACACGTGTCATCAGAGATCACTTAGACAGAAAAGAACAACTTAACTTCAGAAGCTCAAAAGTACTGAAAGGATTAAGATTTATTAATAGAAGTAATTTACAAATCTGTTTAACTTTCTGGAGCCAGTTGATTTGTAAAAAAAAAAAAAGTTTTTTCCTGGATAACCCCTTTAATACCATCTATCCCTGGGGCTATAACATCTGCCCCCTTACACCACACATCACACCACATATATATACATATATATATATATTTCGTGGGGGGGGGGGGGAACAAAAGGTAGATACCCAACCCTATTAAATTTGGTATAAATCAGCCAAGCAGAAAAGGATGACTATGTTATAGATCAGTGGTCTCAAACTGTGGCCCTCCAGATGTTGCAAAACTTCAACTCCCAGCATGCCCGGACAGCCGACCACTGTTATAGATAGTACTGTGCTGCTGTGTTTGACATATCCACTGTTGTAGACATTGGTTTAGTCCACAATTAGCTGACAGGCAGTTCACTGGATTGGTCCATTATTGTAGGTAGTGATTGTGCATTTTTCAGTACACAGTTAGCTAAGAGAGTAAGGGTAGGTTTACACCACGTTTTAGCTATATGGGGACCGGATCTGGCCCCCTTCTCATTCATTTGAATGAGCCAACCGGAGTCAAACAGTGACTCCGGTCGGCAAATTTTTCCCCCGTATACGGTTTTCTGACCGGACTGAATACCGTGGTATGCTGTGGTTTTCAGTCCGGTCAGAAAACCGGATACAGGGCAAAAATGAGCTGACCGGAGTCACTGTTTGATTCCATTTGGGTTATTCAAATGAATAAGAAGGGGGGCGGGTTCGGCTGGGATACAGGAGCGCCCGGTTTTCACCCCCCCAGCTGGATCCAGTCACCGTATATCTAAAACGTGGTTGGAATGTACCCTTAGGGTATGTTCACACGAGTGGATCCACCGCTGAAGGACCACTGTATGCTGCCTTTACAGGTGCCTGCTCGGAGTGGCAATATGCTGCTACAAGCAGGCACACTGCGATGTGCGAGTCGCTGCTCATGCACGGTGTTCTCGCACTCATCGCAGCCGCTCCCCCTGCTCTATGAGCTAGGCCGAGAGCTGCCGCGATGTGGTGCGAGTATATCTCACATCGCAGTGTGTCTGCTTGTAGCGGCGTATTGCCATTCCAAGAAGTCACCTGTAAAGGCAATATGAATGTATAAGAAATCAAATATAACAATATAGACGACTGAAACAAAGTAAATATATATATTTTTTCCCATGAAGCCTATACATGAGCTTGGTTATTATTCATAGGTTTAGATTAGACTAATCATTTACTGAGCCCCTGAGTTTATATATTATGTATTTGGTAAGGTCTACTGTTCATCGAACTGCTAGTTTATGGGTAGTGTTATTGAGGCCTACTGTGTAAGGCTTCTTTCACACTACCGTCAGGTTCCTGAATTTTGACAGCCATTTTTCTGTTGAAACATAGATTAAGTGAACATAAGCAGTTGTTTTAACAGGCATTCTGTCAAAATAATGGATATGTTCCAACCGTTATCACCGTATTTCATCCGTTATGCACCGTTATACGGGGTGGGCCATTTATATGGATACACATGAATAAAATGGGAATGGTTGGTGATATTAACTTCCTGTTTGTGGCACATTAGTATATGTGAGCGGGGAAACTTTTCAAGATGGGTGGTGACCATGGCGGCCATTTTGAATCCAACTTTTGCTTTTTCAATAGGAAGAGGGTCATGTGACACATCAAACTTATTGGGAATTTCACAAGAAAAACAATGATGTGCCTTGTTTTAACGTAACTTTATTCTTTCATGAGCTATTTACAAGTTTCTGACCACTTATAAAATGTGTTCAATGTGCTGCCCATTGTGTTGGATTGTCAATGCAACCCTCTTCTCCCACTCTTCACACACTGATAGCAACACCGCAGGAGAAATGCTAGCACAGGCTTCCAGTATCCGTAGTTTCAGGTGCTGCACATCTCGTATGTTCACAGCATAGACAATTGCCTTCAGATGACCCCAAAGATAAAAGTCTAAATCGGGAGACCTTTGGAGCCATTCAACTGGCCCACGAAGACCAATCCACTTTCCAGGAAACTGTTCATCTAGGAATGCTCGGACCTGACACCCATAATGCGGTGGTGCACCATCTTGCTGGAAAAACTCAGGGAACGTGCCAGCTTCAGTGCATAAAGAGGGAAACACATCATCATGTAGCAATTTCACATATCCAGTGGCCTTGAGGTTTCCATTGATGAAGAATGGCCCCACTATCTTTGTACCCCATATACCACACCATACCATCAATTTTTGTGTTCCAACAGGCTTGGAGGGATCTATCCAATGTGGGTTAGTGTCAGACCAATAGCGGTGGTTTTGTTTGTTAACTTCACCATTCACATAATAGTTTGCCTCATCACTGAACAAAATCTTCTGGTAAACTGAGGGTCCTGTTCCAATTTTTGTTTTGCACATTCTGCAGCACCTGAAACTACGGATACTGGAAGCCTGTGCTAGCATTTCTCCTGCGGTGTTGCCATCAGTGTGTGAAGAGTGGGAGAAGAGGGTTGCATTGACAATCCAACACAATGGGCAGCACATTGAACACATTTTATAAGTGGTCAGAAACTTGTAAATAATTCATAAAAGAATACAGTTACGTTAAAACCAAGCACATCATTGTTTTTCTTGTGAAATTCCCAATAAGTTTGATGTGTCACATGGACCTTCTTCCTATTGAAAAAACAAAAGTTGGATTCAAAATGGGCGACTTCAAATGGCCGCCATGGTCACCACCCATCTTGAAAAGTTTTCCCCTCACATATACTAATGTGCCACAAACAGGAAGTTAATATCACCAACCATTCCCATTTTATTAAGGTGTATCCATATAAATGGCCCACCCTGTAGTTTGCTAGTTTATTTACTGGTTGTGATGCTGTTCTGAACATGTGCAATAACGGCTTATAACGGATGTTAAAATAACAGGCACTAACGGATGTCAATTGTGAACATCCGTCACCCATAGACTTCAATGGTAAAATTTTAACGTCCGTTATTCCACCGTTATTTTTGACAGGATGAAAATTTGTGCATGCACCGTCTTTTGTGCCGTCAGAAATAACGACAGACAGTCATAACGGGAAATAAATGGTGCTGCAGGATGGTCAAAAAATCCTATTGACATGAATGGGATATTTTGACAGCAGTTTTAGGGACTTTCAGAAGGGAGTTAATGATGGGAGTTTATACAGGTGACCAATGGTAGTGTGAAAGGGGCCTAACTCGGATGGATTTTGTCTGTGGGTATGCTCTTTGATAACTTGAAAATGTCTTGATAGATGTGTCTTAAATTTACCGTAATAACATAAGGGTAGATACACAAAGCTATTAAAAGGAGAACTGTGGTTAAACATTTTTCATTTCCCCTGTGCCCGGGCTGCAAAAATGTAAAAAAAAAAAGAACTTTAAACTCACCTTCCTACGTTCCCCCATTGCACCGATATAGGCGTCCTGATCCTCTGGTGCTGGTCTTTTTCCTGCTTCTTGGGCTCGATGACTCATACTGCGCTCAGTGTATCACCAACTGCAGTGATATCCCACTTTGGCCGCTAATAGGCTAAGAGTCCTGCCATGTAACCAGCCTGGGCCTCACCTTCTCCCTGCTGCCCAGGCTCCTTACATGACAGTGCGCTCAGCCTCTCAACGGCCGAGGCGGAATATCACTGCGGCCGGTGATACGCGCAGCGCAGTATGAGTCACCGAGCCCAAGAAGCAGGAAGAAGACCAGCACCAGAGGATCAGGATGCCAATATCGGCACAACGGGGGAACATAGGAAGGTGAGAGTTTTTTTTTTTTTTTTTTTTTTTACAGCCCAGGCACAGGGGAAATGAAAAATATTTTACCACATTTCTCCTTTAAATTTGGTCAAAATCTGTCAAGCTGAAGGCTATGATTACCCCCTTGATACGTTCTTTATAGTACATTGTATGTCCAAATGGGGCATGCAGTATAAGTCAGTTTACAATACAGGGATTTGTGACTGTTTTTATGTGAAATCTGCCACCATGTTTGTGCTCATACATCAGATATATCTCTCTTCGAGAACCAACATATTATTGGAGTGCACACACTCCCTCAGCATGCTGTCTGCTCACATCTCCCCTAGCATTAGCAAAACTACAACTCCCAGCTTGTCCTCACTGACAGTAGCGGGACACAAGCTGACAGTGGGAGGATTTTTCCTCCAGCTGTGAGCCCTGCGCTCACAGGTGTCAATCAAGGAAGTGTGTCCATGACATAGGTGATTATGCATGGACACAGCAGGACTAGTATGTGTCCAAGCAGGCGGGGGGGGGGGGGGGGGGGGGGAAGTTGTTTGACTGTCTTTTTCAGTATGAAATACTAAAATTTTTCTAATGAAAGCAATTGCAAAACCTATTGGTTATACATGCTTTACAACATATCAAAAGTTTTTGTATCTGGTGGGCCAAAAAGGCTGAATCAACATTTTGTAACGTTTATGCACAGTGGACTTTTTCTGTAAAAATGACAAAACAATACCCAATTTATATAGATTTTGTTTAATTCTTAATAACTTTTATAACTTAATTCTTTGCAGTGAGGACAATTTAACTAAAATTTATGTATATTACAAAAATCTAATTTTGTATTGATAAGTACAAATTAAGGACAGCTGAAACAAAGTAAATATATTATTTTTACTGTGAAGCCCATACATGAGCTCAGTTATCATTCATAGGTGTATATTAGACTGATAATTTACTGAGCTCCTTACTTTATACATTATATATTTACAAGGAGTGAGTTCTACTGTTTATCAAACTACTAGTTTATAAAAGGCATGAATCAACAGGATTTCTAAGTGTCTGTGAACCAAATCATAAAAAAAGGCCCTAGGGGCAAGTCATGGCACAATATCAGAGAGATCAGCTGACATTAAAGGAGAAGCATCATGGGGAAAAATGTATTCCCTATCCAAAAGGAGAGCTTGGGCCCTGTACAGAAGATCGCGGGGGGTCCCACCGGTCAAACCCCCCGCTATCTAAAACGTATCCCCTATCCTTTGGATAGGGAAAGATTTTTACCCCATGATACTTCTCCTTTAAAGTGCTACAGTCATTTATATGTCATTTACTTTTGACATGTTGTCCTGATATGTCCTGACTTCCTCGAAGGCCGGGGTGTAGGGCTGCGATGCCAGGCTGTAGAAGCTCAGGGAGAAGGCTGACAGATCAATGTGGAGAGATGTATCTTTCTACCTTTCTCTAATCTAGCCCCTAGCCCTACCCTTATTCTTGGTGGAGTTGTCACCCTAAAAAGGGTCGCCCAACACCAAAACATATCCCTTAAAACTCCTTTTGTACCTTATGAACTCTTCTACGCTTACTTACTAGGGTATACAACTGACTACCTATTCTAATGTGGGTCTGACTAAGTAGGAGATAAGAAAACACACTGGCGAGATAACAAAAATTTACACCCCAAAATATTGGATATAGTAAGGATTTATATGATGGAAAACATTCTAATATACATAATGGAGTCAACACAAAATATTGTATGCCTAGTAAACCAGCCCACTGGAAGTCAAAAGGATAAGTCTGGCCGAATGGACCCCAGGCAGGACCAGTGGGAGGCACAATAAATACAGGCAAGTAAGCAGGCCAGGTTGTCCACAGGAGAGTCAGAATGGGACCAGGGATGAGGCAGAGGCATAGTCCAATACAGGTAGATTGTCAAGACGAGCCGCACAGGTTGAGGACAGCGATACAGAAAGGGTCAGGCAGAATCAGAAACTAGGGAACAGGCACAGGCAAGGATATATAGGATATCAGGAACAGATTATCACACCTCTGCTAAGAACTCAAGGAATCAACAACAAATTAGGATAGGTCAATAAAGCAGAGATCAACGTGCACAATGACCCTTTAAATAAGTGAGAAAGCCTAGTTTGGGTTCTGGAAGTGACAAGAACAAGAAACATGGCAACAGCTAGGTGAGCAGGGCACAGAGTCAGTAGAGAAGAAGAAAGGAGAAACACACAGCCCGAAGCCGCCCAACAGTTCTAGATCAGCACTGGAGGCTGTGAGCGCACAGGGGTTTCCTCACATTAAAGCTGTAAAGTCAAGAAAAGGAGAAGTATATAAAATTTTGCATGTATGAAATTAAGCTCTCCTTTGGAAGCAAAAGAATGAGCTCTTTTCAGTCTCCTATCGGAGCATTGCATGACCTATATAAGTCTCCATATGCCAGTTTAGCAATATCCTCAAGGAGGCACTACCCCCAATCCCCTGTCAAAGGCTTCTCAGCTAGCATCCTGCTCTGCACCGACAAGGGGCAAAAATTGGGTAACAACATTCTGGTCTGGTTAATAATTCTGTCATGTTTAAAGGTTCTCTACGGGTCGAGCATGGTACTCCGGTGGAAAACATTATTTTTAAATCAACTGGTGCCAGATAGTTAAACAGATTTGTAAATTACTTCTATTAAAAAATCTTAATCCTTCCAGTACTTATCAGCTGCTGTATACTACAGAGAAAGTTCTTTCTTTTTTCATGAATTTTCTGTCTGTCCACAGTGCTCTCTGCTGAAACCTCTGTCCATGTCAGGAACTGTCCAGCATAGGAACAAATCCCCATAGAAAACCTATTCTGCTCAGGACAGTTCCTGACATGGACAGAGGTGTCTGCAGAGAGCATTGTGGTTGGACGGAAAATAAATTAGATAAGAAAAAGAACTTTCTCTGTAGTATACAGCAGCTGATAAGTACTGGAAGGATTAAGATTTTTTTTTAATAGAAGTAATTTACAAATCTGTTGGGCACCAGTTGAATTAAAAAAAAATAGTTTTCCACCAGAGTACCCCTTTAAGAAAAGACGCTACATAGGTGGAAGGAGAGAGTAAGTTGTTTTCCTACTGGAGATCTACTTTGCATACTTTTTTCCCTTAGAACACTGCATGGGGGGTGGAGTGTGGAGTGTTAAGATCCCTGTCCTCAGCCACCTAGAAGAGATACAAGAGGTGTCATGAATACGGATTTGCCTTGCGTCCAGGATGATCGGTATAGTGGAGACAATTTTCAGTAAATATACAAGGTTTCCAGTGGGTTAACCCTTTAACCCCTTAACGACCACGAACATATATTTACTTCCGTGGCTGGCTACCGCGATATAACCCGGCGTCACGCGGTGACCGCGTGTCATATTGGGTCGGTCCCGACATGTAACTGAAGCCGAGACCCGCATGCTATTAACCCTTTAGACAGGGCATTCTAAGTTGAACGCCGCGTCTAAAACAAAAGTAAAAGCTTCCCGGCTGCTCAGTGGGGCTGATTGGGACCACCGCAGTGAAAATACGGTGTCCCAATCAGCTAGGACACAAGCGGAGGGTTACTTACCTTCCTCCGGTGCGTCCGATCGGCGATTGATTGCTCCAAGCCTGAGATCTAAGCTTGAGCAATCAACCGCCAATAACATTGATCAATGCAAAGCTATGGCTTTGCAGTGAACAGTGCTGGCAATCAGTGTATGCAATGTTATAGCCCCCTATAAAAAAAAGAAATAAATAAAGTTAAATATGAAAATATGATTTAACCCTTTCCATAATAAAAGTCCAAATCACTCCCCTTTTCCCATAAAAGATGAAAATAAAAATACATATAAACATATGTGGCATTGCTGCGTGCGTATATGTCCGAACTGTGAAAAAAATATAATTAATTAAACCGCAGGCTCAATGGTGTACGCGTAAAAAATTCCAAAGTCCAAAATTGCGTATTTTTGTTAATTTTTTATGTTATGAAAAAATTTGTAAAAAGCGATCAAAAAGTCCGATCAATACAAAAATGGTACCGATAAAAACTTCAGATCACGGCGCAAAAATGAGCTCTCATACCGCCCAATACGTAGAAAAAAAAAAAGTTATAGGGGTCAGAAGATGACAATTTTAAACGTATAAATTTTCCTGCATGTAGTTACGATTTTTTCCAAAAGTAAGACAAAATCAAACCTATATAGGTAGGGTATCATATTAATCGTATGGACCTACAGAATAAAAAGAAGGAGTCATTTTTACCGGAAGATGTACTGCGTAGAAACGGAAGCCCCCAAAATTTACAAAATAGCATTTTTTTCTTCAATTTCATCACACAATGATTTTTTTTCCCGTTTCACCATAGATTTTTGGGTAAAATGACTGATGTCACTGCAAAGTAGAATTGGTGGTGCAAAAGATAAGCCATCATATGGATTTTTAGGTGCAAAATTGAAAGGGTTATAATTTTTAAAAGGTTAGGAGGAAAAAAACGAAAGTACAAAAACAGAAAAACCAGTGGTCCTTAGGGTTTAAAGTCCAAAAAATACAGTAGTCGGCACTACCTATATATGCACTGGTATGAATGGGTGAATGGGTAATGTCACGGGTATATGGTGGAGGTGGTGAGCATCTGTGGGGTGCCCTCTTGTATAAATGCAGTCCGCAAGTAACAATCATCCACAAAGAAGTAAAGAGGCACTCACCACTTATGATGCTGAATCTTCTTTATTCGTGCAAAAGGTAAAACAGTCAGGTCGGGTTAGGACGCCAACAGGGAGCTTGCAGTGACAACGCTGTTTCACACCGTCCGGTGTATCATCAGATATTTTACAGATGCCTGCACTTTGTATTGGAACTATCTAAAGTTTTTTATGCAGCCATGCCCACTTTCTAACAATGTCCATTCGGGCCTACCCACTCTTTAACATAGCTCATCAAGCCACACCCCTTCTGACATTATACACCCTCTCTAATCCACAAACCCTCTCTAATGGTCTCAGTGAGGACTGCTGCGAAATGTAGTTATAATATGGTGTGCAGGAGGAAGGAACAGAGAGATAATGTTGCAATAGGCAGAGGAGGATGGTGCATCGGAGAGCAGTGAATGGTGCCAGAAACACGCCAGGGACTATGCAAGTATATTCCACACCAAGTGGAGTCTGACACTTTCCCTTTAATTAAAATACCATGAGCACCCACATGAATAAACTAAGGCAACAATATATAAAAATGTGATATATTGTCAATAATATTATCAGTTTGGTTTTTAATAGATCCGAGCGACATGACACCCAGAGAGTTATCAGAAATCCTTTAATACAAATAGGTTAAACAGAAAATATTGTAACTGCACGTAAAGGAATAGTGGAGAAAATAATTAAACCATTGCTGAGCAGCTTCCAGATCACAGACCAGGTCGGCCTCTCTCACAGCTGGGCTGGAACAAGCTCTGTTTTCCCCTTTGTGGTGATCACCTGTATAAGACTACCGGATTTGGGCCTATTGCTCCCAGTAGTCCAGTTAAAAAATGTCCTGCAAAAACAAACGTGAACATATATAAACAAAACTTTATAATAACCTAAAATTAGTTACTATGAATTGGTGTAACACATTGTGAGAGGTGTTTTTGTTGACTCCTTTCTTATGGTACATTTAGGGCCCATGCACACTGAGGAAATTCAGTGAGGAACGCAAGACTTAAGAAAAAACACTTCTTTTTTTCTTATATGAGCACTGGCACTTGAAAAAAAAACTTGACATGTCCAAGAGACAACGTTTGATCAGTCGGGGTCTGTTGAGATCTCCTCTGATGAAGAGAAGTCCGCGCTAGGTGTTCCACATGACCAAGACAAAATTGCAATGCAAGTCTATGGGTTTGTCTTGGTTGCACAGAGAGCAGGGAGAGGAGCACTCAACCACATGCTCTTCTCCCAACTCATTCTAGTGATCGAGGTCTGACTGATCAAAATATTTTTTATTTTTAATCAATTATCTTTCTATATACCATATATAACAAAGAGGTATATCAACAACATGGGGGGGGGGGGGGGAGGACACACAAGAGCATAGGAATTGTTACAGTAGCCAGTTTGTCAAACAAGTTAAAGGGGTATTAATAACATTAATGCTTATGCAGAATTATAAAACTACATCCCTTTCCCTTATCCCCTTACACCCTTCCCTTCAATTCCCTGGTTGGACTTGATGGACGTATGCCTTTTTTCAACCAAACTATGTAACTATGTATTCCAGGCAAAACACATAATTATATATATATATATATATATATATATATATATATATATATATATATATATATATATATATATATATATATACATATATATACATATACATATACACATACATACATACATATAATAAAAATATATAAATCAAAATAATATATATCTCTATATCTATATCTATCAACTGGCTCCAGAAAGTTAAACAGATTTGTAAATTCCTTCTATTAAAAAATCTTAATCCTTCCAATAGTTTTTAGCTTCTGAAGTTTTCTGTCTAACTGCTCAATGATGATGTCCCGGGAGCTGTGCATGATGGGAGAATATCCCCATAGAAACTGCACAGCTCCCGGGACGTGAGTCATCAGAGAGCAGTTAGAGAGGAAAACAACAACAACTCAACTTCAGAAGCTAATAACTATTGGAAGGATTAAGATTTTTTTAATAGAAGTAATTTACAAATCTGTTTAACTTTCCGGAGCCAGTTGATATATAAAAAAAGTTTTGGCTTGGAATACCCCTTTAAGGGCTCACACGACATATAAACAAACCAACAAACAAACTACAGAAAAAGGAACCAGGGGTACAGGGGTAGAGGCAATGAGAAGTGGGGGGGATGGGAATAATGGTGTCTTAAAGGGGTATTTCAGCTCAAACCTCAAGCCAGGGGAGTGGGGGGAGTAGGTAATATGGGCAGGGTGGGGGTGTAATTTTTTTACATTTTTCTAGGACATAAGCACTACTTGTGGACTTGTCTGGCTAATCCAGAAGAGACTCTGCAAGGATGTGCCTAAGTGTCTTTGCAAAAACTGCAGCTATGAAAATTGTGCAGCCGCAAGAGATGGGAGCTGGCTGAGATAGCTGGACTCTCAGGAGAGAAGGCAGAGGTGGTTTACCCTCCTCACGACTCTATACACAGCTCTCACTACTAGGGTGTGTAAATAGCTCAGCAGGCAGCCATAAGGCTTCAGGCTTCCATCCTGGTGATCAGGCGATTGCTGTAAGAGCTTCTGCGTCATAACGCTGTCCCGGGCAAACAAAGTGGGAACGCTGCCACTGCAGCGTCTTGATGATATTCATCTTGTACCACCGATACCATAAAGCTCCCGGGGGTCATATCCAGGATTATGCAGTACTTCAGCATGATAACTTCGTACCCCAGTATAATCAAGGGAGAGTATAATTTGGTGCTACAGTTTTTATAAAGTATTTTATATATTTGTATGAGGGGTTTATACTGATATTTAAATACTATCTTTATCGATATGCCTTAGTATGCACAATTATATTATAACATTGTATGGTAACTATACCAATACATGTCCCTTTACGTTTCCCCTGAGGAAGCAGGCATGACTAATACTTCACTTATTCGCCTGCAGAAACGTGTCGGGATTGGGAATATTGTGAGATCTATATGGTGCATTCATGTAATTGGATTGGGATTAACAATGTGTGAGATCTACTTGGTGCAATCTCCCCATCCACTTACGCCACGATGTGGTTATGTTTGACCCCCGATAATCGAATGGGCCGTTGTTAGCAGACCAGTGTACAGTTGATATACTATAGGTGGACTATTATTGTACACATTCGTTCATATTATTCCTTTATTACGGTATCCACGTTTGTATATTTTGGTGTATTTTAACATAATACAGTAAAAGCTAAGTTTTAGGCCAAGTCTCTACTTGTTTTTTTTTTTTTTGCAAAACGCAAAGAAAAACGCCAATTCTGCCGCATGGTGTTTTTTTGGTCAAAAACCACTGCGGCCAGATGTTAGCTGTAAATCAATGAGAAATCACACATTTCGAATTCCACTTGGCGTTTTTTCAATCCTTCTGGCGTTTTTTTCACTTTTTCTGCTTTTTTTTCCGCTCTTTGGAGTTTTGAAAAAAACGCTGTAGTTCCCTCAAACCGGCGTTTTTTTGTCAAAATCGTGGGGTTTTGCTCCAATAGAAGTCTATGGGGGTGAGAAAACACCAAGAAAAACGCTATGTGGATTTTAACTTTGGCATTTTTTGCAGGCGGATTTTTTTTGGACTTTAGCGATCCAAAAAAGTGATGTAGATAGCTGTTTTTTAATAAAATTTCGTAGGGTACCATTAAATTTTTTTTCTCAAAAATATACAGTAGTGAAGGAAAAAATTGTATCTAACGAAATGTATATTATTGAAAAAAAAAAAGATTACTTTTTAAACAGGGATCAATTTATGTGTGCGGGGAAATAAAATTGTAGTCGACAATTATAAAAATGTATTGTGTGTGTGTTTTTCACTTTTTTGCTAAATTTTTTTACATTTTTTTTTTAGTTAGTACTACTACTCCCAGCATGGAACACACTGTTCCATGATGGGAGTCGTAGTACCTGTATTAATAGACAGATCGCCCGCTGCGATCTTTCTGTATAATATATAGATGCGGCGGCCGCTCTTCTATGGTCCCCTGCACTGACGTATATTTACACTTATTCATATTTCCCGCAGAGCTGTGATTGGCCAGATGGTTCCAGCCAATCACAGCTCTCTAAGAAATTGGAACATGTGTATATATACGTCAGTGCAGGGGACCATAGGAGAGCGGCCGCCACATCCATACATTATACAGGAGGATCACAGCGGGTGTCAGGAGTGATACCCGCAGTGATCTTTCCATAACTGCAGGTAATACTACTCCCAACATGGAGTACACTCTACCTCATGCTGGGAGCTGTAGTACCTGCAATTAATAGACAGATCGAAGCGGGTGTCAGAAGTTACACTCGCTGCGATCTGTCTATTAATACAGGTACTACAGCTCCCAGCATGGAGCAGAGTGTACTCCATGTTGGGAGTAGTAGTGCCTGCTTAAGGACACATCACGGTGGATGTCACTACTGACACCCTCTGTGATCGTCCTGTCTATAGCAGAGATGGAGCGGCTGTATACATCGCTCACATCCCTGCTCTGCACTATACTCCGGGCCGGCCACTCACTCATTCATTCATCTTTTCCTCAGAGCTGTGATTGGCTGAAACCATCCGGCCAATCACAGCTCTGGGTGGGAAATAGGAATTTCTGTTGACATCAGTGGCCGGAGTATAGTGCAGAGAGGCGAGCGATGTATAGACCTGCTCGCTTCTCTGCTATATTATGGACGATATATGTCTATAGTACAGGTACTATCACTCCCAGCATGGAACAATCTGTTCCATGCTGGGAGTAGTAGTACTACATAAAAAATGTTAAAAATGTATTAAAAAAAAGTGAAACACACACTTTATTAAAAAATAATAAAAATTGGGTTATAAAATATATACATTGCATTTAATAAAAAAATTCCATCACTGCTGCATCCTTTTTTTTTTGGTACCCAAGAAATTTTGGGTACCAAAAAAAAAAAAAAATAAATGCCAAGGTGCAATTTCCACACAAATGAAAAAAACGCCGGAAAAAACGCAAGAAAAAACGCAAGAAAAAAACGCATGATGATGTCACTTGCACTGGCGATTTTTCAAGCGTTTTTTTAATCCCTAAAAACGCAGTGCAAAAAAACAAATGGAGACCCTTTTCTCCCTGTGGGATCTTTATATTCTTATTATCTATAGAAGGGGCTATATTATATTAGGTGGCATGCATGTAGCCCACATATTATATACACAATATCTCGCGTCATAACGCACCAAGATTAGCGAGTGGTAGAGGGCTGGATTTTTCCTGTAATTGTGGATCATATATCAGCCTACAAAGGGCCCATTCTCACGGCAGAATTTCAAAGCAAAATGTAGCTCCAGCAACCTCCTATTGTTTTCCCATGGAATTCTGATGTCCCCGTGCATACAGCTAAATTTCTGCAGAGGAAAAATCTGCCGTGGAAATTCAAATTCCACTCGGAAATGCATTGCCGTCTACCTGTACCTGTTCCCCACATAATGACCCGCAACAGTAATTCTGAAGTGTGAAAGGTCCCTAGGAGTACATTGGTCCTTCACATACGATGGTAATCCGTTCCAAATGGACCATCGTTTGTTGAAACTATCGTATGTTGAGGGATCCGTGCAATGTAGTATAGGACAGTGGTCTACAACCTGCGGACCTCCAGATGTTGCAAAACTACAACACCCAGCATGCCCGGACAGCCAACGGCTGTCTGGGCATGTTGGGAGTTGTAGTTTTGCAACATCTGGAGGTCCGCAGGTTGAAGACCACTGGTATTGGAGGTTATACTCACATGTCCCCGCCGCTCCGGACCGTCACCGCTGCCCTGGATGTCGCCTTCCATCGCTGTCACCGAATCCCCGACGCTCCGGCAAGGCCTCTGCTTCCCCGGCATCCTCGCTCTTTGTCGCTGCCATCACTTCGCTACGCACGCCGCTCCTATTGGATGACGGGACGGCGAGCGCAGCGACGTGATGACGACGATGGAGAGCGCCGACGATACAGAGGATCCCGAAGAGGACGCGCCGGAGCCCCGAGGACAGGTAAGTGATCGTCACCGGTGGCAGCTGAATCAGTCAGCGCTGCCGGATAGCCGTTTATGTGATGGCCCCGACATATAAAAGCATCGTATGTTGATGCTGCCTTCAACATGCAATGGCCTCAGAGGCCATCGTATGTTGAAATGATCATATGTCGGGGCCATCGTAGGTCGGGGGGGGGGTTCACTGTATTTGCACACTTTTCTAATGAAAGCAATTGCAAAACCTATTGGTCTTGCATGCTTTACAGCATATTAACAGTTTTTGTATCTGACAGTGCCCATTTAAATAACTCTTCAAGATAAAGGGTGAACATGTTCTTTAGATTTTATATTAAGGTGTCATGTTTGTCACTTTATGCAATTTTCATAATCACTGCAAAACTATAGAAGCGAGTATACAAAATCAATTGGAATCCCAGCTAAAGATAACATAAGGCAAACAAACCAATAAAATCAGACATGGTGTACTTACTCAGCGATAAAGTCTAATGGTGTCCAGGATGAAAAGTCTGCATCAGGCATTGAAGCTCTGTTCGCTGGTGTATCCAAGGTAACGCTGCCATGAAAGAGATAAGGATTATTAAAAACACACACAATATACAAGAAAGATGGCTTTGTCACGTTAACCCTTCTTGGAATTAGGATAATAAACATATTGTGAACAAGTGTTTCATTTAGCTTAGCTTCAACTTTACCATATTGACCACAATGTAAAATCCATTTTTATTGCCTTATTTACTGCTTTCTATGTCATCCATGAGATATTTTATTCATGAATTGTCCAGTTATCCAAAAGATAGGATGATCGCTGGGAGCTCCACCATCAATCACTGGATCAGGGGGTCCTGAGTACCCTGTACTTTTTATCTGCACATCCTCAGTGAGGAGCAGTCTAAGTGGAGTGATGGTCAAGCATGCTCCAGCTCCATTCAAAGTGAATCCGGCCAGAGCCTTTTTTGCTTTGTTCTATTGAGTTGTGAGGGTCCCAGCCATGAAGGTCAAAGTTTTCACAAAGTTTATAGTTGAAAAAATGATTGCTTTTTAAAGCATACATGTGTTGGGGGAAAAAAACTTGTACATGCCCTAACCCAGTGGTCCTCAAACTGTGGCCCTCCAGATGTTGCAAAACTACAACTCCCAGCATGCCTGGACAGCCAACGGCTGTCCAGGCATGCTGGGAATTGTAGTTTTGCAACATCTGGAGGGCCACAGTTTGAGGATCACTGCCCTAGCCCATCCTATAAAAACTTTATATTTCTCTAGATATCAAAAGGTTTTTTATATGAAAGTGCCCATTTAAATGTTATTAAAGGGGTTGTCCATAAAAATAAAAATAAACAACCTTTGAATGGTTTGTAGCTGTGATGTCCTGTCACACTCTCTAATAGAACATGTCTCGTTCCTGCTCCCCCTCCCCTCCTGCATGCTCAGGGAGAGACCAGTAATTTAAAGGGGGAGCTCATATTACTGCTTATTAGATTTTAAGCCAGCAGGAGGACTCTCAGATAAGACAGCAGTGAGCCTGTTCTTTTCAATAGTTTTTTTTATAGATTTTTTTTCCATTAAAGAACAATTAACACAATAACAAATAATTAGGAAATTAATGCAATGACTTACAGAAGGGGTTGCACTATGTAGTACATTTCTCGTGTTGGTATAAGATTATAACATCAATATCGCTTTTTAATATATGTAGTCTAAATGGCATTAGGGGAATTGCACTGACTGAAACTACCATGACTGAGAAAGGCTTCCTGCTGCCTTAAAATTGAATAAGCAGTAATACGAGCACCCCCTTCACATCACTGGTCTCTCCCTTAATAGTCAGGAGTTGAGAGGGGAGCAGGGTAAGAACTCTAAATGTGACGTGCCATCACAGTTTCAAGGGAGAGAGCACATGGAGAGATCTCTGCACTATGGCTATAGCGTTCTAAAATTCTCCGTAGACAACAAAACATTTCTGAGTGGATTCCACACAAAGAACCAACATTAAATTCCGCCGTGTGCACAGTGCAGCAGAATCCCATTCAAAACAATGAAAGTCTGCTGCAAAGAAATTTCCTAGCAGAATTTACCCCCGGATTACACTCGGAAATTCCGCCGTGTGAACAAGGCCTAAAGGGTTCGTTTTGTATGTTATTTGTAGTAAATTTTTGTAAGAAAACATGACTCCATTCACTTCAATAGAACACAATACCACACACAACATGGGGACAAAAAGTGGTGCTGTTTTGGAAAGAAATCAGCTGTGTTTTTTCTAATCCTAGAAATCTCCTTTTAAGCACCTAGCCTTTCAATACTATTACTTGTAATATAAGGATATGGGCTATCTAGAAGCATTATAGCCAGTTTACATGTACACTCAGGCTTGTCATCTTCAGAGCTGCAGAGAGTCTGGATTGTCTCATGATCAATACACTTGAGTATTACAGACAATGTGCATGTGAAGAGGATTCTCACACCTTTGCTTCAAGTATTCAGACACATATTTAATACGACAGAGAGTCAATACCTGAGAAATAATGAGAGACTTACGGCAGGATGGCTACAGCAGCAGAATTCCCGGGCAGTCCGCTCTTCTCCCCGCCGAGGCTCTGGCAGAGCTGATGTACTGCCGCTTTAGCCATTCCATAGGCAATCATTCCTAAACAAGACAACGATACAAGTAACAAATGTCAAACGTGATATTATATCTGGAACTGGGGACTGTCTTGTCCAATATCAAATATTGTACATGTATATGTATTCATCAGTTGTGTCATGAAGCTGCGGTATTTTTTATTCTGTTGTATTTTCACCAGCTTTCCCTGACCTCCCCGCCTAGGAGACAGCAAAACTCTCAGCTGAATGGTTGTTCTCTATAAAGCATGATTTTCTCCCTTTCCTCAGGGCTCTAATGCAGTGATTCCCAACCAGAGTGCCTCCAGCTGTTGCAAAACTGCAACTCCCAACATGCCCGGACAGCCTTTGGAGTGTGAGGAGAAGTCTGAGGAGAAAATAAACCTAAAATCTGCAGCCATGCAATTCTCAGGAACTTCATCGCACAGGTGAAAGTCAAGCCTGGCAGCAAGCTCAAAGCTCTGGGGGAATATTCTTCAGTCAGTCAGTCTGTCTAAAAATTTGCGTGGGTTGCCATCGGTCACAAATCTCAATTCAGCTGTGCAAGCAACTACAAGTCCCAGCAAGGCAAAAGGCTTCCAGGGGCACTTCCCCTCCACAAATCTGTTCTGTGAAGGATTTACCATCTATGCTGGCTCGGTAAAGATAGTTTTCTGTAACCCTGCATTGTGGTCATTATTGCCCAGCGCTTGGCCCAGGAGAGTTATCTAAACCTTGAGGTTAATGTTACCCTGGCATCACGAACTTTGTATTATATCATTCACACCGCACTCACCAAATTCTGTTATCTTAGCGATAGGAGATTTCTATGAAAAGCCAGAAATAAGCTCAACTGGCACGCTAGGGGCGCGACACTGTAAAGAGCCTATTGGGGGCAGTGCAGTTGCAGGAAAAAAGATGCCTTCAGATCCTTGCTCACCATGATGTCCAAGCGAGGAGTAATCATTTTAGGAACAATGTTCTCAATGTTAAAAAGAATTTATTAGCGAACATCCGTAAGGATGTCATGTTGGACCTGAGAAAGAGGGTAGCATTACTCTCAAAACGCGTAAACCATATGTATCTTGGCTCAAATTTTTTTAACATATAGGACATTGCTCCAGAAATGGTTCATTCCTTGCTTGGCTTGCTTTTTCCTGCAACTGCGCTAATGTGTATGGAGGCCTCCTGACTTTCCCTCACAGAAGATGCCAGGGAAGAGAAGGATCGAATGTTGGATTTCAACTGTACCTCTTCTTAGAGTCATGCGTTGCTGTCTGGCAGTGGCTTGCCTCCCCTGTTCCTAGTCACTCAGCCGAGCTGTAAGCTCATGCGTATGGCGTGAATGCAAGAGATAGCTGTCACCCGAACAAACATTGAACTGACAGCTATTGAAGGTTTATGGGCACCATTACACATGACTGTGTAATACAGGGATCACACTATGTTTTATAATGTGTGCATGTGAGAATGATGTACACAGTAAATATTTTCATAGGAATCTATTAGTCAGACGGAGGGTAAATAGAGTTTTCTTTGGCTGTTATACGTCAATATGGAATAACACAGTAGACTACAATATTCCCATGGTGAGGGTTATGGAACGAATTATATCCCGGTAAATAAATACCACATTAGCGTACAAGTGATGGATGCCATACTATATGGCAGTGGTCTCCAACCTGCGGACCTCCAGATGTTGCAAAACTACAACTCCCAGCATGCCCGGACAGCCAACGGCTGTCCGGGCATGCTGGGAGTTGTAGTTTTGCAACATCTGGAGGTCCGCAGGTTGGAGACCACTGCTATATGGCATGAGTTTTGCATTATGTAAAATGAATAATATATATGAGTGTATGGTGGGCCCAACTATGATGTGGCGATCCAGGCTGACAGAACCCCATAATACTCTTCTACACTAGACTTTGTTTTATTGTCTTTTAATCATTAAAGGGGTATTCCAGGAAAAAAACGTTTTTTATAAATATCAACTGGCTCCAGAAAGTTAAACATATTTGTAAGTTACTTCTATTAAAAAATCTTAATCCTTTCAGTACTTGTGAGCTTCTGAAGTTAAGGTTGTTCTTTTCTGTCTAAATCCTCTCTGATGACACCTGTCTCGGGAACCGCCCAGTTTAGAAGAGGTTTGCTATGGGGATTTGCTTCTTAACTGGGCGTTTCCCGAGACAGGTGTCAGGGAGGATTTAGACAGAAAAGAACAACCTTAACTTCAGAAGCTCAGTACTGAAAGGTTGAAGATTTTTTAATAGAAGTAATTTACAAATCTGTTTAACTTTCTGGAGCCAGTTGATATATAAAAAAAAAAAGTTTTTGCCTGGCATACCCCTTTAACAGAAATATATATATATATATATATATATATATATATATATATATATATATATATATTATATATATATATATATATATATATATATATATAATCCATATAATCTAAATATATATAATCCATATAATCTAAATATATATAATCCATATAATCTAAATATATATATATATATATACACATACATATTCCAAATATCTATATAATCCATATAATCTAAAAAAAAAAAATATATATATATATATATATATATATATATATATATATATATATATATATATATATATATATATATATATATATATATATATATATATATATATTTTCCCCAGCAGACAATGCGTTCTTGTTAGTCTGCCTTCCTGCAATTTGTTTCAATCCGACTCGCTAACCCTGTGGAGGAGATTGCTCAATCCATCTGAAACACACAATGTCTGCTCGAAAATGAAACACACATGTCCCAAAGACACGTCACAGACATTCCGGAGAGATATGTGACCTGTTTGTGGTTACTATGATGCCAAAACATAAAGTTATTATTTACATTGCAAAACAGGCACAGTTATGGGCATGGGTTAGCTCCCCTCACTATTGCAGTAAAGCAAATCTTTCCAACTAGGTCCCCGAAACTTAAAAAGCAATGAGATCAAAGAAGGAAAAGTGCAAACTATTTCAAATGACAAGAGCAAAGGGCTAAATCTGTCTGGAGGCAAAGGTCTCTTTACTCAGGACAAGGACACATTTACAAATGTCTCAATCAAACACCTAGGTGAAAATGTCAGATCTACAGAGCATATATAGGCTACATCCTTACATTGAAGTGATCAGGAGAGGACACTGTTGCAGATCAATACTATATACATCAGGTTACGGAAAAAAGGAAGAAATCCATCATGGATATCCATTAAAGGGGTACTCCGGTGGAAATTTTTTTTTTATTTTTATTTTTTAAATCAACTGGTGCCAGAAAGTTAAACAGATTTATAAATGACTTCTATTAAAAAATCTTAATCCTTCCAGTACTTTTTAGCAGCTGTATGCTGTATCTCAAGGGACACTTGAGAAAGTCCGGGTGACGAAACGTATGTTGGGACGGTGTGGACAGGTGTTAACTATGAGTAAGTGAGGTGGTCTAGTATGTTACACTACATACTAATGTGGTGTCTGGGAGAGTAATAGTGACTGGGGTGTTGTAGTGGTATTGCAGGGTCTGATGGTATTAACGCTTAGATGTCGTGACACCAGGGTGAAGTTTCCTTAGGGTTAATAATCCTACCGCCAACCGTCCCACAAACGGCAGGGAGAATAAACGGAATGTCCACAGCAGATTTTATGAATGAACTGCAGAAACTTTACTTGCAGCTTTTATGCAACGGTATTGAACATAACAGTCTTTCCAGAGTGAATCGGGATACAGGTTCCTCAAAGGCTTGCTGGGACTTTGAAGCAATGAGCTTTTGATACAGGCCACTGTGCTACTAATTATAATGTTTAAGCTTGTAGTAGTCACAAAGGATTTGATAGATTGAGCTTTTGGTAACTCACGGTTCAGTGGCTGCAGATGCTTAGGCTTTGGCCTAGCTGACTTGAATTGATGCTGATGAGCTGTGCTTGCTTCAGTGTACAGTAGGAAAGAGAGAATTGATTGACTGCAGCCCTTTACATAATAAGGGGCTGGACTAAGCTCATTGGTTGGCAAACCTGTAAGTCCTGACCCAGTAAACTCTGGGTACATCACCTTGTAAGGTCCTTAAACCCTAGTACAACATAATTAAAGGCCCGTGACCTGCTAAGGTCCTATGCATAGATATTTCCTATATATTAAATTATATATATATATATATATATATATATATATATATATATATATATATACATACACATACATACACACACACACATACATACATTAAAGAACACATTTATATGAGGTGACTAGGGGGTAAACCCTACAAGAGAGCCCTATGAGAATGGAGGGGAGGCTGAGAGGACTTTAGACAGGGACAGGACTAAGTCCTGTACTGGGACACCACACTAATGATGTAGTAGAATACATATCTATGATCAGTTCGCAATATACTCAGTAGTAGGTTGGTCTTTTGACTTCCTCCGATTACCTACTATACTCTATGTGGAGCCCTTAATTACTGTTTCTACCTCATGGTTTACATACTACACTGTCTTTTACGGTTTGACTTTACATGTGTCCCATCAACGTAATTGGGATCTATATTCTGTACACACTCATTGCTTTGTATTTTATATTTATTCTATCTGTATATGGTCTTATTCTTAGTCATGGTTGGTGACTTTTTAAAATAATATTTCTAATAAAGGTCATTACATTATTTGCAGTATTAATGGCTCTGGTTCTCCCTTTCTGTGGTTTATCATGTTACATATGCATTTTTTTAATTTTATCTACAAAATCATATAAAAACTCCAATTTCTGTAGAACTTTGTAAATGGTCAACAAAGAAGAGGGCTGACAACAGCACACATGTATTATTGTATATATCCCTCTAATGGGAAAATGGATGTGCTTGACCCAAGCCTAGAACCCTATTTTGACTTCAAAGTACCCCAGAAAAAATAAAAAAAGCATTTATTTCTCCCTAGCAGAAGAAAGATACAACATTTGTCACTTTTAGGCAACATTTGGACGGGGCACTGTCACTTAAAAAAATAATTTGATATGTTGTACAGACATGTCGAAAGTTTTGATCAGTCAGGGTCTGATTGTTCAGACTCTGACTAATCCCTAGGATGAGCCAAGAGTAGAGCGCGCTAGGCAAGACAAAATTGCAATAGACGTCTATAAGATTGCCTGGGTCAGCAGCGCTTCTCTCCCCGCTCATTGTAATGATTAGTGAGAACTTGAACACTCAGACCCCGACTGATCGAAACGTTTGACATGTCTCTAGGAAATGAAAAATGTTTTTTTAAGTGACAGGTACACTTTAAACTAGGTCTTTGCCAAGCTTCACAAAGATCTTTTTTAGGTTGAAACTCTCTTGGCTTTCATAAATGGTCTGTCATTACCTGGAGTTGCGGATAGTCCAGCATTTGCACCGGATAATGTGAGCAGCCCCCCTTCTTTCAGATGCTTCGTAGCTAGGTGGCTGGAAATGGTTGACGTCCATACACTCTGTTTCCACATGAGATCACAGTTCTTATAAAAAGCTGAAAGTGAAGCCAAAAATTATTAAAACCAGCTTGGTCCTATATTTGGTATATAAACAGTCAAACAAAAGTGGGGGATGGGCACTGCATAGCAATATATTCCAGCCGGTATGGTTCCGAGGCTCCAGGTGAACTAACTTGGGTGCCATATACTTTTAGAATGTAGTAATTCCACAAATAAGTCCAAAAGAAAATAAAAATAAATATATATCCACACTTACCAGTAAAGAAGAATATGCAAACAGACTTTATTGTGTCATGTCCATCTTTCAGCAAAACAGATCACCCAGTGCAGGGAGGGAGAATGGCTAAGAGCGTGGAATCGGAAGAGGAGTCTGTGACACAAAGCGGTACTGTAGTTTCTCTGATTGGCTACGAGCCAAAGAGCAGGGGCGTATCACAGAAACTACGGTACCGCTTCGTGTTACTGACTCCTCTTCCGATTCCACGCTCTTAGCCATTCTCCCTCCCTGCACTGGGTGATCTGTTTTGCTGTAAGATGGACATAACACAATAAAGTCTGTTTGCCTATTCCGCTTTATTGGTGAGTGTGGATATATATTTTTTCTTTTCTTTATGGATTTATTTACCCATATTTGGTATAGATTACAAGTGAAAATGTGGGACACAGGACATTGACTGTCATGTGAAGCCCTAGGATGTGGTAAAAAGTCTGCTCGATCCATATAGATCAATCACTACTGAAGACATACCAGTTATACTACCATTTCAGGAATCCCCAGCGATTAGGTATATTCTGTACAAAAAAAACTCAGCAGCAAGTGCTCAATTTCCCTGCAGCACCACCACAGAGGTAATAAAGTATTACATTGCTCACATTTACTTTGGCTGCCCATGTTGGCCATCCTGTGTCCTCCAGAGCCAACACATACCATTTATAGATGCTATAGATTCTGGCTTATACATATGGGGAAGAACATGGAAGCCCTGGGGGGGGGGGGATTAGACAATATTAAAGGGTTAACAGTCACAGGGTTTGCAGCGAGATAGGGGAGGAGTCAGGTTAGGGTTAAAAGGCCGGGGTTAAGGGGAGGGACTTCAGTTGGCATGTGGCCAGCAGAACGTTCCCGCCCGCCATTTTTTGTGTCTGTCGCAGCAGCGGGGTCAGGAGAGGGATCTGGAGGCACCAGTGGATGGCATGATGGTTTTATTGGATAGAGTGTGGAGGTGGGCTGGGAGCGGTTCCCAGCCCGACGGTGAAGTCCATGTGACATGGGCCCCAGGAAGGTTTATGGGCTTTACAAATGGTGCTCCTGGGCAGGTGAGCTACGACTAGGAGCCATCCCTTTGGTTCGGTGACGGTGCCTTTAGGTTCTTCTCCTGCACTAGGATACTTTAAAAGTTGTTTGGGCTCTGGTTTACGTTTAGGGCTTTACGCCTTTCGCACCAACACCTTGTCTGGTCTTATTTATGGAAGGGGCTTATGGTGAAGTAATGTATGGTATAGGTGGGTGGTTAGGGGGACATAGCAGCTAGAATATCCCCTAGTCATGAGCTCCCCTCTAGTAACTCAGAAAATCATTATAGAAAAAAATATAAAATCAAGAATCTGTATTTAAATTTGCTTTGACAAAACAGATCAATAGAGCAAATGCAGATAAAGAGTGGTATCTTATCATGGCCCGATTATAAATGATTAACCACAGAATACACAGATCTATAAAGCACCAGAGGAAGAAGATTTCTTGCATACAGTATATTGACTATAATGATCTACACCAGTGGTGTCAAATTGTGGCCCTCCAGATGTTGCTAAACTTCAACTCCCAGCATGCCCGGACAGCCAATGGCTGTCCGGGCATGCTGGGAGTTGAAGTTTTGCAACATCTGGAGGGCCACAGTTTGACACCACTGATCTGCACATTTTCTATCCATGGATCTCAGAGATGAGCGAACTTACAGTAAATTTGATTCGTCGCGAACTTCTCGGCTCGGCAGTTGATGACTTATCCTGCATAAATTAGTTCAGCTTTTAGGTGCTCCAGTGGATACATTCCTAGGAAAGAGTCTCCTAGGACTGTATCCACCTTTTCCAGCCCACCGGAGCACCTGAAAGCTGAACTAATTTATGCAGGATAAGTCATCAACTGCCGAGCCGAGAAGTTTGTGACGAATCGAATTTACTGTAAGTTCGCTCATCTCTAGATCTCATATCTATTCATGTCTGCAAATAATAACTGAACTAATATGATGTTCATATAGCTGAAGGGCATGATATGCATTAGTTACATTTTGAGGAACAGAGCAATCATGAGACATCATTTCTTTTTTTTTTCTCTTTTTTGCAAAAATCACATTACAAAACACACAAAGAAAAAAGGAAAATAAATCCTCCCGGAACTTCTGTGCTTTAAAATGCATTATTAACTACAACACAAACAGTTTACATATGGATCTTATGAAAACAATTATAGTCAATGGATGCCAGACGCACATGTGGATGAAACAGCTGAATCACTCTGAATAGTAGGATTTTAATACAGTCTCTTAGTAAAAGCAGAGTTATTGTCTCTTTGTTGGTACACAGGACGCAGGGAAAGAACTAGTTAGATTTTGAAACATAGAAGGTTAAAAGAAAAAACACATGGTCCATCTAGTCTGGCCAAGACATCCTGAATGTTGAAGGAAAACATGTAACATTATCCAGGAAAAAAAAAAAATAATAATTATATATCAACCGGCTCCAGAAAGTTAAACAGATTTGTAAATTACTTCTATAAATAAAAAATATATATATATTAATCCTTTCAGTACTTATGAGCTGCTGAAGTTGAGTTGTTCTTTTCTGTCTAAGTGCTCTCTGATGACACCTGTCTCAGGAACTCTCCAGAGTAGAAGCAAATCCCCATAGCAAGCCTCTTCTACTCTGTGCAGTTCCCGAGACAAGCAGAGGTGTCAGCAGAGAGCACTGTTGCCAGACAGAAAAGAACAACTCAACTTTAGCAGCTGATAATTACTGGAAGGATAAAAAAAAAAAAAAAATGTTTCCTCTGAATACCCCTTTAACACAATGTTTTCCAACCGGGGTGCATCCAGGTGTTGCCTCTGGCTTTCCGGGTATGCTGGGAGTTGTAGTTTTGCAACAGCTGGAGGCACCCTGGTTGGGGAACACTGCTTTAACATAATATTTTGTACAGTATGTAGAACTACTACTGGTGCTTTTTACCAGTAGAGGGATATTGTTATAATGTGCAACCTGGCACTACAATACTGCACTGTAGGCAATGTTGCCTATAGGCATGATGGGTCTCCCACAAATCGTTTTTTGGACAAGGGTACGTCGGTGTGGCCGATTACTCAAAAAAAGGTGAAGCTACAAAACATACTTGACCATTTAACACAGATTCACTCTCAGGTGCAAAACTCTGTGTCCATTAATTTCATAATATAAAACTTTATTCCTATACTTAGGCTAAATCTTCATTTGGTCATAGAGTGAAACAATTCTGAGACTTAGCAGCCATCACTAGGGAGAGCATATCTCTTAGGGCCAAGATCCCTGAGGATTATATGGATTTGGTTTAGGGCTATACTCAGGAGCAAGGTCAGTGTTTCCCAACCAGTGTGCCTCCAGCTGTTGCAAAACTACAACTCCCAGCATGCCCGGACAGCCAAAGGCTGTCCGGGCATGCTGGGAGTTGTAGTTTTGCAACAGCTGGAAGCACACTGGTTGGGAAACACTGGTCTAAGTTATACCATGGTTTCCACTGCTGAACCCCTATACCAGGATCTGAACTTTACTGCATGGAATCCCTAGGTCGCTACTAGACATGAGCGAACTTACAGTAAATTCGATTCGTCACCAACTTCTCGGCTCGGCAGTTGATGACTTTTCCTGCATAAATTAGTTCAGCTTACAGTCCTAGGAGACTCTTTCCTATGACTGTATCCACCTTTTCCAGCCCACCGGAGCACCTGAAGGCTGAACTAATTTACGCAGGAAAAGTCATCAACTGCCGAGCCGAGAAGTTCGTGACGAATCGAATTTACTGTAAGTTCGCTCATCTCTAGTCGCTACCCTCAGAATATTCTCTGTTAGTAACAGGTGATAACTGTAGGTACCAAAACAGAAAATAATGCAGTCAGACAAATAGAGATCCGGGCAGAAGGAGTTCACCCACAAACAGTAGTCAGCGGGTCAGAGGAGGTAGAATTCACTTTTGACAGTAAGGGAAGAATCACACGTACCATAGTTTGCTGCGTATTTTGCTGTGAATTTTCTGCTGCCTATTTTCCTACCCACTGAAGTCATTATATAGCAAAATCAGCTGCTGTGGGTGTAGCAGGTGCACGACAATGAAATTAAAGGGATACTTCAGTGGAAATTTTTTTTTATCAACTGGTGCCAGAAAATTAAACAGATTTGTAAATTACTTCCATTTGAAAATCTTAATCCTTCCAGTACTTATCCGCTGCTGTATACTACAGAGGAAGTGATTTTCTTTTTGAATTTCTTTTCTGTCTGACCACAGTGCTCTCTGCTGACACCTCTGCCCATGTTAGGAACTGTCCAGAGCAGGGGAGGTTTGCTATGGGGATTTACTCCTACTCTGGACACTTCCTGACACGGACAGAGGTGTCAGCAGAGAGCATTGTGGTCAGACAGAAAAGAAATTCAAAAAGAAAAGAACTTCCTGTGGCGCATACAGCAGCTGATAAGTACTGGAAGAATTAAGATTTTTAAACAGAAGTAATTTACAAATCTGTTTTACTTTCTGGCCCCAGTTCATTTAAAAAAAAAAAAAAAAGCGTTTTCCACCGAAGTTCCACGTCCTGGTGAGGTGGTACTTAACGCACCAGGACGTACATTTACGTCCTAAGCATAACCGCGGGCATCGGAGCGATGCCCGTGTCATGCACGGCTGATCCCGGCTGCTGATCGCAGCCAGGGACCCGCCGGCAATGGCCGACGCCCGCGATCTCGCGGGCGTCCGCCATTAACCCCTCAGGTGCCGGGATCAATACAGATCCCGGCATCTGCGGGAGTTCGCGATTTAAATGAACGATCGGATCGCCCGCAGCGCTGCTGCGGGGATCCGATCATTCAGAACGGCGCACGGAGGTCCCCTCTCCTTCCTCCGTCCGGCTCCCGGCGTCTCCTGCTCTGGTCTGAGATCGAGCAGACCAGAGCAGGAGATGACCGATAATACTGATCTGTTCTATGTCCTTTACATAGAACAGATCAGTATTAGCAATCATGGTATTGCTATGAATAGTCCCCTATGGGGACTATTCAAGTGTAAAAAAAAATGTAAAAGTAAAAAAAAAGTGAAAAATCCCCTCCCCCAATAAAAAAGTAAAACGTCCGTTTTTTCCTATTTTACCCACAAAAAGCGTAAAAAACATTTTTTATAGACATATTTGGTATCGCCGCGTGCGTAAATGTCCGAACTATTAAAATAAAATGTTAATGATCCCGTATGGTGAACGGCGTGAACGAAAAAAAAAAAAAGTCCAAAATTCCTACTTTAATACATTTTATTAAAAAAAAATTATAAAAAATGTATTAAAAGTTTTTTTATATGCAAATGTGGTATCAAAAAAAAGTACAGATCATGGCGCAAAAAATGAGCCCCCATACCGCCACTTATACAGAAAAATAAAAAGTTAGAGGTCATCAAAATAAAGGGATTATAAACGTACTAATTTGGTTAAAAAGTTTGTGATTTTTTTTAAGCGCAACAATAATATAAAAGTATATAATAATGGGTATCATTTTAATCGTATTGACCCTCAGAATAAAGAACACATGTCATTTTTACCATAAATTGGACGGCGTGAAAACAAAACCTTCCAAAATTAGCAAAATTGCGTTTTTCGTTTTAATTTCCCCACAAAAATAGTGTTTTTTGGTTGCGCCATACATTTTATGATATAATGAGTTATGTCATTACAAAGGACAACTGGTCGCGCAAAAAACAAGCCCTCATACTAGTCTGTGGATGAAAATATAAAAGAGTTATGATTTTTAGAAAGCGAGGAGGAAAAAATGAAAACGTAAAAATTAAATTGTCTGAGTCCTTAAGGCCAAAATGGGCTGAGTCCTTAAGGGGTTAAAGTTTCTGAACCTGCCCCTAGTGTTCCAGGGTGGACATTCCCTTTAAACCTTTCCACTGCATTCTAGCCATGAAAAAAAACAAAGAAAGGTCCATATGGGATCCCTTCAGTGTACATACCATCATACAGAACCTTCACTTACGTACATTTTGCTTTTGCAGATCCTCCTGCCCAGCCTCCAGCTACACATAAGATTGCATCTACCTTCTGTCCACCGAGAAGCTGATCCACAGCTGATGTGACCTGGTGTATGGAATACAAGAAAGAAGAAATAGTGAGTGCCGTCCGAACTTACATCTCAGTCCCCCTTTATCAAGAGGAAATATAAAAAAAAAAAAAAAAAAAGAAACAAACATGTGTAATGTCCCAGTACAGGATATACTCATGTACAGTACTTAGGCCCTGTCAGGTTGAGTCCCTCATTGTCCTAGGGGCTCTCCTGCAGCGTCTCCCCCATAGAAGTCTAATGTTATGTATAGTGTTGTACATCGCCTGTTATGTTCACATGATGTATTATGTTACACAGAGAGCACCAGTTGACCACCTGACCTGCAGCTTGACCTATGGGCTTCTTGCTCACCCCCCCCCCCCCCTTTATAAGAGGGGAAGCCATTACAATCTCTCTCTTATCACTCCTGCAGAGGTATAGCAAAGACCAGACATCTCAGAGCCAGTGTCCAGCATACCTGGAGGCCTCAAGCCACATTTCAGTAGGTCAAGTCTATGTCTGCTGTCACTACCTACAACCTAGTCAAGTCTATTATAGTTTGGGTGGCTGAAGTAAAGTCTATCAAAGTCACTACAAGTCCCAGCAAGCTATGAGGTCCTTCTGTGTTACTGGCCACCTCTCTGGGATTCTTTGGTAAGGACTTTAACAACTGTCTAACTTCAGTAAAGCTACTGTTAACCCTTACCTGGTCTTGGACTATTATTTCCCTGCCTAACCTTGGGATAGTGGTGCTACCATTCGGGTGGTTACCGGAAAAAAAAACCTGGCGTCACGAACATTAGGGTTTAACAACACCTTGCCCCTGGGCTATACCATCTGCCCCATCCACCTACACCCTTCACACCCGTGGTCACAATACAACTTTGGAGTCACCACACGTGTTGAATGCAGCCTCAGATTTCTGTGACTGCTGAGTGTTCATTGTCTTCTTATCCTTGTTCACTATCCAACATAGATCTTGAAGATGACCACAAGAAATTCTTCATATAAGTAGGAAGCCATCGCCACATCTCTTTAGCCATGTCCATTTATTGCCGCTGGATATTAAAGGACCTTATCTCCACTCAAAGATCTCCTACTTGATATATGGCTGACAGGGTTTTCAAGCCTCTAGGCCGAGAATTTAATAGATTTGTTATTTTTGTTTGCAAATGAAACAATGAAACATAAAAAGAACTTTCCTCATCTCACCAACGCTTCTTTTTTTTAATTTGATGCCAGCCTTGCCGGCCGCTTCAGGACCCCCTGACATTAAGCTGGTATGGAGGGAAGAAGCAATAGCAAGCAAAAAATTTCCCAGCGGGGTAATGTTCACCATAAGGGGAGATTTATCAAAACCTGTGCAGAGGAAAAGTTGCCCAGTTGCCCATAGCAACCAAATCAGATCGCTTCTTTCATTTTGCAGAGGCCTTGTTCAAAAGGAAGGAAGCAAGTTGATTGGTTGCTATGGGCAACTGGGCAACTTTTCCTCTGGACAGGTTTTGATAAATCTTCCCCATAATGTAAAGTGTGTGGTATGTCCGCCTGGAAAACACAAATCCGAATTTGAAAAATCTGGCAGGCACTAGGACCGCCCAGAAAAGCGCCACCCCATAGACGGCAATGCATTTCCATGTGGAATCCCAGAAAGAATAGACATGTCTATTCTTTCTGCGGACACCGGAATCGTGATGTTTCTGCCACAGAAATTCCACCATGTGCACAGTGCAGCAGGATCCCAATGAAATCATGCACGGACATTCCGCTGTGTGAACATACCCTTACTATGCAGGCTGAAAGCCATACAGACCTGGTTCTATTCACAACTAAGGGTATATTCACACTGAAGGTTTGCAGAGGAATTTCCGCAAGTAATTCTGCTTATTCCTCTCCAATTCATTCAGCAGTGAAAACCCCCATAGTATGTAAATAAATTTCTGCTCAGTTCAGACTGAGGAATTTCCGCTAGCGGAATTCTGTCACTGAATTCCGTTCTGCATGAAGAATGAACACAAATTCGCATCCTAACCCCATAGAACTCGATGTAAAAAAAAAAATTCAGTCCGCCACACTTTTGCGCGGAACATATATATATATATATATATATATATATATATATATATATATATATATATATATATATATATATTTTTTTTTTTTTTTAATGATGTCTCCTATGCCGCGCTGAATTCCGCACTGATTTCTGTGCGGAATTCAACGCAGATTCCGCGCACATTCCACACGGAAAAAAAACGGTAATTTTTTAGCTGATTTTTTCAGCAACAATTCCGTGCAAATATTAATCAGTGCGAACATACCCTAAAGCTGGTCATACACATTAGGTTAGATAGAGGTTGGCAGAACCTGTTGATTGTGGCTAGAGATTAGCGAACTTACAGTAAATTCGATTCGTCACAAACTTCTCGGCTCGGCAGTTGATGACTTATCCTGCATAAATTAGTTCAGCTTTCAGGTGCTCCGGTGGGCTGGAAAAGGTGGATACAGTCCTAGGAAAGAGTCTCCTAGGACTGTATCCACCTTTTCCAGCCCACGGGAGCACCTGAAAGCTGAACTCATTTATGCAGGATAAGACATCAACTGCCGAGCCGAGAAGTTCTTGACGAATCAAATTTATTGTAAGTTCGCTCATCTCTAATTGTGGCCAACCAATTCTTATGGAGTATCTCCTGACTGTCTCCCAATGGCAGATGTTGGGAGAAAGAAAAATAGAGATTAGTGCAACCACTGGAGTTTGGCAGAATTCAATTCCTATTAAGAACATATGTGTAAGCATATTGGGGGCAGGGAATCTCAAGGAATAGCTGCCAGTAGAAGGAACGTTCAGCTGACAGCTATCGAAGGCAGTGTTTCCCAACCAGGGTACCTCCAGCTGTTGCCAAACTACAACTCGAAGCAGGGCCTGCTGGGAGTTGTAGTTTGGCAACAGCTGGAGGCACCCTGGTTTGGAAGCACTGATCCAAGTAGTATGACCAATAGTTGGACAGATGTGAACCAATCCACTACGAGCCAAGTACGTCTAGACAAGTCTCTATCCTTTTCTGGTAGCTTGCTACTTTGAATGGGTATAGGTAAGATGTACGAGTTGTGCCTTCAGACTACGGAATTTCCGCCGGAATTTTCACTTTGAAATTTCCGGCAGAATTTCCGCTTACTATAATGCATAGTGTAGTGAATGGTTTTCCGTTCACAAATTCACACTTCGGATCTTCCGCTTCACAAATTCCGGATGAAAAATCCGCTAGAAAATTTCCGCCTGAAGAAAGGGGTTGCTCTTTCTTCAGGCGGAAATCCTAGCAGAACACATAGCAGTCTATAGGAGACTGCAGTGTCCGCGCGGTCCTAGCGCCGACTAATTCAGTCGGCGCAGGCGGAACTCGGAATCTCCGGGCGGAAATTTTCTGCCCGGAGATTCCGTAGTCTGAACCTAGCCTAAGATGCATACGGCTGGTAAAGTTTTAGCTCCCTAAACGTCTTTATTCATTGTCAACAAATAATTATTATTTTTTTTTTAAAGTGACGGAATAAAACACCTGTATGCTAGTTTTTGTTTTTTTGGCACATTTTGCTGTATTTTTCTGGCTTCTTTATGGCTATTCTGGGGGAGATTTATCAAAAACTGTGCACAGAAGACCAGTTGCCCATAGCAACCAATCACATTGCTTCGTTCAGTTTTCAAAGGCCCATTTAAAAATAAAAGAAGCGATCTGATTGGTTGCTAAGGGCAACTGCACCACTCTTCCTCTGCACAAGTTTTGATAAATCTCCCCAAATGGGTAGAGTGAATATCTAAAAGACAAAAAAAATAATAAAAACACAAAAAAAAAAATTTTAAAGTGCACAAAAATAAATAGTGCTAAATAATTCATACATGGCGTGACAATAGGAAATTTGTATAAGGGAGAAGGTGCAAGCTGGAAAAGTGGGGTGAAAAAAGCAGGGAATGATACGTTCCTGCCATCACTGGCCTTAATTTTGGTGCATTGTTAAAAGCCCTATGATAATATTACGTCCATAACATACTTTTACAAACGCTGGGGATCTACTACGAAGAACATATTAGGGATTTTTATACGCAACTATTTTTTTTTTTTTCTTCTTATGATATACTCAATACAGGGTAATAAGGGGTGACTCCCTGAATAAACTAGTAGGACAGGGTTTCCCAACTAGGGTGTCTCTAGTTGGTGCAAAACTACAACTTCCAGCATGCCCGGACAGCCAAAGGCTGTCCGGGCATGCTGGGAGTTGTAGTTTTGCAACAGCTGGAGGAACCCTGGCTGGGAAATATTGCAGTAGGGACCTAATATTTATGATATGTGCAGCGAAAGTGACATTTTCTGCCTCTCCTGCCCAGGGCACAATCTGGTTGCGTCTAATACACTGATAAGGATAATACTGGAGGACTATGAAAAAAAAACAAAAATAAATAAAAACACCAGATTTAATCTGTAAAACCTGTACAAAATGTGTGTGTTTTCAGAGAAGAAAATATCCAATATTTCCAGCAACACTATACAATCTGTAGGATCAGAACCAAATCTACATCCAGGACCTGGGGCAGGACTGACTGTACAGGAGCCAAAATAAAAGGGCATAGTATTACATTTATCAGCTGCAGTGATCGTTTACTGTGCCTTCTCCAGTGATTACATTCGCCCTTTGCACGGGATGTGATATAATAGGATATGAAGTGCAGCCCTTCTGTTTTCTGCTTCTTGTACTATACCAATCCCTTGGATGAGCTAGTGCCGAGCAGTATATGTGGAGTAACCTGGGGCTGCGCAGACACTGATCAGACCGGCGGCCGCTGACTCACCTCTTCTGACTGCTCCGAAAAAGAATCTGACAGTCTGACGACAACGTTGGCGCTCGCGGCTGCATTTTCGCCTACGTCTATGGAGGCCACCCACTGCGGGAATAGAAGGGACAGGTTATGTTAACTGTGCATTATGATGTAGATCGGTGGTCTTCAAACTGGCACACTCCAGCTGTTGCACAACTAAAAACACTCAGCATGCTGGGATTTGTAGCTTCGCACTGATGTTGTAGATTATATACAGTCTTACATTTTCAGCTAGGATTGATCATGTCGATCTGTGTACTTCTCTCTGGAATATGTGGGCACTATACAAGCGATAGGAAAGAATTAGAAAAGGCAGCAGAGACGCTCTGGGCAGACGCAGCAGAGACGCTCTGGGCAGGCGCAGCAGAGACGCTCTGGGCAGGCGCAGCAGAGACGCTCTGGGCAGGCGCAGCAGAGACGCTCTGGGCAGGCGCAGCAGAGACGCTCTGGGCAGGCGCAGCAGAGACGCTCTGGGCAGGCGCAGCAGAGACGCTCTGGGCAGGCGCAGCAGAGACGCTCTGGGCAGGCGCAGCAGAGACGCTCTGGGCAGGCGCAGCAGAGACGCTCTGGGCAGACGCAGCAGAGACGCTCTGGGCAGACGCAGCAGAGACGCTCTGGGCAGACGCAGCAGAGACGCTCTGGGCAGACGCAGCAGAGACTCTCTTGGCAGACGCAGCAGAGACGCTCTGGGCAGACGCAGCAGAGACGCTCTGGGCAGACCCAGCAGAGACGCTCTGGGCAGACGCAGCAGAGACGCTCTGGGCAGACGCAGCAGAGACGCTCTGGGCAGACGCAGCAGAGACGCTCTGGGCAGACGCAGCAGAGCCATCCTCTGATTGAACACAACTCAGCAGAATAGAAGTATGACCTATCTGTTTTTTTACACCTTATTGAGCTATATTAACACATGCAGATTCAGCTCTGCTACATATGCATTTTGCATTCTATTCTGCCCACAATTCATTAGATTTTACAACAAGTAACTTGACACATCATGGCATGAAAAATAAGTGCACACTTGTTACCAACCTGTTGCACAGAGTATGGCAAAACATGTGACCTCTACAGTAATAACTATATAGTAGACGTAGCAGGAACATAAAGTCACTTACCCAGTTCTTGGACTTGAAGTAGTCCACACACTTGGAGCCCAGAGCTCCTCTGCCTCCATACACCAGCACTCTCTGAGCCTCACTAGCAGCAGCCATCTGTACAGCCTGGGAGAGGAAAGAAGCTCAGCAGCAGCAGCAGCAGCAGCTCCTGTCATACAAGAAGCAGAGCCTGGAGCCGCCCCCTCTGACCTCATCACCCCTCCTCACACTCCTCTGTCTGGTTAATTATTTTGTGACGTAGCGCGATTGTGATTGGATGCCACCAGCTGCTGCTCTAATACAGTGGTCACATGACCTGCTATTTGTTTCTGTGTGAGCGCAGCTTCTGTAGAGAGTGCATGTGTACATAATGAATGCAGAGGGACAGGGGGGAATTTATCATTGGTTTTACTTCATTTTTGTGGTATTGCCATAGCCTGGTTAACTTTTTGCAGTGGTCATGAATTTATCAGGTGCGATTTGTCGCACAAGCCGCATGCCGTACGACCATTTAATAACTTTGGCGCACGTACACATTTCCACCGCACAAATAAAAGGTCGTTCACCTACACCACCTTTTACAATTTCCCCCAATAGTCTACATTGCCTGGAGTACTAGATTTCCTCTGGGCACATACAGGTGAAACTCCAATAATTAGAATATCGTGCAAAATTCTTTCAGTAATGCAACTTAAAAGGTGAAACTAATACTGTATATGAGAGAGACTCATTTCCACTATAATAATTAAAGGGAAACTCAGGAACTGTCCAGATTAGAAGCAAAATAACATAGAAATCCTTTCCTTCTCTGGACAGTTCCTGACAGGGACAGAGGTGTCAGCAGAGAGCACTGTGGTCAGACTGGAAGGAACTTCACAAATGTCTATGTAGTATATCTGTAGTATACAGCAGCTGATAAGTACTAGAAGGGTTAAGATTTTTAAATAGAAGTGATTTACAAATCTGTTTAACTTTCTTGCAGTAGTTGATTTGAAAAAAATATATATACATATTCCACCGGAGTTCTGCTTTAAATTTACCAAGTGAAAAGTAAAAAGAAAGCACTAAAGAAGTTTTTGCTAGTTAAAACTACAACTTCCTGTATGACCTAAGCAGTGGTGAGGTTATACTGGGAGTTGTTTTTATCCATCATAACTGCAGAACTTACAAGGGAATACAGCTCTAATAGGACATAGTGAGGCAGAATACACAATGATATCAGTGACTACAGGGGACAGCTTCTCTATAGTGAGGAGAATACACAATGATATCAGTGACTACAGGTGACGTCTTCTCTATAGTGAGGAGAATACACAATGATATCAGTGACTACAGGTGACGTCTTCTCTATAGTGAGGAGAATACACAATGATATCAGTGACTACAGGTGACAGCTTCTCTATAGTGAGGAGAATACACCATGATATAAGTGACTACAGGTGACAGCTTCTCTATAGACTTTCCTTATCTAATGCAGATGGTACATACCGCCATGAGTTCTTCAAGCCAAATTTTCACTCTGCAGAACTTAACACCCGTATGGCTCTTCACTTCATCAGTAGATTCTGATCCTCTATATGAAAACAATAATTATTATAACACTGCCACACATTGTATATTCTTAATATATAACTACTCCACAGTGTGTTCTCTGAATATAATACTACCCCACACTGCACCCTCTGAATATAATACTATCCCACACTGCACCCTCTGAATATAATACTACCACACACTGCACCCTCTGAATATAATACTACCCCACATTGTGATCTCTTAATATAATACTACCACACACTGTGCCCTCTGAATATAAAATATAATACTACCACTCACTGTGCCCGCTGAATATAATACTATCACACACTGTGCCCTCTGAATATAATACTATCACACACTGTGCCCTCTGAATATAAAATATAATCCTACCACTCACTGTGCCCTCTGAATATAATCCTACCACTCACTGTGCCCTCTGAATATAATACTACAACACACTGTGCCTCTGAATATAATACTACCACTCACTGTGCCCTCTGAATATAATACTACCACTCACTGTGCCCTCTGAATATAATACTACCACACACTGTGCCCTCTGAATATAATACTACCACACACTGTGCCCTCTGAATATAATACTACCACTCACTGTGCCCTCTGAATATAATACTACTACTACACACTGCTGCCTCTGAATAAAACCTTGTCACAGTGCTCCCTCTGAATACAATATCACAGCATACTGTAGCCCATAATAACCGTACCACCCCAGAAATTCATTATACTGTAACATACACCATGCCTCTGAAATGTAAAAGTAAAACACAGTGTGCCCCATAAATAAATTACACACTATACTGTGCCTCCATATTATATTTACACATTATATACTGTGGCTCACTGCCTCAGGCTTCATTTTATATACTGTACCTCACCACCTTAGGATTTATGCACGTACTCCCCTGCTATTTTATATATTGTGTCTCATGACCGCCTGCCCCCTGCCATTTTCTATACTGTGCCTCAGGTCAGCATTCCCCCCAATTACTGTGCCTACTGCTTCGTGTCAGCATCTCAAACACCCCACCTCCCCACCATTAATGTGCCTCATGTAAGCATTATAACCCCTAACCCCCACATTATTGTGCCCCGCATCCCCCCTCATTACTGTGCCTCATGCCTCCCCAAGCCCCCACCACATTACTGTGCCTCATGCCTCCCCACATTCAGCTCTCTATATGCACAGCTCTGCTGCATGCACTGCACAATACGTAGCTCTCTACATATACTGCACACACACAGCTCTGCTACATGCACTGCACACACACGGCTCGACTACATGCACTGCACACACACAGCTCTGCTATATGCACTGCACACACAGAGCTCTTTACATGAACTGCACACACACAGCTCTGTTAGATGCACTGCACATACACAGCTTCTTACATGCAATGCGCACACACAGCTTTGCTACATGCACTGCACACACAGCTCTCTACATGCACTGCACACACAGCTCTCTACATGCACTGCACACACAGCTCTCTACATGCACTGCACACACAGCTCTCTACATGCACTGCACACACAGCTCTCTACATGCACTGCACACACAGCTCTCTACATATACTACTCACACACACAACTCTCTACATGCACTCTATAGCCACAGTATTCAATACCTGCGCCTTCCTAGGAGTACAGTACCACAGAATACTCAGCCTGACTCCTCCCCCACATGTGACTGATCACATGGTCATAGGTCATGGAAGGTCCTTTAACCCTGCAGCCTCTGCGGAGCTGTTCTCCTGCTGCTCTATGTGTCCCTGATACAGGGCTGTCAGGTAGGAGAGTGCTGAATTCAAGAGGGGATAAATGTAAGTGTGATTATTCATTTCTGTGTGGATTGATGAGCTGGGTGGGATAGCACCTGTGTCAGTCAGGGTGCCACCCCACCAGGGGGTGTCAAGATTTGGGACCCCCTCCTTCACGTCCCATGACGGACCTAGTCCATCATGCTGCCGCTCAGGATGTATGGAGTGGGCTCCTGACTTGAGCCCGCTCCAAACCCAGTGACCCCCAGCTTATTTCAGTAGGTGGGGGCCGCTGCTTGTTGCCGGCATCAGCTGCCTATTAACCCTTTAGGTCGCTGCTGCCAAAGCTGACAGTGGCGTTTAAAGTGAGCTTAAACCATCCCTGGTGGTCTAGTGGAGTGGATCGCCCCCACAACCCCAACCCCCCCCCCACACACACACACACACACACAATTCATTCGTGGGAGGGCGATCCACGATGGAGGTAGCTGGAGGGCTTACCTCTCCTTCATGCCCGTCCATGGCTCTGCATTTGATAAAGCCTGGCTGGACCTTCTATGGAACTTCATTGATCCGTATGAGGAATCTACTGATTCCTCCTAAAAGTCCGTGAAAGGACCAATAAAATGTAAAAAAATTTAATAAAGTTATTTTTCATAAAAAAATAAAGTAAAA